>NC_047668.1:15520000-16134166 GCF_011762505.2 Arvicanthis niloticus
TGTTAAAAAACAGTGAAGCTCCTCAGAGGAATGGAGGATAAAAGGGGGTACACAAGGCTAGGGGTACAGTGAGCACAGCACACTGGTGGAACACTCACAGTTTGCACAAAGTCCTGGGTACCATCCTCCCAAAACACCAAAATGATTTTTTAAATTATCTAATGCTGGGGGCATACAGGAACAAAATGACTCTGTTACAGCAAAAGCAAGGAATTAGTTTAAAAAGCTATCACAAGAATACAAGAATCAGATTGAAGAAAATCTCATTGGTTAAGTCTGGGTAAACCAATCAAGCAAAAGAAGTGGAGTTGTGAGTTACGAAGGACTGAGGGGAAAGGAATTCTGGATCGGAAGTAAAGATTAATGAAAGGAGAGATCATATCACATACAAAAGGCCAGCTGATGAAAGTGGACAGTGCTAAAGGTAGAAAAATCATAATTCTGCAGCTATTTTAGCAAGAATTAGTTAGATAAGAAATATTAATGGGTGCTTAATGTAGGAGAAAATTTGAAGTGGAAGGATATTTACATGGCTTTAAAGTGGTTCTTTTTTTTTTATTTTAAAGATCAAAATTAATACCAGGAGGCACCAGTGGACACCATACTTGTTGGGGTGTAACATCAGCTACAGAATACTCTGGCTGAGAAGCGTGATCTTCACCTAATCACAACGGAAGGCCTGACAGATATAGTAGGGGACAATCTGTTTTTTAAAAGAGAGGCCCTTCTTTCAGAATCACTGTCCTAACAGGGCAAATAAAAGCTGGGGAAATGTTTCTAGATTAAAGGGGGCAAGAAAGATCTGGCTTGAATTCAAGACCAAAAACATGGACTGAAGGGGAAAAGTCTGCCATAATGACAGTTACTGGGAACCCTGACAAACCAGAAACATAATTAGATAAAAACATTATTTTAGTGGATATACTTGATGTTAAAATGAGCTTTGCTTTTGCGAGAGAATATAGCTATTTGTCTATTAAGAAATAAACAACAAGGTAATTAGAGGCAAAAGGCCACAATGTAGTCAATTTGCATCCAAATAAAAACCCAATATGTGAGCCTACTTCTGGTGCATGCATACCTGGAGTGGGAATGATATAGGAGGAAATATTAATAAGTAAATCTGTTTAAAGTTGCACTACTTTTATTTATGAAGCTCTATATTCTATGAGGTTGAAATTCTTTTCAAATTAAAAGATACATAAACCATTTGTCTCTTCTGTTGGGTGCCCATGGCTGCAGGCCTGTCAGTAGTGGACCCCACGTTCCATAACCCCAGGGCTCAGAAAGTGTCTCTCAAAGATGATGAGGACATTTGAGTTTGTCTGAAAACAGAACTCAGCCTTTCTCGTCAAGCCAGACTGCCTTTAGGAAAATAAACCTATGGGAAGAAAAAGCTCACATAAAGAATGCTAAGAACAACAACAACAAAAAAACCATGTAATAATTTCAGTGCCTTAAACTTAATTAATATTTTTGCTTTATGAATTTGTTTCATTCTACTACTTTTTTCAGATATGAAATAAAGTCCATGTGTGGGAAATGACACATTGTGAAGTATTTCTCAAGCAAAATGTAATGATAAAATGTATGTTCCTACCCGAACATTAATCTCGTCCATAATTAACTATTGCTTTTTTTCTTTCATCAGACTCTGACCTTTAAGGTGTTCCTGTTGTGTGTGTTTTTAATGCCTAACTTTTCTGGAAAACGTGCAGAGGTCATAATGAGGCATAATTATATACAGTATATAATTTTCTTTGGCCTTTTTCAAGTGCTAATTTAGCTATCATTTCTTCCTAAAGAATTTTTATAAGAAATGTATTTTAAAATGAAAGCTCTTTCTCCAGTTTTGACCTGAATTACTATTCAGTAACTATTTAATAGAGGTGGGAAATTCAGCAACGCATAGAGAGAGACGATAAAGGAACATTCCATAACATATCATCATTTAAGCAGCCAGCAGATGAATTTTAAAGATAGTCTTTTGCTCCTCAATACCCCGTTTTTATGAAATACAAATATAATACATGTAAAAACTCACCTACCTCTTTATTCCGCAAATCGTATATTATAAAACATATATCATCATCATCGCTAGCACTGCATTTTTTTTTAAACAAGCAACTAAATATGTGGACACCATTAATCACATAGTATTGTGGGGGCCAAACTGCACATCAAAAGTACTTAGCATGGTGCCTGACACATAAATGCAGTAGGCGATCGTGACTTAGATTATTATTGTTCCAAGTGAAGCAGCAGTACCATGTGTATTTACTTAGTTTCCTTCCCTGTAACTTGCCACCCTAGGACACTAAACATCAGTTGGTAATCATGACAATGTTGAGTTAGGAAAATGTTTTGAAGTTGCTTTAAATTACTTATGACCTAACATATCAGTATTGAGGACTGTACCTCCTGCCGTTCACAACCAATCAGAACTTGTCGTAAGTTTAAAAACCCAAAGCATGCAAAGACGCCGACACCATTGGTGACGTGGAGGAGAATATCCAGAGTTTAGAGCACAGCGAGAGTTATTTGGAAAGTAGTAACCGTGAATGGGAGGGAAGGGAGATGCTTCTTGGAAAGTTGGGATTTTCTACAAAGCCTTGCCTGAGCGCCATACGAGATGGCCCTGAAGGAGATCACAAAGAAGGAGGCTCCATGTTCTTCATTCGATTTTAATGACAAGGTACATTCCAGCAGTTTGGCTTTTTTATTTGGAGATTCTTTAAAATAAATGACACGCATTTGCCAGGAAATACACACAAAAGGAATGATTTGCTTTGAATTTCTGACTTAGTTTAAGTAACACGATCAACGAGCAGAACCAGACTAATTCTATAACCCCGAATGTTTTGACAAATCAGTGGTTAGGGAATATGGGGTTTACAGAGGATTTTGAGTATTTTTATGTTCTTAATGCCTGAATCATTTAAGACCTTGAATAAATCTTGATGAATAATACTTTACATCTATAATACCCCCATTTGTTTATGAAGTTGGTGTTTTGTTTTCAACGGTAGATTAAAGATAAAGGAAAGTTTTCATAATTTTAACATGGTTTATATTAGACTATATTACTCATTTGCACGAAATTAATAAGCTGTATTGTTACTTGTCCTCATGATATGGAAACATATCCAAATTTACTCCTCAGGCTTCCAGTCAAACTTCCCTAAGCTACACGAATGAAGGAGAACAGCACAGTGGGGAGCTGATGCAGCTTAGGTAGTGAGGTGTGACTCTCGGCACATCTGGGACATCTTTATCATCTTCTGCCTCCAAAGTTCATGCTGGGCAAGGCTCCCAAGACCAGATTGCCTAGACTGGCCATTTCCCAAGCTGAGGGAGTCTAAGTTTCCCAATGTCTCACATCTCTGTTTTTAATGCTGCTTTTCTGAAGAGCTGACTCCCCACAGCTCAAATTCCTCATGGTTGTGGCTAACCTGGGGCTGTTCAGTGTAGTGCACAGGGTTCATCCTCTTGTGCTTTGGGACCACTCCTATTTAGTGTGTCTTAAACATGATGTTCCAAGGCCGCTAATCAATAATAACATACAAAACTTTAGAAATAACTTTTTTTTTAAGAACAAATTAGACAGTTCTTAAACTGCCCACAAAACCGTGTCACTCCAATCAACTTTGTTGTTCCCTTTCTTGCGTGGCGAGAAGAGAGCCGAGTAGTTTCCTCAGTAGAAACTGTTTTATTGGCAATTGCCCCAAAGCCTGCAAATGCCTATGCCGTGTTCTGAATGTCTGTATCCCTAAATTTCCATGCTCAAACCCAATCCCCAGTGCAACAAAATTAAGATAAGAGTCTTTGGAAGATGACTAAGTTGTGAACAAGATAACTGCCCTTAGAGGGCTGAGGGGGCTTGTTCGGCACCCCTCACTGTGAGGAAGCACAAAGAACACCCATCAACGAAGCAGCGTGAAGGATTCCACCAGACACTGAATCTTCTGTTGCCCCGAACTTGGTCTTCTCAGCTTCTAGATTGTCTAGCTACAAATTCTCTTGTTTACAAATTTCCCAGAGTTAAGTATTTTGTTACAACACAATCTCACATGTAGGAACATCATCCAAGTTTTGCATGCATGTTGCCCGGAAAAGAAGCTAAGGAAGGTTGCATTGCGCAGGCCACGATTAATTTCAAAGTACAAGAGTGAATGAACTGCATACTTTCTACTTTGGTGGGAGTCCACAATGGAGAGTCAGGTGGCCTCAAGGCGTTAGCCAGCACGCCATTGCTAAAGAAACATCGTGGACCTGATCTATTATTTTTCTTTGGACAAGCAAATTGGTGGCAAATCTCATATGCAGAAGTAATTGCTGTGTGGAAAGCATGTAGCTGTTTTTAAAGGAGCATATGTATGGTTTGCTTGACCATTCTCTTACTATATATGTGAAAGAGCTGCCAGCATCAAATCTATGGATGAACTACAGGAATGATTTCATTGAACTCTTTTACTCAATGAGAGTGTCTACCCAAAACCACAGCAGAGTCTCAGATGAATAGCTGTTTCCTTGGCTTATGAAACCTTTTATATATGACCAGGACTGAAGGATACATACATACATATATATGGTTGAGAAATAAATAAATAAATAAATAATAATAAAATAACCTGGCTTAATACTTAAAACTGCTTTAGAGAAAAGGTCTCAATTTATTGGTACATTGAGTTTAGGGTGCACCAATTTTTCTGGTGGTCTTGGTTGCACTAAATATCCAATTTATGACTGACTAAATTCCAAACTGATCATTAATAGTAAACTAAATTCAAATCCTTAAATTAATGATGTAGGGCAATCTTTCTGTTTATGAAACAAAGTACACTTTATTTTTCTCTAAAATTACAAATCAGAGGAAAAGATGTATTTGGTCCATGGCTATAGTTGGCTGCCCTCTGCCTTAGAAAATCATAGAATACTGTGACTTAAGAATATCAATGGATCGGTCACTCACCATGAAACTGAAATTTAATAAATGTAATAAAATCTAGAAAGAGAAACTTGCGTGTTCTATGTCTCATTGACTTTGCAGTCTATCAGCCTCTCACAAAATGGTATCAAATGTTATAATTCCATAGATCAGGGATCAGAAGAGAGTCTACAATGGGTTATATAAGAAAACATCTCAGACATCCTGACTATGTTAAGTAACTGCAGTTATAGTGCAAAACTAACTATATGTAAAAAAAAAAAAGTGTGTGAATGTGTTTCAATCAAACTTTATTCACGGACACATTTTAATTTCTTGTAATTTTCACTTATCACAAAACATTCCTTTTCATTGTTTTTCAGACACATAAAAAAGATAAAAGTCATTCTTAGCTCCCAGGTCAAATACAAATAAGCAGTGGGTTAATTAGGCCCATGGGCCATGATTTGCCGACCTCTGCCTTAGAAAACAAAAGATAAATGTGAATCAAGAATGTAGGTGATCCACTCCCACTCTGTTTAAGATATGAACACACTATTACCCATAAGCTATAGCTACAAAACCAGCTCATCCTGAGATTTACAGTGAGAAGATAACAGGAATATCCAGGTTGTGACTCATTCTATAAAACTGATCTGAGCTCTTCAGAAATGTCAATACAGTGAGGACCAAAAAGGAAATGAAAAGAGAATGAAAAACGTGTTCAAGATCAAGAAGATTCGAAGCTAAAAGGCCTATGTGGTCATTGTTTAGGCACAAGATTGAAAGTAAAAGTGCACACACACACACAAAAGCATACCCTGAAAGTAGAGAAACTGTAATAAGGATTACTAAGTATTATTGTATGGTGTTACAGACTTGTAGAAAATGCCTATGTTCCTGATCATATTAGCCCATTTTTAGAAATGAAGTGTTGTATGCAAAAAAATGAATTTCTAATGGTACAATCATAGAAGAAGGTAGTGTGTACATGCACATGTATGCATGTGTGTGTGATGTGTCATGTGGTGTGGCATGGACAGAGAGAAAGATATCAAATATTAACAGTAATGTATCTGAGTGAAGTGTGCAAAGACATTGTTCTTATAACACTTGGCTTTCCCATAGGTCTAAAATTACCAAAATAAAAATAGGGGAAATTTGTGTGTATCTGAAAAGAGGTGTCCCTGTAAATTCTGGTGGTCCAAGTTCTACTTCAAATATAAAAGTGACTCTAATCACTTTATAGTTACTGTAAAAATAAAAAAAAAACTCTAATGTATTTCAGTGTTGTTTAAAAGTGAGCACAGCTCTCCCTGTGAGAACCAGCTGTGTCATCTCACTGACATCTGCACCTACTCTCTTCTCAGCCATTATGGTGAAAATCTGAGCTGAATGAACCAAGCGACAAGACAATCAAACCTGGGCTGTCGCAGGCCCTAGATTCAGACTGCTCTCTTGTTTGCAGATGTGTTGAATGACTAAAAATATCTGAAAAAATACCTCTTCTCTCTTAATTAAAGCCACTTCACTTCTCACAGTTCCATCTAGACCGTAGGACATATCAATTTGGTCACCTGACTTTCGATAGCGTAGTTAGGCTAGATAAGAGGCGAAGTAAGTGGGTCTGGGGAAAATTAATCTGGGGAAAATATCATAATTATTCTCTTCAAGGGTATGATCAGAGGGAAATCTGCAAACACAGATCATGCTTCAGTTGTCTTTGTGTAGGTGAGGCAAGACTGTGCCTCTGACACACACTAGTGACTACTCAACGAATGTTCGAATGACCAAATGAATTACCGAGTGAGCAAATGGAAGGGTAGATCTGTTTTACATGGAAATACTATGTTTGTATCCAACGTGGGGAAAAGATTGAAAATTACTCCAGCACTAGCCTGGACCATTGAAGGAAGTCATGGATTCTTATTTTATTCACTTGTTTATTTGTTTATTTATTGAAATTTACAATAATAGAATAAACATATATCTCGAATATATTTTTGAGAAGACTTAGCACTTAAATGTCCACACACCTCTCTACGTGTATGATGAAGACAGTCCCTTGATGTCAAGGGTTCTGCCTGTTTAACATTCAGTCAGTTTGAAATGGATCTGAAATCATGACATATGAAGGGCAGTTGGAGCAACTCCTGGGGAAGAGAATAACTGTCCTCAGTTACCTGCAGGGCGGCCATGAGACAGAGGGACGAGGACTCCTCTGAGGGGCTGCTCTGCAGCACAGGCATAGGACCAATGAGCAAAACTAAAAGAGGGAGGGGTACCCTGTGGACTTTATTTAGCAACCTAAGGAAAGCACATTCTAACAGAGGCACATGCCCATCAGAGGGACACTTTGCCTTAACAAATAACAAACTATCGTTGTGGGACATGTGTAGATATAGTTGGTTGAATCAATACAAAGCAAATGAGCTGTTTTCAAATGCCACCGAAAGAAGGTAGTGTCTACACAGGGTGTGAGACTGAGGCTCTTCCATCTCTTCTGGCTGGAAAAGGCATTAATAAAATCCCAGAGTCGACCTGGGCAATTGGTGTTAGTGTTAAGTAGTTAACTAATAAATATTTTCAAATTCTAAGTCTTTATGAGTACATAAGAGGCAAATAGTCCTGCATGTTCCATTAATTTTTTGAATGTCTTTTTAATAGACATAGACTTGACATTAGTTACTGACCAAGAGAAATTCCGGTTGTCTCAGTATATAAAATAATGCCATATTCCAACAGAGGTCTAAAAATGTTCAAATACTTTTCTAGGATCTGTCTTTCTCTGTATCTCAGTCTACGATCCCTGTGCACTCTGCTATTGCCTTGAACCTAGCTAATTTTCCCTTACTTTCCCCCTACAACACAGTTATGTCTAACATCTCTCCTTTGCAATCCTTGCGAATACTCTAACTAGATGTCTAAGAGTCCTTCGGAAGAAGTCACTACATACCCAAAAGCCTACAATGAGCCATCCATTTAAAAATCTGTGCAGCAAAGGTTAGAAGAGGCAAAACCCACACAAAATTATTAAGGTTGTGAAATTGCAGATACGTGGAATTTAAGTGTTCTTGGGATGGTGCTAGTAAGTTCTAATCATGGGATAAAATAAAGCCCCACGCAAGCTACTGCATCTCCTATACCTAGTACACAGCACACAGAAGCTCCAAGCGGCTCTGTAAACACCTTTCAGTCTTATCTATTTGGCCTTCTCTCCTGTCACACCTATAGTGAGGCCCTGCTAACCTCTTCTCTCTCCTAGCCTTTCTCTTTGCCCTGGTCCCTCACCACTGTCTCTCTCTCTCTCGTTGTGACTCTTTCTCTACACTTGCTTTCTTCCTTACCCGTGGAACACTATGGCATGATGTTTGTGTGGTCGGTCACTGTCTCAAACACAAATAAACCTCCAAGGGTAGTGCAACGTTCATATCTACTCTCCCTGAATCTATAATAGCAACTTTGCAGGCAAAAGATGCTGATGAGTGATCTATTGAATGAATGATTGTCATTTCTGTGGTTACATATGTCTGTCATGTTCTCTTTGCTTTTTGAAATCTGATTATATACTGTGAGTGGTTCACGTTACACATCTTTTTCTAGTTTTAATGCAGGAGTCTCAGATATATATATATATATATATATATATATATATATATATATATTTACCCCACTCAATACTATAATTCAGGAAACTGTGAAATACCTACTGTGTGTCAGGCACTTTAGTAGGAGTTATGATATAAATTAATAGCTGAACTTTCAAGTAAAAAAAAGACCAAATGGAATATTTCTATATTGATTTTTCTTAACAAAATAAATACACCTGAAATCTATAGTTTAAATAATAATCAAATTTTCTATATCATCCATCAAACCCATTTAAATATTTAAAATAAATTAGGGCACGTAAGAGATCTCCAAATACAACTTTAAACCATTAACAAGTAGAAATAAAAGCATTTAGAATAAAACGTTGTTGATGGAAATGGCCTTTAAACCTTTGCTATTTCAGGATGCTTACAGTGAAACAGAAAGATTTTTGAAAATTATGAAGGCTTCAGGCCTAGTCTGTAGTCTAAGCAACTCAGGCCTTCTGTGTAATATGGAAAATTTGGAAGCTAATATATGGGGTTTGTTTGTCTTTCTTTTCCAGAACCAGATGCAAGAATTTGGTAAAGAACACAGGTAAGAAAGATCATTAATTTTCCTTTCCCCCAATAAGCTATTTTTATTATGCCAATTTTAATTACCATGCAATCAAACGGGTTTAAGGCTTATACTCTCCACATCACTGGACGTCACAAACATGAAAGCATTTTATACTGTCATACATCAGTGTTTGCACTAGCTTATACATATATACAGAAATTTTCCACGCATCTTAACCTTGCTATTTCCTCCTTTCAAACCAACGTAATATTACCACAAAAGCAGCTTTTTAATAAATGGTATAAGAAATACAGCAAGGCACACCGTTTAAAAAAAAAAAAGCATTTTTCTCATTACCACCTCAAGAAGCCTAGAAACCAAAAACAAACTTAATAGTAGAATATGCCAGTTCATAAGATACAACACTGTTATAGTTGTTTCTAGAAGTGCTGCATAGATCATTGTTAAGAAGAAATAATTAAAATGGCGCTTTCAAACATCACTTAATTTTGTTATAAGGATCAATGTGTCTCCTCTATAGTACAATCAAATCAAGGGCTGGGCTTTTTAAGTAAATCTCTTTCAATAAACATAGGTATAATACCATGAAAAATTTCAGAGCAAAACATGAAATTGGTCAAGTACTGATAGGAGGGGTGTCATTCCAGACAGTGGGTTCAATGGACCATCAATTTGGTGAACCGCAGAGCTTTAAAAGGAGGAGGGAGGGGACAGGGAAAACAGAAGTCTTGCTGGAGAGATAGGGTTGCCAGAGGTAGCTTGGGACAGGAATCCACGGGAGAACAAGCAGCTTTGTGGAACTAAGACGATCACCTAAGAGAAGCAATGCAAACATCCAGATCGAAAGGTCCACGAGGACAGACCACATTCACCAGGAAGGTTCATCTTCAGACAGTCAATGTGACAGGCGGCAGTGATAACAGGATGGAACCCAAGACCAGCCTAGGGTTGAAAGGGCCAGCCCTGAGCTTCAGCCAGGCTATCTACGGGAAAGAAAGAGGTGACAGGAAAAGGTGTCAGTAATGTCTCTGTCATTTGCAGAACGAAGCCCTTACCAGAAGCTGCTGGGAGAGGGGAGTGGGAGGGGGAACGGTCATGTGCTAGTGATCTGAAATGAGAAGTTATGAAATGTGACTTTCACTAGCTCAAGGCTCAAAGAACACACAAACACATTTTCAGTTAAGCAAGTTATATAGATACTTTAATATGTTCATACCTTTTCAAAAAGAAATAAGAAAAATCAACTATGATTATATTTTCTCTGCATCATCAGTTCATCTGTTCTTCTAGGGATGGTCTCAGTTTTATCAAGGTTTTTTTTTTTTTTTTAAATCTTTATGAAAATGTCAGTTAGTCAGTACCAAGGGATGCAACGTTGTATGAACACAATTCACAGACCAGGTGGGTGCCTGGCTCCCAGACTAACACATCCTCCTCTGAGTTGTATATGATGTTCTATTATAGAGTGATGGAACATTCACAACATTCTGATAATCTTGAATGCTTTAGGTCCTTGCCTAGAAAAGGGTACAATTAGAATTTACAACTCAGCTATTACTGTGCTTCATTTTAGGTCTAGGAAACATTGTGGAAACTAAACTGACTCAATTCTCTCTTTATGTGAGATGATTGGTACAAATTTGTTCTGAGCTCACCCTGCCCTACTTATTTCTAAATGGCTACAACAACTGGTCAAATCTGAGAAACATCTAAATTCCAGGATACCAAGTAGTTTGGGTTCTCAGACCAGCTCTCAAATAAAGCAGGTCTCTGCCTGCTTGGGTTTAATCTAAATTCTGAAGTGCTATATCAGTTTTCCACACCCCCCCCCCGACCTCTTAGAAGCAAATATTCTGTGTCTTTCTGTCTCTTTTTATAAACTTACAACTTTGTGTACGAGAAAGAATAAGTTTTCCCACCGTTGTTCTGCCACAGCCAAAGAGGATGTTGAGAAGATATGGGAAGTTAACAGGGATGGGAGAGACAGACAGAGGCAAATGGAACAAAACTTCGTACCATAAAAAAATAATGCAGTAATTCAAGAAAGCACAGTGCAGCATTGCTCACATGCTGAGGACGTGACTCATCAGGAATCTGAGCGGGGAATCCTCCAGTGAAGCCAACCCCATCTTAGTAAGGAGCTGGCATTTGAATTCCCTCTGGGTAATCAATTCTTTCAATTTGGCACACTTGGGAACAAGGCAGGCCAAATGGGCTCAAGCCCAAATTCCCCCCCCTCCCTCCCCCCTGTGTGTGTGTGTGTGTAAGAGAGGGAGGGAACACAGAATGAGTCACACACACACACACACACAGAGAGAGAGAGAGAGAGAGAGAGAGAGAGAGAGAGAGAGAGAGAGAGAGAGAGAGAGAGAGAGAAAGCGAGCACAAGAGAGAGACAGAGAGAGAGACAGAGAGAGAGAGGCAGAGAGAGAGAGAGAGAGAGAGAGAGAGAGAGAGAGAGAGAGAGAGAGTTTATTGAAAAATCTTTATATAGCTTGGCAAGTTATTCAGACGTATCAGATAATTAAAGCACATCCAGCAGAAGCTTGGGTTAGTAAGGTGATTTAAAGGTAACTTTTATAGACACATGTAGTGTCTAGTGAAAGAATAACATACAAGCACCCAATGTAGTTTCCTACAGCTGCTTGGCCAGCCTTGGGATACCCATGTCAGTCCAGTAAGAGAATGAGACATCATGTGTGATGAGAAGTATTGGCTCCAACCACTTTCTCAATTTATAAAAGCTGAGATGCACTTTAAATTATGTTAACACGCATCAACATAAATATTCATCTAAAATCTAAAACTCTGTGGCCACCCTCCCATGAATAGACTGGTAAAGTAGGCAAGGCAATGAAACTAAGACCAAAAGAAGTAGTAACACACACACCATGTACACATTAAACCATTAGGTGAATTTAAGGAGAAGACACAAAATACACACTGGCTGCATGTGAGGAGTTAACTTTTTACACTGCAAGATTTATCCAGCCTAAAATTTAGGGTTAAACCATTCATAAAGATCACAGGCTTATGATGAGGATTATGAAGAAATAACTGTCAGAATACAACAGAATGATTAGTACAAACTACATTTCTTAGGCAGGCAGGTTCTAGGAGGCATTCCAGGCCTACCCTATGTGCTTTTCTCCCTCCAAATTAGGCAGGAGGAGCTGGATCTAGCCAGTTACATCCCCTTGGATGTGATTCGCTATAACTGACCTCTCCATTTTAACACAGATGGATCCAGTGAAAAGCCCAGCACTGTGCTGGAAATAAGTGCAAACACACATAGTAAATCTTCTCAAATGGGTTCAGAGGTTTTTAATTAGAACACAGTAAATAAATATAATTTTCAAAACTCTTTATAAAAAGAATCTCTTCTGGTTGCAGACTATCTGCGTGGTTCTAAGTCGTAAACACATTCGGATGGAATTGTGATCATTTCATCTGATAATCTATTTCTGGGAAAAGAGCTCCAGCAAATTGACTTTGGTGAATTGTGTTGTCCTGGTACAAAGACAATGCTACCAAATGGCTTTTAAAAGGAAGAACTTCTGCTGGTTTTGGACACTGTAGAAGGAACACTGACAACAACAACCTCATATGGATGCAAAGTGTCAGATGTAACTTCAGTACACACCCTGACAAAGACTGGAAGCTTGCAGCATTTTCAGATTGAATAACTTCTCAGGTGATAGTACTTTGACACCTGACAGGTCAGTGCAAACTTACACCCAAAGCTTGTAACTAGGCAAAAAGTCAGGTACCAAGATGTTTCGTTAATATGGTACTGAGACATATATACACATGCATGCACACGTGCATTCACTCTGCACACACACATACATACATGCATGCACTCACACATGCACACGCACACACATGCAAACACACTTGCACACACACTTGTGCTCACACACCCTCAAAGGTGGATAGGAGCAATCTATGGCTGTTCATATAGCTCTAGGCTGATAACAAGTCACTTGGGGGCGATGTCAGTTCTACAGTTCTAAATCTGGCTCCTTCTTCCCTTTGGCCAAGGTACAGCCTGGTGTGGGTCACAACAGAACCCTTCTGATGGGCAGGCAAGCGGCTGATATTTTTACACCATCTATGCTTGTAAAACGTGACAATTACACAGATCTATCGGCACCTCCACTTCCCTCAAGTCAAAAATGGAATTGCTCATCATTTACATTTCATTCCAATTCCATTTCTCTATGTGAGGAAAGGAGGAGACTCCCAGAGGATGAAACAGGGAGAATACATTCCAGAGCCTTCACCCGGCCCGCGCATCTCTGCTCCAGATCTCAGCAGGACCGGTGACTTGAGGGTCACAGTCACAGGGTGGCATGCTCACAGCACTGTTGCTTTCAAGCCTTTATCTCTTTTTCAGAAAACAAAATCAGCCAGGCTTTCCAGGTCCTTCTGTGGAGGCGGGCTGAGCCCGCAACCAATCAGTTCTAATAGAAACCTGTTCTGGGCTTATGGAGTCCCAGTTACTTTCCCTTAATGGTCAGTTTTACTGCATACTGATGGAGGGTGTGATTATAGGGTGGCCGCAACTCACAGAAAACACATTTCTCTCTCTCCCCCTTTTGTTCTCACTTGCAGCCAATTGTAAATAGTGTCTGAAATAGAAAATTAGTAAAGCTCCATCAGTAGACAGGATGCCTTTCTTCGGTTTTGCACACGGAGTTTATTTTTAGGGTATATATGGTATAGATTCCCCCCGCACCCGATTCTAGCAACTCGACATAGAACCGCACATTTTAATGAGCTCAGGGCACAGGTGTTGCAGGAAAAAAAAATAATGATGTTTGCCATTCATCTTTCAAATTAAATAATGTGTTTTTAAATAGTAACTTTTTTCATAATACATTATGGGAACAACATTTATCTGTCACATTTTAAAAGATGTATTTGTAATAAATGTAAATTACTTTTAGAAAATCAGTAATTAGGCTCATCAAAAAAATAAACAATCTGCCACAAAAAAGATAATCTTTAGCATAGTTAAGTATAATAACTGTTATTTGAATAAGTTAACAAATTAGGGTAGATTGCTTCTGTAATTCATTTCCTATAGCACGAGTTTAGGTTACGGCATTAGGCTTCTGTAGTGGGGGTGGAGGGGTGTTATGCACCTCATACTTTGGTGAAATACAACTCTCATACTTGAAAGCTAAATTTCTTTTTAAACTTGATTGAGGAAGTGCACTCATCACTGGGGCTTAGAAATGGGAAATAGCAGAATCTCTGTGTCGCTTCCAGAGCTATATCACCATCTCAGAATTATCAATCAATAGCTGTCTTATTAAATATGAAAAGTGGAATGAATTTCTCAAAAAAAAATTGATGGCAATCAGCCTGTCACCTTCAGGCAAAATTCAAAAATTCTGTTTTTATCGAGACGCTGTTAACTTGTCTCGTATCCTCCCAGTGTTTGCGTTCCGTGCTGGTGCTCAATCTGTGTGTGTACAAATAGGGGCCTCCTCCTTTACATCAACTTTTTGCTCCTGTTTGATTCTGAGGCCATGATGAGGAGCTATGACAGTACAGCCTTCCACGGGGAAGTGACTGGGAGACTGGTTATGTGAAGCAGAAGCCTGAGGGAACGCGAATGTCTGGAAGGAGACACAGCCTTTAGCCTGATCCCTGCTCATCGCTAGGCGGTTCTAAGTAGGAGCTGCAGTAAGGAAGGTAGCTTCTGAACATCCAGTTTGATCAGGGAATGCCCGTAAGTCACAAGCTATTTTTTCTCCTCCAGTTGAAGCAATTAAAGCTCTAAATGGATCAGCTGTTTTCTCAAATATTGTATTGCTCTTGCCAAAATGATGGAATAAATGTAATGTCTCTTTAAATATCAAAATTTCACCACTGGTCCCCTTGTGCTTTTCACAGTGGCATTCACTGTTGTGTTTCTACTTAAATGTCTTATCCAGATGTGTATGTGTCACAACTAACCATGCTGACCAGTCTTCTATAGTGGTTCTATTAATGCAAACTCATATCTACACACACACACACACACACACACACACACACACACACACACACGGTGGAAGTACTCATACGTACCTTTCAATGAGATGTTTTCCATGCTTGGGGGCATTACATTCTACCTATGCATGTTACTGTGTCGATCTTCATGAAAGCTTACGAGCTTCTCTTTACAGGTTATAGTTTGGGGGCTGGGATACAGCGCAGCCTTGCCTTTTGGCTGTTTTGCATTCAAAGAGAAAGCTTGAATTTTCGGTTTGGCAGAAGCGGCCTTTTCTTCTGGCATTCCTGATACACCTTGCTTTCTTGAACTCCCCTCTCTACTGGCCTCTCCTGAGGGGGTGGTAGGCTCTGCACTCTCTGCACAGCCCTGGGAAGTGTGGGACACATCATCTCCTTCCTTTGCATCATCAGCTCCCTTCTGAGGGGAAGGTCCTGAAAGAGGCACCATGTCTGTCTCATCACTGAACACAGAAGACCTGGCTGTCATTTGTTCTGGCATAGTAGCTTCATCCGGGACCACTGGTTCATTCGGAAGGGTACTGGGGAGACAAGCTTCCTCCTCACCAGGTTCATCATCAACACAAGCTTCAAAGAAGCAATCCATGTCTTCCCTGTCATCTAAGCCAGAGTCCACAGTGTCCGGTGGCAAGGGAGTGCTACTCTTCTCGTCCATGTAATTGGTGACCTCCCCACAATCACTGTCGTGGGATGAAAGAGATAAGTAGGAATAAAAGTCCCCCTTCCTCAGGTGTATGGGCCGATGTGAATGTTCCAACACTTTCTCCTTAATTTGGGTTAGGGAGGTGGGAGCGGCCACCTCACTTTCAGGTTGCGATTTACTTTTTAGGGCTGTTGATGCCATGTCAATGATTTCCTTAACAAAGTCATGTACTGAACAATCTTCTTCATCTTTTTGATGGAAAACATCTGGCTTGCAGTTGCAACAGGAAGTGCTGTTGCTGATAGAAGCACTTTCCTCTGTCTCATTTTGCTCAAGTAGGCAGCAACCAGCAGATTTTCTAGCCCCACTTGGGGCACCATCAGACGAAGATTTTAGTCCATCACTGTCTTGTCTGCTTCCACCACCAGTTTCCGACAGTAGTCCTGGGCAAGAGTTCTGGGCTGACATGCAGTCGCCACTTTCAGGATGCTGGAGATTGGGACCAGTCTGTGGAGGATGTCTATCTTTTGGGGGACCAAATTCCTTTCCAGCAACATTTGAACCATCAGGACCATCCGTTAATGCTTCACCCTCACTGTGCTTGGATTCAGAAATCTTTTTCACATTTGAAGTAAGGTTCTCTGATGCTGCTGGAATCCCTTGTGGTGTCTCCTTTTCTCTTTCTGGAATACTTTCAACATTGCCATTTTCCATGTCAGCCACGTGTGGATCTTTAGTATCTTCATACGTATTTTTCTTATTTTCACCTTTGGTTCCTAAGTCATGAGTTCTGGGTGGATTCTTACCATTCCCATTGTTTTCAGAGAGACATTTTATGGACCCATTTAGAAGGGCCTCAATGTCCAAGGTGTCCGAGGGATTGGCTTTCTCGTTACTTCCCCCATCTTTATTGACCTTTATTTCGTCAGTGATGCTGGACCGTTTCTTTTCTCTTGTCAAGGAAAGTTTTGGTCTTATCCAAGTCTGCAGTTCATTCTTTATGTAGTCCAACCCAGACATTAGGTTGCTTTCTTCATAAATTTCATCATCTGTTGCAATACTGGAGTCATCATCCTCATCTTTGAGGCACAGCTCTTCCTCCGTCAGGGTGAGAGTGGAGCTGGAGAGGAGGTCACTGTCATCTTCATCATCAGTGCAAGCAGACGTACAGGAGACGTTAACAATCATGCTAACATTGACGTCGCTCTCATCAGCCACTGAGCGATTCAGTCGCTTCCTGAATGAAGCATTGGACTCTGGTATCTTGTTTTTGTGTAACACAATGTCCTCTGAGCAAAGAGAGAGCTCATCGCTGCTACTCAGTTCTGTAAGAGATGCCGGTGAGTCTTCATTGATAGAGGATGCGACATCTAGTGACATCTGGCCACTGAAGGACATCTTTTGGGAACTGCTTTGCAGAGTGATATCAGAAACACTGCGCTTGATCTTTTGCTCTGAGGGGCTCTGTATATTCTCCAGACGATTCAGAAGGTCTAGTGTCCTCTTGCTCAGCTCACCAACTGAGCCACTGCTCACACTTATGTCCCCAGAGCTGTGACAGCTAAAGAGATCCTCATTGCTCTTATAGGATGTCAACCAACTTTCTAAAGAAGTGCTTCGCTGGAGGCTGTCACTGCCATTTTTAAAGACTCCCAATCCAAACAAATCACCCCCTGGAGAAAGGGACTCTACAGATGAGCTACGAGATAGAAGGGAGAGCTGTCTGGCATTCTGAATGCCCGTGAATGTCTTCTCTATGTCGCTATTTTTGTATGAGCTGCGACCCATCTCATGGGGTGCACTTGCCAAAATTCTTTCATGGGGAGGTGCATCTGGTTGTAACTCTGAAGCCTGATGTTTAGCTTTGCAGGACTTTTTATCAAAATAAAAACCACAAAGAAGGGGATCCTCCCCATGTGCCTTTTCACTCTGTGACTGTTTCATTATCATTGGTAATTTGAGTTTTGAGCCTTGGAGGTATGAGTAATCATAAAATGTAAACACATCATGTTTTCCTTGTAATTCTTCTCCCAAACAGTCAGTGGTGTGTTTGGTAACACTGTTTAAATCCCTAGCCTTTCCATTTACACAGCCTACTGGTGAGACGGATGCCTGAGAGACACTTGAAAGCTTAGTGCAGTCCCCCTCGTCTTTAAATTTTTGTTCTAGCACATTGGCTGCATCTCCCATTTGTGGGTCCAGATGTTCCATTTCAGGGTTACTTGGGGAGCCATCTACCATACTGAACAAGCTCATGTCAGAGTTGGTTGGCATCTCATTGTCTCCTTCGCTGACAATCCCACTCTCACTGCCTGAATTCTGACTCATGTCTCCACTGTGACACGAGTAAGGCCTCACCAAACCAGAACCCCCTAAAAGGTCTGGTAACGATTTTGTGGATGAAAATGACGAATCTTTACTGAGGCTCTTAGTTAAAACAGTGGGCTGTGATGTGCCTGTGAACTTCGGGCTGCTTTTCAGAAATGGAGTGTGGCTGTCCTCGTGGAGCTCGACATTGTGAAGACTGTACACTTGGTAAATGTGTAGGCTGGGAGAGGCAGTGATAGTTGAGGTATACAGAGACCCTCCACAGTCACCTGCCTCCTCTTCATAACCAGAGTCCTTGTGGTGTGTCTCTTCAAGCTTTACTGTGGGTACCATAGGCTCTGGGTCTTGATCAAGGTCGTTAGATTCTTCATGCACACTAATGAGTTTGTTACTTATGTCTGTTTCATCCCATTCCAGGGCATCATCACTCATTCCATTCAAGTCCATCAAACCAGGATCAATCACATTCAAAGTCTCCTGTAAAAGAAGGGAGGGAGGGAGGGAGAGAGAGAGAGAGAGAGAGAGAGAGAGAGAGAGAGAGAGAGAATATTAGAGAACATAATCGGAAAATTGTTATCTACTAGATCCTCTTGGAAGTTAGAACATAAAAATGAAGCACAGATTGGAAGGTACCAGCATCAGGAACTCTATTCCTCCTTAAGATAATATCCAAACACTGTAGGGATGGGCTTTTATCAACAATGACTCTCATTGAGGCATTAATGTAGATTCAAATGTAAAATCGGTATATTATTACATGATCCTTTATGAATTTAACTATTTCTTGCTGATTGTGCTCTGTTTTACATCTTAGGTTGGGTTGATTATTGTGGTTGAGTATGAACTGTGTTCCAAAGGCTCACTTTTTGAACGTGTGATCCCCACCTGATCATACTATTTTGGGAGCTTCTGGAAATCTTTGCAGGTAAGATTTAGTGGGAAGAAATATGTCACTTGGAGTGGGGTCTTGGGAGGACCTTGTCCGCAGCTCTTTCTCTGCTACTTCTTCACAGCAGAGTAAACAAAAATTCTCCATTACATGCCCCAGAGTCTGGGGCCAGGTGACGATGAACGGAACCCTCTGAAACTATGAGCCAAAAGAAATACCCTTCCCCTTAAATCACGTAAGTAAATATTTTAGTTGTGTTATATGAAAGTAACTAAAGCAGCTAAAAATTAAACTGTCTGCTAAGCGAAGATTCAAAAGTAGAGCCTGTGAATATCATAGGGTATGTATATTCTCATAGTAGTCTACTCCCTGAGTCTCTAGTAGATAACTATCTGTTGCTGTGAATCAGAACCTTCTTGCCTCTACTTCTGGGTTAAAGTCCCATTTACCCAGGAACCTAGAACAGTGTATATTATACCTTCATTTTCCTTTCTTTCCTGGGCTTGGCCATGAGAACTCAACTTTGCTTCCTGTTGACCAAGATGAGCAATACCTGCATCTTCCTGAGTGTTCCCAGGCAGCTCCCCAACCATTGTTCCCTCGGTCCCTTTCTTCTTTATCCTTTCTTTGTGAAAAAGATTTCACTTCCACTCTTCTTGATCATTACTATTGGTTTGCCTATGCTTCTGACAGGTAAAACCTTCCAGTCCCTAACTGACTGAAGACTTTCCTGACTCCCAGGGATGCGATAGCCTAGGTGCCCTTCTGCTGCTATCTGCCTGTCTTCATGAGAACTCAATAGTCTCTTGGCCTTCTGGATGTAGCTGTTAAACAGTTCCTTCAGCATCCTCACTTCTCATCATCTGGTTCTGTTGTGGAGCCAAGGAAGGCAAAAAATGCAGTGTGGGCCATGAGAGGTTCCCCTACAGACAGAACCGTAGAGCATTGTCAGCTCCACCTACGCTCATGCCAAGGAGTCAGATGGATGGCCATGACTCTAGAACTAGCAGACTCGCTGATGGCCTCGGTACTTTATATGAGTTATTTAAGCTTTCGAACATCAATATCATCACTTATAAAATAGATAGTTCTATTGATCTTCAAAGTCACTCTTGGATGAAACGTAAAATAATTATAAGTTCCCGGGGAAGCAGGCACTATTTGGTAACTAATTCTTACCATGTGCAGAATTGTTCATAAGCTCCTTGAGTCCTCCTTGGCTATATCTCCTCACCATCCCTTCCAATTTACTCTTAGAAACAAACCATGATCTGATAGGTGAGAAGAGTGATACCTCTGAAGGCAGAGCCTCTCATTACAAGTCAGATTATCTCAAATGTCTGGCTGAAAAACAGGCCTCGCAGCTTTCATTCTTTAGTGGGAGGAAGAAAACCTCACCTGGAGCATAATCGGGCACATTTGTAAAGCCTCAATCCTTCCTAAAACTAATGGTTAAGGAATGCCACACAAACTTATTAAGTGTGCTTTATTATAGTGGATATGGAGAAGATTCCCTGTATATCCCAACTTAGTTTAAAAGAGTCCATTTATAAGGTAAATATTAATTAGGGGATGATTTTTTTTTTCTAAAAGAAATCTTTTCTGCTGCTAATGTTCTAGCAGTCAATCTAGTAGACGGCCAGTTATCATAGCCACTTAGATACCAAGTCTATTCACTCTGATGAATTTTTATTACAACTTCTGTTTATTCTTTGCTAACAGATAAAAGAAGGGACTAATGACCAGTCTGCATAGCTAGTAAATGTTAGAGTCTTTAGCTGTAGGGGCAATCAATCAGTCCACTCAAATGGTGTATTAATTTCAAACACTCTCTTGCCTGACACTGTACTGACAATGCTGATAAATAATTAACCCAGGCATTCAGAGGAGTGCTTTGTTACTCAGATCAACGTTAACATGTGACAGCAGAGGATTTTCCAACAAGGTCTCAAAACCGGAGACTCCACAATTGTGCCATCTTGTGCCAGAAGCTAAGCCTAAGGGATGCTTGCAGCTTAGACTGCCTCTGGACATGGTCATGGTCAGACACTGCTTAATGGATTTACAGACTCAAGCCTCTGAAAGGATAAAACTCAGTGGTACTGAAGGAACAGCTCAAAAGTGGTTGGGATAAAGCTTCTCCATAGGAAAGGATTAAACCTGGTTTATGTTATGGTTTATGTAACCCCCAAGTCTCTTGTCTTTTAAAACTTCCTTGTATAATTCCAGGGAATATCTGGCTGGATCTACTTAGAAATCATTCACTTTTAATTTTTTAAAAAAATTCCATATTAATGAAGTCTTCACTCAGCCTCAGTCATTTTCTTTTTAACTGTCCTTGGCAGTTACTTTTAACTCCCTTCCCTTCCTTTCCCTTCTTTTCTCTTCCTTTCCCCTCCCCTCCCCTTCTGTAGGGCTGAGATTTTCTACCTCTTGCCCAGCATTTTATATTCTGAAGAAATGGTCCACCCTTTCTTGCTAACCCTTTTCTTAGATTTATAGGATCCAGAACATTTGAGGTTCTTTGTAATGCTCCCACTGCTGAGCCTTTGGCTTTATGTCCTGGAGGAAGGGGAGGGGAAAAGGGAGGAGGAGGAAGACTTTGTAGATGACAAAGACCCCTTTCAGTATATGACTTTCCTGATGTATTCCTTTCCCTCCCTAGACAAGCACGCTGAACCCCTAAAACCCTAAAATAGAGCTTTAAGGAGCCATGTTCTCCATCTTCTTCACTGCCAACATGGCATAAGTCAGTTTCTTTCACAGAAACTCTTGACTGCATTAGCCTTCAGGTGGAGGGCAGCCTGAACCTTCTTGTTCTGTAGTAAATTTTGTTGGTATTTTAAATAAAATCTCCATTTCCTTCTAATTTAACCTAAACCATCCACTGGGATACTGGGGAGGGATGTGAGGATCCTTACATAATTAAACATTTGCCTTCTATGCAGCTGTTGGTGCGAGGAATATGGCACCCACATTGACATAACATGACATAATATGGCACTTCAACATAATCAATAATGCTCAAACTAATTAAGAATTTGATTTGTTTTTGTTTTTTTTTTTTGTAATTTGTAAAGAAATTGCTTAGCTATCAAAAAAAGATGTACATATTCCCATACTTGTCAAACTGATAAGTCCAAATGGTTCCACACCAAAATCTAGAGCTTTTGAATAAAGTCAAATGGCCCCTGAAGAGCAAATGAAGACCCCATGGACAGCCTATCATTGTAGAAGTAACTAATATAAATTAATTCAGGTATGGACCTTTCATTCATAAATTTGACTAGTTAGGTTTTAGCGGGGAAAGGAGAGGAGGTTCCAGGGAAGTGAAGTGATAACATCTGCAGCAACATAGACAGGCCCTGAAGTAGGGCCCAGGAAACAAGGTGTCTTCCTTTAAGTTCAAGGGAAAAGGAGGGCTTTCATAGGTGCAAAAGCTTAGTTAACCCATGACTTACATTACATGACTTATGTTATATTTGACTGTTTTTGACAATGGTCACATTTTCTGTGGGTCCAGTTAATGTGTGACCCACACTAAAATGTGACTTATGCTGTGTGACAGGAACCATTCCTTCTTTGGGTGGAGGAAGGGGACTAGGTTAATGTTGGAGAGTGAGACATAACGGTTCAGGCTGCCTGACCTTGGATGGCAAGGAAGCTGCTTTGTATGCCCTTGACAGGCCTTTACGTTTGGGGCCTGATTACCTAAACGATCAGGTTCCATATCAGTGTGACATGACAATTTCATGACAATAGAAAACTAGAAACTGCACGCGCGCACGCGCGCGCGTGCACACACACACACACACACACACACACACACACAATGTATGTAACAACAATTAATGTACAGAATGACCATGAATTTAAAAGAGAGCAGGAAGGTTATAAGAGACGGTCAGGAGGGAGAAGGGAAGAATGAATGGCGTGAGACTTGTTCATTGGAAAAGATCTTGAAAATACTAAGACTATGATTGATATACTACAAAACTAGACAGAATATTTCTATCAGAAAATCTTGCAATTTTCATTCACACTATTTATTCTAGATCAGCGGTTTTTAACCTGCCTGACGTTGTGGTCCTTTCATTCAGTCCCTCATATTGTGGTGAGCCCCAACCACAATATTACTTCATTGCTACTTCATAACTGTAATTCTGCTACTGTTATGACTTGTAATGTAAATTATGATATGCACAATATCTGATAGATGACTCCCAAAGAGGTCACAGCCCACAGGTTAAGAACTGTTGTTCTAGAGCTAACCTGATAAGCTCAGTGAGCAGAAGAATTGCACATAGAAATCTAGGAAGAGAAGTTTTTTTTTTTTTTTTCTCAGAAAAATAGATACTTTGTTAAACTATATTAGTTACTATTCATATTGGCTTGATGAAAGAGCTGAGACAAACAAATCAAATGGAGATGGGTGCTCTTGGCTCACGGTTTCAAAGACACCAGTCCTTGGGAGAGAAGTGGGGTGCAAAGAACATGGCAGGAACCAAGGGCCCAGCAGCTCCTTTAAATGTTCAACCCTAGTGACCTACTTCCTCCAGCTGAGCCATCCTTCCTACGTGCTCCACAGCCTCTCCTTATAAGCAGGAGCACCAGCTGAACAACAAGCACCAGAACATGAGCCTGTGAGGGACACTGGAAGACAGTCACATTCGTGAGCAAGAGAGAACTGGACACTTGGAGGAATAATATATAGAGAGGGGATATGGCTGGGAAAATAAACTTCAATCAGGAGAAATAGCAAAATATAATAACTATACTTCTTTATTTATACAGTATTCTTAACGCCTATTTTTAACCAAAATGCATTAGAAACATAATTATTGTTTATTAGATGCAGGTATAAATTAGATAAAAAAAAAATACCAACAAGTCCTTGTAGTGCAGAGAAATAATTGTAAAACAATTCTGACTTTGCATCGCCCTGTCTCTTATTGAGCAAAGAACTGATTTCAAAGTAAATAAGAAAATATATATATATGACTAAAATAAAGCTGCTTGCTGTTTATCAGCTGTATGAAGCCTGGCGTAGAAATGAACAGACGGAAGTGTTGTTCATTTTTACAATTGTGTTACACACGTTCTCATGTAAGTTATCTAGTGTTTGTGAATATCAGTTCCAACACTGTACCTAAGCATGTCGTGCCTGCTTCACAGACTGCTGTGAACACTTTTGGAAACGTCAATGGGCAGACCTATGGGGACAATGACTGGAAGCTCTCAACAGATTCATTCTGCCACAGTAAGATGAGGATATGACTTAGTGTTAAGTAAGTGTCTCAAGGTTCACATTACCCACAGCTGGTGAGCCGACACCACACAGTTAACTAAACACTGACTATGCTTAGAAACGAATAATGAAAATGCCCTTACTGCATTAGTGTTGTAAATGTAGTGATGTTTTCGGTTTTTCTGTGCTACAGCTGGGTTCATTCTCCAGGAAAAACCAAATGAGAAAGACACCTGACTGTCCTCAAACAGGCCCATAGTTCAAGGTCTTTCTATTTTTTTGAAAATAATTTTTCTTTAAAAGTTGGGTCTATTGTCTGTGGAATTCTATCATGGCTGACACATTCCAGTAATCAAATCCTTCTCACTATCAGATTGACAAGAATGTGCATGTAACCTGTTTTTAAAATGCCTGAGAAAACGCCTTGGAAGTCTATCTCACACTAATGATCAAAAACTGTTCTTCCGAATGTTCTTTTTCAGTGACATATCTGCTCAGAAGCTCAAACCAGACGAGTGAAGATCCAGCCCTTTCACAAATCTCACTAAAATGAGTGTTGGGATGAACGTATTTCCTATGCACGAGAAATATTCATTGCAAGATTGTGTATTTGATCACTTGGTTCCCAGTTTGTTAGAGATGTCACAGAGCCATTAAGGGGAGAGCCTTGCAGGAGGAAGCATGCCCCTGGGAGCAGGACTGCAGGGTTTATAGCCTTGCTCTGCTTCTCTCTCTCTCTCTCTCTCTCTCTCTCTCTCTCTCTCTCTCTCTCTCTCTGTGTGTGTGCTCCTGTGTGTGTGTGTGTGTGTGCTCCGTGTGTGTGTGTGTGTGTGTGTGTGTGTGTGTGTGTGTGTATGTGCGCACGCGTGCACGCACCCTCCTGTGTGTGGATGAAAGCATGCTTCACCAGCTTCCTGGCTGTGCTGCGACGCTTTCCCTGATAGTTACCATGCCCTCCCCACTATGATCAATTCTATCCCCTGGAACCTTAAACCAAAACAAATCCTTTCTTCCATAAGTCCCTCTCTATCCAGGTCTTTTATCACAGCCAACAGAAAATTAACCAACACAAACATAAGCTAAAGTTGCTGAAAATCAAAGCACCTATTACATGTGACTCCAAGGAATCCAGCAAAGGAAGACAGGAGTGTCCCTTCCATAGATAAACTTCATGAGGACAGGAAGTTAGCCTTGCCTGTCTCGGGTAGAGCCCAGCATACAATACACTTTATGATATAAAACAGGCTCTCAAAATAACATTGTCAAGTGAAGTAAAAGAAGGGCTTACTTCCTGTCTCCCAGATTGTGCTGGAGACAGAAAAAGGTGGTGGGGTTAAACTGTACAGTGCAAAATGAGCAAGAGAGCTGCTGACTTCTGAAGGTTGGCTCTGCTCAGTTATGAAAGCCAATAGCCTCAAGAATGTGTGCAGTGTAAGGCATGAGACAGAAAAGCCATGTTCAGTTGTCATGTGATATCCTTGGAAGAAGTGCTCTGGAGACCCAAACCTGAGAATGCTCAGCTTCATCCAGTACTAGGGATCAAACCCATGGCCTTGCATAAGTGTGGATATCACACTTGCGTATCACAAATATGATACCCACAGAGCTACATTCCCAGGCCTAAGTGTCTTATATAAAATGATGTCTTCCATAATACATATCATTCGGAGTACTTTAAATTATCTTCTGATGTCTATTCCTGTGTGGACACACTCTAAGAGGCTGCCACCCTGTACTGTTTAGGGGAAAGTGACAGGCTTTTGCACATAGTTAGGCCAGAAACAGTTTTGTTTCCCCAAATATTTATGTCTGATTGGATCTATGGGTGTAGGTCAAGGACAGGCTACATAGCATATTATTTCATGTATTATCAGAATAGGTAAATAGTAGGAAATAGGTAATTTCAGAAATATTTAAAATATGCAGATTCAGAGACAGAATGAAGACTGCTGGTTTCCAGGGACTCTTAAAGGGGAAGAAAATATGTCGTGGGCATAATAGGTTTAGAGTTTCTTTTGAACAATGAAAATCTATTAAAAGTAGAGATAGCAGTCATACAATATTGTCAGTATACTAAAGACCATGAAGTGGTTCACATTAAAATGATCACTTCTGTGTGAATTAAGAAAAATTTACTGAATTAAAATCAAACAGAGAGACAGATGGATAAAAACACAGTTAACTTAGAGCTACCAGATCCTATGGGCTGGCACATGGAGATGCAAGCATTGAAGAGTAACCTGTAGGACACAAGTTCACAGGCAGTCTCACAGTGGGTACTGGCCTGCCAGGCTGACACTGGGCTCACACCCTCCAGGCTGACACTGGGAACAGACCCATCAGGCTGATACTGGGCACAGTCTAATCAGGCTGACACAGGGCACAGGCCTGCCAGGCTGACACTGGGCACAGGCCTGCCAGGCTGACACAGGGCACATAGGACCAACAGGCTGACACTGGGCACAGGCCTGCCAGACTGACACTGGGCACACAGGCCCACCAGGCTGTCTGCCTCCTGTTGTGCCCTTTCACACTAGCCTTGGAAGAGCAAAACTGGAGAAACCACAGCAGCGTCAGACTACATGGCAAACTCTGATTGCCCTGACATTTCTCTCACTACTTCCAGACATGGGGGCACATCCCAACAGTGTCTTTATTTAACAATTAAAAAAAATAAAACAAAACAAAGAACCCATTTAATGCCTCAACTTTATTTCATTTGTGAAAAGCAGATTGCCAAGAACTTTGATGTTCTATAAACAAAGTGGCCTGGGCCTGGATGCTGTGGGAGGGAATTCTACAGAAGAAAGCAGAAAACACACACACACACACACACACACACACACACACACACACCACACACGTGCGCGCGCACGCTACCCCAGAAAAGTACTGTTTCAAATATAAAGCCAAGAATAATACAAATCTTATTCTGTCCTTGTTTTAGGTTCTGGCCATAGAAATCCTAAAACCTGAGTGACAGCAAAGGTTTTTCCATTTTCATGAAGACTCTTCTTGATCAGGCCTGAATGTACACTGATAAGGAATTGAAGAAGGGACCCTAAAACATCTCAGGCTGTGGCTGCTCTCCTGAAACTCCAAGGGATAAGTATGAGGCTCAACCTTTCTTCTCCCCAAGGACCACTTGGAAAGAAGGTGATACTGAAGATTTAAACTCTGAAACAGTTAAAGAATGACACAGGATGTGCTTCTGGTTACTGGACATCTTAGGGTACTAGCAGAACAGTGTACCCAGACAGACACGGAGGCTTTTCGGTCACCTCCCATCTTACCTTATGCAGATCTTTCATTTGGGATTCTGGATTTGCATCTGTTTATAATAAACTGGAAGATGTGAATGAAGTATTTCTCCAAGCTCTAAGGCCATTCTAGAAAGTGTTTTTAATGGAGAAGCAGTATATTTGTTTGAATTAAGGGCGTTTAGATTATTATATAATTTCTATACAAAGCTTAAGTGTCTAACTTCAGTTTTGCTAATATTAAAGCTAGATGACAATAAATCTACCAATCTTATTTTTCTTAATTCTTGCATAAATAACTTCTTGTATTTTTTTTTTCTTTTTACATGGCCATAGGGACTCAGGATGGTTGTTGCCACACTGTTTCCAAACCCCAGTGATCCTTCTACCTCAGTCTCCTGAGTAGCACACAGGCACTCAAGGCCTTTTGTGCCTACCTATGTGTCCTTCACTGCAAGACAGAGTTACTTTCTCATCTGAATAATGCACTAAAGAAACTACAAAATAATCCATTTCTACCAGCAAATAAATTATATTATCTTGCCCATTGCTTTGGGTGCAAACAATGGAAATTTTCATTCCATTCCAAATAGACTCAATAAGCAAAAGATCTATGTTTCTCCTCTTAGTCCCTATCCCATGTGTCCTTGGAATTTTCCTTCAGATTTCAAGATAGTACCAATAATAAAATTGTAAAAATAAACTAAGAGGCGTTTAAATTAAAGGAATTTCTTCTTTCCTACTCCTTGCAGACTATATAGACCTGAAATAAGAGGAAGTATAAAACAATAACTTTGGTGGAACAGTAGAAATTCCAGACGGAGTTGAAGAGCAGCTCCGATTTTATCCAATTCGTGGAAAGTCTCAGGACAACATGCCAGCAGGATAAAGGAGTCCCCCTCAAGGATAACATCACACCCCATTTTTCTGGCTTATTCTTGCTGTTTGGTATTTGCATTTTGAGTACGAGGACTTAAAATTCTTAGAATGATAACATAAAATGCTTAGAATGATCCAGCATGAGCTCCAAGGAAAGCTTTGCCAACACACAGATGTCTGCCCGAGAAGCCAGTCATCACACAACAGATAAGATTCACTTCTTTTCGGGCTCTACAAAGTGCACATGGTTGTTTCTTTCTCTGTGGGTTTGCTTTTCACGGTTTCAGTAATGCAAGACCAACTGAAACCTGAAGATACTAAATGGGAAACTCTAGATATAAACAGTTTGGAGAATTTAAATTGAACACTGTTCTGAGTAGTCTAACAGAAATCTCTTTCTACCCTGCCCCGTGCCTCCTTGATATGAACCATCCATTTGTCTAGATATCCATTGTATATGAGAGATCCACCTGTTGATAACTTAGTAGACACCTTTCTTAGTTTCTTATGTTCAAGTAACTAACTCCTATTTTATTAATGTCTAAGAGCCCCATGTCACAAGAGTACTGATGCTGGCGTTTTGAATTTGCCAAAGAGAAACCATATTGTGCTTCATTCAAGTAAAAAGGTAAAAGTTCTTGGTGAGGAAAGAAAAGATGAAGCTGGATATGGAGGTCGGTAAGATGTACTATAAGAATAGATCTAGCCTTGAAATTGCAAAGGAAAAGGAAATGTGTGCTAGTTTTGCTTTCAAAACCCCAACAACAAAAGTTATAGCCACAGTATGCGATCAGTGTTTTCTTTAAGAGGAAAGCTATTAACCACTGTGTGTATCGGAAAACAACATGCTAGTCAAACACATAGGCTTTAGTATCCAAGACTTCAGGCATCTGTGAGGGGTCTTAAAACATGTTCCTAGGAAATACGAGGAGAAAGAAGACTATCATATTCATTGAGAGAACTTTATCTTTGCTCATTTCCACGGAAGGTACACAGTGGCAGCCAACACTGTGACCTCACTGTTCTTAATTCCTCCTGGATAAGCAGGGTACGGCTTTCTTTCTTTCTTTCTTCTAAAGTTCTAAGTTGATGATTGAAACACTTAATTCAGAGGGGAAAAAATAAGAATATAAAGTTGGCAGTATATGCGAGTAAATTACAGCTCAAAACAGAGCATGCCATTTGTCTCTGTGCCATCTTACTTGAACTAGTCAACAGAGATTGCTTTCCTCACATTTATAATATGATTGGCTCAAAGTTGAAGGCTGATTGACAGGCAGGTGAGCTGGTAACTCGTTTTCTTGAAGAAGTCTGACCGTTGCATCTAATCTTCTTATGCCTTGCTTGATTTCCATCATTGCTTTCTTACTGAGATGGGGACTGGACTGTTGCAAGGATGCCTCCCTTGAGCCGTTACTGATCACCCCACAAAAACAGCTGGAGAGTTTACAAACCACAATGGATGTTGTGTAGGTTGTTCAAAATCTCAGGATGAATGTTTCTAGCAGGTAACAAATGATCTTGATAAAGGTTTTCCTCAAGATTTTAATACTTCTGATTCATGATAAAGAATCCTTAGATGTATTAAGAATGTAGAATTATGTTTGAGATTTTAAGGGAAGAACACTAAAGTTTCTGAAATTCCCGTATATTTAAAAACTCATCTTGTGTGGAATAAAAGCAGTGGCCCTGGGTCTTGCGGTTTGGATTATAAAAAGGTCCAAGTGTTGAAAGCTTACTCCTCAGCTGGTGGCAGGAAAGTAAATGGATCATCATGGGGATCTGAGCCTCATTAATGAGTTGACCCATGGGAATAGCTATTAGGAGGGATAGCTTCACTGGTGAGAGTAAGTCACTGGGGGCATGTTTCTGAAGGCTCCAACTTGTCCCTGGCTCCTCCATGTCTTTCTCTCCATTTCCTGTCTTCCATGAAGTTAGCTGCTTTGCTCTATCTACCACAGGCTCCCAGTCCAGACGCTCTATCTTGCTTGAGCCCAAAAGCAATGGACCCAATCGTATCTGATCTGAAACCTATGAAACTGTGAGCTAACGCAATCCTCTCCCCTGAAATTTATTTATTCCAGTGTTCTGACGCAGCAACAAAAGTGGAGGCTCACAGTCCATTCTTACATGTCAGCACTTCAAATGGTAACAGAAAGCACAGATTTCTATGTCAAAAAAATAAAAATTTAAATCCAGAGAAAATTATCTTACTTATAAATTTATATAAAAAGAAAAAATAAAATGCAATCTTTAGGGGTTAGGATGTATTTGATTGCCTCTTTTTGGCTAACTATAACTAGGTGCTTTAAATCCTTCAAATGTGGGTCCTTAGGAGGGCCACCTAGAGAATACACTGAGTTTATAGTATAGATAAGCAAGACTCTGGGCTGCCAGCAGGGTTAATTACCTACACCAAAACTGCTGGATTCACTCCCTTAAGGCCATTGGCAATGCAGTCTTTGTGGCTGGTATCTCTGCTGTGCTTGCATTTTATGTCATACAAATCGTGGCTGTTGGTTTTTATTAATAAATTGGAAGTAATCAGGAACATATAATTCCAGATGATATCCACCTCTTACCAGATCAGCCATATTTTCCAAAGGACTTCTCTGTTAAGACTTGCTATTGGGGACCACCAGGGACATCCAGGTCCATATAGATTCCGTGTGCTTACCTGCAGATAGCTTCCATATTAAACTGACGGAGCCCACTACTTCCCCACCCCCCAGCATCTAAAGGCCCCTCCTTCACCAAATTAATCATTTTGCTTCATTCTTTAGCAAAGTACTAGCTGAGCTGTGACTCCATAAACTTCAGGAACTTGTTTATTACGTTGCCTGATCAGAGCTTACATTTATTTACACAGTGTACCCATAAAACCTAGCTTTCATTAGTGCCGGGAGAAGCTGTCCTGCTCCCCTCACTGGGGAAGGTGAAGCTGGAGAAGATAATTAGCCATGAAACAATAAGGAGGCTTGCTGGGTAAGCAGTAGTGTGAAAACAGTTACTCCTCACAAAAGAGGGGAAATTAGCTTGCTGGATAAAAAAGGAAGTGTCAGATTGAAGACTGAAAGGCCTGCCAACAGAAGTAGATAGCTCTATGCATCACTAATGAAATTTTTTAACACTTAAACGCCACAGCTGTCCACATTTAAATGCATGTATATGCCATGTGTTTCCAAAGATTAATATGCATGCTAAAATATTTCTTTCCTCTTTAAACTTCTAGATGTTGTCTCCGTCTATTTCATTTCACCTATTTTCTTTCCAAGAATCAAAATGTACCAGCTTTCTCAGTATTGTGCCCTTGCTTCCGAAACCCACAGAAGCCATGCATCCCAGAGATGGGCAGCGTGCTCATTATATTTTAACAAACACATTATTTTACATTCATAATACTGCTATTTTAGTAAACAGAAAGTTTGTTTTGATTTTTCTGCTTCACAGAGTGAGGACTTATGATGTGCGTTTCCTTTCAAAACTTCCTCCTGGAGCACCAGCGCTCCCTGAAGCAGCCCCGTTTTGGCAGAAATTCAGTTCCGTGCAGTGCCAAAAGAAATAGAATAAACAAACACTGCTCCATGCAGCTGGCAAGATCATTTACATATTACTGCACACCAAACATGAAGACCTGAATATGGATTAGAGCTACGGCGCTGACACAAATGTCATATAGATAAAGAAAAACAAAATCCAACACATCGTTGTTTATTTTACCACTGCTACTGTATGAGTGCTGCTAAGGGAAAAAAAAAACGGGGGGGGGGATGGTTGCATTTTGAAAATTGGCCTCCTTTCTGTATTTTAAGTGGGTTCTTTCTAACTAAGGCAAGAAAAGAAGGAAGCAGAAAGGCATGAGTCGAACCTCTCATATTCCCCGAGTCTGCTTTGTCAGTTAAAACAGTATGATGGTCATCGTTTTAGATATGGTGGATTGGTGATCTTACAAGAATCTTTTAAAACACAAAGCTACCTGAATCCTAGCCCTTTTCCATGTTGATTATTTCAGCCTTAAATTGAGCTCTTTCGTTGGGTTGCGGTCCCTGGTAGAGAGTGGTAGGTAGTAAGGAAAGAGGCTGAGGAGGTACACCGTGTGCAGTGGTAGGATTTGCCTAGCATCCTTAGCTGATGTATTTTGGTCCTCCTCTTTGCACATGTAGCTGGTTACGTCCAGTTGACTCTTTTTAATCTCAGTGAAGATGGGTGTCCTCGGGAAGGGGGTATGTGTTACTGCAACACCTTTCCCCATCCCCATCCTTGGGGAAAGCAAAAGCAGTAAGAAGAGCCAACAAGGTGGCACGGATAAAGATGACTGGGGGCGGGGGGGATGAGGGGTAAGAGAATATAACATACTTTGTTCCCTGTCATATTAAAATTCTTTATCCCAAATTGAACAAAATTGACTTAAATGCAGAAATGCTCTCAAAATGAATTATTTTAGTAGCTTCTAGACCTTTAACCTCCAGGATTAATTGGCATAGCTACTCTTGCTTAAGGCTAAAGTGTGGGGGAGGGGGGCACGGGGAGAAATCAGGGCTCATAGATTCTTCTAATCAGCTAAATACCATTAAAGTTTATTGTAGAATGGTCTTCTAAAATTTAGGACAAGAAAGTTGGATATATTACAAGGGAGTTAGGAAAACTACTTTCCCTAGGACAATAAAAAACCCTCTATTTCCACAGTTACATGCTCAAGAGATAAAACTATGTTACATCTAGAAAAAGAAAGCAAGACCCTGGTATAGCCCTGTGTTGAAGGGCTGGTTCAAAGGTGAATTCAGAGGTGGGGCTCTAGGATGTGACCTGTGACTGATGCTGGTGGAGTCATAATTCAACAGTTCCCGGGGAGTGACAGACACTTGGGGGATGAGACATAGTTGAAGGGAGGGGTCTTGGACATATGCCTGGGAGCTACGTCATACGCCTGGCTTTCTTCTTGTTCTCTCTGTAACCTGGTCGACACAAGACAAGCAGTTCTGCTCTATGGCACTCTTCTGCCATTAGGTTTTGCTTCACTGCAGGCCCAGAAACAATGAGGTTGGCTGACCATAAAGAAAACCTCTGAAACCATGAGCCAAAATAAATCTTTCTTCCTTTGATCTTCCCAGTCCTTTGTCAGAGTCATAAAACAAAGCCTGACTAACACAAATGCACAAGAAAAATCCCCTAATTAAAAGGCCATTAAACAGTCTTGTGCAAGTTTAGAAAAATCCTATCATAAATCTGTGAATGAAAGCAGAGACAACATTGTGGGTTTACTCTAGTCCAGCATATCACTTCCAAACCAAGCTCCCTAAAATAATTCCTTGCACTTGTACTGCTTCACTCATAAAACCAAAACACCCTTATTCACACACACACACACACACACACACCTTTCAATAAATATTGTTATTCTAAATTACTGAGGTTTTGAAGGTCTTCCCTAATCTGGTTATGTATAAGGACCGGTGTTCCATCTGTAGCACTCCTGTGAAGCTAACATTCACCTCAGCAATTTCCTCATCGATGATGCCTGCTCCTTTGGTCCCAGTGGCCCTGTTCTTTTGTTCTTGGTACATACTCATTAGCGTTTTTAAGTGAATGAGTGGATGGGTGGATGTGGATTCTACTTTCTTCATCCAATATTTTTTCAATATTTTTGCCTATAATTTGGCACAATCATTTATTTATTTAACAGATATTCATTGAACCCAGCATGGTACTGTGTGGACACTGAACACACAGAAAGCACCTCACAGTTTCATAGCTGACTTTGTGACAGATGCTGTCATTTCTGTCTCAAACAGTTTGGAGTAATTATTGTTTCCTCTATGTCAGTACTGTCTTACTGTCAGTATATGTGGCTTGAAAGTTCATTGACAGTGAAGATAGTTTTCTGCAGGAAAATGCCAGAGTGGCAAGCCTGCCCTGGGTACTCACAAGGTATTTCTAGATTATCGGTAATTTCATTTCCTCCTAACCCATAACCCAGTAGAATCAGCAAAAACCATGCAGGCAAATAGATTAAACACTCAGAATACAGTACACATTGTAAGCCGACAGTAATAAACAGGCAGCATTATGGCTGTGGGAAGAATATAGTTTTTATCTGTGTTAAAATAGCTTTAGCTTTGATATCTTGAGCCTATGGGCTTGTACCTGTGATTGTCTGTGTAATTTCTTTTATACAGACAAAAATTGCCTTTTCAATTTTGATATTTTAATTTCAACCTCCCATGACTTAAACATAAAATCTTTATCTGATATTCAGCAAACTCAGTCATAAATATGTTTAAAAATTGTAAACGCAATCCAGAAGAAACAACAGACCTAAGTATTAGACCTGAGTAAAAAAGAAAGTCAGGGAAAGACTCATCTTCTTGTAGCAGGAAGAGGCAGTTATTTGATACTAGTGGCATTTCTACTTAAATGTTTTCTCTCAAATCAGAATTTAATGTGACTTCATGATCAACAGATTGGTGTTGAGGCTTAATGCCTGCATTTCTCGACCGTGCTTTTTGTCTGTTGTCAAGACATTAGGCAGAGAAAATTCGAACTTGCATACTGGGAAGAAGGAAAGAAGTGGCTGCTCACTGCAAAAGGCTACTTACTAGTCTGAGTTCTTTCCAGGACTCCTGACCTATAAAGACTTTAATGTCTTAACTCATGGCTAGGCAATTCAGAACAGACTTCTTCACAAGGAAACAAGAGGTTTCTTTGGTTGGTTAAAATATGGATGTGTCAGAAGGTGAAGAGGCAATCTTATAAGAACTAGGTGACAGGTTGGGATACAACTGAAAATAAGTAATGGCCTAAGGCAAGTTACTACTAACTTTTTAGACAACTCCATTCATTTATGCTATAAACATATATTGATAAAATATGTTTATATATTCAGCAAATTTATTGAGTACCATGTACAAAGTAAAAAGAAAAAAAAAAAGATACGATTTGCAGCCAGTGGGTCAGTTTTTGTCTCTGATACAATACAGGGAAGAGATTTAGTTTATTCCAGAAGGTCATGAAAAGCTTTCCTGAGAGGTGGGATTGTAGTCAATGTTTGGAGAATAACAAGAATTTTCTGGGTGGGAACTGAGAGCTGGATGCACCCTGAAGGCAGAAGGGACCAGGCTTTGTTTGCCCTAGGGAGTGAGTGCAGAGAAAGTGATCTACACTAGAAGGCTTGGCAGCAAGCAGGGGGTCTGGCCTCCAGGGAGAGCAGAGATTGGACTAGAAGCAAACCTGGACAAGCAGATACAGAAGAAATCAGATTAGTACTTTTAACAGATTACACAAGCTTCAGGGTGGAGAGAACACAGAAGATATGAGAAAGGCAGTGGTACAGCTAAGAGCAAGCCCAACTCATGTGTGCTGAATGCTGGCTTTGTGTACTCGGAATAGCTCAAGTATTCTATGCAAACTAATCATTGGCTAGAGATTCATTCAGCTTGGACTAACGGTGGCAATGGTGCACTTAAGGGACTGGGCTCTTTATACAGTAAACCCATCAGCTGGATGCTCAGGATACAGTGAAGAGAGACTGAGGACCCCTTCTTTGCCTTTATACTACTGAGGAGATGACAGTATTTTTTCGTGAGATCTACACTGGAGAGAGATCAGTTTGTCAGGAAAGATTAGGAGTTTTCTTTTGAACAGACAGAGTTTGAAATGCCTTGGGGAGATCTCTAGAGAGCTGTAGTTCTGACTTTGTGTGTCTGGAGTTCCTGAAGCTATGGGTGGGGTAAGATTGCCTAGAGAGAAGAATGAGAGAAAAAGAGCAACTGGACTTGAAAGCCTGGTGGAGCAGGATGAATAAAGAAAGGGGAGAGATCAATGTGGACAAGAGTGTTCAGACTGAAACTGGGGAGGGACGTGTTTGGAGAGCTCGGCAGGACATTTTTAGAAAAACTATTCTCCTATGTAATGATGTATTGTAATACAAAATTTTTTTTTAAGCTTTAAAATATATAAGCAAAATAATAACATAGAATTTTTGACATAACTCAGTTAACATTTTACTTAATCCCCGACACATTAAACACATTAAAATTCAGAACTGCAATATGCATGCATGGCATGATTAGCGTTGCACACACATCCTGTCTCTGCACTGTATCAAACTTTCCAGATCATAAAATACTCATGACGAATGTGAGTCTTAATCATTTTAGATATTCTTTAAAAAAAAATCTCCTGGAAACTTTTAGAACTTCATATTACTTCCACTTTGGGCATGGATTTATAGATAACATGAGGATATTGTCATAGGATTAGTTCAGATTATCTGCAGACACAGTCTTAAAAAGATAAATGTTCTGATGCTACTGATAATGTTCCTTTGCATTTCTTTCCTGGCTTGTTAGGTCGGATGCTCACGCAGGGTTTATTTATTACCTTATTTACTGATTTGGGACTTGTTTGGTCATATCCTTTGTCAATTTAAAAATATGTATTTAGAACTAGATAGATGGGCTGGTGTAAATAGTTTCTGCAGGTGCAGTGGGATCCATCTGTGGGGGCTTGGGAGGTTATGGACTTTGATTTCTAAAGATGGTGGGATTACAACACATCTTACATGAGGAGGTGGAATAACCACAGTGGGATTTAGCCATTTAAGCCATACACTTATGCTGAGTAGAGTAGAGGGGGTACTTAGGGACAAGCATATTAACATGGAAAGGAAGCTAGTCTACCACTGGGATTCTAACAGGAGTAAAAAGTCCATTTCTCTCGTATCAACCCCTCTAGTCTTCCTTTTTTATTTATTTATTTTTAATTTATTTTTTTATTGGATATTTTATTTACATTTCAGATGCTATCCCCTTTCCCCGTTTCCCCTCCGTAGAAAACCCTTATCCCATGCATGCCCCCTTTTCCTTTTTGCTTTTATACAATTTTTTAAAATGTTAATCAAAGGCTTTATAAGTTTGGTAAAGCTCAATCAGAAGTGTAACCCAATACCCAACCTAGATATATCAACTATCTTTGACTGGTGGAGACACGTGAACATCTGCCTCCATGCCCCACCCTCTTTCTCTCTCTCATCACCTAGCTTCTCCTCTCCTTCTTCTTCTCCTCTCCTTACTCCATCTCTTCCTCTTGGTACTCCTTCCCCCTTAGCTCCTCCTACATATCACCCTTCCTGTTAAAATAAAACTTTTCTCTCAAAATACAATTAGAGCATAATTATGCCTATTTGTACCAGTGAGGTACAAGATAGACCTAATACCCAGTCCATCATTTTGTTGACTAACTAGAACCTCTGTCATCTCTCCTAACTAAAACACTTAGTTCTGAACCTGGCTTTTTTCTTGGCTTTAGAATGAATGTCAGCTGAAAACCATCCACTCAGATCTTTTCTCTCAAAGTAAATAGCCAGGATTGGCTATGAGACTATAGGTTTTCAACCCTGTCAGAAATCCAGAATGACTGAGTTAACTGAAATTATGGGAAGCACTAAGCATAGCTTCTAAAACTTAGCCAATTTATAGAGACCGCTGAACACCTGGACAGTCCCTATACTACAGAACGTTGGAGCATCAAATCTTCAGCCTTCTGGTCTGTCTGCTCCTGACAGCTTCCTGTCTTGGATTCTAAGAAGAAATTGAGCATCTTTGGAGTTACTCCAGTTGTGGGGAGACAGCCACTAGGCAAGAATTGCCTCTTTGCATCTACAGACAAATTACTGTCCAGAAAAGGACACACTTGCAGAATAGTCGGCTGATTATATCTGCTTAGACAGAGTAATCAGCCCTTAATAATTCTGCATCACTAAGGTCTGTCAGATGATTCTGGGCCAGAAGGCTGAAGATTTGATGCTCCAACGTTCTGTTGTCTTCCTTTCTTAAGGAAACAGGTCAACAAACTAAGAGACAGCAAGGACACTGACAGTAAGTACAAAGACAAACACACTTAGAAAATATGGTCAGTGCTTGAGAATGCATCTTCTCCCTCACCCTTTGTCAAGTCCCTAAACAGGGCTCTAGTGTAACAGTGAGTTTGAGCTGGAAGTGATAGAAGGTATTTGAGGAAGACTCTTAGGAAATCCTGGAGATAAGAACAATGATAAGAGGAGAGACAAAAGCAAGAACAGTAAGGAGCTAAGAGCTCTGCACAAAAGGACCAGAGCTGTAACTATGTGAGATATAGCTCAACTCTTAGCCAGATTAATATAAAATTCGCATGGAGAGCCATTTAACTTAGTTTTCATTGCTTAACATACAGTGCTCATCTTTAAAAGACTACAGAAACCACATAAGACATGTTAAAAGCTCAGAAAGAGTCTAATGAGATAAACCTCAAAAATCACCTCGATATGACACAGATTTTAGAATTACCAGGAAGATCTAAGTAACTGTGATTAACATACTAAAACCTCCAATGGAGAAGTCAATAACATGCATACATGGCTCAAACAAGAAGAGATAGAACCACTAGTAAGAAAAATTAAATGTTACAAATAAAACCTTAAAACTATAAGGTAAGACAAGAAAAAAATTTAAAGAACTGGATTAGACTAGAGACAGCCAAAAGATGGATGAGATTAGGTAATAATAATTTTAAAATCCCTAACGGAAGTGCCAAGAAAAAGTGGTCAAGTGGATAAAAAAAAAGGGTGTAATACATAGACAATGGAAATATTTGTTCATAAAGGATGAATTAATATCATTTAAAGAAAGGTGGCATAATCTAGAGATCATCAGGTTTAAAAGAATAAGCTATGCTCAAAGACAAACATCACATGATATCTCTCATGTATGGAATCTAGACCTTAAGAAGCTCAGCTTTGAATAGAAGGGAGAGTGTTTGGAAAGAGCAAAAGGAAATGCAGGAGGAGGCGGGGGAAAAAGAAAAGGTGATAGGAGATCAGGCTGTATCATATATACTTATGAAAATAGCACAATCAGACTCACTATTTTGTGCATTGGTATATGTGAATAAAAGGAAAAAGAAAAAAGATGTTAAAATAAAAATCCTAAACAGAAACACAAAGAAAAGGGTTCCTTCTTTGCTCACTATCTGTCATTTGTTGCCCCGCTTATTAAGCACAAATATATTACCCGGGCTAGTTCAGGCAGTGTGGCACAGACTGACAAAAAGTAAGCTTGTGAGTGTGCTCATTGGCTTACTCCTGTCTGCCCACTGATGGGGCAGGGGAATCATTGTGGCAGGCTCTCATCTCCCTGCCTTAAGCAGCCGTGTAAGCTCGTCAATGATCAGCTGAGTTTCAAAACATCCGATGAAACTAAGGAGTGTTTTGAGCACTGGGGACCTCCTCTCCCCAACTGTGCTGTGCTGAGACATCCAAACACCAAACGCTTCAGGGGCTTTGGACTGGTCACCTACACCACTGTGGAGGAGCTGGATGAAGCTATCAGTGCAAAGCCACACAAGGTCACTGTCAGAGTTGTGGAGCCAAAGAGAGCCGTGTCAAGAGAAGATTCTCAAAAACCAGGTGTCTGTGTAACTGAAAAAGATGTCTATTGTTGTCATTAACACCTGTGAGATTATTTTGAGCATTTTTTGGGGAAATAGAAGTGATTGAACTCATGATTGACATCAGCAGTAGAAAGCAGAGGGGCTCTGCTTTTGTGACCTTTGATGGATGGCCATGACTCCATGGACAAGGTTGTCATCTGGAAATACCATTCTGCGAGTGGCTACCCTGTGAAGGAAAACTCCCAGGGAAGCAGGAGATGGCTAGTGCTTCATTCAGCCCAAGAGGTCGTGTGCTCCAGAATGTTTGGTGATGATTATGGAGGTGGCTTTGGTGGCAATGACAATGTTGGTCATAGAAGAAACTTTAGTGGTCATGGTGGCTTTGGTGGCAGCTGTGGCAGTTGTGGCAGTGCAGGTGGCCTTAATGGTGCCAGTGATGAGGGAAGCAGTTTTGGAGGTGGCGGGAGCTGTTATTACTCAGGCAATTATCACATTTGGTTTTCAAATTTTGGACCTACAAAGCAAGGGGACTTTGGAGGCAGAGGTTCTGGACCTTTTGGTGCCGGGGGCCAATATTTGCTAAACCACAATGTAATGTTCCTATGGTGGGTCCACAAGCAGTAGCTATGGCAGTGGCAGAAGGTTTTAATTCTTGCCAGGAAGAGGTTAACAGGAAAGGAGTGACAAGGAAGCTGTAGGTTACATACTACGCACATACATACATATAACATACATACAACAGATCTGTGAACTCAGCCAAGGCACATGGTGGCAGGATCCGGCTGCTACAAAGAGATGTATTTTTAGACAATACTCATGTGTATGGGCAAAATACCTCCAGGATTGTTCTTGAGACTAATTGTACAACAGGTTATTTTAGTTTCTGTTCTGCAGAAAATGGAAAGCATTCCAGCAAAGATTTTTCAGTATAGGCAGCTTTTATCCATGATGTTGACTGCCATAGGCAATAGGCAGTCAGATTACTTAATAAATATGCTAACTTTAAGAGTAAGACTTGCTTAGAGCAATACGATGCATGCCAACAGCAAATACCGTCTATTGGCTATGGGCTCACAACTGTTGGAAACACCTTCTACACTGATTCATTTAACCTCACATAACTGAGATGCAAGTGGTACTGGCCTCTCAGCCTTCCAGATGAAGACATGGAGGTGTACAAAGAAAAGGGATTTGGCACAGTCACACAACTAATGGTGAAACTCTTCATCACAGTATTTGTGTGTAATGCTTATGGAAGTAATTTCCATTTCCCTCGAGAAATTCACTCTGCCTGTGGAAAGTTCTTCAGCTTAACATCACGTATATTAACATTCAACTACAATTTAAAACGTTTCTTCCGTCTTTCATTCCTTCTCCTCCTCTTGCTTCTCTTCCTCCACCCTCCTCTTCCTACTTCTTTCTCCCTTTTCTCTTCTCCTCCCCTTCTCTGACCATAAGTAGAGACAAGACAGAGGGCATGTAGATATCTATATGATGCCCTTTCATACCTTTAGAGAGAATAATGAAAGATTTATGAAATGCAATTATTTATAGGGTACTGCTAGTGCAAGCTTTTTGATATTGGGAGCCTGGGTAGAAATATTCTAAAGAAGGAAGCTGTTTTTGACATGTATAAAGATTTTTTTTTTAACAACCATCTCTCTTGTAAGCAATTAAGTACAAGTAATTACATAATTACTTGATTATGTAGCAGCAGTAAAATTTTACAGGAGGTTTCTCACTTAAACTCCAGCCTTATAAAAATAATTGCCACAAGTCAAATTTATTTTCTAAATGCAGTAATTCTTTCTGCATTTAATTTTTGTTCATGGGGGGTAGGGGGTGGAATCTAAGTCTATTTTTGTTTAGTGACCAGAGTCAGAGAAATGTGTACTTTATTAGTATTTTATTAAATACTTTATTAGTATGTTACTATTTAGGATGGCTCTTCAGGTTACAATGTGAAAGACACCTAGATAAAGTAAAATTAGAAGATGGGTTGTATTATAAGGAATTTCTTTACTAATAACATTGTAAAATTATTAGTTAGATCAGACGGAGGGCACTATTACCTAAGTAATACAAAATAGCATTTACAAGTTCTTATTTTCAAAATGCATCACCAGTAATAATACAGCACAAATGGGAACGTGTTCAGAGCGAAAAAAAGGAGGGAGGGAGGGAGGGAGGGAGGGAGGGAGGGAGGGAGAGAGAGAGAGAGAGAGAGAGAGAGAGAGAGAGAGAGAGAGAGAGAGCTTTCTATAGGAAAGCTTGTAAGGAGCCTGCACAATGCAAAGCGTCAGGTTCTTCTCCTATTATTTCATTCTTTCTTCTCTTTTAAAAAGTGAGCGGGCCCATCATTGCAATTTTCCTCAAGTTCTCAGAACTCTAATTAAAATGTGGTAATTGGTTATGTTACCTCAATTACCATGATGCATGGACGTTGATGCAAAGTGACACCAATTGAATCCCTTGGGTGTTTTACCCTGGGGCCATCCCATTTATCCTGGCCTTATTATTTTCAATTATGTGGCTAGATGTGTTGTATACTTTCAAGGCCATTAGATGTGTAAGGTGTTTCTGGACGCAAAGTTCTATTCTCAGTAGAGCTCTGAAGGATCAGAGGAAGAAAATGGTGCAAGTGCAGATAAAACCTCAACCCTCTACCCACTAAGAACTTGAAGATGTACTTCCATACAGCAAAGGTTCAAAGGACCCTACATTATTTCTGCTTAAATGTTCATTTAAAAAGCAAGATTTTTTTTAACTACTGGTGACAACTTTTCCTAAAAAAAAAAAATAGTGATAGAACCATCTGTAGCTCTCAGAAGAAATCAAAATTGATAGGAAAACAGATACTAAAGAAAAATTTCTTCCTGCCTTCCATTAATCTTATATTTTTTGTTTTGTTTCCAGACAAGTTCTCACCAAGTAGCACAGGCTAGCCTGGAATGCACTATATAGCTCAGGCTGGCTTCAAACTTTCCATTTTCTTGTCTTTGCATTTGGAGTGCTAGGATTATAGCTCACGCCACCATGCCTGGCAAGACAAGTCCTTTTCCTCCTTTTCCTCCTCCTCCTCCTTCTCTCACTCCTCCTCCTCTTCTTCTTTAAAATATTTAGCTGATTTTAATTTCTCAGAGTTCATTACACAAATACACTATATGTCTATCATTTCCTACCATTTGTCTCCCTCTTTCCACTCCCCCAGTGCCTTCGTCCCTCCTGAATTCATAACCTCTTCTATAGACAAAAGATCTGTTGCACTGTAGAAAAGGCCTTGGGTCTCTATAGTAATCTATAGCAACTGTCTTTCAGAGACACATTTTAAGACATCTGTCCTCAGAATGAAGGATATGAATGAAAATAAGGATAGTCTGAATCTTGGCAGAATGAAGTGTTTCCCAGCGGGAATACTACTGGCATTTGTAGGAAGATCTGTATAGGACTGTTTATTCATTCTGTGTTGGTTCATTCAAGGCCAGTGTCCTCAGTGGTCACAATCAACTCCCAAATATTCTCCAAAATCTTGGAGCAACCCAGGAAGTGGCCAGTGGTCATGATGATGTAGCATTCTGTCAGGCCATTCTGAAATGATACCTGGATCTCCTCCAGCTTGTCTCTTCTGAAATTACATCCTCAGACAGCTGCAAGTTGTAGAAAATTCTGGCTTTGTTTCTACCATAATTTGGCTTGTTATCTGCAAACAGGTATACCATTGAATTGGAAAACCAAGAAAGAAATTGTCCCACAAAGATCTTCCAAGCATGGAACAAGAATATGGTAGAAACTTTAAGTATGTTCCTTTACATCTATTTGAAAAATGTCCAAGTACATTTCTAAATGAATCCTGTGATAGACAAGGAGCACACTTTGTGTCAAGTGAGCATGGCAACACTAGTCTACCAGATCTTGGTTATGCCTGTGCAATATAAATTCTTTTAAAAATTGGTTAGTGATTCAGAAGAGTTTTGATATGTGTTCTGTATACATTTAAAAATAATGTCATCTTGTTATTAGATGACATGCTTACCAATTATATGTGTGTGTGCATGCATATGTGTAAGATTACAACCATGCTTTGATATGCAGACGTACAGTGAAGTGAATATTACAGTCAATAAAATTCACATATCCATAATTTCAGAGTTTCTTTTGTAAATGTGTATTTACAAAAAAAGACCTAATACATACTGTCTTACCACGTCTAGTATGCAAGGCAATATTATTAATTACATCTATCCTTTTATGCATTACATCTACAGATTATTTGTTCTACCATAATTGAAACTGTATTCTTTGATGTCTTCCCATGTTTCCTGTCCTCTTCTCCAGGAACCACCATTCTCTTCTGTTCCTACTCTAAAATTCGACATATGAATCAGATTGTCTAGTATTTTTCTTTGGTGTCCACTTATTTAATGTCATATGGTACCCTCTAGGGTTTTCTATATTGTTGTAAATGTCAGCATCTTTATATAAAGGATGAATATAAAATCACAATTTTCCTTGATTCATTCATCAGTGATCACTTGGTTTCCATACCTTGGTTATGATGGATAGTGTTGTGAAGATCATGGGTATACAGGCTCCTTAACGAGGGGCTGAACATACCCAGGACAGAGGGTGTGAGCTCAAACAGTAATTCTATTTTTAAATACTACAGGACTTCCATATCATATCCCACAGGTACAGCGATCAACCTTCCCACCAGTGACGAAAGGGGTCAGCTTCTGTCTATACCATCTTGCCTTTGGCGTAAGACTTGGAGTGTTCAGTTAGGTGATGCTGTCTCAAGCTCTCATCCATCTCCTCTTACATTCATACTGATTTTCTTGCTCTATCAGTTATTGAGACAAACTGTCGGAAACCTTGTTTGATATTCTGTTTTGTTGTTGTTTGCCCCTTCACAGTACTGTAGGTTTTCTGTATGTATTTGTGTTCTAGAGACTTGGAAATGTCTTGTGCTTGTGGTAAGCTGGAACTCCCATGGTGAAGACATGCCCTTCTCTATACATAATAATTTTGTTGCTCTGAAATCTACTTTGCTTAACATTAATATACTCAGTCTCCCACTCCTGGGTAGGCAATGTGTGGTTGAGTTTACCCGATTTAACAATTACTTTCTTTTAAGTAGCTTTCAGTCTGTCTCATTCCTAGGACTATTGATGCAGCCACTTTAAATCTTCATCTTGCCTTTAAAAAAAAACCTTATTACATCTGTTTCTTACTTTCTTTTTCTTCTTAACATGGGGATTTAAAAAATGATCCTGCTTCATTTCCTTTTGTGACTTACTCTAGCTTTTTGCTTTGCTGTATTTTTAAGGTGTAACAGCCACATCCACATTTGATCTTATCTTGGTCTCCCTTTAAAGGATGTTCTAGTACCTCACATAAAATAAAAATGGTACAAAGCACCCTGGCAGTTCTGCTTCCCAGCCTTTGTGATACTGTTGTTGTACATTTTATCCTCTGTGCTATAAATCGTACCATGCACTGCTATTATCTTGATTTAAACAGTCTATTAACACTTAAAGAGATTGAAATAATAGGGAAAGCGCTTCTCATTTACTCCCAGTTATCATTTCCATGGTCTATTCCTCTGTGCACATCCAGGTTTCTATTGGTTGTAAGTTTTGCTTGGTTGATGGCTTTCCCTTAACATTTTCTAGTAGTGTAAGTACGCCAGCATTGACTGCTTTACCCATAGATATTTAGAACCCATATTTCTTTCCTTTCTGGATGCCACTTGCTCTGTTAGGAAAGTCTAGGTTATTTTCTTACATTGCTGCTTCACTTCCATCTCCACCTTTTCCATTTCCTGACTTCCATTGCCTCTGGAAGCTGAAAAGCTGGCAGTCACTTTTCTTAAGCCCACCTCTCATCCCTCCTCTAATTGCCTGAAGATGCTTTTCAGCACTGGTTCTTATCAACTTGATCATGTCTGTCTGCATGTAACCATGAAAAAAAATCTTCCACGGTTAGAGTTCAGCTTGAGATAGCAGGGAAGTCATGGCAATAGGAGCTTGAGGTGGACGATTCCATTGTGTTCAAAGCCAAGAAGCAGAGAGCAACACTAGTGCTACGGTCACTTTATCCCAGCCTAGAGAATGGTTCCACCCACAGTGGGTAGGTCTATAAGTATGCCCAGAGGCCCCGTGGTGCTGGGGCATGCCTTTAATCCCAGCACTTGGAAGGTAGAGGCAGGCAGATCTCTGGGTTAAAAGCTAGCCTGGTCTACAGAATAAGTTCCAGGACAGCCAGGACTACACACAGAAACCTTGTCTTGAAAAACAAGAGGATGCCCAGAGGCTCATCTCCCATGTGACTTTAGATTTCATCCCGTTCACAACTGAGATGACACATCACACTCTGATAGTGACATTTCCTAATGCGACTGAACAAAAAAGGGAACTATTTCTAGCTTCAAAGAAGCAAATTGTTCTCTTCAATTTTTTCTCTTCAATCTGCTAGAGACCTCAGAAGATGCTTTTGTTAGCTCTGGAGCTTCCTGACTATGGAGCCCTCTGCTTTCCAGCACCCTAAAGATTTACAGTGAATTATCTATATTGGCCTCCTCAGATCTCATGCAGAGGCTGAAAGTTTCCTTGAACTGAGAAAATAGACCAAGGAGTCTAACAAAGCCTTATTTGATAAAGAAAAAGAAGGGTAAAAGTTAGCTTATGAAGGTAAAATATTCTTACAGAAATAAAATGATTCCCAAAGCATGATGCTTAGAGATACACTGACTTCTTTTGTAAACAATGAAACGTTAGAATTAGAATGGGTATAGTATACAGTTATACCAATGCCTGCATGAAAGAAATGTACTAAACAAAGTCGTATATTCACTTATTCAGCAAATATTCACCAAGGACCTATGTATGCAAAATATACGGCAAGTTTTGAGAATATAGCAGTAGAAATCAGAAAATGGAGGGGAGTGGACGTGTATGATGGACAGGTAAACAGGTCACTTGTGGACCTTTGACCTTTGGCAAAGGTCACCTCTTGCATTATCAAAATACTTGTATGATCATAAAAGCAAGTTCTACTCCGCACTCAACTGCAGGGCAAAGAAACAGAGAAACACCCTCAATTCAACAATCCCCCGAGTTCCCTGCATTGTTAGCCTTGGGCCACTTACTGCCCTTCCACTCCTTTCCTGGGAGAGGCTTTCAGCCTATTTGATTACTCCCTTCATCATCTCAAATCACCTAATTAGAAGAGACTGACTCTTCCCTGCAACTAATATAACCTCTCTCTAGCAGTTCAAGCTTCCAGGGAGCAACCTGCCTTTACAATAGATGTAGGCAAAACAATCCAGAGGATTGGTAGGTGCCTTGGCAGGTAAGATGTTTTCTGTGCAAGCGACAGGACCAGTGTTCACATCCCCAGCACACATGTAACAGCACGGCGTGCTTATGACTCAAGTACTGTGAGGAGTGGAAAGAGAAGGATGGATCACTGGGGCTTGCTGATAGACAGCTTAGCTACAGATTTTATTAGACCCTGTATCAAGGGAATAAGAGAGTGACAGAGTAGGACATGTTCTTCTGGCCTCCTCATGGGAGCATGCTCACCGGCATACATACATGCACAGGCACAGACCCTCATATATCACACACAAGGGCACTTGTAGCTTCTCTCTCTCTCTCTCTCTCTCTCTCTCTCTCTCTCTCTCTCTCTCTCTCTCTCTCTCTCTCACACACACACACACACACACACACACACACACAAGCAAATACAGATTCCCTACATCTAGTATGTATAGCCAAATCCAGCATTCCTAATCATATGAATCAAATAAATCCTGAAAGACAATTACTTGTCTTTACTCAACCAGTTGAATACTGTAAAATGCCACTGGTGCTTAATTAAGTCACATTATCATCATTGCAAAGTAGAGGAAAGAATAGCAACCTCTTTTGCCTTTACAAACATTATCAAGAAGAAACGGAAAGGGGAGGGAGGGATGGATGGAGGAAGGGAGGAAGGGAGGAAGGGAGGAAGGGAGGGAGGAGGCAGGAGGCAAGGAAGAAAAGATGTTAGCTAAACAGCTTCACAACAAAAATGTTATTTCAAGAAAATCCATTTTATTATGTTGACTCTGGTTATTGATGATAAGTTGGAGGTCTTAAGAAGTTTAACTTCAGCTAAGATCAATTGAACAGAACGGTTGAGAGAAACTATCTCCTAGGCACAGCATAGCCGCAAAGGCAAAGGGGGGCAAAGGGGGGCAGACCAATAGGTCAAATGATTCTGTCTTCCCACCCTAAGTCCTTACCATAAAACATACCAGAAAGTAAGTCCTATGGCTTTGTTAAGAATAGAATTTGTATGTGAAACTATTTTCAACGACAAGATTTTTATATTGGTTTCCCTTCTTTTTACTCTGCCCTTCCCATGTCAAGCTGAAATACACACACACACACACACACACACACACACACACACACACACACATCACCCCACTCTATATTTGTATTTCATTTATGTAAGTCAAATGTGAAAGCTGGCCCTACAACCAATAAGCAATGTCAAGGTCATTTCAGAAATACATTCTTTTTCAATGACTATTTCTCCTAAGAATATGAAGGCTTTAGAGTAAATGTGTATTTTATATTATAATAAAACAACTCCCACTTTTACATGTTTCTTTCTCCTAGTAACTGCTTAAACCTGCGCTCTCAAATCTGGCAAATTGCTAATGGGAGTGACTACCCCCTACTATGAACACTGCATTAAACTCTAGGAAGAAACTTGACAGCTCTCAGTAATCCATCAGAAGACACTCGAAGCAGGACCAGTGGGGACAGGTGTACAGATGGTGTCATCTCCTCATTAAAGGGAAAGATAAACAATAAATATTCAGCAATGAAACTGTACGTGCACAGTGCTTCACACAATCAGAGCATTAAGATAACTCCTACCAAAATATTCTTGGAAACTCGTGTACTTGGTGAACATGTTTGGTGAAGGGATAAATAAAAGAATTACTAGCTTTACTGGTAAGGTTAGCCAAAATATACATGTGACTTTTGAAAGACAATCAGATATGCTAAAATGCATGTCAGTAAAGTGAGTAACTGTGTTACAATGAATGGAGCTTTGGTTAGTGCATAGCTATGCCTGTAGTTTGCAAGAAAGCATATATAATTAATATAGTATGGCCCAAATCCTAGGGTATATGATGAATGTATGGCCCAAACCCTAGGGGTATGTCTTTGTCAAAAAGAGAGCTGATTCTGCTGGGAGAAGACACTCACGGATTCTTTCCCCATCTTCTTTCGTAACCGTGTTTGCCACTGGACAGCTTGCATGACGATGGCTTCCCACCTCCTTTCGAGGTTCACAATGATGAGCTGCATGGGTTGGTGATCTGCGTTCAGATTGCAGGTGTCCCGGTCATCCAGAAGGTGCTGGCACAACCTCAGAACGGAGGCCACTCCTCGACGACGCTGCTTGATCTCATGACAGAGCGACTGTAATGCAGAAAAAGACCAGTCTGTGTGTGTTTGTAGGACTGACTTTCTGACACCCTGAGGTGAGTATTTCCACCTTAATTTCACATTGTGGGGATATGCTCAGCTTCTCACACTAGGACAAGGAAAGGGACCTACAGTTTCCTTGATATTGGTGGCCTATAATACATGCTAGAGATTTTAGGGCCTCTGTGTCCTCATCTCCTTCTCGCTGATTTATCTATCCAAACTAGAAATTCTTGTCTTGACACCTTGGTATTAACAGTTTCTCACATGGTGAAAAAAAATCATTTAAGTTCTATGAATTCTAGTCAACCAAACTGAAGGGTGTTGTTTCAAGGTCAAAGGAAAGGCAACAAGAAGTAGAAAGAAAATCCTTCCTCCCAAACATAATCATTCTTCTACACTGATCCCTAGATTCTTTGGAGGGAAAAAGTTCAGTATTTCACTGACAAAAAATAAGTAATATTGCAAAGAATCTTCATATGTAAACTCTATTATCTAAAAAACAAAACAAAACAAAAACAGTGGGCAATATTTTTTTTTCCAATGCTTGATTAACGAAGCAATAATGTTCTTAAAACAGAAACCAAGATACTGGATTATTACCACACAGTTTGCTGTTTGCCCTTTTTCTTTTAATAGACACTCACACTATTTAAAAAGGATATGCATGCATCAAAATAGCATTTTGCCCCCAGAAGCATTTGTATTGCAGCGCTGACCCTAAGCTGAACAATGGAAGCAAAATAGTGGGTACACATGTCTAAAAATATTATATCCTTTCTTTGCCTACGGATAGTGTGTAAGTGATATTCTAATTCAAAGCCTTCAGCAGAAATGATGATTATACCCACAAACATCACTGAATTACTAATCTCCCTCTACCGCCACAATTGGACGGTTCTAACAGTTAACAGATTGCTTATTAATCAACAAGGGTAAACAAGACAATGCAATTTCATTTAGTGTGAGGGTTTTAATGCCTGAAAGTATTTGTGCTTAAAATGTTAATCTAGATAAGGCTTCATTAGAAGAAGTCTTAAAATGATTAAGTGCTGTTCACTGAATTGTGAGTGGGGTAGGGGTAGTTGATCAGCAGGTGGACATTTGATACAGATGTTCCACTTACGGATATAATGCATGCTATATCCATTTAAATGACCCTAACTCAGTAATAGCTGGAATTCTATTATTTCTGTAATGAGAGAACCTGTACCTTTAATATTTCTGAATTTTAAATAAGGCGAATGATAAATTCCCAAACCTCTATTTATGGCAACATATGACTAGAAATTGTATTATTCAAATCTTACCCGTGCAGCTGTTTCAGTTGGGTTTCCTGAACTAATCCTTCTTTATTTTCCTGGGGTGCATTACTATTTTCCTATACAACTCCTGTACCACCCTGGGTCTGACAAATTCCTTTACCGGTGCTATTCACCAGTGCAGTGCTGAGGAGAGGAGACCCCTTGACAAGCAAAGGTAAACTCGAAGCCTAGGAAAGCAATAATACTGTTTCGCTCTCCAACGGCAGTTCTCCCAACTACCTTCTCAATCCCCAGGCCCACCCCACCAAGAAACACACACACACAAACACACACACACACACACACACACACACACAAAATATGCATGCACACACGTGTACACAGTCACTTTAAATTACTGTCTTAATCTACAACTGTTAAATCATCTATATGTCCACCTAATGCCTACCAAATTTTGGCTCAATATTGAATAATGAAAGAATGTAGCATGGTTATAGCCAATTGAAATTGTTTCAAATGAAACCTACAGACATGAATATTAATGACTTGGGGTTTTGATCTGTGGACGTTAAAAGAAAAGGCCTAAGAAAAATAAGGAAATATTTTTATGAAATTGGATTCTGCAAACCTCTTCTAAAGTAGAATGATATAAATAAATATAATATAAATAAAATAACATAAATAAATATAATAAACTGCATATCTGTATGCCAACAAAAAGTCTCAAAGTTTTTAGCTGACAAGAAATAATGACAATGAACGGCTCTAACCATGTGCACAGCGTTAGTTCAAGCCACATGTGCAAAGCAGCTCAGAAGGGCTTCATGCACCTCACGAAGTCCTCAAATATGGTTTTGGGGATGTAACACATTTTCATGAAGATTATTGACCATGACGTTCTGAACGTGTGGAGAACGTATTGAGTATCTACAAATCCAATGAATTTGCATCTACGTCTTAAATGCAAGGAAGTTAAGATAAACACATTTCTTTTAAAACTATAAAAGCAAGGGTGAGGAGATGGGTCAGATCTCTTGCTTTGCAAGATCAAAATCCTGAGTTCAAATCCTACCACCCATCTAAAGGTCAGGCAGGGCTACACACACCTGTAACCCCCTTATAGACACACGCACACACACACACACACACACACATACTGGGATGTAGAGACAATTTTAGAAAGCTAGCTCATGCTGCATTTGGGTTCAGAGAGACAGACTTTGTCTCAAAAAATTAGGACACAAAGCAGTAGAAGACGCCGGCTGTCTTCTTCTGGTCTCCATGTGCAAGCACACAGTGCACGTGCCCTACGCTAATGTGCACTCACAATACACACACACCATGGCCCACATACAAATAATGTTCTAAAAATTGAAACTACAAAATCAGGTCATGTTAACATCTATAATCTGATTTTTTCACCTTCTCAATTCTGTGGGTTTTCACTTTAAGTATCTAAAGGGTTTAGTGTACACTCTAGATTAATTTTTTTTCTATGTGAACTGTTCAAAAGAGAAGGAAAATAGAGACTTTTTATACCTAACAGTTTTTTTTCAATATTTCTTTATACCTAGAGACAGTTGATAACATTCTCCTACATAAATGTGTTACCTTGGCAACCATCAAAATGTATTTATTTATAAATCACACATACTAAATAAAATCAGTAGTTTGTTGGCAACATTCTTTAGAATCCGTATTCTACATTATTTTTTTTTATAACAAACCGAGATACGCATTCTCCATATGTACTGAGAAATGTTAAATATAACTAATGGGGACAAATGATTATTATTATCTTTTGCCTTGGGATTTAGAGAAGTATACTTTGAAAACAGAAACTACAGCTAAGTAATTAAGGACCAGACAGAATAATAAGACAAACATTCTTCTAAGACGTCCTCAAATCTGTAGTATATATTCCTCTTTCTGAGCCTCTTAATGGAGGACTGCACAGTGCTAACTAAGTCACTACCTCTTCTGTCAAGGAGGTGGGAGTCTAGTAGAGATGGGGTACATAAGTAAGTACAATACCATCGTGTGTGTGTGTGTGTGTGTGTGTGTGTGTGTGTGTGTGTACGAGAGAGAGAGAGAGAGAGAGAGAGAGAGAGAGAGAGAGAGAGACCAAGACAGAGACAGAGAGACAGAGATGGAGAGAGAGACACATACACAGAGAGAAAGAGGGACAGACAGACAGACATGAAATGAAGTATGTGCAAGCAAGTCACTACTGGGAGTTGATGCATCGTTAAGGAAATGGCAGGGACGAGGCAGTCCAAGAGGACTGATGGAGTTCCGGGGTAGAGAGCCCGGAGACATGCTACGATGGAACACAAGGGAGCAGCCTTAGATGATAAGGAGTGCTTACTGTGTTAGGGGAGACACAGTGGTGATGTAGCTGGGAAAGGTGAGAGGGCACAGAACCATATGCAGTGCTTGTTAGTGCAGCAATTACATCAACTCTGAAGCACGTTCTAATGAGGTCACACTGATTCGGATGCACAGTAGCACCGCCTTCGTGAAAAATAGAGTAAGAGGAGGCCGGGGAAGCATTTTTTTTCTAAACATGATTTTCAGTCTGTCTGACAAAGGGATTCCAAATGCTTTTACTACTGCACCACCCCACCTTTGTCAGTACCTTACTGCCACCCCTCAGCAGGACTGTCAGGATACAGACTGGAATGCTACTCTCAAATTCCTGTCTCTCTTATTTATTTTTGTAAACTTTCCACCAAATTTTGTCATGTTTCTAAAAAGGCAATTTTGTAATAAACATGAAGAAATAATAATAATAACAACAATAATACTTTCATGACTTAAGATTGAGAAGTAACCCCCTTTTCCTTAAACTGGCCAGATGAGTGCATTTGTTTTGGGTCACATTATAAGAAAGTTAAAATAAGCAGGTGACAGCTTTCCTCTTATTCGTCAACGGCCAATCTGATTTTCAATTCACCAGTGGCAGTACACAAGATTATTGGAGGAAATGCTTTGTTTTGTATATCTTCTGACTTAATCAACTTTTTCATGTCTAAATCACTCTTATTAGTGAGCTAAATAATGATTTTTAAAAACAATCTTTTCTTTTTCTTTTGTGGTGCTAGGAATTTAACCCAGAGCCTCACAAATGGCAAGTAGTGCTCTACGATTCTCTGCCAAGCCTACTGTGACATTCTTCATCGGCTCTGGACTCTTAGCAGCATTGGAGGGAAGACGCTCAATGCCACCGCTCCATTCTCACTGTGTTAAACACTTGTTTAAATGAAAACATATCACATGAAAAGAAACATTTACTTGTATGTCCACCTTCGTGGTGTCAAACAAGTATTTTCTACCTCACAAAATGCAAATGAATGAAAACAAACAAACGCAAACTAAAAGAACAAGTATTACTAGAAGGAACTATTATATTAAAACATATGCTAACGAAGAAAATGAGAGAAAGGGGAAGATAAAGAGTCTAAAAATACCCCAAATAAGTATATTTAACACAGAGAAGCAAATGTGACCGGGGAAACTCCAAAGCATGTCACCTCCAGTATCTCTCACACATTTTTTTTTTCAACGTGTTAACGCTACTGGTTGGGTCAACATGAGGTACTCACTGGGATACTGGATCATGTGTTAAACAAAGAGCTGCAAAGCAGTTAGTGCCGTTTATCAAGGCAAACATTACTTCACCTTCTATACTGATCAACTGTTTAACAACAAAATGTGGTATGTTTTGTATATGACAAGCTCAGGAAGGAGGGAATGATCTGCACATATGACATGTGGCTGCCTTCAACCCAGTGTGAATGAAGCAACAGAATGGGAAAATGGCAGCCACACAGGTGTGCTCTATGTTAAATGGCACTGGGGGTGGGGGTGGGGGGAATCTCCTTTTGACCAGTTCCTATACTTCCGCCTATGTTATTTATTTATTTTTATTTTTATTTTTATTTTTTTTTTGGCTACTTTACGTTTTACCAATTTGACTTCATAGGGTGGTAACTTTCTTCCTATTTGTTATATGTAGTATTGTTTTCCAGAACAGAAGTCTTCAGGGTGTGATTCCCCAGATCCAGGAGTATTTGCATCATCCAGGAACTTAGAACTGCAAATCCTTCCCTGGGTATTATCCCAGAGAGTCAGGAGGCTCAGGCAAGGGGATAGTAAGTTTAGGGTCAGCCTGAGCAAATAATAAATGGCAGTGCAGCTGGGGCTACAGGGTTAGTTAGCATCTCAAGGAAGGAAATAAAGCAAAGCTAGCCTGCAGATTCTAGCCTGCAGATTCGTCGGTGCTGGTCACATGTTTACGGAGCAGGGATTCTAGGGAGAGGTTCAGTGGTCCTCAGCTTAGCAAAGCCCGGCAACTGGTTGCAGCCTACAGTTTGAAAACACTGTGATATCATATACAAAGCAGATTAAACTTTACGAATTAGAAATGTCACTTGAGAAGATTATTTTTAGAAACAGAAAACTACAAGTCCTAAATTCCAATTTAAACTTACAGTGTTGATCCCCGCTGCCGAAGAGGCTTTTGGCTGTTTGATTCTAGATCAGTGTCAGGGAGCAAAGTTTGGCAAAGTCCATATGAATGACATTATTACAGCAGTAAGCACTTGATGGGTATCAATTATGTGCCAAACATTGTACTGTCCATTACAGGATTAACATTGGAGGATGCCAGGTGTGTAACAAGATGCAGTACCTCCTAGGAGCTTATAATGTGGCTGATTCTTTAAAGGAAGGGATATAATACAAGGCAAAGGTTTCTGATAATGCCTAACTCATCAAGAAGCTGTAAGACTAGTGAGGCCATGACTCCAGTGTACTGTATTACCACTCAGTGCTGGCACTTGGCCTGAGGAACAAGAAAGGTCACCATTGGCTGAAAGAGACCGATTAGGAGTCACAGGACTAGAATGAGGCTTCTGAACGCTGGGAGGTGGAAGAGAGGATTGGCATTATAGGAGAAGAGTTGAAAATCACAAGTTTGACCTTGGTTCTTACAATCTAGGAGTGAATGAAGGGTATGACGATAACAATTACTAAGTTTTCCATGCACCCAGCCAGCAGTGAACTTCAGTGTCTCCTGTGTGCCAAGCACTTTTCTCAGCGATAAATACAGCAGTAAACAAGATGCACACTTTTGCTTTCATATAATTTACATTCTAATTTTCTGTGCGTGGATGGAAGAGGCTGGAAATAATTGCAAACACAAAATTATCATGTAACAAGAACCGTAGAATAAAATAGGTGATGCTTTAGATTGGATCATCAATAAAGATTTTTCTGAGAAGACATCTTGTAATAAGTTCAGATATAAACACAAAGTGTAATTTAATGTTCTGATGTTGGAAGTCTTCGGATAACGTCTAAATCAAGAATACTTTTATGCCATAAAAGACTTGTTTGGTGGCTGGTAAGATGGCTTAGCAACCCAAAGCACCTCTGGTACAAGCCTGATGATCTGGATTAAATTCTGGAACGGTTGGTGAAAATAGAAAACTCACACACACCCAAAGCTATCCTCCAACATTCACATCCATGCCTTAGCATGAGCCTACCACTCACACTCACACTACACACACTCACACTCACACTCACCCACACCACACACACACTACACATACACACACACACATACTAACAAGCAGACATACACTAACAATAATGAATAAGAACACAGAACAGCTTGTTTTTATGATTAAGTAGAGAGTTTAAAGCTTGGAAACATATTGTACAACCCTGGGTCAGTGAAAGACCAATGGGACATTCATAAGTGCAAAGTTTGTTCGTAAGTAAACAGTTTGTATTTCTAAGATAATAGCTAAACAATCTACTGGGATGGAATTACTGACCTACAGACGTCATTCGACAGATCAGACATTTTCTCTAGGATAAAAATAATGCAGTCTGACTTTAACCAAGGTCTCCTACCTCTAGAAATACCATAATATATCAAGAGAAAAGAATATGGAGAAGCCTGATTCTGAAAGAAGAGTTTGGAGAAATATGGAAAATGAAGAGTATTAGTTGAATATAATTGTTGCAGTGATGCCATTCTTATGTGTCTTATGAATTGTCATCTACAACTCTGATACATCAGTAGAGAAATGGAAGGCTTGGCATACAGATGATAATCCCATCCCACACCAACAATAATCCTGTGGATCATACACATCTGGGTAAACACAAGATAAAAACAGTGCCATATTCTCCTCAGCTATTTGATCTATCTCATTTGAACATAAAATAATAATCATTAGGATTGCTTATCAATTGTTGAAGTACTATTTTTTACAGTAATTTGTGCATTGTTTTTCCTAATCCCATATAGTACTGACTAATTTTTTGTATGAACTTTTAATCTCTCTCTCTCTCTCTCTCTCTCTCTCTCTCTCTCTCTCTCTCTCTCTGTGTGTGTGTGTGTGTGTGTGTGTGTGTGTGTGTGTGTGTGTGTACCATTGTATGTGTGTGGTGGAAGTCTAAGAACAATTTGCAGCAGGAGTCAGTTTTTCCTTCCACCACATCTGTTAAGGGGATTGGGCTCAGATCACAGGCTTGACAATAAGCATTTTCACTCAGCTATGTGGAATTAAAAACTGACTCAGGAAAAACACTGACATTTAAAAAGAAAGCTTGATTGCTTGTAAGATTGCTACATAACTTGTAAAATCTCTACATTTACAAACTGTCCTGCCCCAGGCTCTTAACCAGAAGTGGCTACAAACATAAAGCTACTGTTAAGAGACCCGAGAACCTCAAGCTTTCAGAAGTCCAATCTTTTACTTACTTAGAAGCCCTTAAGACATATAAAAATGTATGAAATATACTAGAATTGAATCTAGGATGATTTTGATAGCATAGATGGAAATTATTAATTAAACAAATATGAATGAAACGTTTATTATAATGGACATTGTTTTAAGTGTCTGAAATTCACCAGTGAACCAAGCTGACAAATTCTTCTTGTCTCTTGAACTTCATATTCTATTTCTTAGTGAAAGTACTTCCTTTTCTGAGGAAGATGTATATTACACAAATGATAAAGAAGAGACTAAACAAAGTTAGAAAGTGTCCGTTAGATAAATGATTATCAACAGTCACAAAGGGTCAATAGTTCTTTGAGTCCTGACAGCTCCATCCTGGCCAAATGTCTGCAAATGAGAATTTACATCCTAGAAGTATAAATAATTATTCAAAGTAATTATTCAAAGTAGACAAAATTTTAAGCATTGCAAATGACATGTGGCCGATGATTTACATATTTAAAATAAAATAAGATAAATGATGTCTGGGTATTTTAACTGGTTCCAAATTTCTAAAACAATATTAGCTCATATGGAGAGCCCAGCTCGGTTTGCAAACTCTGGGACTCAATCTATACTGAAGCTAAATATTCTATAAGCATGCAGTGGAGTGCAAAAAATAGCAATTGAAAAATGACATGATTAAATGGCACGACATGCAATCATTTGCTCTCAATTATATCAATGTATCTTCTTCACTTCTAGGAGGCAGGCAGAAATATTGTTTTTTAAATGCCTCTATTAAATTGGTCACCAATAATAAAATAGATGAGAGTCCTAATAAGCTCATTTACATAACATACATCACACACCACAAAACTCTTCTCGCCAAACAGTTCTCATAGATTTGTCTTCTGCTTGTCACAAGTCTTTGCTACATTAGCAGATTTTAAAAGCATAATACCGCCTTCAGGACCATTTGTAGAAAAATGTTTATGAAACTTTTCTAGTTAACCCTTGGCAGGATCCTTATTGCTAATTATGGAAAAGGTATTGATATAATATCTTGGCTGTCACATTCAATTATGGTGATGGAAGAAGCAGAATCTTGGTCTGACATTTTGGAAATATCATCTAATTGCAAGTCAGAAACAGAGAATGACAGTTTTAAGTAGATTATAACTCCTTTCAAAATAGCAAAGTGGTTTGTTTAATATAAAAGCTAGATTTTTAAAAATAGTACTAAAGTCTACTGAATTAATTCACCAAGCACATCTCCACCAGCTCCTTGGAGAGAAGCTGGGTGGCATGCCCAAAGAGTGTTGAAATTATGTATGAAAATTTAAGATTCAGATACTGATCCGTGTCTTAGAACCATATAAAATAAAAGTATTTCCAGTAACTACTTTTAGTTTTAAGAAAACCCATCTCCCTTCTGTTCTTTCACCTGCCCAATAGAAAAGCCTGTGATAGCCTTCTATCTAGGGCCTGGCATTTCAACCTGGAAATGATCTCAGGTGGCCTGGCTGTCTAGCATGCTTACTGACCACTCTGAATCACTAAGGGTTACCAGGGTATTGTTACTGCTGTAACTTCCTGCAGACTCTTTGGATCATCCATCTTGGATGGTATTACTAAGTCTTAAACAAACAGGCATAGTTATGTTTAATAAATCATATTTTGATTTGTTATAAAATACGTTTAGTTAGAAGAGACCTTATTCCTCTTAATGTTTTATAGATTAAAATAATTCAAGCATTCCAAAAATTGCTAACCCTCACTGTGTTATACCATGAATGCTGCTGTTCTTTCTATGTGATGTTCTTTAATTTCTTTGTTACTTTCTTTACACTAGGTTAAGTACTTTTTAAATATGTTTGTTTTTAGAATAAAATTCAGTAGTTGCGTAGTTAGTTCATATTCACATGTAATTAGTAATATGTTATAAGCCTCCTTTTCTAAATTAAAAACACTATTAAAATTCTAGACATACAAAACAATATGAAGATTAAGTTACTCTAAAGGAAACTGTAATAGCTTACAGATTGCCTGTATCATTACTAAAAATGCTAGTATCTATTACAGAGTCTCCCTGGAATAAAGAATGCACTTTTGGCAATAATCTTTTAAAAACATGTCCATTATTGTTAAGATGCTAAACTATTCTGCAATTACAGAAAGGAAACTTTTAGCAATCACGGGGGAGAGTGCAGGGTGTCGATGAAACTTAGCCATTAGAACGTCAGACACACTCCCACGGTCATCCTTTCATAAGCAGAGCGGGGGTAATTATAATAGATTTTTACATAATTGTATTTTGAAATTTATTCACAATGCCCACTGAGGCTTCTTGTCATACTGATTCCATGGGAAACATTTTAGGCAGTTCTGGATGGGTGGAGGTAGTCCCAGCTACATGAAATTATCTCTTCTTTTTCACAAACCTTCAGATCAAAGGATACCCAAGGCAGTCTAGAGGAGAAGGAGGAAAGAATGCTGTGTGACAAGTGACAGAGCAATATACCCCTATTTAGCAAACTCTGTGACAGAGGGTCATCATAGAGGCCATACCTAAAGAATGACATCATATCAAGGAGGAAGGCTTGCAAACATGGACCATGCGAGCCAAGAGACACTCTTAGGGAAAACATGGAGCACGCTGGCAACAGGACTCATGAGAGACATACTAGACCATTTCCTTCTAATTGCTTAGCTCCAAGGCACAGTACTTTCTTTACTCTTCCATTCATATGATAGTTGACTATTCACTACCCCTTCCTTGTATCAAGCCCTACAGTTTAGACTTTAATGTTGCTTCTCATGAAGACACCCCTGGACTCACCATAGACTTAATGTTTCTTGAAGTACAACATTTAGGAATTAATGTTTTAGAAAAGCAGCCTTATTATTCCAGCCTGGTTGGGGGATAAAGGGATTTAAGAACTAGAATGGTAAAATGACAAAGAAGGAAGAGTAGAGCTGGGGGGAATCAGACTAACAAAGGGAAAGTTGTAAAGGAGAGAAAAATTCCACAAGAGAAGAGCGCCTTCTTTACCCTTCTACTCCTCTTTGACCTGCAGACATAGAGGCAGAGACAGCAGCATTAAACTCCATACCCCCACTTACTCTTAGCACATCTGAACTAAACAGACATGTGCGTGTGGGCTACTTCTAATTTGTTTCTTAGCTTTTTACTTTGCATCTGAGGTAGAAACCCAGTGTATTTGAAAAAAAAAATAATGTTTTTAAGCGAGCTTTCAGTAGTCTCAGAAACGTAATATCAACTGCATTCTTGGGATCATTTGGAAATATTTAACTTATAAGTAAAACCAAACCATGCTTACTTTTATTTTATAAGATGGTAGAGAGATGGTAAGTTTTAGCTAACTTGTAAATTACTATGATGTATTAGTTTCAAACAACATCTCAGAACCTTGTGAAAAGAAAATGTAGGAACTACATTATTTACCTTAACAGCTGAAACAAAATAGAAGTCCCTGCTAAATAAAACTAAGCTTTCTTTTAAAGGAATCTACTTTCTTATCTTGTGGGAAGAGGTACCACATGTCTTATCTGCATCCTCCTTCAAGGAGAATCAAGTATACAGGGCATATTCTCCAAATAGACTGAGAGATATTATTCTATTTTGACATGCTGGCAGCAAGAAAGATTATAAGTTGTCTAACCACAAAGGAGAGATTCATTTAACACTTGAAAAACCATTTGGAATGAGGAAGAAACCACATCTGGGGATAGTCTCCTAGTTCAACAAAACCAGTTTTGTCACCTTAATTACAAAATATACACACTCGATAGTCTTCCTCTGAAAGGAAACTATCTTTTACTTTCTAACATATTCTGGCATGAGATATTATATAAGTTTACACTTAGGAAAATTATACTATGGTGGCCTCTTTTAAAATATTATAAAATAAACTTTGAGTGTCTATTAAATTAGTTACAAGGTAGCCGTCATCTTTCGTGAAGCGTCATAGAGGTATTACAGTATTAATTTCTTTAACTTTTATTGTGCTCTTATTATTTTCACTGCCGTTGGCTATAACTATAGCTGCTTTTTCTGGATAATGTCCTATGCTGGCTAGTTTTATGTCAACTTGACACAAGCTGGAGTCCTTCAGGAAAAGTATCCTCAGTTGAGAAAATACCTCCATCAGATGGACCTGTGGGCAAGCCTGAGGGGCATCTTCTTGGCTGATGATTGATGTGGGAGGCCCAGCCTACTGCAGGCTGTGCCACCTCTTGTCTGGTGGTCCTAGGCACTGTAAGAGAGCAGGATGAGCAAGCTGTGAGGAGTATGCCAGCAAGCAGTGCTCCTTCATGGCTTCTGCATCTTGCCTCCAGGTTTCTGCCCTGCTTGAATTCCTGACGTGATTTCCCCCAACAATGACTGATACCTGGAAGTATGAGGTGAAATAAACCCTTTCCTCCTGTCTTAGTCACTTTTCTATTGCTACAATATCATGACTATGGAAAAGTATAAAAGAAAGCATTGTCTTAGAGTTTCAGATGTTTAGAGTCCATGACCATGATAGCAGGAAGCATGGCAGCAGGAAGGCGAGGGTAGGGCTACAGCAATGGCTGAGAGCTTACATCTTGATCTGTAAGCATGAGATTGAGAATGGTAACTGGGAATGGCTGGGCTTTTGAAACCGCAAAGCTCATCCCAGTGCTACGCCTCCTCTAGCAAGGCCACGCCTCCTAATCTTTCTCAAACAGTTCTATCAACTGGGTAACCAATGTTTAAGCACATGAGCTTCTGAGGGTCATTTCCACTCAGACTACCATTTTACTCCCTGCCCCTGCATAGGCTTATGACCATATAATGTGAAGTGTATTTAGTAAAACTACAAAAGTCCCTGTAGTTTTTCACAGTCTCAACACAGTTTCAAAATTCAGTCTCTTATGAGAATAAAGGAAATCTCATAACTATAATTCATATAAAATCAAAAAAAGCAAAGAACACACTTCCAAGATAAAATAGCACAGAATATACATTACCATTCCAAAAGGGGAAAAAGGGGGAACATGAGGAAGAGTTGGACCAAAGCAAAGCCAAACACTGATCAGGGCATGAATCCTATATTTCCATGTCTGATGTCAAAAGGGCTCAGATGGCTTTGCTGACTGAAACACTTCTCTCTCTTGGGATGGTTTCACTCCCTGTCTGAAGGCTTGGTTTGACATATTTCTCTTAGCTCCAATATCAAGGGGTCTCCAGTGCAACACAGGGTTCATTTCTACAGCTTCAACAGTGGCTACTCCAGGCCTCCATGCAAGGACTCCCTTGCTACACACCTGGCCCAAGAAGAAGATTCCACAACCCCTTTGCAATTGTATCATTCATGACTCTAAAGCCAGAATCCCGGGGCCGATGTTTTCAAGTTCAGCTGTCCGCTTGGAGTAGAAGCTGGCTTTCTCCTTGAGTTATGTTTTCCCATGCTTTTTGGTTGCATAAGTTTTCCTTTTGATAAGTCATAAGCGTAGTCAAGTAGGGTCTTACCCCCAGGGCACCAGTCTCTTTATTCCATTTGCAATCAGGTTTTTATTATCTCATTCAGCGTAAGCTTTGGCACCAACATTAAATTTCCTCTGCCTTTTTTTCTCCTCAAACTGCACATTTTGTATTTCTTTCTTTCTCATTTGCCCCTTTTCACCATAGCTCTGTATAAGAGCAATTACTAATAAACACAGGACAGCGTCAATATAAGGCTGTCTTGGAACCTCCTCTATCAACGTAACTAGTTTAAAACCTTTCAGTTTAGCTTCACACAGATTTTTAGGACAAGAGCAGAAAACAGCCAGATTCTTTGACAAAAATATGAGAATGGTCTCTGACACACTTGATGATATTCTTCCCCTCTGAAACTTCTTAAGCTGGGCCTGCAGAATCCACATCGCTCTCTTTCAAGCTCCTACTATGATGGTCATTGAGCCCTGCATACAGCATTCAATAGCTTTCATATTTCAAAGTTTCAAAGTCTTCCACATCTTTCCAAAGAAATAGTACAGCAAAGTCAGGTCCATCACAGTCTCACAGCAATAGCCTACTTCCTGATATCAATGTCTCCAACTGATACCAAGTAAGACAAGTCTTAGTTACTTTTCTATCATCATGATGAAACACCATGGCCAAGGCTATTTATAGAAAGAAGAGTTTATTGGGGGCTTACAGATTCAGAAGGTTTAAGTCCATGACCATCATGGCAGGGAGCATGGCAGCAGGCCAGTAGGCATGCTGGAGCAGTTGCTGGGAGCTTATGTCTTCATCCACAAGCAGAAGGCAGAAAGAGCTAAGTGGGAATGGTGCCATTTTTGAAATCTCAAAACCTGCCTCCTGTGCAATGCCTTCTTCAGCAATGTCACACTTCCCAAACAGTGCTACCAACTAGGGTCCAAGTATTCAAACATACAACCTATGGAGGCCATTGTCACTTGGACAAGCACACCTCCCAAGTTGCTGTTGGTCGTGGTATTATATCATAGCAATAGAAACCCTATCTAACACATGTACAGTGCAGCCATCTCTAGAAAGCCATCCCTTGATACCTTCAGATTCTATACATTATGATGATATTCTAGTATCTTCAAAGTCTAACTCAAATAACTTCACAGCGAAAGCCATTTGCCTAAGCAACACACAGAAAAGTGAAAAGCTTTAACTTCCATTGTTTTGTTGGTGAACCTAGAAGTTTGGTGCACTGGTGTTTTATTGGGAATTAGGGTGACATGGTTGAATGGATACACATTGGCTTTCTTGGTGTTCTCAGCTGATAGAGCACTGAGTGGATCATGAAGTAGCCCTCCAGTTACCAAAAAATCATGTTTCCTAGTCATGAACGGAGGACAATAAAGGACGTTTGGGGAAAGGAGTACAAACAGAGCTCAAAAGCCAAGGCACTTCCTAACCTATGATTCTCAGAGGAGATTTCATCATGAGACCTATCATTCTATTTTTATACTAGCCTCCTGAAATCAAATTCTAAGAAGAAAGAAAACTCTTACTGGAGAAGAGAATGTGGTATTCTACATGTACAGTGTATAAGTCAGGATTAACCAACAGTTTAGAGTATCAGTAAAAGGAAGAAAAAAATGTTGAGTTTTTTTTTTTTTTTTTCTCAGATAGAATGATTTATGCCTCGGCTGTATCTTGGAGAGGTTTTGGGAGGATTAATGAGCTAATGTCGCTAAAGCTCCTTAAGCGCCTCATACGGAGCTGCAACACAAACGCAAGGTGAAAAATGAGAGCACACGCGATGCCGCTGTGGGCTCCTGAGAGTACAACCCCTGAAAAGTAGAAGCTGTTGAGGGTCATGATGGTAAATCTCTGAGTTCCGATGTCAGGGGAACCTTGGAATGTGTCATGTGTTTACTTCTGTTTAAAGGAGCACTCGGTGGCTGTAAATTCCCCATTAATCATTATGCCCTTTGTGAAGATCATTTTATTTCTATTTTTCAAATCAGATAGGCTTCTTATGCATATTTTACAAAAATAAAGCAATTTGAATATTGCAGAAACATATGTGATGATCTACAAGTAGCCACTGGTTTGACATTATTAGATTGGGGCCTGAGTTGGAATTCAAGAGACGCAGGCTCTGGTGTGGCTCTGGTTGTTGGGTCCTGAGAGAGTCACTGACAACATCTGAAGCCTGGCTTCTCTCTTTGGAATAAGGCATAGAGCAAGGTGATCTCGGGTCTCATCTAAGGGTAAAGTGCCATAGCTCATTCTGCCCTTGTTGCAGATTTACTTACTCCAAGGTATTGACTGCATTGTCGTAAAACAAAATCAAGGTTGTTCCTCTCTGATAGCACATATTATAGTGTCTTTTTAATTCAGAGTTTAATAAAAAATAAGTACACAGAACCACCAAGGATTTTCTTCTTGTTTTTTTCTTTCTTTCTAGAATTCTACATATTCTGTTCTTCAGACCCTGCTTTACTACAGATCTCAGTGTAGAGTCACTTATGTGGGAGGAGAAAGGGGCCTGGGAGGGTCAAGTGAGGATAATGGGGACAAAAAATTTATAAATACAGAGTTATCTTTTTCATATACAGAATTTAGACATAAGTGGGATATGTGTGTGTGTGTGTGTGTATGTGTATGTGTATGTGTATGTGTATGTGTATGTGTATGTGTATGTGTATGTGTATGTGTATATGTAAGAAATGTAGACTAAAACTAATTCAAGGGAGGAAGAGGACCAGTGGGAATCAGGACTAAGAAGGGTCATGGAGGTCACAGAGGAGCAAAGAACAATGATAGACATCTGAATATGTCATGAAGATACCCATTATATGGTTTACTTACTAAAAACTTAATTTTAAAAATGAAGTCTCTGTGGGGAAGTGGGAATGAATCTGGAAGGAGTCAGTGGGAGGGAGAGGGTAAATGGAAAATATTATGGTCTTTTGAATACGAGTGACCCCCATAGGTTTATACATTTGAATGCTTCATCATTAGGGAATGGCACTATTTGGAAAGAATTAGGAGGTGTGGCCTTGTTAGAGAAAGTATGTCACTGAAGTGGGCTTTAAGGTTCAAAAGCCTATGCCAGGCCCAGTGTCTGTCTGTCCGTCTGTCTTTCCATCTGTCTCTGTTTCTCCATCTTTCTGTCTCTTGGTCTGCCGTTGCCTACAGAACTGCATATAGAACTCTCAGCTACCTTTCCAGGACACTATCTGCCTGTGTGCTGCCATGCTTCCTGACATACTGATAATGCCCTAAACCTCTAAAACTATGAATAAGCGTCAATTAAAGTCTTTCTTTTATAAGAGTTGCCATTGTCATGATGTCTCTTACAATAACAAAAAACTGACTAGGACAAATACATTCCAAGAAATTATCAAAGAATGAATAAAAAATATTTTAAAGGCAATATCTAAAATTAGGGGGAAAACAGTCATTTACTCTGTGAATTTCCTGGCTTCCCCCATGAGATCAGTCACCTCCCCAGAGGTATCCTATGTCCATATGTGTACCATCAAATCATATGGCAGATCTCATCTGCGTGTGTTTTCATCTGTATCCCACCATAGACCATGTGTTATATATTCTAAGAGACGTATGGATTGTTCCCTGTTTGCCTAGGATCCAAGATAGTACTTGACACATGTGTTTGCTTAAGAAAACGGCATTCAATAAATGAAAAAATCTCCATTCATATTTTCAGAAAAATCTTGAACTAATTCTTATTTTCAAATACCAGAATCCCTTCATTCTGTCATTCTCAGAAACTGAATTTTATTGAAGAATATATTTATCATTTAAGAGGAATATAAACATACGGCTAAAAAAACTTGGGAGCACTTATATCTCACTCACACACACACACACACACACAGAGAGAGAGAGAGAGAGAGAGAGAGAGAGAGAGAGAGAGAGAGAGAGAGAGAGAGGAAGGATAGTTTCTCACGGTCAGTATCATTCTTCCTTTTAACCTAATCAATAAGTCATAGAGAAACACTGTGTATTTGGAGGAAGGAGAATGAAGTTAACCCCTAGCTTTATCAGAGATTCTAGGCACCATAGCCTCTGGCATTGGTTTTTTTCTAGAGGCCCAAGCCACGAGTCAGCAGCAGAGGCTATTGCTCTAGTCTCAGAGAGGTACTTAAGGACATAGATTTCATGTCTACCTAGCCTTAGACTATCTCTTTTAGCATAAGGTCCATGCTAGCACCATGGCCACATATGCTCTCCCAGAGTCTAGGCAAGCACTGTAGACATAGGTCCTATGCTGACACTCAAAGCTTTAGAGGTTCCAATAAACTCAGGATCCAGGCTCTAGCAGACTCTGAGTCTTACTCTACCCTGGTCTAACCCAGCATTCTAGCTCCAGTTTGACCTCTGTGAACCCACGTTGCAGGACAGCTCTAAGATTAGGTGGACCCAATGGACTCTGGGTCCAGGATGTTTCCATGGCCCTGGGCGCATCCCAGCACAGGCTAACTTCCACATGGTCACAAAGTCCTGAGCAGCAGAACTTATCTCAGAACACTCATGTCCAGGTTTGGCCTGACCTTAGGGACTCAGACTCCAGAAACAAAAGCCTAGGTGTTTAACACCAGTACAGTTACCTTACTTGGATGCTACAGGGAGTTCTTCAAGTAAAAATTAGAATGGTGACAATGCTACACCATATGAAAGCATAAAATCTGCTATAAAGTTCAGAATATACTCAAATTAGGAATACCTAACTACTTTGGTGACTCATTTCTAATATAGATTATAAGACAAAGGTTAAAATTACTATAGCTGCAATGATTTGGTTGGTAATCGATAATTATGTAAAAGATATAAATTATGACATTTTTAAAAAAACATTAAATTTTAGTCTTTTCTGTCAAACACTGTCAAACTTTTGCTTAAGACAAGAAATTTAAATCTTTTTATTTTTTTTATTTCTCACTAACTAACTTTGTAAAACTTTTATGAAATTGATTTACTGCCCTGACCCTAGAAAGCCTTTTTTTTTTTTTTCCTGCTGCATTCTCTGATGACTGATGTGGCCACCTCCTCCACACTTTCCTTCATTTCCTTTGAACTGATTCTTTTGAGACTAGCCAATCACAAAAAGCTGTGAGGTTGGACCTCAGCCAATGAGGAAAAGATACAGTCACCATCTGCCAAATCCCTGTCCCTGTGAGCGCACTGTCCCCCAACCCCCATGTGTAGGGCACCCTTTCGATCAGAGATAAGTTTGTCTTGTTGAGACACTGTAATTGGAGCAGTAGTCTCTTTCTTTGCAACCACGAACTTATTTCTGACTACACCAACAACACAAAATGTGAGAGAATTTAAAATGTGTAATTTTTTTAGGGGAACAAAGTTATCTTTTAAAAGTAGACTGCTGTAGCTGAAATGTTTTGTCTGAGCCTTATGCCAATAACAAAGAAAAACCTGTAGCAGGCATAAAAGATAAAGAAAAGGGAATCCATGCAAACCATTACAAAAGGCACGTCACAGAGGAAGACAAGAAAGAATGAGTCAAAGGAACTGCAAAACAATTACAAACAAAACAAGCAAACAACTAGAAAAGAGGTGCAGTGAGCAGTTACCTATATCAATAATTAGTTTAAATGTAAATTATCTAACGGGAAGGCAAGGTGGCTGAACAGATTAAGGAAAACAAGATCCAACATTTTGCTGCCTACAGAAGACTCGATGTAGCTTTAAACACACAATAGAGAGAAAGCAAAGGGTTGGAAGAGACTAGCCTCAGAAACATTGATGGAAGAGGACTGAGAATGTCTACACTTCAAATACTGTGACAAGTGACCCAGTGTCACTTTATTACAACAGTTAATTCCCCAAAGGGATGCAACACTTATAAATAGCTAAATATATAAGCAAAATGAAACAGAAATGAAATGTGAAATATGAATGCACCAATAATGATGGACTTCAATGTCCCCATTTTCAACAGTGGAAAGATCCAGACAGAAAAATCAGTAAGAGTAGAGTGGACTTGAATTACCTGAAAGGCTACAGTGATGTGCAACAGAACATGTATTCAAGGACATAGAAACATTGTTCCCTTGGAGTATTCACTAAACCAGAAACAACTCTCAGCCAATTTAAGAAATCTGAAATTGGACAAATGCCTCTGTATTAACTTCTAAGGTATGACATAAGAAATTAGAAATAGGAAAAAAAAAAACCCTCACACATAGCAATTAAGCAACATACTTCTGAAATTAGTCAAAGACAACAAATTAGTCAAAGAGGTAACAATGTATGTTTACTAAGAGTCTTGTGTCAGTGTGGGGTGAGGCAGAGAGGATTGCTGGGGCTTTGCTGGCCACTAGCTTAGCTTCAAGTTCAGGGAAAGACCAGTCTCAAGGGAACAATATGAGAGTGACAGAGCAGGACATAGGGCCCACAATAGCACAGCTGCACACGTGAATTTGCTGTGGCTGGGACTCCATGCACAATATTTGCTCAAGATCAAGCTAGTCAAGGTCCCAGCATGAATAGGAGGATAAGCTCAAAATCCCACCCTTTTCTGAAGAGCTTCAGAGATGCAGACGCTGAGAAGACACTCATGTTTCCAATAGATGGCCCTACATCCGTGGACACTCAGACAGCACTAAATAGATTCAGTAGGTATTGAGAGGCAGAAAGACAGACAGACACAAACATACATACTTACATACATACACAAATGATAAATAGGTAGATATAATATGATAGGATATACCCAATGAAGTTTGGAGAAAAAATAGAAGGATAAGGGAAGGCTTGAAGAGGGGAGGAGATTTTATCAAAGTATTAATATACATATGTGTATATATTAAAATATATATTAAATATTATATATAATATTTATATATAATATATAATATATCATAAATATATTATAAATATATTATATATAATATATATTTAATATATATATTAGAAGCATTGAAAGTGAGGTATTTCAGAAATAGAAAAGAAGGTTGAGAATTCTACCAGAAGTTCTAGATAAGTTAGTGAAAGTAAAAACAGACTTTAAAATTTTCCGGTACAGGGGCTAGAAAGTTGACTCAGCTGCTAAGAGAACTTATTCTTTTTCCAGAGGACCTGGGTTCAATTTCTAGCACCCACATGGCAACTCACAAACATGTTCGGGTCTAGTTCGAAGGGATCCAATGCCCTCTTCTGGCCTCCACAGGCACTAAGCATGCAAGTGGTCCATATACATGCATGCAGGCAAAACACTCATACAACAACATTTTTAAAAATTAAAAGAAAAATAATTTAAATGTTTTTTAGAGTGTAGTGTGTGTGTGTGTGTAAACATGCCATGGTGATTGTATGCAGGTAAAAAGACAACACATAATAATCAGTTTTCTCCTCATACCACATGTATCCCAAAGACACCGCTCAGAGCATCAGGCTTGCCAGTAAGTGTTTTGACATGCTGAGCCAGTTGATTCTAAAACTATTATAAAATGCAAAGCAGTGCTAAAAAGGAATTCTTGAACATATGAAAAAAAGATCTAATTGTGTTATAGGATAAAAATTGTAGCCAACAATCAAGGCTTAGATATGTCAACAACAGTGGAAACTGAGGCGTGTCTGGCAACAAAGCTCAATGTTTTTGCTTCAATACCAGTTTCTCCAAGTAGTTAGTTCATTCACAATCCTGTAAGTAAATCAAAGAGTTTAACAAACCTTCCAATTCACTAAAGTATCTACAAACAGCACTCTACACTCCAACATGTTTAAACGTGACAACACTGCAAGCTTCACGTTCTGTTAACACACATCCTAGTCCTTGCTACATGGTAGGTGTTTGATGACTATTTATTGAATGAGGATATGAAGGAATGAAATGATGCAAGGGGTGATCAGAAACCCTAATCCAGAGAGTGTGATGAACAACTTAGTTTGCTTATTGGAAAATATGCACACAGATTTGTCAATAATGCAATGTATGATAAACTAACTTAAAATAACAAAAAGGGGGTAACAAGGACAGACATGGATATCCTAAACCATATGTGTTTATGTATGTGTGTGTGTGTGTGTGTGTGTGTGCATGCAAGCATCTCTCTCTCTCTCTCTCTCTCTCTCTCTCTCTCTCTCTCTCTCTCTCTGTCTCTCCCTCTCTCTGGGTGGGCCAAGGGCCTTGAAATCACTTTAAAAATACAGGAAAAGCAGGCTGGTCATTAATTTTAATCCAGAGTTTTTTATCTTTGATTTTTAGAGGCTCATTTAATGTTCTTGTTACTACACTAGCAGTTTAGTGGTGGGACTCTTTGTATTTTAGAAATGACTCAAACAAGTTCATGATAATTTATAAAACCAATAAAATATATCCATGCTATCAGTACAGCCATCCAGGCTAGAATTTGTGACCAGGAAGACTAACTACTTCCTCCTTAACTTTAGTTCAGAATCAGAATTCAAATTTCAAAGACAGAGTTTGGAAAGACTATAGATCCAAGGAGTAAGGTTATCACCATGACGACAGAGGCAATAGCCCTGCATCTTTGATACAAAAAATGAATTTCCCTCTTCACGGATCATCTCAATGGAGGATGCAACAGAACCCTTATGCAGAAATAACTGCATCACATGGAAGTCTGTGCCAAGTTAGAAGGGATGTTTAGAGGACTTACATAACATCATCTATAATTAAATAGATTTATAAATGGAAAAATATAGCTATTACAGGGATGCAGAATGTAAAAATTAGAGAAAGCCCTTTAAAAGTAGAAATCAGAAATATAAACAAAGATTATCAGGTGAAGAGAAATCACACACTGGAGATTAGACAACCAAAAGTCCATGATCATAACGTTAACAACTAAGAAAACCTATTAGTGGTACCTAATAGTATAAACTGGTCAATTATGAGGGAATGATGTCAGAGTAAAGTAATGGAAGATACCAATTCACTATGAATGTTTAAAATTAAAATAAACCGAAGTAACTGAAACTCTAAAGGACTTGCTTATTTATCATGTCTTCAAAGCTTCACACATACATGTCCTAAAATATACACGTTCACAGCATAATCCCCAACTATTTTCTATATATTTGCCCTCATACCCAACAGAGAAGTGTAGTCCTCAACCCTTCATCGAGAAAACTACTTTTTGCAACAAATAGATACCATTATAGGAAACCATGACCAATCAAAACACAGAGTTGTGGAGCCAAGGCCCACTGGATATATCTACAAAACAGCCCCCTCTCCTAAGGCTCAGAAAAACATTGAAAAAAAAAAGAAGGCAGAAAGATTGTAATAGCCAGAGGATAAGGGAATTTTCTGTGAGACTGTGTCTCCTAGAAATGTCAAAAGATACACCCCAAAATTCTCAAGAACACCAAGAACACGACTGCCTAAATATTAAGTGAGCCATGACAACAGCGATAGCCATGTCAAATGGTTGGGGGAAAGGCTGCCAAGTTTCAATAGGACAACACTACTCAATGAACAACTAAGTCAATGGACAACTATGGGCGACTAAGAGATGCTGACAGCGGAGGAAGTAGTCTCACCCAGAGAAAAGCACGCCAACTGGTTACTGAAAACGTACACACAGGTAATACACATACTGAGCAGGATGTATTTATGTATTCAGGAAAATATAAAATTTGTATATCTGTATGTCATGAATAGCAATTAAAAAAAGAGGCCATGAATTTGAAAGGCATCAAGGAAGACAGTATGAGAGAGTTTGAATGGGAAAAAAAGGCAGAAATGGTACAATTGTATTATAATCTCAAAAAAATGATTAAAAGATAAAAATTAAAAGGCAAAAAATATTGAAGATAGTTTCTCAGTACTTATAATGCAGATAGTTACAACACTGAGCTCTTACCATGCATATCTTTTATTTATTTATTTATTTATTTACTTATTTATTTATTTATTTATTTATTTATTTATTTAATGTGTATGGGTATTTTGCCTGAATATGTATGTATCTATGTACCACATGAGTGCCTGCTTGGTACCTGAGGAAGCCAGAAGAGGGTGTCTGGTCCCTTGTGACTGGAATTACAGACAATTGTGAGCTGCCATGTGGGTGTTGGTAACCAAACCCATGTCCACAGAAAGAGCAGCCAGTACTCTTAACCACTGGCCTGCTTTAATAAAACATAGACATACTGTGTCATTTAACTCACTTGGCCAGGGAGTAGCACGATTATGAAGTGTGGCCCTGTTGGAGTAGGTGTGCCACTGTGGATGTGGGCTTAAGACCCACATCCTAGCTGCCTGGAAGCCAGTATTCTGCCAGCGGCCTTCAGATGAAGATGTAGAACTCTCGGTTCCTCCTGCACCATGCCTGCCTGGATGCTCCCCATGTTCCTTCCTTGATGATGCTAGACAGAACCTATGAACCTGTAAGGCAGCCCCAATTAAATCTTATCCTTATAAGACTTACCTTGGGCATAGTGTCTGTTCACAGCAGCAGAACCCTAACTAAGACATGATGTATTAATGTTATTACCTGGGGAGACTGCAGAATTAGACCCAGTGACGAGCTTCATGATACGCCTGTGTGATATGGCCGTGGCTAAGTTAGTTGAAGTGAGAATATTAACCCTTAAAAATATGTAACAATATTCCCTGGGTTTGGTTCTTATACTGAAGATAATCATCACTCTCTGCTCCCTAACTGTAAATGTAATGACCAGATGCCCCCAGCATCTGCTGCTAGAATCCTTCATCATGAACTGTACCCTCTAACTGCGAACCAAAGTAAGTCTTTCTTTTTTCAGTTGTCTTTGTCATGGTAATTTTTTCTTTATTGGCTATTTTACTTACATTTCAGATGTTATCCCCTTCCCCAATTCCCCACCCCCCAGAAACCCCCTATCCCATCTCCCCTCCTCCTGCTTCTATGAGGATATGCACCCACCCACCCACCCACCCTCACCTCCCCTCGCTTGAATTCCCCCACACTGGGGGCATCCAGCCTTTACAGGACCAGGGACCTCCTCTCCCTCCTATGCTGACAAGACCATCCTCCCCTACATATACAGCTGGAGCCATAGGTCCCTCCCTATGTGCTCCCAGGCTGTTGGTTTAGACCCTGGGAGCTCTGGTTGGTTGGTATTATTGCTCTCCTCATGGGGCCACAAACCCTTTCAGCTCCTTCAGTCTTTTCTCTAAATCTGGGAACCTCATGATCAGTGCAATGGTTAGCTGTGAGCATCTGCCTCTGAATATGTCAGACTCTTGGCAGACCTCTAAGGAGACAGCTATATCAGGCTCCTGTCAGCATGCACTTCCTGGCATCTGCATCTGTGTCTGCCTTTGGTGACTGCACATGGGATTGATATCCATATGGAACAGTCTCCAGACAGCCTCTCCTTCAGTTTCTGTCTCACACTTTGTCTCCATATTTGCTCCCTTGCGTATTTTTTACTCCTTCTAAGAAAGACAGAAGCACCCACACTTTGGTCTTCTTTCTTCATGAGCTTCATGTGGTCTGTGAGTTGTATCTTGGGTATTGCGAGCTTTGGGGCTAATATCCACTTAACAGTGAGTGCATACCATGTGTGTTCTTTTGTGATTGGGTTACCTCACTCAGGATGATATTTTCTAGTTCCATCTTGCCTAAGAATTTCATGCATTCATTGTTTTTAATAGCTAAATAACACTCCATTGTGTAAATGTACCACATTTCTGTATCCACTCCTCTGTTGAAAGAATTCTCAACTGAGGAAACTCAAATGGCTGAGAAGCACCTAAAAAAATGTTCATCATCCTTAGTCATCAGGGAAATACAAATAAAAACAACCCTGAGAGTCCACCTCACACCATTCAGAATGGCTAAGATCAAAATCTCAGGTGATAGTAGATGCTGGCGAGGATGTGGAGAAAGAGGAACACTCCTCTATTGTTGGTGGGACTGCAAGCTGGTACAACCACTCTGGAAATCAGTCTGGAGGTTCTTCAGAAAATTGGACATAGCATTACCTGAGGACCCAGCTATACCACTCCTAGGAATATACCCAGAAGATGCTCCGACATATAACAAAGACATATACTCCACTATGTTCATAGCATCCTTATTCATAATAGCCAGAAGCTGGAAAGAACCCAGATGTCGTGGCACTTTTTATCAGAGCAACAAGTAAAAATCAGCATAGATCCCATGTTTAGATTCTTGCACTACAATGAGTCTACAGTTCCACACTTATTCAGGTGCTGTGGTAATGTTAATGATAATGATAATGGTCCCTATGGATTCATATAGTTTGATACTTGGTCCCTAGTTGATGGAACTGTAGACTCATTGGGAAGTATTATGGGGTGTGGATTTGTTGGAGATGTGTTACTGGAGAATGGAATTTTGAGATTTCAAAAACCCTGACATTCTCAGTGTCTCTCTCTGTCTCTCTGCCTACCCCTGCACTTTCTGGTTGTGGTCTCAAGATAGGAGCTCTCAGCTGTTGCTCCAGTGCCATGCCTGCCTGACTTTTGCCATGCACCCCACCATGGAGGCGATGAACTCTAAACCCCTGGAGCTGCAAGCTCCCACCCAACAAACTCTTCCTTTTATAGGCTGCCTTGAACATGGTGTTTTGTCCTGGTTGTGGTAAAAGTAATCAAGACAGATACAGAATACACAATATAGATACAGAGTACAGAAAGGCCTTTGAAATTTTGTTCTCAGCGTTTCTTTCTTTGAGTTTACTAACAAATAAAACTACATTAAAATGATAAGAGAGATATCAAGGATGGAAACCTCCATAACTGTGATTTCAGAATGTAGTTCTGCTGCATGTTTGAGCTGAGCTTTGTCTGTAGCCTCCATGGATCAGGGTTACCTGGGAGCAGTGGTACACCTGAGTGGTAAACCTGAATACTCAGCTGGGCTGTCTCCTTCTCAGCTCAGCCGAGCTCCCCAGGTCATAGGGATACCATCCAGTATTTTCTCATGAAGGGCATAATTAGAGAAGAGGGTCTTTGATGTTCCTTAGTTGTTTTAACTACTGGCATATATTCATTGTACATAATGATTTTAAAGACATTTTAATTCAAGTGCATCATTACTTTGGGCCCATCCATTCCCCATATCCTTCTTTTCTTCTCAATTCTTGTACCTGTTTTCATCTCCCCTCACGCATGCACAATCACATACGCCTACACACTGACTTTTGTAATGATATAAAATCTAGGATCCACAAATGAGAGAAATGTGTGGTTTTCTCTTTCTGAAGCTGGTTTATCATGCTTAATTAATATGGTGATCTCCTGTTGCATCAATTTACTCTAAAAGATATACTAACACTACTTATAAGCTTTTCTTTGGGTGAGGCAAGCATGGTGGAACACATGTATAATCCTCACTGTCAGCAGGCAAAGGCAGGAGGATCAGAAGTTTAAGATCACTCGGTTACATAGCAAGTAAGGCTGGCTTCGACTGTCTAGGACTGCGCTTCAAAAGATTACTAATATGAACAGGATTTATTTAAATTCTATCATTGGATTTCAACTTTAATCAGTCAGTTCTTTTCACAAGTCCTTTCTAGATTGTATCCAATTACTTAAAATATTTTATGGTATTAAGTAGCAGGAGTTTCTAATATGTGATAGAGAAATCTGATACATTTTTCATGAGCATATATTATATTCTTTTGACTAGCACATGTGGCTAATATTATGCCACTAAAATATATCTAAGCCCCTTGAAAGAAGCCAACCTTTACCATGGCAGTTGGTTTGAAATGTTGGCTTGCTTTGGCTCTTACTGAACACAGATTCTCACTGCGTTGTCTGTAGTATCATTAGAGGAGGAAGCATAAGGATGACCCAGGTGAGCATCAGGATGACCCAGGCAGCAGGAAGAACCATGACCAGTTTTCCCATATATTGAAACTTGCAAATATTCTCTCCTGTTTCTTAACCTTGACTTTTGAGGTTCACAGGAAATGAGATTACTCACAGTGCCATTTAGGATATTTACAGTAGCTATGGAGAATTTTCCCCAAATGTCTTAATTATGCTGGTCTTATTTTTATTCCCAAAGTCCATTTATTGATTTATTTCCTTTGTTAGTGTATATTAATTGTAACCCTAAATTGGTTTCATTTCCACATTTTCATACATGAGTAAATGCACTTTGATTGCGATTACCTTCCCCCGGCCTCTGTTATTCTTCCTCAGCCTCATTCTCTCTTCCTGTTTAATTTTTCTTTTATTATCTTGTCTTTAAAAAATTTATATTCTGCATATGAGTCAAAATATGTGGTGTTTATCTTTGTGTGTGGTGTGTGTGTGTGTGTATGTTTTTATCCATTCATCAATTAATGGTACCTAGGCTGAGTCCATGGTTTAACTCTTATGAATAAGTGTCACAACAGACATGCAATTTTCAAATTATTATTGCATGCTGGCTTTGGTCCCATGAGTCTAGAGCAGGAGTGGTATAATTTTATTATATTATCTTCCTTATTTTAGTCTTTTGATTTTTCTAGGGAGTCTGCTTACTGACTTCCTCCTTAGTGGTTGATTACTTTACTGTCAGTTTTATTGGGATTCGAAGTTGGAGAGTGTTCTTTGACAGAACTCAATTGGCCTGAGCCTCTTTAGCTAATTCCACTTCTTCTAGAAAGCTTGGCTTGCCCAACAGCATCTCTTTGAACCTCTCACTCTGTACTTAAAATGCTTGGGGAGGAGAAGCCAGTCAATTTTAGGGACTCCCTGAAGCCTTTGGTTTGTTTGCTTTTTTGTGAGTGATAAACTTCCCCAACTGATGGAATGACTTGGCTTGGCTTGGAAAATCCTGCATCTTAATTACCTTCACTCCAAGATAGAGGGCTTTATCACGGAGGAAATTCCTAAGCAACAGTATTATTTCTTTTTCGTTCTGTCTCTTCATTGGTTTGCTTCTTTAGTGTTGTTTTGTTTGGAAGTTTTAAGACAGGGGTCTCACAATGTTGCTGTCACACAGATTGACCTCAAATTTGCGAACTTCCTGACTGGGTCTCTTGAGTACTGAGATCACAGGTATATGTTATCACATCCAGAAGGGGTGACATTTATTTTCAACGTGACCACTTCTTCCTGCTGCACCATTCATAGTTAACCTTGAATCCTTTTAGAAGCTTCACTCCATAACTTTTCATTCCCGTGACATAAAACATTGATGCTGATTTCCTTTAGTTACGTGTATTAACTCCCTTTCTCATTTCTGTGAATAAATACTGGATAGGAAGAAGTGTCTATTACAGAAAATGATCGAAGCTTCCATCTCTCTCAGCAGTGAAAGCATTCTGATGGGAGCCGCTTGAAGCTATGGCTATAGTACCATGAGTTTGCTTGCTATCGTGTAGACGGATGGAGAAAGGGGGACTAAACATAAAGCTGGGTGTACACTTCAGAGCTGCCCTTGCTGACTTACTTCTTGGAGCTAAAGCCCATCTCCTAAAGATTCTGCAGGCTCTTAAAAGAGTACCACCAGCTGTTGCTGGACCTTTCACATTCAAAACACCATAGTTGGTCATTGAGTATTCAGAGACAGGATATGGAATATAGAGTTATAGAGCCCATCTCAATATTATCTTCTTCTATAAGTAAAGGATAATAAATGCTATTACCCTCCTCAGGGAGGAGAGGAGGATTAAGTAAGCAACTGCAGACAAAACACTTAGAAATGGCAACATGAGTGTAAATACTCAACAAGTATTAGGTGTGGTTTTAGTGTAATGCTATGGCCATATTCTCTCTCTCTCTTTCTCTGTCTCTCTCTCTCTTCCCCCCTCTGTGTATGTATGTGCACGCACATGCATGTATATGTGGAGACTAGAGGAATACATTACTGTGCTGCTCTATTGCTGTCAGCTTTATTCCCTTGAGACAGAGTCTCTCACTGAACCTGAGTTTGCCTTTTTCAATGGGATTGGAGCCCCAGTGAGCCTCCTGTAGTCTCTATTCCCACCCTTATCTCTGGGATCACTGATGTAAAACTACACCGTGCACCTTTCATAAAGATGTTGTGGATTTGAACTCAGATCCTTACATCCATGACAACCTCTCCATCCTGGTTTGTATTTCTTAGGCATTAAGAAGCAGCCATTTCCACATTGGTGGTTGATAAAGTCTAACACATGGTCAGATAAATATGGCCTTTGGGTGAAATCTAGTCTACTGCTTGCTTTTATAAAGAGTGTTAAAATTAATCCACCACAGCCAACATCTATTATTTAATACACTGTGTGTGGCTGCTTTTGCACCATAGCATCAGTTGTGTAACTGACAGATTATATTACTTAGTTTTTTTGTGGAAAAAAAGTGCTTTCAGAAGAAAACAAAGTTTCCACAGTTCCCTGAAAAAGCATTGAGTGACATAGTGGGTGACTGCTGAAATCTGCATCAACAGAACATTGCTTTTGCTCCCCTATTGCTGTCCGTGTGTGCACTCAAACAAGCCACATCTATTTCCCACAACTCAAGTTCTTCATTCATAAAAATAAATAAGTGCACATATAAGACGGTAATTAGTAACGAACATGAAAGTGCTTGGTCAGACTTAAATTGCTATGCAAATCTACAGCATTAAATGCTGAGGTCTATTTCTTTCATGTCCCCTTCTGGTGACAGCATTGTAGCTGGCCTACTCTCATTACCCTTCCCAGCCTGGTTCTGGGCCTCAGCCAATGCCAATGCCGTGGGTTTCTTTAGCTGGTAATAGACAATTTGTTCCTAATTTAGAGTCTTTAGAATAAATGAATATGTTTTTGGAATACAAGGAATATATGATTAAGTAATTATATTCCTTTCTCTCTGAAGGGTCATGGTTAAAAGGCAGTGCCTTCTAGCCAATGGCATTGAAGCTACACTCTCAGGGTGGTAAGGGCCCTTTGCCAGTCGGCCTCATTAAGTCCTTGACATGCACTCCCATGCTTTCTTGTAAAACTGTGTTCAGTCTTTAAGACTTTTATATTTCTAGCCCAGGGCTTTGGGTTCATTTCTTCATGACACACCTCTGCTGGGCTTAGACTCCTCATTGTATAGAATTTCTCTTGTGTCTAATCCCTCATTTTCCACAATAACTGACTGTCTTAGTTGGGGTTCCATTGCTATGAAGAGAAACCATGACCAAGGCGACTCTTAATAAGGAAAACATTTAATTGGGGCTGCCTTACAGTTTCAGAGGTTCAGTCTATTATCATGGCAGGACACATGGTAGAGTGCAGCCAGACACAGTGCTGGTAAAGGACCTAAGAGTTCCACATCTTGATCTGAAGGAAACCAAGGCAAGCCTGTCTTCTGAAGGTAACCAGGAGGGTCTCTCTTCCTCACTGGATAGAGCTTGAGCAGTGGAGCCCTCCAAAACCCACCTACACAGTGAAGCACTTCATCCAGCAAGGCCACGCCTACTTTAACAAGGCCACACCTCCTAATAGTGCCACTTCCCATGGGTCAAGCATATTCAAACCACCACACTGCTTTACAGAAAAGTAATCTAGAATTGCTTTTTTCTTTTTCTTTTCCAAGGAAACATTAAAATCCTGATCACTTTTCTTATATCAAACTGAATTGAAACAGATCTGTCTACAAAGGAATGGACTTTTTCTTTCATATATAGCACCTTTCTGTCTTCTCGATCATGCCTTGGGGGATCAGTAAAGCCTTGTGGTTTCAGAGAATGAAAAGTCATAGAGATAAGGCCTGGAAGTAAAGGTGTCTTCTGTGCAGCCAGTGATGGCAGAAGACATGTGGATCCAGCAGAAGGGCAGAGCCTGCTCCTCCACATAAAGAGTCTTCATCCCTCCCTCACCTGAGTTGTTTTAATGTATATTTTCTTTAGACTTCTTGTAAGCAAAAGCTTTTATTCTGTGTGTGCTTATTAAAATTATGATTTTTGAGGCATCATACACACTATTACATTTTTATACTACATAACAAACATTTGATTCTGTTCTTCCAATGGTAAGGCACAGAACACTTGATTAATTATACAAGAAGAACTGAGAAAAAACTCACAAATAGCTTATAAATATTAAAATCTTGACTACAAGATGTATTTATTCCAACAGATATGTATAAATTTTTCTTCAAAAGAGAACAACAACAAAAAGAGTGTTACGCCAGATCCTTAACTTGTCTACTCGGATCCTGACGGACAACTTTATGGCTGGGAACTTAGCTTAGTTGTAGAGCAGCTAGCTGTCAAACATGCACAAGAACTGAGTTCTATCCTAGCATCATAAAGAGAAAAAAGTCGGCTTTCAAGTCATAAAGGAAACATCTCGGGGCTCCATAATCTCCAAAGGTTTGAAGAGTTTCAGCTTAAAATATGGCACATTGCAAAGGACCCTGATAAAGAACAGCAGCAGCAGCAGCAGCAGCAACAACAACAACAAACCAACCTTGGCATACACATATCCTACGTACAATAGCTAAAGCTATAGCTTTTGGGTAAAAACTTATACTATAAGCAGGTAACAGAACTACAATAACAAAACAAGAAAATATATTTCTGTCCTGTCCTTTCCTTTGAGTCACCTGATATGGAAGAATACTTAGGAAATATCAGTTAAGATCAGTCTTACACAGTAATTCATCCAAAGATCATTAGATCCAGACAGCCCTAGATTTCAATATAATGCTACATTGCTCATTAAAGATGACCTTGGACATATAAAACTTAGCTTCCCTGTGCCTCTGATTCCTACAACCCAAATCAAGATCCTCGTAGCTAATTCATAGGTCTGCTCTTAGGATTAAATGAGATATATTTACATATTCAAAATGGAGAAGTCGAGTTTTCAAAGGAAACACTGTGAATGATCTTTGCATTATAATCGTGCATGAAGAAGGAAGTCCTAAAGGGTAGCTTACAGCATGAATATCTTTGTAATAAAGTGAAACGCAACCAACATTAAGGAATTCAATTTAACTATAAGAAGCATTCTAGAATGAATACTGGGCTTGGGAGCCTGATTGCCTTCCTGGAGGAAGGCAGGGGCAGGATGCAGATAGGAGCCACAGAGTCAGGTTTACATTGTTGGTTAAGGTTTTACGTTTTCTTAAAGATAGGTTATTCTCTGCAGTTATTGTAGAATTTAAATATAGCAGAGAGAGAGAGAGAGAGAGAGAGAGAGAGAGAGAGAGAGAGAGAGAGAGAGAGAGAGAGGAAGAGAGAGACTGGGGTATAAACACAGATAAATCAACAGATAGTAACACTTAAAAACACTGCAAAAATACACCACTGAAGAACAGAAATTAAATGGGAAGAAGCATGTGCCAGCCCTGCTGTCCTGGAGCAGCACTTCTCTGTTTCTTTGGGGTACCAAGTAAATACTGATCTGGGTTAGTGATGTAGTGACCTAGAAAGACTAGGATGCTGGGTATTACTTAGTGATCTGAAGCCCAAAGTCCACTTCTTGGTGTTTCCCTTTCCCTCCTTTGTCCCTTCCTCTTCTTCCTCCTTCTTTCTCCTTCTCTCCTTCTTTCTCCCCCTACCTCTTCTCCCCCTATTTCTCTCTCACAATTTAAAACGTGTTACTTAGGCCTAGATGCTATTGGCATGACATAAAGCTAGAGATCAAATCTACTGGCCTTTGAAGGCACCTACCAAAGTAATGCACTTCTCACTTTCATCTATAATAACACATGTTCTCTTAAAAACACTTCATTTCAAATACCTATACATCCATGTATACAACATTGGAATACGTATGTCAAATATTTGTGATAATAAAGTTGTTTTCTCCACTTTGGGGCTTACAGTGTTATGAGATTTCTGTGCTGTATCAATGAACTCACTACATAAAGTAAAAATAATTACTAACATATGTAATTGCAAAATAAATACCATTAGAAGGCCATGTACAGAGAAAGAGATCAAGCAATCATGGGAATCATGCAAAAAATTTGACCATCTGTCAAACAACCAATGGAACTAGAAGGTGACCTAATTACAGAGCTGGGGACACTGGTCAGTTCACTGAAACTGCAATAAAGATACAACGGAAGTGCAAAATTGTTTTGCAGCAACTACCCCTGTAGTTGTCCAGCTAATCTATAAAATGCATTCTGTGCCCAAATGACATAGAGGCACATGCCTGACTGTGCTTTCTCCCTGTATTAGGGCTTGATCATCTGAACTTTTCAGTGCAATCGCAGAAGATGAAATATTTGAAACAATTATTATGGGTGTGACCCAGGCAGTTTACCAGCACCTGCCTTTGAGGGTCCCCTGTCTTTTGTTACAGCAATGAGCAAGATAAGCAAGATGGACGGCAGACAGAAGGTGACTAAATTCTCTGATAGATTGCTCGATGGCATCAGGTGAATAAAACCTGCTTCTAGAAGACTTTGAGAAAAAAAAGTTCGTTTGTTCCAGAAAGTTCTTTCCTTCTTACTTGCTCTTTTCTTCCTTTCTAAGATCCCCCATGCTGTAAGGCATCTTCCTACTAATTCATTCCATAACCTCAAGGCCTCAAACTGATCAGACTGAGACCAAATAATCACCACTTTTTTGGTTCATGGAGATAGCATAGGCTCTTCTGGACATTGAAGTAAAACATTCAAATGTTAAATTGCATTTAATGGACCAGCAAGATAGTTCAGTGGGTAAAAGCACTCCCCACAGCCTGATGACCAAGTTCAATCCCTGGAACATACATGATGGAAGGAAAGAACCAACTGCCAGATGTTATTCTTTGACCACCACCTGCATGCTATGGTGTATGAGGGTTCATGCAAGCACACCTGCACATACACATACACAAACACAAATACATTATTTTTTAAAAGCCTTTTAAATTTCAACCAATTGACACTGCATAAAGAAGAGAAACGGACTGGAAGAATGCTTCTCCATGGAAAAATCCACCAAAACAATACCAATCCTGTTGTTAAGATTAAGCACCGCTTACAATGGAATACACCTGTAATGCAGGATCTCTCTTATTTCTTTTTTTTTTTTTCTGTGAATAGTTGACTTTTTCATATGTAGAATTATGGGTTTTTTTTTGTTAGCATTATGGTTATCAATTAAATCGTGTGGGTTTTACCACATCACTTTATGGAAGTACACTTTGTTAAGCTATTTAAGGAACACTTAGATCTTTTCGAGTCCTCAGTTATCTTCTGTGTTTGTTGATCTGCTTTTAATTCAACAACGTTCTCAATTAACAGACATTGCACAAACACACAGCCAGCACAGACTTCCTCTATATACAGTGTGTATTTGATATGCTTGATGTTCCTCTTTGACACACATAGAGGTTAGCATAAGTGTGGATAATGTCTGTAAATTCAAGGAAGCATTTAAGGGTCCAGCCATGCACAGATGCAGGCGCACAACACTTTAAGTACTTGATAAATATTTCATCTCTCCCATAAAGAAAGCTTTTTATCAACTTTGATTGTTTTTTTATTACCTTAAAGTATTGGAGTTGTTTCTCGGCGCTCGTTCCTTCCTTCTCTTGTCTCAGGCAGGAATTGAAGATGAAAAGCTCTGTATCTCTTAACCACCTTTTCAGCTCTTTGATCCTGACCTCCAGCTGCCTTACCAGGCTTCCGCTTTCAGGAGAGAGCAGGTCACGTGGGCCCGACCCACCGTGGCCTGCCATTGTGTCCTGTATCTTCTCTCTTAGGGTTTTCTAATGCATCAGATTTAAAAGGAAGAAGAAAAACAAAAACAAAACAAAAATAGATTAGCCGATTAGCCCAAAACCGGAGACCCACAGAAGGGCAGTGCGTGTACTTCTTTGCACTGACACGCGGCTCTGATTGGCTTGGTTGTGTCTTTGGGGTTTGATTAGTTAGTGCACATTATTCCCACTACCAGAGGATGCACGTGCAAAACTTCATTCCTAGACATTGCTTTAACAGGAAAGAGGTTTGATCATGGACAAAAATTCATTTGAATTCTCTTGGCAAAAATTTTTCAGTAAGAAATTGTCTATATAAAGTGTTCAAGAGATAGAGGCCTGAATTTAATCAGAGACCAAAAGAAAAAAGAATTATAATTTCTTCCCGCCCCCCCCCCACCCTTTTCTGCAAAGTACAATTCCCCAAATGATACGACAGAGGTACTCTGTGGTTCGGCTGTCGATGTCACCTGACTTGCTACAAGGTTCTTCCTGCTTCTCCTTTTGAATGTGGATTATTTAATATATATGTTAAAATAATACTCAATTCGCTGTATTATAAGCCTATGTAGACTGGGCACCATGGTATAGAGGTGCCTTTTGAGCTGGTTTTCTTTTCTCCCTTTTTGGTAGAAGCACTCTCTTTACAGAATCAATAGGATTTAATCTATAATGATAAATTAAACCTAGAAAAATACGCCTTAAAACACAAATAAAATTAAGTCAACAAACATTCATCTGCTCCACAGTGCTCTGTAAATAGTATCTTTAGGAGATCATGACAGAAAAATAGCCTGTCTTGGCAACACCCTTGCATTTTCATGGTGCAAATATTGATAATTTGAAGACCCTCAGTGGAATCCAGATTTAGCTATTGTTTTTATGCTGTAACAAAAGAAGCAGCAGGAGGGGAAATCAATGCCCTTGGAGGCTAGGGTCACAAAAAGGAATTTATTGCCACTTTTTTTGTTCTGGAACAGTTTGCAATCATAAATTCTTTATAAACAGAATACTTCAGAGAATGGTCCGTCTTCATAAATATACGACAGAGGACATCAATTTCATTTAATTCACAATTTGTGTCAGCGCAGCAGATGCCAATGGCTGCCTTGATAGGGTTGTTTAATATGCAATCGAGACAGAGTCATATGCAGCACAGGGGACAGAATTTCACAGATTAGACTGTACGCACCACTGACATTTCATTCTAATGTATTTCCATTCTACACTGTTCACCTTAGATGAAAGAAATATTAAAAACCATATCCCTCTATTTTACTATTGTTAGAAGTTAAAGTCCTTGTCTGTAATTTTTTTCCATGCCAATTAAAATGTAATCATGCCAATTAAAGCAGTATGCCTCCTGGGGTCAGTGTGGCTTCAGCTTTACTAAACTCTTCTCCCCACCCTACTCTCTCACAGTGACTCTAAAAACAATTTGGGATTAGAGTGATATGTCGTCAAAAGGGGGAGAGTTTGAGTGGCGTCTGACTCATAGAGACTAAGTGAATACTGTGTCTTCAGTGTAATAATTAAAAATTTTTGGTGAGGAATTGATAATCATGACACACTTTAAACAGTTTTCTAAGGGAGTACTGTTATATATCAAATTAGGAAAGTTACCTTTAAATGCAGTGTCAGCAGGCTATCACTTTATCTGTGTGGCCAACAAAGTTGCCATCTTTCTCCGTTTTGTAAACAGCTTTGAAGCTATCATATAGTAATTTCTCCTGAGATCAATGTACACTGTAGAATTCAGTAGGTCCTAATTTAAACCACCATGCATTAAAGCGAATTACATTAATTATCATTAAAAGGCAAGACCATAATAACTAGGAATAAGAATTTTTAACATTTGCAGTTACTTTGAACAACTACGAAGTGTGGGGAATTTAGATGAGAAACAAGGGCTTAAATGTGCAGGTTTTAATCACTTAGATTAAGCAGGGCGTCAACGGAACACTGGCATGTCGCCAAGTCACCGCTGCACTCGGAGAGCTCCTAATTCAAAAGATTTCTAGAATATTATTTCTTTTTAAAAAAAATTAAAGAGGCAGAAAAATAGAGGGCTTGAAAAATTATGCTCTGTAACTGACACCACCCATAGTAGCTATTCTAATTAATCATTTAAGTAATTGGCGAATTTAGCTTACCCTTGATTTGAAGTGAAGGCAATTTAGGAGAGAAGCTGATGAACATGTGCAGGCTAACTTCTCTCTCTGCTTTCTTCCAACAACAGGACAGTGCAGCCTCCTGCATGAGCCCACCGGGGTCTCTGCTAATAGGATGTCTAGATTGTCTTTTTCTCAGGTTCTAACATTCTTTGGCTGAGACCCAGGCCATCATTGCAAGAAATAAACCACACAAAACTTTTTTTTTTTTTTTTTTTTTTTTTTTTTTTTTTTTTTTTTTTTTTTTTTGCTTTTGTTAAAAGTGCCCATGAAATTGAGGCAAAAAAAAAAAAAAAAAAAAAAAAAAGGCAGATTCATTTTTGCAATTGAGACTTGGGTCAAATTTGCATATTTGATTTGGTTGGCTTTAGTGTGACCTGAAAGCTGCAGTAGCAACTGTGCTTTCCATTTTAAGGTTACACTGAACAGTTAAACAGTGGATGTCTCTAACATGTACCTTCAGAACAAATTCTATTAACATTCATCCAAGCATGACAGGCAGTGTATATCAGATATACTGTATTAGAGTTGACTTGGTGCATACCCGTAATACATGGCATATTTTACTTACTTTTTTATGTATTAAAGAACCAAAATTATTAAAATCTGAGAGAAGACAGCTCAGAATAAATTTAAAAAAAAAAAAAAAACGAACAGAAGAGGAAAAGCAATGTTTTCCCCGTAATAACATGAGTAGCTTGTTTGAAATGTAAGGAGTGAATTGAAAGAGAGAGAGATTTGTGCCTCAAATTAGAAATCAGACAGATAGAGTACTTCACCACACACAAAAATGTACACAGAACCTACAAACAGTAATAAAAATGCAAATACCCCGAGCAGCTCCCATTTTTCATTAATTGAATCCACTTTTTCCAGGATATCATTTGGTAGTGAGAGGCCACCTTTCTTCAAAGCTTCAACCTTGCTAAGTAGCTCTGTCTTTTTCAGGTGCCTGATGGACATCTCCACACTGTACCGCTGAAAGAGAAGAGAGGGTGACTCGTTAGGGCGCAGAGATGTTCTAAGAAAGATCTTTACGCAGAATGTATACTGTTTATGGGACTAAAGGGTTCGTTTACAATACAATTTCCTGGAGGCTAAGCCTGATCACCTCTCGTGACCCAGTAATGTTGCTGGAAACATTTCACCTACCACACATGCCTATGTAGACACTACTTGTATTGAGTTGGTTTCAATGATTCTTGTCTTTTAAAACTAAGTTTGCACACACAATTTATGGGTTTTTTTTTTAATTTAAAATATAATAAATGAGAAGGTTCCTGGCCTGGAAGGACTTACCATTCAAGTTAGCTTGGGACACCATTTGGCTATAGAGCCCTCGTTCTGAGCAGATCTGTCTTAGAAGAAAGAGTTCAAAGTATTTTGGGTTTTTGGGGGGGGTTTTGTTTGTTTGTTTGTTTGTTTTCTCCCATGACACACCTGTATCAGCCACTCTCCTGGGAGGTGAGACCTTCTTTAAGGAGAAGCACTTTTCAAATGATGGAGATTGGTAGAGGAAAATGTTTGTGCCACAAACAACCCATACATTGGACTGTGAGTTATAAAAGTTAAGACAATGCTGATTAGTTTCTATTTGGACTCTATTGACAAACAGACTAACAAAATTATCTTGGAAAGAAAAACATTATCCATAAGGATCATATGGCTTATTTCTTTTAAGTTCCCGATTAATTAAAGCCTCAGTTAATATTTTGTTTTTATTTTTCTTTTACTTAGAAACTCTTTGAGAGCTAAAGAGAAAGCGTACACATAAAGAAGGAGGATGCCCACCAGTTCCTCGCGATAGTTACAGACTTACAATTGCTTACCGAGTACCATAAACTGTCCCGGACTTCTCAGTCAACTACTGAACCTTCCTGACCCAACAAATACGCACTACATTCTAAAAAACTGCCAAGTGAATCTCTTCAAAGACATTTCTTGGAGACAATGTAATAGCTCCTCGGTAAAGACAGTTTTGTGGTGGCACTTTTCACATATCTGTGTTTGGGAAAGTTCACAGTCAGAAAGTCTTATGACCAACTATAAATGACTGTCATGTATACGGGGAGGTGTGCATCAAAGTATCCTTGAGTATAAAATTTAGGTTGTGGGGAAAATATTAAATATGCATATTGCCAAGATATCTTTCCTTGAAACAATGAAGTCAAGTTCTGAGTTCCATGGTACCATTGCTGTTTTGCCCTCTGTCCTAAGGTAAACACTACTATCAGATTTAACAAGGAAAGCTTTGGTGGGGACAAAGTGTTGCTGGTCTGCAGGTTCATAATATCCTTAAACACTTAGATGAGTTTAGTCCCCTCAAAATCCTTAAACACTTAGATGAGTTTAGTCCCCTCAAAAACACCCTATATAAAATTCTAAACAGAGCTAGAATTGGAATTAGCTTGAAAGAAAAGAAGGTGTGTACCTCTGCTTCAGTTAATACATCTTCAGCATTGGTGTGCATTTGTTTGCATACTTTCAGTTTCATATTTTAATCTTCCATTTACACTAAACATGCACATTATTTGTATCATGTAAACTCCTCCAAATGTTAGGCATTTGTGGATCCCAGAACAAAATGTTTTAAATGAGGTGATTTAAAGCATGTTATATTATTAATGCATGTTGATCAGGGTGTCAGAGTATCCAAAATTACGTGAATATGCATACTGAAGAAAATCAAACGTTGCTTCAGAGCGCTTCCAGAATTTGGACTGTGAAATATGGGAAATTCTGATTGCGTTTCTAACTGCAGACGATTGCCGGGACCATGGTTCTCCAGTACAGAAAACACACTGTCCACCTAAGTTTTCTCAACTCAATACTCAACAAGTAGTCTAGAAACTCAGATAGTGTGTGATTTGTCAGTGTGATGACTGGAGGAGAGGCAATCTGCTTTAGGTAATCAGATTCTCATGTAAGATTTACATAACTAATTAGGTAAGACTGACATGATGTTTGGGGGGGGGGGTGGGAAACAACTGGTATTTCAGCCAGGCAGAGGACTATTATTCAAATCTTTTCCCTGTGTCATATGTATTAATCAACAGAGAGAACCCTCCAGTTGTGCCTTCTTGGAGTGGCTTCTACTGGTTATTGGACTTTCTTGTGGCAAACTCTTTTCTCTTTCCCATATTTAAATATCTCCTCCTTCACATGTTAGTAAAACAGCAGGACAGTTTAGATTCTCTCCTGAAAAATAACAGTCTTGCAATCATGAAAAGACAAAAAGCAATTAATTTGATTTTAGACATTGTGAAAATTCTTTCCCTGTGGAATGTGGTATGAATAGCCATGGCAATAGCTACTGAGGTGGTTATTAGACTAAAAAGTCCTTGTTATTCTGGATGCCCTTGTTGTCACTGCCTATGCCTATTGCATAAGCAGCCTGATGGGAGAGGTGATTGAGAGGCAATGCCTTCAAACAATAAAAGCTATGAGAGAACCTAGTTAATTGTTAGATAGATTGATGTGTGACTGGAGAGTACTAGCGTGTCGTGTAATAAGGTGAAAGTATTTGAGTTTTGAGACATTGCGAAGCTTGAACCTAATACAGTTTAGGGCCTGAAGGCTGTGTATGTAATTCTTCATTCTTGTTGACTCTACTAAACATGTGCCCTTCTGTCTCTGGCATCTTTTCAGAAGCATTAGATGGGTAGAGTCAGCCACCAGCTCTATCTGCTCCCCATTCCCCTATCAAGGGCCTTCCCTATCCTGTGGTGAGAAGATAATTTCATCTTCATATTCATTTCACCCACAGCAGTAAATGAGCAGAAGCTGCCCCATTATGTTTCATAGTATGGGGAGGTTATGATACAGACCAGTTTTCAATAGCCAAAAATGAGATTAACAAAGTTAAAGTCAGCTGGCTTTTCTTGAGTGCTAAGGTAAACAAGCATCCGGTATTTAACTTTCCACAGCACCTGCTGTGGGCCACGCTGTCTGGTCAAAAATAAAATATACTCGATTCAAAGAGCATATTTACATTATTAAGTGTATTTGCTTCGCCAATTCAATTTGGTCTAATGAATCCTCTTAATAGATTTGTGAATGATCTAAATTAAAGATACAGGCTACTAGTGTCCTAAAAGCTATTTCTTTGGCTATAAAGAAAAGTTAAAGAGAATCCAGAGTTAATAGTTAGTTCACTGTTTTAACTAAGAATTAAAATTGAAATTCTTATTCATGATTTACATTTTAAATGCACAAATACTAAAACTGAATTATCAACGCCAATAAAAAAATAAAACATGGATTTCTGAAAATAAATGAATTTAGTAGCAAATACAGGCTTGATTGAGATAACTTTTTTTGACACTTTTGCCAGACATTCCTCCCTTCCTTAAAACTTTTCCCTCTTTTCCTTTCTTCTTCCTCTCTCTCTCTCTCTCTCTCTCTCTCTCTCTCTCTCTCTCTCTCTTTTCTTTTTGTTAAAAATCACACCGAAAATTCTGCCCAAATGGAGAGTGGAACAATGCCTTGAAACAGTGTTAATTGTCACCATGGAAACCAGAAGAATAAGCCATTTTGAAACTGGTATAGAAGGCACACATTGAGAAACTCAAGCATTTCTCTGCCTCCCTCAATGTTAAAGAACAAGATGCCTTGTCACGGTGAGGTCAGCGAAAGAAAGCATCATGAAAGGGTTGTAGATACTCACTTTCTTGTAAATAAAAAATAAAAAATAAAATACAAAATAAACCATAGCCAGCTAATGCTGTAAAAGAGTCTACCCAGTGAATCTTTTTTTGAAATGGAAAGATCGCCAAAAGATGGCCAAGCCTGGGGGATGGCTCCCACCTAGCAAAACTTCAGGGCTATATTATGTGAACCTTGCCCCCAAAGCTCCCTGGGAATTCTGCTGTTGTAATAAAACATCAGAAGAGGGGAGAAAAAAGGCAGCATGATGGAATTCAAAATAATGCTCTAAAAGCACACAGAGAGATTAAGACGTTCATTGTAAGACTTTTGTATGGTGCTTCTGGTGGTCATGCTGAAAAGAGAGCAGACATTACTAAACAGAGAGCAGAGCTTCGGCTACGAGGAGCACACGAATTAAAGCAAACAATTTTCCTGATTAAAGAATATGGCTGTCCAATTCTGAGTTATCGGGGCTTGAGTATTTGTATCCTGAGTATGTTCTTTTTAACCAGGCCATCAGGTGACTTTATATTTAGAAGAGTTAAGACAAGAAAAATTATCTAGTTATAATAATGACACATCTGAATCTTTGCCTGTGCAAATTAGTATCTCAAACACCTGTACATTTGTTGTGATTATCTCTCCTGCCCCACACCAGGCAGGAAAAGAAAAAGCACTGTGAAGACAAAATATATCTTAGTGTATCAATAAGAAAATATATTCAGGGAACACACCAGAACCCAAACTACCACAAAATAATATGTAAAAATATGTATTTTGCTCACAAATGCAAGGCTATGTCTGTGACTCTCACACTGTATTCTCTAGCTAGTGTTTGCCCTCCTCTTTTGAGGCTTCATGGTGGCCCCTCAGCTAGCCCATGTCTAATGCTATTCAGTGCTGAACAAAGAATCTTTTTATAGGAAAGCCCAGGTCCACAGCTCAGCTGGACTGGTAGAGGCCAGGGCTGCCTCTGCAGCGGCTCTTGTGCTGCCCTCTTTAAGACAGCCAACGTCCAGCATCTCACAAAGGCCTGAGACGCTTCACAAGGCATCAGTATCACCAACACTTGGAGAGGATGCTAAAGATTCCAGAAGAAGGTTCAAGTGCAACACAAGTAATAGTGGTTATTTCTTGCAAACTATTTGTATTTTACCATTAGAATTTATGGCGAATAATTGCACAAAGAAATTATAAAGACTCCTACAATTGTCCTTGTAAATTAATAATAGGCTTTCTTGATTGGGATAAATTTGCTGCTGAGCCTTTGGAAAAATTAAAAAGTGCAATGTCATTTAAAATTGCCAGAACTCGCACAGCAAATTACATCTGAGGTTAAGAATTGAGTCCCCCCACCCCCCACTTCTAGCTTATTCCATTTGCATGATCTGGAAATCACATTACATTGGCCATGTATTGTTAATTGAACATAGATTGCATTATCTTTAATATAAATCAAACTACAAATATTAAAATGAATTGCAAATTCCCTAATAGGAGATCATAAAACAATCTTTTTAAAAGTATCTCCCATTAATAATTTAATTCCAATTATATCACTCAGGAAACTTAAGGAGGAGATGGGGCAACTTATTTCCCTAATCATTTTTTTTTTCTTTTACGTAAAGAATAGCTATGTGTTTTAAAACAAATGCAGCCAGGACAGGATTTATTGTTACTGAGTTAAAATAGGAGCACCGACAAACTGAAAACTTTTCCTGCCAATCTTGTGTAAAATACTACATAAGAATATAAAGTCTCCCAGTTCCCCTCTTCCTAACCCAGGTCAAGGGTGGGGGGGGGAAAAAAGTAGGAAGTCAGTAAGTCGAGGAAACACTGTGATTACATCTTCTGGAATTATAAAATTGATAATTACTATTCTATTTTTTTCGAAAGGGTTCCCTGTCCCCCTTGATATTTCTATAAATGTGGCATCTTTCTCAAGCCTTTGCGTGGCCTTTAATGAGTTTATATTAAATATTTAACACTGTTTAGGGCATACCCACTCCTACCAAAAACAGTTATATTCCCAGCAGTCCTACTGTTTCAGGCAGAGAACTTGATTGATCCTCCTAGCCTGAATTGAGCAGAATGAAAAGAAGCGGTTGGAAAATAGCTGCAATCATTTAATGCAGATGACCTCTGACAGCTCACAGCTCTTCTATCTGAACAGAAATTTGCATGGGGTCTCTGTGCAGAGGAACAATGTAACCTAAATGGTAGACAATCTTTATTCTAATGAAGTGGGTGTCAAGGTCAATGTAAAACTGCAATGATAAATGGTGCACCACTAGGCAAGAGAAGTTGCATGGGCATTGTGGTGCTTTCACATTAATTGAAGGCTGAGACGCACTGCGTGAAAAGCACAAGCCCCTCTTTTCACCATAATGTGTTAATGCGCGGGTGCTGCAGTGCTCTCTGCAAGATGTTTGCCTGCTGACGTGCAGCTATTGCAAGAATAAACAGCATCATGACAGAAGTGGACATTCTCAGAATTTAGTGTTTTCCTGGACCAAAATTATAAAAAATTACATAAGATGCCCTCAAATAGCATGGTGACACTTCATGGAATTCCTTTGATCCTTTTTTTTTTCTTTTCTTATTTAGACCTGTTTTTAATTAGTTTCAACCAGGCAACCTTTTAAGGGACCTTCATTGGGTACTTTCCTGCTGAGAATCATTTAAATATTATTTCCCCCTCTTCCCTGTAAGTGTTCAGCTTAGTCCAAAGGTAAAAATCTTCCAGTGGTTTTTGTCTGTCCTATGTGAAAATGTCATGAAATGTGGATATGACTTATTTTTAAAAAAAACAAACAAACAAACAAACAAACAACTCTGTTCTGCCATGGCATTGCAGAGATAACCACAGCCAGAATCACACCATCTCTTCAGCTGATTGGGCAGTTTTGTGCCAGTCAATGTTTATCAACTCATAAAAACATAGGCAGTATGCTGATTTTCAAAATTTGTGATCTGCTACGTCAGAGGTAAAGGAGACCGTTTGCTGATACATTCCCATGCAAGCACTTTAAGTTCATCAGTTAAACAGGAAAGGGAGCTGGACCATTAATTACACAATTTGCTAAAATACTGATAAGAGCATATTAGGAAGCATTTGCGAGGTGTTTTTAGGTTCAACTCATAACAGGATATAAATTGTATATGTTTCTATTTTCTGATCCCAAGGAAATTTGTGATATCTCAACACTAACCTTCCTGCTACAAGTAGGTTTTAATAACACAATTCCAGTCTTGCCAGTTAAGAGCGTGTCTGTATGTCTGCCATCTTGTGACTAGAAGACTCTCAGCACACTGTAATAAATGACACTGCTAGTAGACAGCTCTCGTGTAAAAGCAAACTGTCTCAAATAGAAACCCTCAATTCCTGAAATGGTAATTCAAAGGGAAAAAGAATCTTACTACGAAGGATAGTGAAAAGGGGGGGAAAAAGTTACTGATCAAACTGTTTAAAAAACTGTACAGCTTCATCTGTGTGTGATTTGTCAGGTCTGAAGCTTTGACGTGCCCAAGGGGCAGACCCCAGCGGGGAGTAGGCTGCCGAGCTAAATAGCTGTGAAAGAAGTCTTAATGTAGGATGGAATTCAAACTAACCTTGACATGACCTCCGGAAAAATATGCAAAAAGTAAAATGAATGCTCTCTGCAAGATACATCCTAATTTTGTGGTGGAGCTGGTTAGTTTTACAAACATAACTGAGACATTAAAAGAAAAATTGAAAGCTAGTAAAGGGGGAAAGTTTAGAATTCAGGCAAAGGGGAAACCCATAAGCAGCATGATGTGTTACTGTGAAGGCATGTGAACCATTTGGAAAGAGTCCAAATAAAAACCCACACTGAACAATATTGTTGTCAGCCTGTCTATTCAGGAAAAAAAATTTTTTTTAGGTTGAATATAAATGACACAAAGCCAAGATTACATCACTGCATTACAAAGTCTGTTGTGGCTTTTAGCTAAACAAGCCCCGTGGATCTATTGGTTTAGGACAGTAATTCAGTCAGGAGCTTTTAATGTGTTATTTTTTTCTCCAGTGCCAATAAAAAAAAAAAAAAAAAAAAAAAAACATAGAGGAATTTAAGGAAGAAATATCCAACATGCTCTCCGCTTCATGCTTTGGGTCTGGGTTTGATAAGCTAAACTCCAGTTTCAGCTGATGTATTTAGTCTTGATTTGACTCTATTATAATTTTGTCTGTTTGAAGTGCTCAAAAAGGTTTTGGCTCTGGTTCCCCTACAGGAGCTGGCTAACTCTCGCTGCATCTATGGAAATCTTAATTGTCAACTTGTGTAGAAATTCGGCCCTTTCACTTTCTCAATGCAGTTTTGTAGCAAGAGCAGGCAGTTTTTCACTACACTGCCAGCCAGATTTTTAAACATGATTAAATTTCTAGCAACAAACACCCGGAATCTAATGACTTAAATCCCTACAGCAAGGAGGTGAATTGGTGCTTTAGATGGATGTACTTCTATTAGGTCTCCCTCGGTGTGAATCAAGCAGATGGACACAGATGCTCAGAAGCACAATGTACAGGGAGCTCTGCGGAGAACCTGTGGACTACAGTCTGTAAAGATCATGATGGGTATCCAGCCTCCTCTTGTTCTGTCCAGTCTTCTTCAATGTTTTAACAACATAAGCAAGGAAAACATGCATAAGAAGAGATTGATCAGATTGCCAGATTATACTGATCTTACTACTTGATAAAATAACGAACAATTTAGCTCACAGATCATAAGGTCAAATACTTACAGGTATTACATGTTAATTAACTGGTCCTCAAGTAGAAAGAATGAAAGTGCTGATTTGTAGTCTTTGCTGACTTCTCTAGTATAAATATTCCCATCGGGGCAGATTCTGAGCTGCCAATGGTTGTTACTGTTGGCAAACTTCTTGAATTTCTATCCAGCTATCACAAACTAGCAATAGCTGGCTCACATACCCTACTGCCTGGAAGCTGGTGTCGAAGACTAGCGTAAGGTCAGAACAGGTCCTCTTCTCTCATTCACATTAAGTGACTGCTAGCATTGTAGTCAAAGGCAGCCATTTCTCTAAAGAAAGATAAACAACCCACAAGTGTAATTATTACTAGAATCTGACCCCAGGGACAGAAGATGGGAGATGGTGGTGTGGTCTGCAGTGAATGCAAGCCAACTATCCTCGAATGGAAATGTGGCTTCAATATGGCTTCAGCACCATTAATATGTTGTTTTAAGTGAAGCCAGGGATACATATGTTTATGTAAAAATCTCATAATTTTCATGTTACATTGAAACTTTTAGTATACAAACCAAACAATGTCCGTGTCTTAGATCTGCGTCCACTGGGGACCGCTTCATGCTGTCTATTTTGGATGAGAATATTAGGCTCTAAAAGAAACAAAGATGCTAGCATAATGAATTAAATCTGAGGAAAAATGACAAATGTCAAGCATGACAGAGTTATTAGCAACCCTTCGTCCCAGCCTAGCCTCACCAAAAGAGCCTCACCAAACTGCATACAGAACGGAAGCCACAAGGGTTTCACTTGCCTTTCGCTTCAATTTGAATCAGCAAACACTAAAAGAAAGATGTTAAAGAAACAAACAAATAACCATTTGTTGCACTGAGAGAAGACTGAGACATCGTATTGAATACCAAAGGAAACTTCTAAAGGAATGGAGAAGATTTGATCCTGCTGGAGTAGAAAGCCCCAGAAGAAGCAATGGGTAGCCGTGAGGAGAACGAGGGCTCAGGGCAGAGAAAAGGGACTTGTTGCAAACTGGGTGTTAGAGAACTTTACATAGAAAATAATTGGCTTAACCTGCTCTATGAAGGTTATACTGGAGTTCCAAGTCCGAAGCCTAAGTCCATACAGCATAGAAGGCAGAGAGCATCTTCCGAGTCACCAGAAGTCCAGGCAGAGAGCCCAGTATAGCTGGCTGAGAAATTCTGTGGGGTTGAGTGAATGCTGGTCTGAAACTGGAATCTAAGCTTTCTCTGTTTTAGACATTTGCGTTTCTTTTCGCCAGCATTCATGAGATCTGCCATAATGATCACACGATTCTGTGTAGAATAAAAAGCCAAGACCCAAACTACCAACTAAGAAACTGTCTCTTGTTGGAATAGGATTAAAATGTCAGATTGTAGTGAGAGTGGAGTGAGAAAGTGAGAATTTACGGTGAGAATTTAGGGAAGTAAGTAAGAAAATGATTGTTGTATCTACTTTACTGTCACAGCATATGTAGTAGAATTTGATTGGTAAATCAAGTTTTAGGGGAGAAGATATATACACGAGAGGTCAGTGCAGAACATATAGGAGTGTGGTGTGTTTGGAGTGCAGTGGAGAAGATACACAAGCACATAAAAGCAACCTTTGCAATCTAAGCTGGGCAAAACACAGAGACGCAAATAAGTTAAGACTTCTACAGCCATCTTCACCTAATGAAGGTAGTTCCTTCATGACGCTCGGAGTGAAACCTGTCAGGCCCTTTACTCCATAAATACATATCAGAGAGATGCTTCCTCCAGAATTTACACAGCTAGCCCTTATTTCAACAAGGCACTTTATGTTGATCACATTTACACACACACACACACATAAACACACACACACGCACACATACACAGAGCAGGGTGCAATGGTAATGTGCCTTAGGCTATGAAACTATAATTATGCTATATTGTTCTGAAAATCTACACATCTCCTTTACATACACTTCAGTGAGGATGTGGGTCACAACCATTCAAATAAAGGTTCCATGTTGCAGTACCATATAGGAAATGTTGGAATGCCATGTCAGCATGTAGTAGGGATAGTTGTGTAAACATGCAGTATCTGTTAGAATGCAGTGGGAAGTGTAGGGGCAGAAATTGGCAGAACAAACCCAGCTTCTCTTTTTTCCAGACATTTCTATTTTAGTGTATAGTTTCTTTTGTTTTCTACCCCCTTACTAAAAGACACCTGTAAGCACATTTATTTTCATGTAATCGAGTACAATGCTATTGCATTTTCTTAAGCCAAACAAAAGAATTGAGAAGGAAATTTACAGACTTTAGCTGTCTTTTCTATGTAGTAAAAGAACAAAGATACCCTTTACTGTAACAAATATATACGCTAAATGTCACTTGAGACTTAACTGAAGTCAAACTCCAAACACACCACACTCCTATATGGTCTGCACTGACCTCTCGTATATATATCCTCTCCCCTAAAACTTAATTTGTAGATTCTACTACATATGGTGCAACAGAAAAGTAGATACAACAATCATTTGCTTCCCTAAATTCTCACCATAAATACTTACTTTCTTGACTGTCAAGTTAGCCTCAAAATAACCAGCAGAAGCTGGCTATTGATTATTGGTTATTGGTGAAGAAAAGAGCCCCCAAAGGATTATGGCTATCATGTCTTCTTTGGGTAATAATGATGTATTTTCAATAGTTGGGGCCTTTAGGAAGCACTAAGTCAATGAATAGTTTCTCAAGCTGAGTGATAAATGAACTTCTGTTTGTTGTTTTTACGTACGACAACAGGAGAATTTATATGTCAAAGCTTATCCCATATCTTTATAGCAGAATTATGGGCCTGCTCAGTACAAGTATTTATCATGGAAATGCTGATGAAGCCAAAACTATGGCTGTGTATGGCTGCGCAGCAGCAGTCAGTTGAAATATAGATATATTTTTAGCATTGGAAGGCACCAAGTTTGTTTAAATCGCACGATTTTTTTTCTACAATTGCAAGTAATGTTAATAGCATGCTGTAAATGTTAAGGCTAAGTGTGCAATGTCAAAATAGATCGGATCTCTCTGAAAATTGGAAATTCAGGCTTTTCAAACATAATCCAGATGTTTGGCTTTTATTCAGATTTTAAGAAAGAGGGAACTAATATGATATAAAATTCATACATGCATATTTCATTAGTGCTTTTGTATCGCTGAATTAAACATTCTTAAACGTGCTTTTCTGAAATCACATAGTTTCAGACCAAAGCAGTTGCCAAGATGTTGTACACCTCAAAAATAATGCCAAAAAAGTCAAATTAATTTCATAAGGAAAAAATATGTGCTTCTTAGGTTAACCTTGTTGATAAAGCTTCCCCCAAAGGGAATATCTTGCTTCCTCTTTGGGAAAAAAAAATGAAGAAAGAATGTGAAGTCTGTAGCTATATTCATCAGAAAGGTGTTGGTACTGAAGTCTCTAGAACTAGTGACCCTATTTTCATAGCCCTTTTCTCCCCAAGCTTGGTGTAGTGCTGCAAACCTTTAATTCTAAGAATTAAAAACTAAGAAAGCTGAGGCAGCAGGATTGTAAGTTCTAGGTCAGCTGGGTTACATAATGAGTATAATACACATGTCTTAAATAATACACATGAATGTAGACATGACGAAAACAATAACCACATACCCCACAGAAACTTCATTTCCTCAGGATTACTGCTCTAGGCCTTCCCCAGAGACTAAAGACTCCTACACGGAGAAGCCACATCTAGAATTCATCATGTGGTGATAGACTTTACACATGACAAACCTTTTTCAGGCTCATCTCCACAAAACCAAATGGAAATGCCATCCAATGGGTATGTCCTTACACTGTGACTTTTAATGTTAAACTTTTATGTTTTCATATCTAATGCCCATTGGTGCAATAGTGGCCTGAATGTGTTGGAGATAACCAACAGGTTCCTGAGTCAACTTAAAGAGTGCTCCAAAGGAAGAAATTACTATCTAGAAAGGAAACTTGGCCCATAGCTCATGGCGAGGGAGGTTGGTCATAGGCGCCAGAGAAGAATCAAATGTAGTTTCTCCTAAATAGACATAGTATCATATTGTCTTTAAAATATTTACCCTTCCAGCCATAGATTAGTGCAGTGTTCACCCCCATTGGAGATGCTTTTTATTACAGGGATAGAGACTAACTCAGAGACTCACTACTAGTTAAAGGGCAAAGATGGAGTAACAATGGGTAGCTCAGCCTCAGAAAGGACTGCCATATCAACCTTTCCCCAAAGTCTCAGGGAACACCACTGAAGAGAAGGCAGACAGACTGCAAGAACCAGAGCATAGTGACAGGCTCTGCCAAATAGTGTCTTCTGAACACGACAGCCATTCTCTCATGACATCACAGCACTTGTGGCTGCCTACACAAAACATATACATAATCAAGTCTATCAACATTTTAGCTTAGGTGGTAAAGGGCCCTGATCCTGAGAACTACTGGAATGTGTTGGTTGATGGGGTGGACTCAGCTGTTTTCAGTGGTGTGGTCTCTCTTTGACTGTCCATATTTCAGTAGGTGACCCCAGGCCCAGGTACATATTTGCAGCTCTAATTGGATTCAGTGAGCTATAAAGAAAAGAAAATGAAGAGAATATGAAGTTGGAAGGGGGAAATACAGTGAGGTCTGGAGAAGCTGAAGTGGGTCAGAGATGTTCAGAAGACATTGCACGCATGCTTTAGACACATGTATTAAGTTTTCAAACAATGGATACATAAAATATTTTTTGGCAAGGTCTCACTATGTAACCCTGAGTGACCTAGAATTCACCATGTAAAACAGGCTAGGCTTTAAGCTCACAGAGATGGATCGGCCTCTGACTCCAGAATGTTGGGTGTAAAAGCACCACCACACCTAACTTGAAAAAATTTTTAGCTGTGCTGTGGTGACACACACTTTTAATTCTAGTACTCAGGAGGCAGAGGCAGGCCCATTGAGATAGGTCCAAGATAGCCACAGTTACACACACACAGAGAGAGAGAGAGAGAGAAAGAGAGAGAGAGAGAGAGAGGGAGAGGGAGAGGGAGAGGGAGAGCGAGAGGGAGAGGGAGAGGGAGAGGGAGAGGGAGAGGGAGAGGGAGAGGGAGAGGGAGAGGGAGAGGGAGAGGGAGAGGGAGAGGGAGAGGGAGAGGGAGAGGGAGAGGGAGAGGGAGAGGGAGAGAGAGAGGGAGAGAGAGAGAGAGAGAGAGAGAGAATAGACAGAATAAAAAATAATACATGCTGTTCTTTCAGAGGACCTGAGTTCAGTTCTGACAGGATGGTCAGAACTGCCTATAACTCCAGAAGAGGGGATCCAACACCCTCTTCTGGCCTTTTTAGGTACCCACACATACGTGGCATACACACACACACACACACACACACACACACACACACATGTACATATGCACACACATAAGAAATCTTTTTATGAAGACAAGAGGATTTTCATAGCTACAATCTTGTATATGTAAGTTCATGTGTGCACAGATGCACATGTATGTGCAGAAGCCTTTGTGTGTGTGTGTGTGTGTGTGTGTGTGTGTGTGTAAATTTGGAGGTCACAAAAACTTTGAATGGTATTCCTTAAGTACCACCTACTGTTTTGTTTTTGTTTGTTTAATTCATTTTGTCTATTTGTTACCGTTTTAAAAGAAAGTTTCTCTCATTGGCCTGAAACTTGCCAAGAAGGCTAGGCTGAGTAGCCGGTGAGCTTCGGGGAATGGCTTGTCTCTGCAGCCCCAGTTCTTGGATTACAAGCATGGACCACCACTCTTGGAATTTTTTTAAAATTTGGATTCTGTGATCAAATTTGTACACTCATCCTTACACAGCAAGCATCTCATCAACTGGCCATGCCTATAATCTTAATAGATCTATAATGGGTTAAGAGTGTTCTTAGACCAACCCTTAATGGCAAAATGTCTGATACCTTAGGGCCACATTTTAAAAAGTACTTCTGATGCCTTTTTCAGATGAGGATAAATGTGGTTTAAGAATTAGATCATAGATTCTGCAACAAATGAACAAGCACCATATATTATTTACACTTTATCCACTGTAAGTATTGACATTATGGTTTAGATGGAGAAGGTTGGAAAATATTTATTCATCTGAATTTCTCCCAAAAGAGAGATCAGACAGACCTAAATCAGTTGTGGAAATCCATGTTAAGCAAAGTCAGTGTGCAGAAACAAAAAGGCCACGACTGTCTTGTTTATCTTTGAACTCCCCTCTGTGGGAGTTTTACTTGGTAAAACATCCAATCTAGAAATATTCTCAGTTTTCAGATAGACATGAAGTAAATTGCTTCCCATGGCCAGGAATGGTTAGCATCTATGAAACATGTAGGAAAAGAGGAAGACCATGACATCTCTTGTAAACACTTAAGGGCACCCCTAAGTGAGACAGCATTTTCTTAGGAGAATATTTATCAGCACACAAGAGGCTAGTTCTAATTCCCAGTTCCAAATTTTTTCTCTTCCAGATCCTTCCATCATTCCCACTCTTGTTTCTTTTGGAGAAGAGGGAACTTTCTCATGTTTATCAGTGAATAGACTTTAGGGTTTCCAACCTAAACCTGGTTTGCTGTTCTAGCCTCAGAAAGAGTACTTTGCTCTACTGTCATTACTGTTGTGCCCCTAAGGAAAGCCCACAAGAGGTAGGAATATTTCTGTTGTTTCTTCAGATTCAGCCCATATGTCTGAGGAAAATGGTGGGCTCTAGGAGTTAAATGTAAACAAGGTCAAGAATGTCATTCAAAGTAACTTTGAAGTAGCCAAAATACACTGAAGAACCCACCCTGTGGCCCTTGAGGGCTCTCTCGTTTCCATGTTGCTTGTTCTCCAAAAATCATAGATGTTAAATAGTGTGAGGTGGAGGCTAATAGGTCAGATAGAAGAGTTCTCAGTGACGGCCATGCCTGTCACTCAGGAGAATGACAGCTCCGAGTTTAAAGATGCTCTGGGCTGCAGTAGGCATTTCTTGGCATGAACTAAGACTCCAAGTCGCAAATCTTGGTCATAATAACTGGTAAATGCCTTGATGCACATACCAAACCCCCACTACTATGGAGGAATCTGCCATAAGTGGCCAAAGAAGTTTATTAAAACTGTTATATTGGAGAGAGAGAGAGAGAGAGAGAGAGAGAGAGAGAGAGAGAGAGAGAGAGAGAGACAGAGACAGAGACAGAGAGAGACAAAGAGACAGACAGAGATGGAGACAAAGAGGGGGAGGGGCACATGTAAAAATAGTTATATATGTGTGTCTCAAACACAAGAGGCAGAGTGATAAAATAAAGAGGAAGTGTGAAAAGTTCAGAGAACAAAATAAGAAGACAGTTAGAGGGAGGGAAGTAATAAGTAGAAAAGGCTATAAGTAGAAAAGTAATAAGTAGAAAGGGGAGAGTATAGCTGGAGAGGTCTTCAGTGAGAACTTCTCAGAAATAGTCACACAGCAGAAGAGAGTGTGATGGCTGAGAAAGGCTAAGCACTTACTGGGAGAAGACAAGAAGTCTAAGAAAGGGAGGTGTGGGATGTAGACATTTCAAGCAGGATGCTGTCACAACAATGACAAAGTTCTGAAGAAGAAATGGGGACTAAAGCTGTGGTGTGACGGACTGCCTCTACACATCACTGAGAGTCAACATGTCTCACTGAGTGCCATCTGCCCTGGGACCATCTTCCTGCCTTCATCCTATAGATGACGTTGTAGAATCCAAGGGAAGTCATTTCATTTTTTCATGGCTTCCCCATGAGTGAAACCAAGATGACAGGCTTGTCCTTTTTAACCACTCACATGTGGTGAAGTAATCCTATATAAACTGCACCAATCAAAGAGTTTCTTCAATTTTAACACCATAAATTTTCTAATAAGATTTAATTGGGGGGGTTGGTCTGTTATATATTTGCATGCAAGACTGCAAATCCCCCTTTTTTTCTGTCTGAGAAATAACATAATTGTTCTCTGGCCTCATTAGACAATACAATAAGACACATCAAAGAATAATCATTAAAAAAGTAAATATTACATACACATTCAATTCCTTTCTTGCAGAATATACAAGGCAAGGTATAAGTATTTTTCTCTCCTCTTAGGAAGGGAAGAAGGAACATGATGCTATTAGCCAGTGCTAGGAACTTCACAAATCTTACAAGCAAATAATCCATTTAGCACTTCCTTGGGTCTTTATTCTTCCCCCAAGAATAATGTTAATAGTCCATAAAGTTGGAAGAACGAACATGTAAGGTCTAAGGCTGCTATGTAATAAGCACTATCCAAGTATTTGGTCAAACTTGATCCGAATGCTGCACGCCAGTCTGGCAGAGCCTTGTGTACCCCTGTTCTCTATGTCTATGTTCCTGGTGATCGTTTACATATTTGTAAACATGAGTCTCTCCCTGAAATAGAACACTGCATTATCAGTAGAAAGTAAAAAGACATTGCCTGTCACAAACTTCCACTGAACACATTAGATAAACCTTCTTCAAGTCATTGTGGGCTTTCTATTCCTCTCTAGGGGGATTTCCTGGCTTGGATAAAGTTCTAGAAGCATGTCAAGAGAAATTTCAGATCTAAGGGTTTGTTGTTGTTTTTCTCACATTGCACTTTTCTGCAGAGGATCTACATCTATTCTCTTATTTAATTTTCTCCCCAGAAAATACCAGTTTAACTATTATTTCTTACATAAGCTATGAGAAAGTGAACATGCATTCTGAATACACACAGATTTGCTGTCTGCTGATATATCATGCGGTTTGATTTTACTTTTCTAAATAAAATAGATTATAAATTACTTAAAGGGAAGGATGCCTTTTGCATTTTTAAAAGTTGCATTTACTTATTTGTGAGCACATGTGCACCAAGGCTTGCATTTGGAAGTCAGGACAACTTGCAGGAGTCACTTCTCTCCTTCCATCCTTTAGGTCCCAGGCTTGGTGGCAAGTGCCTTTACCTATGCACTAGCTCAGGTTAGCCTTTAAAAGTATTTGGTCATCTATAGCGTATCACAATACAGAACATGCTTTAGATACCTTTCATTTTATCTGTGTGTACCATGTATATATGCTGTGTATAAGTGCACGTGTGTGTGTGTGTGTGTGTGTGTCCATGCTTATATATGTGAATGTGGGTGTGTGCTACAGTGTATGTGTTGGACATCCAAAGACAACCTAAAGTATTGATCATTTCCATCTTTTTTTGATGCAAAGTCTCTTGTTGCTTGTCACTGAATATGCCAGACTAGCTGGTCCCCAGGACTCTCTTTTTTTCAGCACCTAGCTCCGTATAGGAGTTCTGGGATTATGGATTCATGTTGAGTTTGCTTCATGTCAGTTCAGAATACTCAAACTCAGGCCCTTACTGACCCAGCTTCCTATTTCCAGTTAATTCTTGATATATGTATTAGGACCTAAGACAACTTTCAAAACATATGATTAAAAAGTAAAAACTAAGGTAGGATGTATTTTCTGTCAAACAGAAAATAATGGAAATTTCCCAAGTTATTAACCACCTTTGATATTAATTAAAGCAGTTTGCAAATTACAAAACTTGTGATCAGCTTCTCCTCAAGCAAATAAGCATCTGTGTCCATCCACTAAGCCTGTCTGCCTTCAGCTACCCAGTCCTCCAGAGAAGACACTCCAGTTGGGAATTTGGGGGTACAATGATTGCCTGTCACTAGGTCACCCGAAGTACTTTTATTCAATTATAACCTGTTTTTATTCAGCTTTATTGAGATATAATTAATACCTAATACAATTTAACACCAAAGGTGCACAGCATGGCAGTTTTTACTTCGTACATGGAGTTGTGCAGGCATCACTATTGAAATTTAAAACTCTCTGCATCCACTGCCAGTCATACTCCAGTTCTCTCCCCGTGGCCTGCCTCAAACCCTCACCTACTTCTGTCTTTATACGTTAAAATATTCTGACCATTTAAAAAGTGTTCCTTCTACCTAACTGTGGCTCTACCCCTTTTTTCCCACAATAACTCATTACTCTCTCCCTTTAGCTAACTTAACTTCAACAACTCACTGTTCAATGAAACCAACATTTTTGATCCCACTTCTGAGCTAGATCTTTACCAAATGTTCTAAGGGCCCTGAAGGTTCTTTTCTCAAAGTGATGGCTAATTTTGCTTGTCAGTTAGACTCACGTGGGCAAAGGGAACCCTTACAAGGAATTGCCTCCATCAGACAGGCCTAGGGGCATGTTTGTAGGGCATTTTCTTCAATACCATGAATGTAGAGTCACCTGGCCCACTATGGGTGGTGCCTTCCCTAGGCAGGTGGGCCTGGCTTGTGAAAGAAAGTCCACTCAGGGAGCCAGTAAGCTGAGTTCTTCTATGGCTTCTGTTCCTAGCTCCTGCCTTAACTTACTTCAGTGATCGACCAACCTGTAAGCTGAAACTTAGGCTTTCCTCCCCAGGTTGTTTTGGTCATGGTTTTTGTTACAGCAACAGAAAGCAAACTAGGACACTCATAGACAGCTAAGTGGTTTAGATGTGCTGCTCTGAGAGCCACTGTAATAATCCAGATATAAACCAGCAATACAACACAAACAGAAGGGAAAACAAGTGCTCAAATGATAGGACGTTTTTCAAAGGTTTAGTGACTATATTTTTAGATGTTGTGAAACACCAAGGAGCAGTTAGTAGATGTTCCTAAAGAGAAAAAGCAAGAAGATTAAGGTGGAAAATAAGATGTCACAAAACTGACCAAAGTCAAGTGTTGAAACAATCATCTGTAGTTCTACACCAGAGAGAATGGCAAAGCTGGAACCCACATTAGAGCAACTCAGTTCAAGTCCCCCTCACTTCACAGTGAGGAAAATTAGACCTGAGAAAAGAAAGCCAGGAGAGGAAGCACAGTCATACTGGCCTTTGAACTCCACATGAGCCGCATGGCACGTATGTGCCCCCCCCCCCACATATAAATATACACATACATACATATAAATACATACATACATACATACATACACAACATACAAACAAATGAAATAATAATAAAAAAATAGGTCATTGCACAATGGTCTCTGGCTTACTTTTTTAGGACTTGACCATGTGATTTCTTTACAGTGTCTTTAGTGATGCTTACCAAAGACTCAGAAGGGTCTGTATCTATAAGACTAAAAAAAAAAACTAGAGCCCAAAGATAAGGCATAATCTGTGTTAGAACTTCACTGTGGGAGCAACTCTCTCTCTCTCTCTCTCTCTCTCTCTCTCTCTCTCTCTCTCTCTCTCTCTCACACACACACACACACACACACACACCAATCTTTTTTTTTTTTTTTTTTTTTTTTTTTTTTTTTTTTTTTACTGGCTCAACTATTTCCAGCTCTGCACAAGAATTAGTTTCCTAAGGAAGTCAGTATGATTTTACTTATATTCTTGTGCCAAACATGGAATACAGGAGTCCCAGAGCAGCCAAGCTGCCTGTGAAGTACTAGAGACAATGGCTAAAGTTCAAAGAGCCATTTTCTCTCTTTCTTTGGGTCCTACAAGTACAATAGAGCATAGGAGGCCACCTGGTGGTGAATGAGCCAACTAACTGTTTAGTGGTGCACGGGAAAACCAAGAAAATGGAAAACTTGGGTTGTTTGTAAAAAGATGATTAGACCCTTAAACACTGACTGAAGGTAAAGAGATGGTTTTCAGTACAACAGACAGAAAATTGAACTGAGAAATAATTCAAACCTGAAGAACACTATATATTCATAAAGCACAGGTGTAATTATTATTGTTTACAATCGGGATTAACACATTTTCCCCATGATGTTAAATTGTAAATTGTTTAGACATGTCAGCTGTGTCATCACTGCTCGGCTTGCTGAGCTCTGCTCTTTTACTGTAAAAACAACCACAGCTACACAAATGATACATGAGGTTGTGTCCCAATAAAGCTTTATTTAAAAATGAGATTTGACCTGCAAGGCCAAATTTATTGGCAGATTCCTGTTCCAGACGATACAGTATTTGATTGAACTTTAACAAGAACCATTCAAGGTAAGCGCCATCATCCCTAGTGCCTATGCCTAAAGTCTGGTGCTTCCAATGTCTTAAAATCTTGGTGGAAAATATAATAAGCTCTTTCTAACTTGGAAATGCTTTGCATAGCCTCACCTTTTCCTTGGAGACAGAATGGAACACACTTGACTTGACCCCTTTCCCATTTCTGTTGCAGAGTCTGCTGTTTTCTTGGTGGGCTAAAGTACTGTCTTTCCAGTTCATGTTCCCATGAAATACTGCCTCCTGCCATTTCTTCTTTCTTAGTTTCTTTTATATTTAAAATCTTTACATCAATAGTTTTTATAATACTAGATATAACCAAGTCAGAAATAATGTATTAAAAATTGCCACATATATGACAATAAGCCAAGGACACTGACATACTGTGTAGGTTCTAGGTGGAAACTGGGGCCAAACCATGATGCCTCATCCCTTCATAAATAATAGATTATATATCAGCTGCAAGAAGACATGGATCTGCCCCTGTGAAAAGAGGATTGCTTGAGGGTCCATTTTTACGTTGTTTTCATTTTAGTTTTAGATTCATTTTCAGGTGCACACTATATGTAAAACCATTCCAGGTGAGTCACATCCCTCCCCTAAACCATCCATGAAGCCCTTTATTAGTGGACAATAAGTGAGCGGAAAAATTTGATTGAGAAATCCACGGAGCTTGCTGTGTTCCTCACATATCTGAATATGCCAGTAGTCTCTTAGTGTTGGCATGTTTTCTCTTAGAAAAGAGCATGGGGATAGTTTTAGTTGGATGGAGTGTAGACAAAACTGAAATAAATGATCTAAAAATATGGTTTTGTTAGCTTGAAAAGAAAACTGCAAAAGCTTGAAAAACTCTTGACTACATAGAAGAAAGAAACAATATTTAATTATAGAGCATGGGTTCTGGTTGATTTGACAATCAAACCTAACAACAGAAGGCATTTACACTGGATATAAGAAGACTTCTAGGGTAGAGAAAGTTGTTAAACATTTTAATGGGAGTTTGTAGAATTCCTTTTGGAAAGATCTTTAATAGAGGATAAATTTCTCTTATCTGAAATGATATTTTTTTTTAATCTTTGAAGGGAGGAAACTAAATAAAGATGCCTATGAGGTTGCTTTTAGTTCTACTAAAATCCTCATCTTCTACAGAACTAAATAGCTGTACAAAATCCCTAAGAGACAACTTTTGGGAGAAAACAGCAATTGCACGGTGATACAGGGGCGAGAGTGTTACAGAGCGAACTTACTCGACCCTGAAAATGTCCACCCTTGCAGGACACAGATCTGAGCAGCAGCGTGGGCAGTGGGTAAGGAATTAAATGATTTGCTTCTGTTAAAGTGTTTTAAGGGCTAAACTAAGTCTCTAGTTGGCTGATACCTGGTATTTGTGGCACTGATCCTGGCAGCCCTATTTTTGTTATTTTTAAACAGAAGAGGCTCCCAAAGATGGCTCTGTATTTTAATTCTTTTTCTAATACAAACTTGGAAGAATGGAAACTTGTGAAAGTATCATCAAAACATAGATTATGAAATGCTAGCTAAATTGGAGTTCTTCTCGTGTGTGTGTGTGTGTGTGTGTGTGTGTGTGTGTGTGTGTGTGTATAAAAAATAATAATCAGGTTCAGCACAAAGTACCTTTCCCTATTAACCCACCTCTTTATCCCCTAAATGTTCATTCTCAGATTTGGACTACCAAGTATAAATTTGTTCATCATTTAAAAACTTTTATTTAACTAATATAAATAATAAATATTATGTCAGAATGCTACGGGTTGAGAGGTTAGGAACTGCCTGCACATTTATGTTGATCAGTTTTACTCTGTGTGCTGATTATGACCCAGTCATGACCTATGTATTTTCCTTCTTCTCTTTCTCTTACCTTCTTCTTTTCTCCTGATAGCAATTTGGTCAAATATCAGCACTGTGATTATTATTATTAAGAACTGGCTTTCCTATTTTTAGTTTTCCAAGGAGAAAGATTTTGGTTTTATATTTAATATAAAAAATATGAAATTTTATATTCAATGACTTCCTTGGTAAAGTCATGAAATAGTGGCATACTTCTAATTAACAGAGTTTAACAATTGAATAAACTTTGCTGGAAATAGTTTTGAAGTACAATTATTGTTTCTATTATGGCCCTGACATTTTGCCGTATTTGGAGACAAGCCATAAACACAAAGTCTGTCCTCTTGGCACACAAAAATTTTAGCAAAAATTGTAATCATTAATGCTTTTAAGTTTTATTACAGTTATTTATTGTGGATATGCACAAATGCATGTGCCAAAGTATATGTGAGAGTGTAGAACAGTTTTCTCCTTCCGCCATATGGGTCCTAGGGACCAAACTCAGGCCTCCAGGCTTGACAAGCAGGGACTATTACCCGTTCAACCTGTGGGCATCTCACCTGCCATGAATTGTTCATTCTTAGTCTACAGAGCCTAAATCTACCAGCATTGCTTAGATTATGTATTTAATTAATAACAAAGAACTCAGTGTGATGTTTGGGAGGAAGGCTTCTTGGAATGCAATTTTGAGTATTAAAGGCACTGCATTGTTGTCAAAAAGGCAGTAAAATCCAATATTCCAAGATTTATAACACAGCAATGTCCTCCTGACTGAAAACTTGGCATATATGAAGGAATTTTGTGTTCTTATTTATATATGCATGCTTTAAATGTCTTGAGTCCAAGGACTCTGGTTTCATCTAAATTCAATTCTGATGAAAGACTTTTTTAATTAAACAAATTAATACTTCATACACGTGTGTGCCCATATGTAAATGTGTGTGCATAAATGCATTTTTTGTGCATACTTCTGCCACAAGCTTCTCGGTTTTTAATGGATAACATGACAAGAGGAATATCACAATCATAAATTTTTTATGCTAATGTCTACAGACATATGGAATCAACTAGGGAAAGCAGCTGAATAGTATGTTCAGATGAGTCTCAGGATGCAGGGATGCTCTTCCAGAGAAACATCCTATCTCTGTACAAGGAAGTTTAGTAATAAACTGAAATAAACCTGAAAGCAGTAGAGTATAAACTTGATGGGTGTTTCCTTCAGAAAAAAATATGTACATATACATGTATGTAGACCTGTGTGTCTATGTGTTCTGTGTCTCGTGCAAATCAATGAAATCATCAGCAGAAATGGCACTGCTTTCTTATCCTGCCCCAGTGTACCTCATTAGAGATACAGTGTCACAGAAGTGCCTACACATTTAAGAATGTATGAGCTTTTAAAAAGTCCACATTATTTAAAAGATGCTGAGAAATGCCCCTATTTCTGAGAACTGAAACTGCTTCCTTGACAGCACTAGAAAGTGCTTTCTCCATAAATGGTATTCCAATGGAGTATTAGGGGGCTTTCTTTGGCGAAACAGGGTTCACAAGGTTGAATCTTCTTGCCTTTACTGTATCTCCCAAACAGATAAATATTTTCAGATATAGCTTTTCTGAATCTGACAGAATATAGGACTTCCCTGGAGTACAAAGACGCCTTAGAAAATGTAAGGCTTCTGATGAATAGAGAGCCAGCTCAGGTCCATTGTGTTCTCTGTAAAGATGGCTATGGTGTGGATGTGAATGGCACCTCACAGGCTCATGGATCCTGAGCTGACACTCCCATCTCATGGCATATGGACATACTCAAGCACACATACATTCCTGGGAACACAGTCCCTTTTTTATTTTATGAAAAAGTAGAAATCTGCACTTGATCCATCTTCCTGAAGTCTTCTGTTGACCTTCAATATTCACTTCATTTTACAAAACCCTCCCAACTAAAGGACATTTAACCTTCTTCCTTGTATAGTTAGACATGGTTGTGAGACAAGGACAAGTGGAACCAGGGTAGCAAGTTCGTGACTGGTGGCACTGTGATTCAGAGTTCCCCCTGGGGCTGACCACCTATTCTGAACAAATTCTTGAACTTCTTTTGAAATAATAAAATACTGCCCCCATAGATCTGATTCTTACCTTACACTACATAGAATCATAATAGAAACAAATGTTTGTATCCAATGGCATATACGTCTAAAGCAGTGCTGTTTATTAAGGTTATAGACAATCTCGTCCTGATATAACCACATGGTGCACTAAACCTAATTATTATCATTTGCAGATCACTACCCTTTGTCAACGAGACTACTTGGTTTTCATATTTACGCTTTGGCACTCTACTAATTTTTAAGAAAACAGCAAGCCCAAACTCATACCATCGCAGTCTATAAAGTTTAATCATACATCATATAATTTTCTAGCTCTAAACCAGATTAGTCAAAATATGAATGAATATAAGTTGTAAAGGTAAGTAATTTAAAATTGGAAGGTGCTAAAAAATAGGTAGATGATATTTCCATTAAATCATTTATCTAAAATTCATATGCTTCACTGAGTATTGGGACACAAAGAAGTCAGTGAAACCGGTGCCCTTTCTTGTTAGGACTTTTATAGAAATCGGAAGGAAATCTACAAACATCCAGGCATGGTGCCAAAGCTCTCAGCTTAACATAGAAGCAGATAATACATTTCTATTTAATTAAGTAAAAGTTTTCAAAAAGTTAAAGATTAAATTTTGTTTTATTTTGGTTTTCTTTTTACAATTAAATCAAACTTTTATTAGCAAACTCTCCTGGTTATCCTGATTGCAATTAACACCACCTCTCTGACGGGTCAGCTCATTTAGGTGCAATCTTGGATCATTTGGATTTAACATGATGGTTATTACTTATTACCCTGAAACCAAGCAGCACAATGAGATATTGATTACTTTTAACCTTTACATCCAAGGATTCAAGAAAGGTCGGAGGAGGGGAGCATTCTACTCTCAGCTGGCAAGCAGCCTTTAGGAGAATTCAAATGATTCCCCTTGGCTAAGTAGACCCAAGATGAGTCCATTCTGAGCTGACAAGAAATGATGATTCTTTAAAAACTAGCAGTCAGCCCATATTTGACATTACATTTATATAGTCTATGGCCTCAAATGGGCTTCATATCAGAGGCAGACTCAGGATGTTAACCCTTTGTTAAGTCTTTTTCCAGGAAGCATCTTTATTAGAAAGGAGGTATTCAGAGGGTGATTAAAGTGTGCGATTTCCTGTAGCAGCTCTCACCGGAATACACTCATCTCCTCCAACTAAGATCTCTTGGTAGGTTCCCAAGGCCGAACACAACCGTTGGCCAGTGATGTTGGACACTGAGATTTCTTTGGGTTCCTTTTTCCATGACAGCATTCAGAAATACTTTTTTCACTCTTGAGCCACTGAAAAGCAGAGTACTAGGTGGGGTCCAGCAGAACCACAGACAAGAGAAATATAAACTCTACGTGTGAGATTAATTTGCTGAACACTTGGCAGTGTTATTGCCAAGTCGTCAAATTGTTCCAAGTTGTTCCGGAAGGTTGTTATTAATAGTATGTTTTCTGAGGAAAGTTCTGTCTACTTTTGGAACTGCATTTCTGTTGCCAAGGAAACTCCTTTAAGCACAGTTTTCTAGGAGCACACTGCTGCTTTTGTTTGTCCGTGTCTATTCATATCATTCAGGCGGTGTTTTACATGCTCCCGCCTCCAGCCCCGAAAGTCGAAGGGTTAGCCCAGTTAAGTTGCTTTTTCAAACATAGCTAATGCCTGCTAGGATTTCCTCTTCTTCTTCCTCCACTTCTCTCTTCCTCACATGCAAACACTCCCTCTCCTGCCTCGCTCTTTTTCTCTCTCCAATGTGCCTAGCTCTCACTATTCAAGATTAAAAAAAAAAAAAAAAAAAAAAAAGAATGAAAGCAGATAGTTTTCACAAGTTTTTGATACATTTACTTAGATTTGAATAGTAGCTCCATAGGTTCACGTAAGAGCATCAGGCCTTCAAGTGTTAATTATCTTTTTCACTATAAAATTAATGTAGTCATTTCCTACTGACTCCTCTACCCCATTTATTGAAGTGCGGAGGAAAACATGTCAGAGCCTCCAGCCAGCCCTGTTGTTGTGATTAAGCGTGGTCACATGGCCCATCTCTGCCAAAAGGAGGGCCCTGAGAAAAGGTGACAAAGACAGTGATTTCCTGTCAGCAAAGAGTACGACAGGGCTGTCTAGAAGTGATGCAAATGAGGGAAACTTTCCCCCACAGCTTGTTTGATCCACTCTAGTCCAGAGCTGGCCAGCCAGAGAGAGAACAGCGCCACAATGCCGCAGGGCCAGCCCCAGAGCCAGCGCACCTTCCGGACAGCAGCTCACCACTGGAGACAGAGACTCCTGGCGGGACTTCCCTTCCTCGACCTCTGCACAGAGCCAACTGTTTCTTGGCATCCTGTTCTTTAAAATCTTTCTTCTTTCCCTCCCCCTTTTTAAAAAAGGTGAATCAAATAGGACGTAGAGGCTCCAGCAGGAACCGTGTTTCATAGGTTGCTCTGGGGCGGTTGCCTTTGCCCTAAACATTTCATGAAGAGTTTTGCTCGCTCTCAAATTAAAAAGAGAAAAATATAAATTTGAGTATCTCTATCGAACAGTGATTCATCAATGCCCAAATTAATGTGACAGTTAATCTAAGGGCTTTTTGAACTTTAATAGAAATGGAACAAGTTCATTTCTAGATAGCAGTGGAGACGGGGTGGATTTTATTCAGTTTTGGTCACTTTAAAAATGACCAGATAATGTTATTTGAAATATTATAATGATTTTAAGCATATTTTTCTTATCTTAATGGAGTTTTAATGTAACATACAATTAGGCTAGCCAATTAATCAACTAGAAATGAGGTAAAATGAAAATTATCATGAAGTGTGTGTGTGCCTGCTCTCTGTGGTTACTTCCCCTGTTTGAATGACCTACTATTTGTTTCATTTGGTACAGTCAATATTGAAACATAAAATTTGGTACTGAAATCCAAATATGATGCCCAATTATCAGAATTCAAATTTCAATTCACATTTCTATTTTATAAACCAACCTATGAAAAAATATACATCGTGGCTATTTTTTAACCCTAAGCCCAGTCGACACAGCCTGAACCATGAAGCAGATATGCAATCCAGTTCTAGGACCTCAAGCTTAGCCATGAGAGTATCAAGAAACATCTGAAATTATTTACAACAGCTCCATCCAGAGCAAAATAAAAGGAATCTATTCCAGAGGGTTGATATTCGTGAGTTTATAAAATATAGGCGTGGCGTGATTAATCTGTTTTCTATGATCAGCTCATAGCAATGACAACATCACTTTGGCATCAGCTGTCGTAAGATACCAAGCCAAGTATGTCCCATTTGTCTTCTTTTACTCTGTATTTCTTACTTCTTGGAATATATAATCATACTTCACACGCATTTAAAGTTGCAAAGCCTTTTAAACACATACCTGAATTCTCTACAGTATTGTTTTTCCTGAACTCCGAATGTAGCCTTTCCCCTAATCATTACTTCCAAGTCAGCTCTCTCATTGTTATGTCTCGAGTGCTGTTTGGGTTTTTACCTAGCATTTTCATCCATGTTTATTTGTCGATCACTTTAATTCATCCCTGTTGCCTCTGTTTGCCTGGTTAACTTTCATCAGCAGGAGTCTCTTGGTGAGGTCTGTGCTCCAAGTATCTGACATTGACTTAGCGACTAAGTCACTGAACTGTACATTAGTTCAGATGCTACAAATACTATGTTTGCAATTTTACTTGTAAAAAAAAAACACTTAATAAATACTTTTAAGAGACAACATATATGTGTCCAATGACCTAGCTTCTTCAAAGGCATTTTTATGGCTTTTTTTATACAAAATAAGTATTGTGTAAGTAAACATATTTCCCTCTTTGCCTTTGCTACCAGGAAACTCAAACTTCTATTTTGCAGCTGTGAGGGATGGGACAGGCTACGGCAGCTCTGGCAGCCATGCCAGCTCTTCACACAAAAGCAGCCACTAGTCTGTGCATATTTTCCCCAGTTCTGGTTTGTATTTTTACTTTAAAACGTTCTTTGAAATGAAGTCTTGCTATGCTGCCCAGTCTGAATAATAAAGTTGAAGTGATTCTTCACTCATAGCGCCCTGTGTAGCTGCTACTGCTCCTGGTATCTTTTTAAATATTTTGAGTATTTTAATGAAGATTCTTAACAATCTGAAATTTATAAACATAAAAATTAATCAATACATTCAGTAACTATTAGGCAAAACAAATAGTTTTTTTTTTTTTAACAAATAGGACATTTAGATCAGACACTAATGGAGAAAAATACAGAAAACTTGTATTGTTTCCATAAAATGTATAACTATACAGTAAATATATAAATAATAAATAAAATAACAAAATTTAAAAATTAAATACAAAAAAAATTTCATTGTAAATTTCCTCGTATTAAAGTCTTGGTGGGTATCTGTTTGAGATTGTTTTCAAGCTGGGAGAGTTACTTTTAGCTCATTGGAAATCATATGATCTAATATAGTTGTGGAATAGCTAAGGGACTCACTCAAGACACACACCCATTGATGTCATCTGAAAGTAACTATTGTTCGATTATAACAATATTCACCAGACTCCAACCTCTGACCCTGAGTCCTGAGATTAACACTTCCTTTGGTTAATACATCAACACAGGATTATGATGAACTCTGCTGTCTGTGCTTGGTAGGTAGTGTAAAACTGGTGGGGGTCAGGTGGTCCAGGAAGGGGTGCACCCTTAAGGCATTCCAAAGTCAGCGTTGACTGCTGGGAGAGCTGCAGCAGCAGAGTTCAGCTCTCCCACCCATGACAGATTCCCAGATCACTCAGTCTATAAAATGTGTAGGGAGGGAGGAAGTGACAGAGCTTCCTCGAGCCCAAGAATAATGTCACCTTTGATCTGCAGAAATGAAAAAAAAATGGAGCTTTTCCTTTGCAAGTGGGTTTTTAAATATTTCTCCATTAATAGTTAATGCACAAGCAGACCAGCAGAATGACAGCTCCCTGTATTATGAATTCTGGCTCCGTAACTCTAGTCCAAATAGGAGCTGAACTTTCGAAATCACAGTGGTTACTTTTGACAAATTAAATTGTCCTACTTAGGAAAGTAGAAAGAACGGAGAGAAAGAACCTGAGAGGGTGGGAGCAATTTCTCCTTGGAGGCAATTCTCAGATTGAGGAAGAAAAAACAAGAAGGGCTGATGTTTGTATTTTCTGGGCTGAAGACACTGCCAGCGTTTATTAGAAAATAGACACAGAGGACTCCTATTCAGAGGTAGGGCAAGAAAGAGAAGGGGGCAGGGAAATGCTGGTGATACATCTTACCAACTCAAAATGGAAAAGAAGATGTAATACAGTGAATAGTTAACTTTTAGTAAGAATTGAGTTCTTCTCAAAATGATGTAGTGTAAAATTAATTAGAAAGAGAAGATCTTAAATGTCTAACAACCTGAAAACAGGAAATGACTTAAACAGAAAACGTGCTTTATATTTCATGGCTGTAAATGCCGTCATCTCGTGTCAATGTATGCTTTGCCTATCCTAGCCCCTTCTGTCCCTGTATATGTTCCTTTGTGTTTGGCTGGCTTCAGATAAACAGCCTTGAACAAGAAGTATCCCACTTGGCAGGTGTGCCGAATGATGTGGCCACATCTGGAAGCTGAGGGTAGCTGACTTTCTAGCAGAGACCGGAGTATAAAAGCACCATGAAAAGTGCTAAGTAAGCTTTGCTTTCTGAGTGCTGCAAAGGCTAGGTTCTCTCTAACCTGACGTTCCCAAGTATGGATGCTGGACCTCACCTAGGACCACACCAATGCATAAATCTGGACACAGTCATCTCTGCCAGGGACAGAGCTGGGTGATGGAATACATAGCCACCCAAGAACAGAAGCAAAGGCTTCAGATGCAATGGAGGATGGAAGCCAGATCAACAGCTGCCCTTACCTTTGCTCGTTTAACCGTTAAGTTACCTTCACTCAACTCTAGAGTTACTTTAGAAATTGCACAGTTATCCTTTCAGTTATGCCACACAGGATGAGCTTCATTTCCACTTTTCATAGTCATTTGGGGTTTGAACCTAAGACCTCACACATGCCATCAGGCATGCTCCCATAAAGTTACTCTAGCTAGGATTATAGACATATACTACTAGGCACACACTATCATGCTTGGTGTGTGTGTGTGTGTGTGTGTGTGTGTGTGTGTGTGTGTATCATAAGTGAAAGGCATTTCTCTTGATGTTAACCCACCCACCCCCTATTTTTTAAGACAGGATTTTTTGTGTAGTCCTGGCTGTCCTAATACTTTCTCTGTAGACCAAATTGTCACTCAAACTCACAGAAATCCATCTGCCTCTGCCTTCCAAGTACTGGGATTAAAGGTGTGTACTACTACTGCTTGGCTAGATGTTAACACTTTCAATAAAAGTAAAAAGCCAGCAAGATAGCTCAGCAGAGATACTTGGTGTCAAGCTTGAGTTCATGAGTTTGGTTCCTGGCTTCTTCCCACTGGTAGAAGGTAAGAACTAAATTCTCACACTTTGACCTCCATGTGTTCAAAGCAGAACACACACACACACACACACACACACACACACACACACACACACACACATACACTGTAAAAGATGTAAAAAGAAATGAAGACAGGTTACATATTATAGGTTAGAAATCCTCTGACGTGGGTTCAGATAATCTTACAGCTCAGGAGTAAGAATAGTAAACATTCTCTCCTGGAACACATAGTCCCCAAAACTCAAAACACCAATGGTGCTTTTAACAAAAAGCTTGATAAAGCATTGATTGGCAGGGGGTGGTAGAAGCCATTATGAAGATAAAAATGCTCAGGGTGGTCGGATGGCATTTTAAAGGGAAGAAGACCCAGGGAGCAATGAAATAGCTCCAGACTGTCAAGAGTCTCTTTGAGCAATAGGCTACAGCTTCCCCTCTAATAAGTCACCAGTAAAGTGGTTTCTCCCAAAAAGTGGATCTGAACACAGGACTCGGGTACTGACAATGTTGCCTTGACCTGGGAAGCCCTAGGGGATTCTTGAGCAAGACCTCAGACCAATTCTCAGTCAGTTTTTTTTTCCTAATCTAAAAACCACACTTCTACAGAATCCCTAATTCCATATCCCCAGGATTGCTTTGGAAGTTTCTAGATCTTCACAACTCTCTGGGACTCATGTCAAGATCCTTGCAGACCTGTAGCATTTCCCCCTTGGCTTCTTGATTATATCTCCTTTACGAAACCAAACACAAAGAGAATATCTGTCTATGTTGAACACCTAAAAGCAGAGGCACAGTGACGGGTTGAGTCACCGATGAAAGCACACTGTATGGAAAATGTTTGGAGAAATATTTTAATCTAGACGTCCTGAGTGGGTGGAATAATCACCCTCAGTGCTCGCCAGGACAGGAATTCTCAGGCGAAGCACTTACAAGGAAACCGCAAGAAAAAAGACAACTGCTTTTTTCATTCAATGATTTCCTATTAATTGTGATGTAAATTATATGGCTGTGATTTTGACAAAGAACAGCACTGTTTCAGAAAAATAGTGGCTTATAGGCAAAATACAAAATGCTTCAAGAAGAAAAGAAATGTTATTTGCAACGTGATTCCAATAAGTTCTGAGATGATGCTTTAGAAATAAAATATTTTTCTAACACTGAATTAATATAGGTTTCTAAGCATTTTTTCATATGTAATTTCCGGTCCTGACAAGAGATGTGAAATAGCCAGACTTTAGTTACATGAGTTGGAAAGTGTTGCTCAACAATGTTGTGTTGGCAAACATTTTGGGTAGTGTGGACAGTTGTCCATACAGAAAACAGAAAACTCACTAGAAGACATCAATGCTATACAGAATTCTACAGAGAGTAAAATGTCCCCAGTTACTAAGTCCATAGGGAACCTATATCTTTTCTTAACTAAGATGATTCTCAAGGGACAATAATTAATGTCAATCAGACTCTGTTAAAGTATATGTCTCTTTCATGAGAGGAGACAACATTTAAAATACTTTATTAAAGAAAGGTTACCTAAAATGGTAAAATTGAAGAAGATAACTTTTATTTGACCTTGAGTATACTTCTTATTCTATAAGAATTTTTAAAAAGCTAGAGGGTAGTTGTTTCTTGTCATTATACTGTTGCTGATTCTGTGGTTAGTTATTAATTTTATTTTTTATGATTCACAATCTGCTCTTTGAAATATGCCATATGCTCAAAGCAATTCAAGGATGACAACTGTCAGAATTACTCCAATAAAAATTGCTTAAATGAGGAAGATTTACTGCAGCCTGATATTTCAGTAGAATGTCCCTTTTCCTTCCCCCACAGCCTTTACAGGGACTGTGAAACTTACAGCCATTTTCCCCCGTAAAAATCACATGATTGTTTTATAAGAACTTCTAAGGCTATTTAAGTAGAATTGGTAAAACACTCTAGGTTAAGGGGGATCTAGCAGACATGGAAGCAATATAATAGTTATCAGATGGATTATCTGAAATCAATATGAATTCCAAGCAAGAATTCCTAAACCACCTGAAAATGCACAGATTTAATGAGAAAGCCTGCTGTATGCATCACGCATATACCTTAAATTGTATGAGCCCTGTACTTTGGTAATAACGAGTCAAAATGAAGGCAAATTTCTTTCTTCTCTGAGAAGAGCTGAGGGGTAGACAGAATCTACCTGAGTGCTCCAATCAAAATACATCCTGTTAAATGTTACCAGCCCATCTATGCTTCGCTTTCAGTCTTTTTATTAATGCAATTTCATTTATTGTTATTGGTCTTGAAGATAAAGCTTTGTCCTTCTTTAGAATTACAGCAAACAGGATGTGATAAAGGGAACTTTCTTGGAATTATGATGTCGGTACGGCCTGTCAGCACACTAGGGAGGGAAACGAGTTTGAGGACAGGGGAGGGAATTCTAATAGACACCATGATACATACAATGAACACAAAGATATCCTGAGAGAGACACTTGTCAGGCTAATCAGATCTTCCACAGCAAAGTAAAAGCAGGAAGGGTAGCTCTAACCTTGTAAAGATGCTGCTGCTGCTCCTCTGACATCATCAGGTCGTGGCTGTCCATCACAAGGGACTCCATGTCAATCAGCCAATCCCAGAGCTCCTGATATTCTGAATCAAAGTCCAGAAGCCTGAAGATAAGGCACAAAAATGTATTATGCATAAATACAGTGTAGTTGTTAAAATCTCATATTAGAATAATATATTCTTGAGAACCCAGGATGTTCCTAGGTGAATACCTGTAAAGGGAGAAGCAAAATCCTCTGTGTGGTTTCACAGAGGACAAAGCAGGAACACAGGGCTGTGACTGAGCCACTTCCTAGGTTTTGAAAGCACGACTTGTAATTCCTGTACTCTCTCCTGAGTCACATCATGGCTATTATCATCTACTACCCCTTTCTAAACAAAGAAACCATGACTACATCCTTGAAAAGAAGCACACCATCCCTTGGCAGGCTGAGAAGTAGAGGGCAAGCAATTTGCCAAAGTTTTTATAGTCCTGGAATTGGGGTAAAGACAGCACTTTCAAAACCCAAATTGCTTTCTCATTTAAATTTCCTAGATGTGGCACTTCAGTGTTTATTACTAAATTATTTTCCAGATTTTCAACAATGATAACATATGCTAACAAGTCCAAAATATTTTTTTCACCGGAAAATGACTCAATCATTCATCCGTCTCTCTGCTGTCTACCTGCCCATCTCTGCAAACATACATCCTACATTTATTGTCATGGATGAGTAGCTAGCATTTCAACTTAACACTCAGAGATAGGCTTGAGTGACTCTGGTAAGCCAGTGAGAACCAGTGGCAGATCCAGTATTAGACAGGTGTTCCCCACAGACATGCAGGAAACAAAGGTAAGGACAGGAAGTCAAAACAATGAATCTTTGAATAGCCAGCGATCATTAAAATTCAAAGGAGGAACACTATGGTTTTCAACAAAATAAATCATTAGAATAAGGAGCTTAAAAGGATTAATGTGATTCTCTATTGAAAGCCTGGTGAATAAGTAAAGCCCAGATTCTTCTAAAACACTGTGATCAGAAAATGAAAGTACAGGATGAAAACTATGACTTTGTCCTCCTACCTTCAAACCACGCCTAAGAGAAATGCTACCGTTCTGTCAAACTCACTGAAGCAGATTCTCCGTTAGTGCCCATAGAGTGACCCCAGCTGTTAGTGTGGATTAGGCAGTGGGGTATTTCATTACCACTGTGTTCTCGTCTCTTTGTGTTAGACTGCTTTTCAAGAAAAATGCATACTGTATACTTAATCTTAGTAAATATGTCAAACAAGGTTAAGGTGGATCTAGGAGTGGAAAAACTGGATCTGGAGCTGTCTATTTTGCTTTAATTGTTTTAGCATAATTATAAAGACTCTTGATTGTGGAACTGATTAGTGAGTGTTCACTAGATGCCAGCAGCATGGGTAGCCGATGCACACACGAACTTCAGCAGGCCTCTGGTGGTCTGGGACCACGTGTTCAAACTCAATGAAGATATGGACACAGTTGAAGATTCTAGAAAAGTGAAGGTACTAACTCATGCTTGGGGAACAGGGTGCAATTCTACATTTCTAGCAAGCGTTGTTGATGCTTGGACCACCCTCTGAGTAGCAAGGTATTTCCAGTATACTTGTGCAATCTGAATTGATATTTCTACTCAAATATTCAACAGCAAATCAACTATCATAGAAAGAGAAATAAATCATCAGGATTTCAAAGTTAAGTCTATGAGTGATAAAGAATAACTACTAAGTCAATGGCCACTTAGAAATGTATCCTAAATTATGGCTACCATTTCCTACCCCTTCCACCTTCTAATATTTTACCAATAAAATCAAGTAAAAGTGAAATATCACCCACAAAATCTGGAGAGAAAGATCCAGAGAAATATTAAAAGCAAAGGGAGCAAGAAGGTAGCATGAACGGTCAGCTCTTCATCTAAGTGGGCTTTGAGAACATGAACCAAGGAGAGATAGAAGGAGTGGGTAGGTACTCTGATGTATTTTTCCCTTCCCTTTTGGCCAAAGTTCTTGGCTTGTGAGGCAGGTTGAGGTGGAAGCAGAAAACACAGAACCCTCAGCTCCATCTCCTGCTAGGAAGGAGATTGTCTGACAAGTTGTGCCTGCAATAAGCAGGAGTGTGCAGATGGAAGATGGTTAGGGCTCCCTTTGACATCCTGTTACCTAATCTCCTCCAAGAGAAGACTCCAAGATTTCTGAAAGTTAATGGCTAAACTGGGCACAGGCGTTTCCATGGCAACAAAGGCGCAGTGAACCTAAGGGCTGGGAGGTGCGGATCTAACATGTGATGTAAGGCTTCTTAGAAAACTGGGAAGATCCATGAGGGTGGAGATGGGGCTTAGTCAGCAAGAATTCCTCTAGGCCTAACCAAGCCAAGATAAAACAAAAAGTAAAACAACCACAGCTGTCCACAGGGTGCAGCTTGCCTGAGAATCCAGGTAGCTTGTACCCAAAGCCTGTGTTTAGTCACTGCATTCAAGAATCACAAGGTCATGTAAACCTTCATTGCTCAGCTGTCATTTTAGAGAAAAGGATGGAAGAGAACAGGAGATCTGAAGACCTGAGCATCCACTAAGACATTACTCCCAAAGGAAAATGAATTCATTTAGGAGGCTATCATATATTTAAAGCTTCAATGCTGATCTTAAAACTCATTCTTTTCTTCCTACTCTCCCAGCTGTTCTAGATTGGTTTTGGTTTCTGTAATGATAAACGCAATGACCAAAAGCAACTTTGCCAGGGTGCAGTGTGTTTATTTCGGCTTACAAATTACAGTCCATCTCGAAGGGAAGCCAGGACAAGAGCTCAAGACAGAAACCTCAGAGCAAGAACTGAAGCAGAAGCCAGGGTGGAGTTTTCTTAACCTTAGCCATTTGGATCGAGATAAAATTAAATCTCATAGTAATTTTAATTTGCACTTTGCAGGGAGTTACTGAGTAAGTTTCCCCCCTTCAGTGTATTTTAAGGATGCAGCTGTTTATTTAAACCATTGCACATAATTAATACTCAATTGATTAGACACCTTATTCCTTTCATCCATTTTTCTACACAAAAGTTAAAGAAAATTTATGAATGAGAGAATTACTAATGAATAGACTTGAAATAAATATAAAATAGATGCAAGATGATAAAAGGCTTTGAAACATGGCAAGTTATCCACTGGCTTTTACTAGGCCTGCCAAACTCTTTCTTCTTAGTCTCCCTACGAAGGGCCTTAGAACAAGCTCTCTAGTGCTATTAAACACAGCTTTGAGTTGGCAGTCCACACCTGAGCACGAGGGACAAGCCTTACAAAGATACTCTGCATATCTTCAAGATAGGCTTTTCTTTGCAGCTAAGGATATTTAGGTTTGATATTGCATTTGCGAAATCTATTTCACAAGTAATTTTGTAAATGCCTTAGTAACACATTTTGGTTCTTTGGTGTAGAGTTAGCACCAATGTTTCAAAAAAAAAAAAAAAAAATCACGAAGTCCTAATACAGAAAACAAGAAAAGTTTTCAAAAAGGCATGTATGCCTAATAATACTGGCCATGTATTAATTTGTAAACTTATGGGAAAACCTTAGATTTTTCCAAATTTAGTGAAATCAAATAAATAATTTGTGGCAAATCAGAAATTGCTGAATTTCTTTGTTAATTCTTAGGAAACATACAGCAAGGTTTACAATTTTATGTGCACACAATCACAGAAAACCTTGTGGGCATGGGAGTCATTAAAACTTTCTTATCTTTATTTTCAAACATATGCGTTTTTCAACGTATTTGATTAATTTTAAGAGGTAATATATTTGAAGTAGCCTGTCAGCTACAGTATGGTATATGGAAGGGCCTCATTTCGTGACTTCTTCTCAGTGGCACCACAGACCCAGTTGGCAGCTCTTTATCCCCTTGAAGCACAAGCCAGTTTGATCAGCTGAATTCACAACTAGGTTCTTTTGTTGACTTTCTAGCAAAATCACCCAGGTTTCTCCTTTTAAAGAGGACAGGGTAACTGACGGTAATCATTAAGTGGCAGGAATTTTTATAAGGAATTACATTCCTATGAGTACATGAATACTCTTTTAGAGAGACTTTTGTTACAAAATTTTATTGATAATTATCGAGGTTATTATATCAACCCATTATTCATCTCCTTGATTATATACCGTATGATGGGAGCAATGTGCATGCCTGTGAGGGTGCGCATGCGTGAGGACGAATGCGCGGGTGCAGGTGCTCAGGCTCGCCGCAGGCAGTGTTCCGCAGGAGTCTTTTTCTTTTCTTTTTTTTTTTTCCCTCTTCTTACTATTTTGATTTTTGATTTCGGAAAATGGTTATTTTTCATTAAAGATATCTATTGATGCTGAGATGAAATACACAGTTTTAATTTAACAACTAACAGATGCATTTTAAATGTCTCTACTTTTGTTTATAAAATGCTCAATATCAATACATGAAACTCACAGAGCAAATGCTCTTTTAGCATCTCTTTTACATTTTGAATTATTTATTTTAATTTTAAGACTATAATATAATCACATTTCCCCTTTTTTCTCCTCCCTACTAAACCCTCATTGAACTGGGGTTCATTAAGTCAGTTAGGCTGTCTGGCCAGTAAGTCCCAAGGGGCCTCCCAGGTCTGCCTCCCTAATGCTAGAGTTATAAGCAAACTAACCCACACTGCATATATGTATATATATAGAGAGAGAGCGATTGAATCTGACTGCTCATTCTTAGACAGGTATGAACTCTTCCCCTAGCTCACCTCCTAGGTTTCTAAACAATCTTAAAACATATCTGCCTTTTATTCTAAGACTATGTTCCATGCTCTGTGAAAATGTTATAAAACATTGATATTCACATGGGATATATGAAAGTACAACGAAGTGACCATATCACTTAAATATTCCTTGGCATACTCTTTCTTTAAATTGTCGTATACCTATATTAAATTGGTTCACAATTAAAAAAAAAAGAAAGTAGTTGTGTTTGTTTTGCAGTGCTAGGAACCTAACTGGATGTGTGGTCACATATACTAAGCAACGTTTCCTCCACTGTCTCATCCCCAGGTCTTAAGAGTTAGACATTCTGTTCTAAATATAATATTTCCATTTTAAGAGGTTTAAATGTTTAATCATGGGAATAAACAGTCTTGTAACTTAAAGTCAGTTTTTGCTAGACAAATGTAGAATCAAGTATGTGTTTAGTTGGTAGTTATGATGGCATGAATGGCCTCTCTGGACTCATATATTTGAATGCTTAGTCATCAGAGAGTGGCACTATTTAAAAGGATTAGGGGGTATGGTCCTATGTTAGAGGAAGTGTATCACTGGGAGTGGGCTTTGAAGTTTCAAAAGTCCATGCCAAGTTCAGGCAAGCTTCCTCTCTCTCTCTCTGCCTGAAGATCAGGCTAAACCTCTCAATTATTTCTCCAGCACCATGCTTTGCCATGCCTGCTGCCCTGCTTCCTACCATGACAATAATGGACCAAACCTCTGAAAATGTAAGCCAACTCCAATTAAATGCTTTCTTTTATATGAGTTGTCCTGGTCATAGTGTCTTTTCACAGCAATAGAACAGTGACTAGGACAGTTGGAGAACCTAACACAACGGATAAACAGAGAGAAGAGACATGACCTTGAGAAATGTACAAATAATGTCTCTTCAGTATTTATTAATTGTTTGGGTTTAATAACTACAGCTGATTGCCAAAATGATATTTGAGTGTCTTGGTCACCATTCAACTCTACCCATATTACTGTTAAAAAAGATTCCAAGACTTTTTTTTAATCAAAAAAAAAAAAAAAGAAAGAAAGAAAGAAAGAAAGAATAAGAAAGAGAAGAAAAAAAGAAAAGAAAAAATAGACAGACTACCAAATTGGTTTGGTGGATTTGGCACATCCCTTGTAGATAGAATGACAATATATATTTGTAGGGCTAGTGTAGTTTCAGAAATACTGTTTTCTTGAACCCCTGATGGGAATTCTGTTTGACTGGCTAAGTGTTTAATACACAAATGCATTCAGCCTTTGGTATTTAAAGTGGGCATCATTAACTCAACATTTCAACTTAAACTTTGCTTTAACGATACAGTGTCACCCAAGTGAAATCAATGGAAGGTGTGTGTGAATATATGAGGCCTTAACTTGGCCCACTGAGGAATTTTGATTAAAACAGACAACCAAATTAAGAAATCATCGTATTAGAGCCATTATAGGTTGAAGAGAAGATAATACAAAAATAGCCGTTTCTTACCTTAAGCTGAGTATTCAATGTTCATATATATGTACTTTATATGTATACATATGCATATAGTTTTCATATTTTATGGTTAATTTGCACTAACAAATGTCTAAAGATCACCCACCTTCCTACGCTAAAAGTTTTATTAAATGACGCAAGTTTCCTTACATATTCTGCATATTGAGTCTCTCCCCAGATATTCACTAAGCATTTATTGTTCACATTATTTGAGCAGAGAAGTTTGCCTCCTGGTTTTCAAAAGAGACATAAAAGGAAATGGTAAGAAAATGTTACAAAAATATAATGTAAGTGATTTACTGAAGGAAAATTCTAATAACAGCTCAGGATCTCCCACGAGTCCCTGTTCCATACAGAATCAGAAGCACGGATGTGGGCTATGACAGTGCGACCAGCCCAGTCATATCATTACACACTCAATGTAGCTTTCCAGGTGTGGACCCTGGTGGGCTCAGTTGCACATGGAATCCCTTGCCACTCTAGAAATATTAAAGTGTGGACAATAATTTACTATTTTGAATGAAAATCCTGAGCAACATCCTCAGGAGACAAGCAGCCTGATTTTGCCATTGATAAATAAAAAAAGAATATGGAGGTTTTTCCAGCAGCAGTAATTCTCTCTCTCTCTCTCTCTCTCTCTCTCTCTCTCTCTCTCTCTCTCTCTCTCTGTGTGTGTGTGTGTGTGTGTGTGTACATATATGTATGTTTAAATATATAACCAAATATACATATATATGTATACATGAAAATATCTAAGAAAAGTAAAATCAAGACTAGAAACTTGTTTATAATTTTGTTTATAATTGGTCATCCTTCCCCATCGACCACCTGTTCACAAACACCTATCAGTGAAATAACAGATATAATCCATATATTTAGAAATGCCCACATATATTTCTCTGAGTGTTCTTTCTGGCCTTTTCAGGATTCTGTAAGGCCGAGAGGAAGTGAAACTCTTGATCAAATTTTCAGATAAGTCAACAAATTGAAAAACTTCCTGAAGAATTTTAGAAAAATTTGGGAGAATGAAGGAAGAACCTATATTTCTGAAGGCAAATCAAGAGACACTAGACTGTTTTCTCTCTCTTTCTTTCTTTCTTTCTTTCTTTCTTTCTTTCTTTCTTTCCTTCCTTCCTTCCTTCCTTCCTTCCTTCCTTCTTTCTTTCTTTCTTTCCTTCTTTCTTTCAGAAATGAGCCTTCCCTGACACATTCAGAGGCTGATGCTCACAGCTAACCACTGATCTGATCAAGGGTTTTCCAATGGAGAAGTTAGAAGACTGAAGGAGCAGAAAGGGTTTGTGGCCCCATGAGGAGAGCAACAATACCAACCAACCAGAGCTCCCCAAGGTCTAAACCACCAGCCTGGAGCACATAGGGAGGGACCCATGACTCCATCTGTACATGAAGGGGAGGATTGCCTTGTCAGGCATAGGTAGGAGAGAAGATTCTTGGTCCCACGAAGGATGAACACTGAGTGTGTGTGGGGGGGGATTCGAGGGTGAGGAGGTGGAAGTGGGAGATAGGTGGGGGCACATCCTCATAGAAGCATGAGGAGGGGGGATGGGATAGGAGGTTCCTGAGTGGTGGGGTGAAGGAGGGTAAGGGGATAAAATCTGAACTGTAAATATAATATCCAATTTTAAAAAAGGAAAAAAAAAAAAGAAATGAGCCTTCCATTATTGTGTGCATTGATGGGGCTCAGAATCCAGGCCAGCTGTATGCATGTTGGTTGTGGCTTTAGGAGCTCACCTCTTAGTAAAAATGTCCACCCTACTTTAGGTATCACTAGTTATCGAATGTTAAATAGGAAATATTTACCTCTGAGTCATGAGATGAGATAAACAACCTGTTGCCATATCCTGATAGCGAACACTCATTTAAGAGGACTTTGTCTCTGTGGAGGCTGACCCTGCTCAATGAGTGCTGTACTCAGGGTCTTAGTTACTTATACCACCACTCTTATATCCTTAGGCATTATTGCACAGTTTACCTCCTAAAACTGCTCTAAGATTTAGTTCTCTCTAGAGATGTAACACAGAGGCCTTGTTTTCACTTAAGGAACAATAGCTGTTCTCAGTGACAGAACATTTCTGTAGTATGTGTAAGGACTTGGGTTTGATACCTGTGCTGTAGACAACAGAACAGCCTATAGGAAAGTATGTTAGGTACTTTTTCATTGCAGTGACTTAAGAGAGCAAAGATTCATTTTCACCCAATGGTTCAGGGAATTTCACTCTGTCCTGGCAAGAGAAAGCATGGAGGAATGAGTCCATGGCAGGAGGGCCATGGAGTGAAATTCCTCACGTGGACACTGGCCCAGGAAGTAGGGAATCAGTACAGAACTAATGGTGGATGTGAGGCCCTTCCTCAGTGACCCACCTCTGCTCACTAGGTCTCCAGGTCTCAATGGTTCCTCAGCTTTCCAAAACAGTGCCACCAACTGGACACCAAGTGCTCAAAAACATGTCAAAGACATTCCATATTCAAATAACAAGGAGAAATTAATGTCAAATCTTAGTAAGATATTGCTTCAAATTATATATATATATGTATATATATACATATATATATATAATTTATAAGACTGTGCATTGATAATGAAATGAAATTTTATCTTTACTTTGGAGGGTGGAACTCCTGGTGCCAAACCACAGCCATTCTCGAAGGTATGCATAAAATATTTCACTTCTAATTTTTCATGTAATTATTTTATTTTTTGCCTAAGTTGTTGTAATGAAGCTTTTTGTCTTATTATCAGTAATTTTATAATGTGACTCAAATCCTTTGAGGAAGAAGGTAGAAGAATGACCAAAGACTGTAAATTTAAAACATTTCTGTTCTGCACACTACCGTGTGTTTGGACAGGTTTATCCAAGTTGTCTTCTCAAGGTTTGTTAGCACTTTATCCTTCTCGGCACCTATCAATATCTATAGACAGAAGCAATATACATAAATCTTTATTAGTTAACTCTACTGTTAACTAATAACTTTGAAGTCATACCTCCTTGCAAAATAAATTTCCAACCTTTTCTGATTTGCAGCTCATTGGCCCCTGGTATGGATGGGGTTAGAACATTACAAGAAAACTACCTAATTCTGTACATTTAAGGAACTTACATATTCAAAGAACATAGACTTGTGGTACCAAGTGAGCATGTTTCTCTTGGCTGGTGTTTTCTGTAGGTTTTAGCACCCAACGTCCTATTTTTATAATCTGCAGGGCTCTGGTGATCCTGCTTTAGTCTCCTGGATAGCTGGGTAGACAGGCATACAACACCGAGACTGTCTATTTTTGCTTCTCTGACTACATTTTTCATTTTAATACTTTTAATCACTCTTGAAGGAGCCAAAAGGATCTGAATCAAACACTGATCGGCTACTTATTATATTGGGATAGAAGAAGAATCAGAAGGAGTAAGAATGCAGGAAAGATAGATGGTTTATTGAAGATGCCTAGTGAATTAACTCATTTGTAAAGATAATTTCAATACTGGTACATGTAAGACAAAGTACTTCATTTCTATGACTAGTGGATGAGTAGTGGAAAACCCATAGAAAATATTTTATATAAGCAGGTTCCAAAAATACTCATCAAGCAGAAATTAAAAATGTTCTTTGTTTCGGAGGGCAGGGTGTTGAATGGAGCAGAATGCATTCAACTGGATAGAAATATGTGTCCTATTGCTCAGTAGAAACCCAGAAGATCCCCCGAGGCACTGAGATCCAGGGTGCTTATTTCTCTTCTCAGGTGTTTAAAGCCACTTACTGTATCTTATTGCTTAATTAATTTAGAGAAACAAACCTGGTCTTTAATCAAGCAATATTTTAAATAGTGATTCATTTCTTTTCGCTTGTCAATAGCAGTTCTCTTCGAGGGTGTTATATGTGCATTTTGTGTGTGTTTTCGCACTAATCAGGAGGCGTGTCTTTTTCTCATCTTTTCTATCACACATTTAGCCCTTTGCCATTTCATTCAGGCCGAGGTGCAGGAATAACTTATATATGGTTGGGAAGAAATTTTATGCTAAAATCTAGTATGATGAGAGAATGACATTTCTATTTTCTTTGGTATAAGATACAACCCTTAGCTACATCGCCACCCCCACTCCTACCACCCAGTTTCCAACAAACATTGTTCAATTTCCTCCAGATGTGGGGGAAGCCTTATACTTTAGAAGATAATGATATATCTTCTCAAATCTCCCTTGGGAATCTCTCCTTACCAAGCAAGCAGAGTTGGGAACCTTCTCTGTGTGCTTCTCCAGCTATCTTCAGTGTATGCCCTCTGCCTACTTACTGTTGAAGAGCTGCAGCCCCCAACCACCACTCTCCCACTTACTACAATGTACACATCTTTTCATGTAACCCAAACGTTCCTTTCTCTCCTATGTCTCCCTTACCCTTCCAAGCCAGGCTGCGCTAATCAGTGTCAATAATCCTGTAATACTGATGTCTGGAATTGAGTCTGGTAATTTTTAATGTTTTATCTAAGGCATTGGTTCTCCTTTCTTCTTTGTCTCTCTGTCCTTCCATCCAGACTTTCGAGATGAAATCGTTTGTACGCTTTTGCATTCCTAGTAGCTCACGATACTCCCAGAAATGCAATATTTGCATAATAAATATTTAATTAACTGGTTTTTCACATATATTTTTGTATTTTCTTATAAATCATCATGTTTTCTTGCTGCAGAAATTTTCCTGAATGAATACAGTATGATAATAATTCCCACTTTATATACCAATAATGAATCTTGGAGAAGTTAAATGTCTTAATGAAGGTTGTGTAGCCATAAAGGAGCATAGTGCCACTGAAATTCTAGTCTCAGTTTTTATCCTGGTACATGTTCTCATTGAATTAGATTAGAGAGAACACAGGACTGTCCCTAGAGATAGATATTATTTGGTTAGAAGCATTCTGAGTATATCTAATATCATGGGTAAGAAGGTACATATTTTTAAATATTCTTTATTCTTTAGAAATTCTAGGTATACAAAGTATCATCATAGCTGGGCAGTGGTAGCGCACGCCTTTAATCCCAGCACTTGGGAGGCAGAGGCAGGCGAATTTCTGAGTTCGAGGCCAGCCTGGTCTACAGAGTGAGTTCCAGGACAGCCAGGGCTACACAGGGAAACCCTGTCTCGAAAAACCAACCAACAAAGAAACAAACAAAAAACCCAAAGTATCATCATTCTCTACTTTATTGCCATAGACAGAGTATCTCACTGAACAGGAAATTTACTGTTCTGGTTAGTTGAGCTAGCCTGTGACTTCTCAGAGATCCACTTGTCTCTGACATCACACACCCCCAACCAGTGCTGGGGTTTTAGGGCTGCAAGGTCATGCCCAGTTTTTATGTGGGGGCTGTCGATTCAAACTCAAGTTCTTGAGCTTGCCAATCAGGTATTTTATCCTACTGAGCCATCTCCCCAGCCTCTAGAACATTGTCACCTCGTGTCATGGTGAACTTCCTTGACTGTTCTAGCTATTTTCAGATGCTTCATTTGGGGAAACATGGTTTTTACTGTTTTTATTTCCAAGCCTGGGTGATTCTCCTTTGGGTTATATTTGCCTATCAAAATTCTTTGTATGTCATTGACTTCATATCACCAATGTCTTCTTGCATGGCCACTGTTTAAGAAGTTTTCGATATGCATTAAGTCTTTAGTAACACCAAAGTCATTTGCACCCAGGGCATCAGAGTGCCTTTCCCTCTCTCATTTTCTTTATCCCAAAGTCCGCAGAGGACTGTCTACTTATTACATATTCAATCTTCCATCATTTTAGCATACTTTATATTAATTCCTAATCCAAAAAAAAAAAAAAAAAAAAAAAAAAAAAAACTTTCATTGTCCAAAGTAGTGCTTCCCAAACTTCCAGAAATGATTTCTGGAAGCTTGTTCACTTAGGATGACTGTACTGCCTATTCCCATATTTTCCAAATTTATAGGATTAATTGAAAGCTAGAGAAGGTGCTTTAGCAAATTCGTAGGAGGCATTGATGTTCCTGTCTCAGAGAGCACACTCTAAACAAAAAACTGAAACTGGCTCTTAGTAAGTAATGAGTTTTCGACCTAATCATTACTCCACCCATCCACCCCCACTCCAAACCGCCTTAGAATGAGAATCTTAAGCACTTGGGGCAAGCAGTGGAGGAAGGGGATGCTTTTGGCTTTAAGGTTCCATTGGTGACCGTAGCCAAGACCACACACAATGAATAAATCCAGGAGCTGGAGTTAACCTCCTTCTCAAATGTGTTTCTCCATTTCTTCAGCTTGCTATCTTGCTTTCAAGAGTAAGGGACCGTCAATGATCTAGTTACTGACCCTCTAGACCTTTGCTGGCTCCACATCAATTTCGGCTACTTATTCGTGTGAGCACCTAGCACGTGCCAGGCAGGATACCAGATTCAAGAAGTGCACTGAATGCCTGGACATGACTGTGCTTCAGGAATCCATCTCATCAGTTTTGAGAACCCAATTTCCCCTCTCCTACTGCACAGCGAAACATGAAGCTGTGATCTGACTTTGTAGGTATTGGTTCAGCAAGCACTTTTCAGATTACACTGAGAAATTCCCTCACCTCCAGGACCCTCTCTGTTGTCTTCTCAGATCTGCTCCTGTTCTCCTGGGCACAGTCCAAATTGAGTTCTGCTGTCCAGGAGCCGGTCTCTAACCCTCTCATATTTCTAACTCGATACTTTACCATTTAGGTTGTAGATTTGCCTGCTCCTACAACTAAACTGTGTAAAGCTCATCCCACTTTCTCCCCCATCTCTACTTCACACAAAGCTTAACTACAGAAAACATTTAACAATGGTGGTCAAATTAACAAGTGAATTTGAGTTTTCTGAGGGTTTTGTTCCACATGTTGGACACATTGTCACTGTACTCTTGAAGTCTTCGGCTTCAGCGAGCTTCCAGTCTTAGCATCCTCAAGTAACTGAACTCACCACACACACCATTTTGCAGGGCATTGCCAAAGACATCCTTGTGGAATAAAACCTCCTTCAGACTACTGCATTTTTCCATGGTAAGTTTAATATAATATGGAATTTGCACGATGCAGGGTTTGTGTTAAAAAGCTTGTCCAGGGTACAGCTCAAACCCTTAGAGAGGAGATAATATGACTTTTAAACTGTCTACGTTTTTGTTTTGTTGTTGCTCTTTGCTTGTGGTAGTTTCTGAGACAGGATCTTGCTGTTTCACAGAACACCCTCAAATACAATCTGTCTCTTTCTCCCGCTGAGACAACAGGCACCAGCCACGCCCAGCAACCATTATATTCATGACCCAAGGTTCTGAGCTGTGTGTGTGTGTGTGTGTGTGTGTGTGTGTGTGTGTGTGTGTTTAATAGTTCCATTTTAACTTTTCTATCCTGGGCTAGAGGATCATTCAGTTGTTGGGTGTTTTAATTTCCTGATTTATATGTTGAACAGAAGGCATGACTAAAAATCAACTAAGTTTTCTCAGTAAGTACATAGCTATTGAATACAATAGACTACACTTTAAATACTACTTGAACAGTGAAACCACATAACCCCTTTATAGGAAGAGACACCTGAAAAAAGAGCTGGTGCCTGTTTATGAAGCATACAGAGTGCAGGTTGTTGGTGAGTCACATTTTGAGCATCAAGCCATGCACATAGTGGACCCTCGGTGAAGAATTGCTTGTTGAAAAAACCAAAACAATCAATATTGCTTCTTATTTAAAAAAGTAAAAGTAATGGTGTTTATTCCCCTGAAGAGTCACAAAGACTTATATATTGCAGGCCATCCAGGAGTCATGGTTCCATGATAGGATAGCCTACATGTATACATATGTATCTCCCACAGGTGAGCATGCGCTCTCACAGAACATGGCCCTTTGCATTCAGGAAAATCCTCTCACCACATCCACCCAAGACTGCTAAGCACAAAATTGATAGTTGGGTATTAACTCTGATATGCCATCCTAATAAACACCAAGCCAGAGAGATTATCAATTCATTTCAAAAAAATATTTTTCTTACATAAAACTTGTAGAAATTTAAGAACACCATTCACTGTGGCAGTTGTGTTTTCTTTGTAGTATTCTTGTACAACTATAGCATATAGTATAACATAGTATAACATTGTATAACATAGTATAACAACTATAGTATAACATAGCATCTGGGCATGTGTGTAAGAATGGGGAGAAAATGAAAGTATAGGAGTTGGGTTACTGGCTTAATGTCCTCTTTAGCCTATTGAATATGCACATTTGCAATATAGACTCTGCAAAACCCACGCTATTATCACGTTTGCTTTCATGAAACAATACTCATGCTTTGTAATGGTTAATGAAGTTTATCTATCATTGGAATAAGTAATTTTACAAGGCTGTGTTTGTAAGGCTTCTGAATTACAGATTTGACTGTGGGAGCAGGGTCTTGGGGGCAAGACACCTCAGATAACCTCACCCACAGGGATTTCTCAAACAGTGCTTTTCTGTGTGTAAACAGGGCCTACAAGGCAGTATAGGTTTCTGTTTTTGCGATTAAATAGCTGGCTCTCCTTCAGTGTGCTCTTAAATTTCTGCACAATGAACAGTCTTCAGCACCCTAAGGAGCATAAACAAAGGCTATCAGGAAAGTTCACCTACTCCCACAACCCAGAACAATGCTTGTTACTAGCTAAGCAATTCCCAGGGTAGATTTATGATGCATGGAGGCCAGAGTGAGTACACAGGTTGGGTCCTTGGAATCTGAGGTCAGAAGCACGCGGTGCCGCTCAATCCCCAGGCTTTTAGAAAGCATGCCAGTGTGACCTAAAGCCTGAGCTTGCATGCACACCGGAGACTGCTTAGGCATTTGGGGAACTTAAAGTACATTAAGGCCTCAAAGCAGCTGATTGTTCATGCTCTGAGATTCAACCTTTTTCCCTTCTCAATTGCTGCTGTTCCTACCCTCTAGTGAATAGAAAAATTCTGAGTCTACTGAGTCAAGTAGCACGAGTCAACTAAATATATAGCAGGTCTTGTGTGTAGAAAACATCATATGGATTATTTGTTCTCATTTCTAAACAAATATGTATCTAATATTTATCTTATATTTTTTATACTCTGAGGTTTTTTTTTTTAATAACAGGACATAATCTCTAATCTATGGGCTAATTTAACCCTCAACATTGTATAAGCTTTATAAGTCCATTACAAATCTAAGCACTTGATAAATGCAAGCCAGGTATCTGTAGTAGTGCATGCCTTTAATTCTAGAACTTAAAAGGCAGAGCCTGGTGAATCTCTTTGAGTTCAAGGCCAGCCTGGTCTATGTAGTGAGTTCCAAGATAGTCAGAGGTACATAGTGAGACCCTGTCTTCAAAAAGACAAAAACTGCACCCTTCTTGCAAGTACAAGAATAGGCGTCTTTGCTGCTGCAAATATTTTCGGGGAATATTCTGGGCAGTGTTATTTGCACAGATTTATATCATACCACAAACATGTAATCTAACCTCAGAGAATAATATCTATCTCTTGTTGCCTAGCCCAAGTATAAAAGTGAAAAAGATGATTGCTTATTAAAACTATGAAATAATTTAACTTCATCCTTACTTTTGCTCTTCAATGATCATCTGTTGAATGTTAGAATTGAGTTAGAAAATAGAGAAACATATAAATGCACTGGGCAATGTCTGTATAGCTTTACAGGCATTCAGAAATATCTAAGTACATGACAACTATTGAAGACTGTGGATAAATGATCGCATCTATGAGGAACCAGATATCTCCAGCTGAATAAAATTTCCCATGGAGCACAGACACAGTTGCCTTGTTTCATGCACTATCAACATCACAGGGGTTAGTCCTTCCAGGCACAGTAGCATTCACCTCAGACTCAGGGTGTAGAGATGGGAGAATCAGGAGTTCAAGGTTAGCCACTACTGTACACTGAGCTCAAGTCAAGCCTGAATCACGTGAGACCCTGTCCCAAGTATTAAAAAAGAAAAAAAGCCAAGAACTAGTCTATAATTCCAGCTGACTTGGTGTGAAGGTATGAGGCTAAACCATGGTCTCTAAACAATTACTAGACCTCAGTCTTATGTTCTTCTGAGTTTCTGATGAAATTCTGGTGCTCAAAAATTTCATAAACGGCCTTTAACATAAACCGAGATGTTAGGAGGGAAGGGAATATACATTTTGAAAATAATCTATGAAGAAGAAAGACCAATACTATGGATAAAACACAGTCTCAAAAGCACTCCTAAACCACAAGGCTGTCTGTTACAGACAATAACAAAAGTCAGAAGATTTGGCTTAGGTGGCAGAGGCTGGTAAAACCCACCGCCCTCAACTCCAGCACCTGACTGAGCTTTTCCTTATCCGATAGCTGGGAAGGAAAGCCTGCCTAACACCTGCTGGAGGAATGTTGCTGAAAAAGTAGATGAGTGAGACTGAAAAGAATTGTCCCCTACCCATTGCTTCCCACCGAATGCGCTTTCGACATGTCGGCAAACTCTTCTTTCCTCTTGCTACCACTGGTGTACTGCTCGCTGTACAGCCTGAGAGACATCTGCTCCACCGCGTCCCTCTGCGCTTCCAGGTAGCAGAGCTGAACCTCAGCCTGGAGAGAGAAGCAAAGCAGAATCACTCTTTTAATCCAGGAGTGCATTTCAAGTGAGGTGTAACAACTTAAAGAAAGGGAATTGTTCACATCAGTATAATGCTGGTGCCGGGTTGGATTTAATGGGATCAGCTGGGCATATCAGAGAATTACATTATAGATCTGAATCTTAGAAGTGCTTTCTTAAAATATGACCTGAATAAATGAACTCTCAGAAGACTCAGTAAATATCACAAACTATTCCTGAGATCATAACACAGCACAATAAAAACTTTGCATAAAAATTCTATGAAATTTCTTAATAATACTCTTCCTCGTGTTGGCATGCGTAGGCTTTTATAAGAAGTCTCCTTCCAATTCACAACACTGGGATATTTCATGTATGTCTATTTCTTTTCTGAATGCCTTTTTATTTTCTTCACTGGGGAGAAGTAAAAGGCCTGCTATTAATTCTACTACATATTTAATAATGGTAATATACTTCATTTATTGCTTTTTTTTACTCTTTACTATTATCTTACTAATTTTAAATCATTAGTATAGTGACTTTTTTACGCATAGACTTGAATTGTTACGGTTCATAAACACTTGGGGGCTCGCTGCAAAATAAACAGTAATTTCACTAAAGAAAGTAATTAATTTCAATTAATGGTCATGTTTTCTTTTTTCTTTTCTTCTTCTTCTTCTTCTTCTTCTTCTTCTTCTTATTATTATTATTATTATTACTACTACTACTACTATTATTATTATTATTATTATTATTATTATTATTATTATTATTATTTTGTCAACCAGAGGTTAAAGAATGCTGAACTCTATTTGCACAGAAACCCATGATGCTTTCTTTATTGTGGTTGTCACGATCCCTGTGGCTTTGGGTTCCCTAGAACACAGCTGAGACTGGAAATGCAATCTCTTCAAGGGCATGCTTCTCTGTGATGGAGGGGAGGAGGCAGGGCTGAGTTCTCATGTGCTGTGGACCAAGGTACTCTTGAATTTCTTTTAGTATGCTTCACAAAATCAAACACATCCATTAACAGTTCTGATCAGTCTTAAAGCTATTTCATAATTCCACTGTGTATTTGGGTAATTGGGTAACTAGAACTCTTTAATATGTAAGAGAACTTAAGCCAGACACAGCCTTCTATTCTTAACCTCTTGAGCCAATGAAGGCCTTTTGCCTGGGCTTTTGTTTTTGAGACTCAGCTATAGAGAAAAGAGGAGTCTCACAAAGCAGTGATTACATAGAGGGCCTGAAACATTTAGAAATCCTGTGATGTTACTTTTCACAAGCAGACAGTTGTGAATGCTCTAAATTTCCATGGAGAATTTAAAGAGATAATGTTCAAATTACTGTATTTATGTATTAAAGTTTCAGAAAGTTCAAACCAGTTTCTATTCATCCATCTAGGTTTTATTGCTCAAACCTACCAACTTGAACAAGAAGAGATTCAGTCAGATTAAGACTTATATACACATATCATATATGTGTACACAAATATTTTTAAATATAACCTACTCAGTCTATATAATGTTGCATGCATGTATGCTTTCAGGGCTGACCATTGGTATTGGGTAACTAATTTGTGTGCTCTTCCCTGGGGAAGACTATTTCTTCTGCTTTCAGCATTCCTTAGTTGCCTGAAGGTCTTTGTGTAGGACTGAGGTCACTTGGGCTTTCCCTGGCCACTTGGGGATGTCTAGTGCTGTCCTTGTTCAGCTCCTGTCTGAGCAGCTGTGTTGGGTGTAATGTATGAGAAGGTTTGGAAGAAGGGAAGGGAATGAAGCAATGTTGTACTTATTTTGTAATCTCAAAAAAATGAAAGGAAAAAGTTATGTTAGGGACCGAAAATGTCGCTCAGTGGTAGACCCCTTACCCAGCATGGTGATGCCTTGAATTTTATGTCAAGAACCACAAATTTGACAGACAAGAAACTACATATAACATAGTAAGCTGTCCAGGACTTCTAGAAGAGCAGACAGTACTCTTAACCACGGAGCCATTGCTCCAGCTCCCTAAAAATATGTTTTAAAGAATAAAGCTAATCAACGATTTGAAAGTGTTGTAAAAAGTCTACCAGGAGTATGAAATGGTTGAATGAGGAAGAGTACTTGTTTTACGATCGTCAGGGTAAGAGTTCGGATCCGAGACCCACAGAACAAGCCCAGAACAACTCAAACATGTGACTCTAGCTCTGAGGGATCTAACACTCTCTCTGGACTTTACACACACAGTTCAATGCACGACTCCCCCCCACACACACACACACACTCACATAAGCATCCATTCACACATACACACACACACACATGCACATACAAGCATACAGTCAAACACATACACACATAAATAAATCTTTTTTAAAGCTTATGTCAAATTTTTCTGAGACAAATAAGATGACACAGAGGCATTAAATAATAGTCAAGGAATTTAAGAACAGTCTCCCAAATGCTACAACTTCCCCTTCACCAGCAATCAAGGGGCATAATGAGGAAGTTGACCTGGACAGGGTACTCTGTAGAAAACCCATTAGAATAACACATCACACCTGAGCCATTGGGAACACACTTGTGGAGGCTTCTGTCAGCCATGTAAGTAATGTGCTGGGCCATGGCTCACTCTGGGCAGTGATCTCACAAGTGTGTGCCGCTGTTCACAAAATGGCTCATTAAAGAAGACAAAACAGAGGCTTATCACCACTCAGAAAACTAGTCAGCCTTCATCCCTTAGTGGGTCCACAGCCATTTCTGTGTACAGATGAAACATCCTAACTGTAGAGTGTGAGAAAGAGTCCAGAAAACAACTCAAAATATAATTAGTCTCTTACTTAAGTTTTTTTCTCGCATAGGAAATTCCCTTCATTATAAGCAGATGACAAGACATCCCAGGTCCTTCCTGCTTATCTCCGTATCTACCTCTGTTTTTAACTCATTCAGAATGTGCTGATGAAAACAGAACTACATAGAAATTTTTGTTTGTTTGTTTGTTTGTTTGTTTGTTTGTTTTTGCTAGGATTGAGTGGCATTGCCATTCTAAATTTTTTTGTGCATTTGTAGACTTAAGTTTTTTACTTCTTCTATACTTTAATCCAGACATAAACTTGAAGGAGACAGTTTTGAAGAAAATATCATTCTTAAAACCAGTGTCACTATTTCTCGGAACAAAAGAGTTTTAATTATCATCTAGGATAGCTGTGGGTACTTTAAAACTTCACTGTATTTCACATATGGAAACTGAGCCTGATAGATATTAAAGAGAATCTAAAAATGGGATTGGAACATTTTTATTAAGAAGAAAGAATGAGACGTTAGTGGTGGGTGTGCCTCTGTATTTCCAGGCTGCAGAGATATTGAGCAGATATAGCAAGTGAACTGGGCTAGAGATACTGGTGGGACAATCAGAGGAAGATGTTCGGTCTTGTATGAACACTGGGATTTAAATACTAACTCAGAGGCAACAGTTAAAATTAGAATGGAATGGGAATTCCCTGGCACAGAGGATGCCATGAAATGAGGAAATGGCCCCTCCTCCCTGCAGCCTGGATGTTCGCACAGCTTGGCACTCCTGGTGCAGTAAATCCTCAGGTGTGCTACCTGACTTCTTCTCCAACAGCCCACACTCGCTGTATATACTGTTCCCCAGCTGATCGTGCTGTGTCACAGCTAAGATCACTGGTGTGTCAGAGCTTGGGCTGGGCTCTTTTCTTCATAGCTTTAACTATTGCTTTAAGTGTCATCTATATAGTAATGCCTTCAGCCACCCCCCTGAGTTTCACACCAGACGCCTGACGTAGATCGCTTTAGGTTCCTCTGTTTAAAAAGTTAACTCCGCATTCTCAAATTCTCTGAATGCTTCAATCCTTCCCTTTCTTGATCCTTCCTTGTTAAACAAACAGCCAAAGCTAAAAGGTCATCTTGACTTCTAGTCAAGTTCCCATGAGTCAACCCTTATGATAGGGCTTCATCCTCCATGGCGTATCTCTGGTCTCTCTGATCCAGCATTACTCCGACTCCTTCAAGTCTTCATTGTGTCTAATAACAATTACTATCTAGCATGTGTCTCCTATTAAACACTTCTATCCCTCCAATTGTTTTCACTGACATTGTCAAGAGTGGTTCTTATAAAACATGAACTGGCTCACTCCTGGCTCACCCAGACCCAAGAAACAAGCTTCTCCTACAGGCTAAGCAATTTCTTGCCTAGGCTAGATCTTTGACAGTCTCTCTCTTCATGTCTATGTCCATATTTGCCTTCTTTAATTCTTTAAACATTCCAAATTTGGGGGATGTGTTGTCTTGTAGTTTCTCATGTATTATTCCCTTTCTCTAGAACATTCTTTTGATAATGTTTTACCTTTCAGCTTGCACCTGACATGCTACTTCTCAGAGAGTCCTTTCTCCATGGCACTATTGGAACAGTGCCTTCTTTATTTCAAGACCAGGTTACTGTCCTACACAACACATGCATATGTAAACTTCTTACTTTGAGGGTTGATATACTTTCAGATTGTCTTTGAATTGCAAGTATTAGACGTAGCTGTGTCTGCATCCTTGAAATCTTGCATTCGGAGCACCTTGCTAGTGTCTGGACCAAGACCAGCATTAGACAAGACATCGTTGATGACTGTGGTGTCCACCCTCCCATTTATTATTTGTCCATTTGCTGAGAGTTTATTTTATCTGAGGAACTACCAGCTGCTGTGAGTAGAAGGAAGACAAAACACGTTCTCTTCCTCTAAAGGAGTACAACATAGAAGGTAAAGGCCTGTGCCAAGTGACACTGTAATCAGAAATAAACAAACACCTGAAGGCAGAGGAGGCCGCACAGCTGACAGAGGTGGTGTCTGAGCCAGAACTGAGGTGATTAAGTATGGCTTTGGTAGGTGAAGCCATCTCCAGAGGCAGAATAATTGATTTCTTTAAGGGCTCAGAGTCATGAAAGGACATAGTACACTCAAAATGGTGACTGAAGCTTTAGGGCATTTGAATAAAGAGCTTAAAGTAAAGGGTGCTTACTGGAGGATGCAGGTTAGGGAATTCAAACACTATTCTCAGCAATAACAAAGAGCCAGCAAAGCCATCTGTGATGGCCGTGGTCCTCTGCAATCCCTCCTTCTACCAGGATGAGAGTGTGACCTCAGGATAGCCTTTCACCAGGATGAGATTGTGACCTCGGGATAGCCTTTCACCAAGATGAGATTGTGACCTCAGGATAGCCTTTTACCAAGATGAGATTGTGACCTCATAGATAGCTTATCTGTGCTCCTGCCACCTTGAGAGGAGCTCGATGTGACGATGTGACGGCTACGCTTGGCTGTCAACTTGACTATATCTAAAAGAAAACCCCCAGTGAGAGGGCATCCGTCTGAGGGCTTTCATTTGCTTAATTTAAAGTAGGAAAGTTCACTGCTAATCCAGATCTTGAGGTGGCAAGTCACAAGTCACACTTCTAATCTGGGCCACACCTTCTGCTGGAAGCCATATATAAGGCATGGAAGAAGGAAGCTTTTGTTGTTTGCCTGCTTGTTCTTGCCTTGCTAGCAAGTCCATTTCTTCACTGGCATTAGCTTCTATTTCTTAGGGATTCCAGCATAGACTGAAGGTCAGCTGAGACATCCAGCCCTGTGGACTGAGCAACTACTGGATTCTTGGACTTGTCATTCCCAGCCAGCCATTGTTGAATTATCTGGACAACAGCCTGTAAGTCATTTTAATAATCTCTCTCTCTCTCTCTCTCTCTCTCTCTCTCTCTCTCTCTCTCTCTCTCTCTCTCTCTCCATATTTTGATGGGTTAAGCTTCTTGAGAATGATATTAACATTAATCTTGACAACTCTCCTAGAGAAGCCCATAACCATGTTTTCTGGTGTGTCTTACTTCTAAATACTTCTATCTTAACCTGCATCCTTAAATATATATGAAAATATCTTTATTAAACAAACTCTGCTTCATACTGGCTTTTGCATCAAAGCCAGGAATCCTAGTTGGTTCTGAGTCGAGGTTATGTAAAAGTTTGGTTTTGAGACTAAGTCTCACTCTGTGGGCCTGGCTGGCCTGGAGCTCACTATGTAAACCAGTCTAGCTTCAAACTCATGGAGATCTGCCTTTGTGTCCTCAATGCTGAGATTAAATGTATGTGCCATTGTGTTTGATGAGGGTCCTAAAGGTTTAGAAAAATTATTTAGGCTGCTGAAAGTGATGCTGGGGGAGGAGGGTGTACCTCTGTCCCATCCCTCATTGCTAACTTCTTCAGGACATGTCTGGGATTTCTCTGAAGCACTGTTGAAGATCCTTTTTTTTTCCCCAAAACAGCTTCTAAGTGACTGCTATAATAGGATTCTATTCTCTACAAATTAGTTAATTTAAATTTATTGATTTAAAAAATGTTCCTAAACTGTTAACATTTTGCATGTGTTTTCAATATTTTACTTAAAATGAAATGTTTTCTAAAAATTTTTTTTAAAACTAAATCAGATAAGAACCATGAAATAAAAAAAAAAGATATAGAATAAATGTTTGATTTAAAAAAACAATGAAGTTTCTCATCTTAAGAAGATGAAATATATTAGGAAGATTTTTTCCCCCTAAGGAAAATGATTGTTCCAAACTAAAACAAAATGTATTAGGACAAAACCAAAGTTTTAAAGTATATCACAACTTTTTTAAAATGAAAGTTAATACTTAAGGATAGTATAGGTTTATGAAAGCATGCTTAACAAATACTTTATGTTCTAATGAAGTAATTAAGGTTTCTACTCGATTTCTCATCAGAAAACTAAAACTTAACAGAGTTGAAGATTATTAGAAGTCCTTGTCAGGTTTCAAGTATTATAACACAGCTAAATTTTAACTACAATTCATCCTTCAGTCTACAATGAGATGGGCAAGCACAGAGAATACTATCTTCATTGCTTCCAAGGGTAGATGGTGCAAGTAAAAGAAAACGAAAAGATCCACAGGGCTTCTCCCTAAAGAGCTTTAGCTGACCTTAGTGGTCAAAGGGAAATATGTGGTTAATTTTTGGCTACATGCATGGCCTCAAACACTCAGCAGGAAAGTATAGCCAAGTGATGATGATGATGATGATGATGATGATATAATTGGTAATAATACAGAAAAGGGGCTAGTGTAGACTTTTTAAAAGGACATACCATGATTCTGGACTTAGAGGCCTCTCCATTAAATTCTAAGTATGAGCCAGTGTCATGCCAGGAAGGACAAATCACAGCCACTCCAACAATACAAAGCCACATTAAGCCTATTAGTGGCTAGCACCTCAGTTGCGTTTAGATTTGATTCACTGTTTTTCTTCAGACATTGTTTCCATAACACATACTCAGTAATGATAACCTCATTCTGCTTTCCTTTAAATTCATTCCCTTTTTCAAATTATTTTATGTTTTGCCATAGCATTAGTATTAACTATAGATATACTCTTTTTTATAGTACATGAGATCTCACTCCTAAACTCAAAAGTTAAGTTGATAACTTCATGATAGAGGCCCTACTATTTTGGGTGCTAATCTTTGTCAGAATAATCTAATACAGGCGTCATTTCTTGCACTTGCTTTGATGTCTTGAGTAATGACATCATCTCTTCCAGATCCCTCCCAAATGTTGACCCTCCAATCTCCAAGCTCAGACCCTCTTATGCTCCCTCAGATCAGAGAGGTTGAGGCTTTCAATCCATAGGTAAGTAGGGTCTTTGACCTCACACAGCATGGAAGTGGCTACAGATGGTTTTCGGCCCTCTGTTACCCTCAAGGTTAGGGGACTAAAGTCTCAGGGAAAAAACGAAACTGAGGCACACTATAAAATTATTTTAAGATTTTAATTTTATTTCTTTTTACCTATATGAGTACACTGTTGCTGTCTTCAGACACATGAGAAGAGGGCATCTGATCCCATTACAGATGGTTGTGAGCCAACATGTAGTTGCTGGGAATTGAACTCAGGACCTAGGGAGGAGCAGTCAGTGCTCTTAACTGCTAAGCCAGTCCTCCAGCCCCCAACATGGAAATTTATGGGCATGAAAAGGGGAAGAGGCTCTATCCAGGAGTCTGGTTAAACATCTTGGTCAACTGAGAGGCAAGATTCCAGCACAGTAAGCATTTGCTGTTAGCATCTGTTGCCAACAGAGATAGAATTCTTATCATATGTAGATATTTTATATTAGAGTAACAATGAACCAAGCTTAAAGCCTGAGTCAGTTAACAATGTTAACAGTGAAGGAAGCTCCTGTATGGCAGCTCCTGTATGCCTGTGATCTAGAGTTTCACCTTATCAGTTATAATCTTATTAGGTGCCTCTTGCTGGCTGGATTTAAACCAACTTGGTATGCACTAGAGGCATTTGGGAAGAGGGGATCTTTTTGAGAAAATGCTCCCATCCAATTGGCTTGTGGGCAAGCCTGTGGTGCATTTTCTTGATTGATGATTTACAGTAGTCATAGAGCATCAACGGGCCCAGCTCAGTGTGGGAGGTACCACCTCTGGGCGGGTGGTTCTGGGTGCTTTAAGAAGGCAGGCTGAGCAGGCTATGAAAAGCAAACAGTAAGCAGTGTTGCTCTGTGCCTTCTACTTCAGTTCCTGCCTCTGATTCCAGCTTGAATGAATTCCTGACCTGATTGCCCAGGGATGGACTGTTGTCTGGAAGTATAAGACAGGATGGGCTCTTTCCTCCCAGAGTTGTTTTAGGTCACGGAACAATAGAAACTCAAAGACATGTCTCTCAGGAGCCACCCTAGGATCTCACTTATATTTCTTAGGGACCCTTTGATGCCATGTGACTATTGTAAAATACACCATGGCTCTCAGTTAAAGAAACCCCACATCTTACACACAGGCTTTTGGATGTGTCCTGCTTTTTTCTGAGTGTCTCTCTTAATTCCTATGCTCGGCCTCGTTCAGGATATCTTTAGTAGCTTCCACAAATAAAATAAAGTTTATTTTTCCTCAATTCATATCATGCTAGACTTTGTTAACCAAATTCCCACCAAATCCACCTCCAGCTTTCAGCTAGATCTGTGTTCTCTGGGCCCCTCCTGGTCCAGGGCTCAACCTGTTTCTATCTGAAGTCAACTCCTCCACTGAGCTATGTGCTAGAATTCTCTTCACTGACCAAAGATGGTTGTCCATGAAAAGCGCCTTTTCTCCTGCACAACAGCTTTCTACCCTCTGTGTTATTTACACTAGCACATAAGCTACCCCAGTGTTGTGTTTCTCTCAGGGTTGAATAATGCCAGGATGGTAGTGAACATTAATCAGTCTTCTGGCTCTAGCCCCATTTGTCTTTCTTCACCACGGAGAACCACATTTATATTATCATTTATACCCGCTGCCTCCATTTTCTCTTCTTTTGTCTTGAATACTCAGGTCAGACGCCAGTCCTCCCCACACCTCCCCTTCTACTCCAGCACAGTAAGGAGTGTTCTCAGGACCTCTGCTCTTGAGGGCAGAGCAGCTCAGTGCCCTCTCCTGTCCTCTGTCCTCTGCTCTTGGTTGAAGAGTCTGCCAACCAGTTCTTCCTGTCCATGATTGCGTGGTAGAGTTTCCCATCATCATTTTAAGAGTCAGATTTCTTCTTCTTTTTTTTTTTTATTCGTGTATATTGGGTTCTCCCCACTCCCCCACACACACTTTTTTCCTTTTTGTTTTTATTCACATGGTTAGTGGTTCAAGATTTTTCACATAATTAACTTTGGGAATTCAAAGTACATTCTGCATACAGAAATGGGCTCTGTCTAGACACTGATCCACATATCCTTGATCAGGAACATTCTGGCTGGACAGAAATAACACACTGCTGTTACAATATAGGAGAACCTGTGTCACCTTCCAGACAGCACATGCACCTGAGTGAGAGAGCAAAGCTTCCTTCACTGGGGAAGAGGAGGGTCACAGGTTTAACATTTCGTTGGAACAATGTTGATTGATTCAACCAAATTTTTTGACAAATGTATCTTGAATTGTACAAAATACAAATGTAGGTTTGCCACTGTGTGTACCTTCAGGGAATATATAATCTACAGCTAGAAAAATTATGGTTCCCAAGAAGCACTCAAATATTCATTCAGGGATCAGACTAATAAAACCCTTCAAAAAATGTGCCAAGGTAACAGTACATTTTTCAGTATGTTCTTTTATCATTGCATAAAAAATTAAACTTTATGTGCACACACACAAATATATATGTATACACACACACATACACACGGTAAAATGGCAACATACAAACAAAGTGGGAAAATTAACATTTTCATGATTTCTTTTGCATTTATGTACAAAGAAAAATGTCTTTTCCCTCTGTTTTAATGGCATATCAGATGTTTATTAATCCAACAAAAACCACTTCCACCTCACAGACAAACACAAAGGTGACACACAATTGCGTGTGTAGGCCCTTCATCCACCATTCACCCTTTCCTTTTTGTAATGCAAGCCGTTAAACTCATTAAAAATTCAGCATTTTATGTCATGAGCTATGGTGGGGGAAGTGTGATTACAAGGTGTGGACTGGAGGGGATGATTAGAATTTTCGATGCTCCTCCATTACTGTTCCCTTAGCAGATCTCTGCGCTGTGACAGATGCATCAAGTCTGTGTTTACACTCTGCAGCAGGAACCTAGTCCCTGCCTTCCACACCAACCTACAGAAAACTCTTTATTCTCCACCAGACACTAAAAATTAAAAATGTACATTGTGAAGATCCAGTCAGGAAGGACTCCCTCAGCCTGCAGGTCTAGCGGCTCCTCCCTCAGTAGCTGGCAAATGCTACTACTAAGTCTGTGGCTACTACCTGTACTGCAGTCCCATTGAGTTTCTATAGAGTGGTTGTCTTTAAATGGAGACTGGGGGAGGGGGTGTGGGGGGGAGGCAGGAGCAACAAGAATTACTTTACATACTAATAAAAACAATTTAGTTATCAAAACAGAAGCAAACAAGAGTGTCTTTATACTTTCTTCTGAAAACTCAGCCACCTAGGGCTCCCATAGTCAGGGTCTATAGTTCAGGAACTCGTGGTAGCACTCAGCTCAGAGCCTGTATCCTCATTTCAAAGAGAATCATTCAAGCCGACATCCACCCTGTCAAGAATCTCGACTTTGAGCTGCTAATGTAGAATAAAAATCAATATAAATTTTGATCATTTGATGAATATTTACTTCTTTCTTCAGTGTTTGGGGAGTTAGAATTGAAAAGTGCTGAATCAAGCCATTTTATTTTTTTGTGTTTGTGCCAACACCAATTTACTACCCTCCAGAAAGTTCCTGAACAAGATGTCTCAGGTGGCAGGCATGTTGGTTTTTCCTGTCAATCATAACAGTGTGTCACTAGGGGACTGTAACCATTTCCTTTCATACGCCTGGTGTTCCAAAAGGGAATCTTTTGATTATGTTTCTGGAAAAGGTAAGCTTTCTCCTCATGCACATATTGTAAGCCTAGGTGTCTGTTGTTATTACAGTCAGCTAAGTCAAAATTGATATAATCTAGTAAAAGTTAAACACTTAATTTTAGGCTTCAAGGGTCATATACAATAAATAGAGTTTACAAATGGGTTTCTCCTATATAGCATTCAGCACCCTGCCTATGACAAAGAGCTTTTGCAGAGCTTCCACCTTTCTCTATGCAAGAAAGCAAGTAACAAAACATCAACTGATTGCTATAATCAGTAGAAAGGCTTCACAGTAAAAGACTTTACACTTTTATTGTAAGTGAAAACATACAAATAACATTAAGAAGCCTACCAATTAAAATGTGCCTCTCAAACAAGATTCATTACACAAATGGAACAGCATGATCCCCTCTTATTATGATGTATTGCTAGATATGTACACATATAATATTTATATTGCACACACACTTATATGTAATGTTATATGTAGAATGTTTCCATGCTGACACTAAAACAGTGGCTAGTAGTCTTTCCTGATTTGAAAGAGACTAAATTATTTGCAAGCACTCAAAAGGCAAGTTGGTCTCATTTATGAAAATACCTTGTATGTAATAAAACAGCAGAGGACACAATATTAAGGAGACATTTTTGTTGGTTTCCTATAAATTAAATAAAAAATAGCAACAGCTGTGTTTCCCATGGATGATGTAGTTTTAGACAATTGCTAGACATTATATAGACAGATGTTTTAAATAAAATAAGGTATTCAGTTTGCTAGATACCTTGCTAGATATGAAGGCAATTATAGGATATCTTTGTTAAATTACATTTTTCATTTTTGTGAGGAGAAAAAAAAAAAAGAATTGTCCTGGAAACAGTACCAACAGGAAATGATCCTATATCTAAACCAGCTGGATGCTGCAACTAATATAAATTTACTTGAAAATAAAAATGCTTCATGCCTCTGGAGACATGCAGTAACATGTCATAAAAACAGATGAGAATATCAAAGTATTTAAAAAGGAAAAACTACATCTTATCTAGAAATTATGTTGTGATGTAGTCCGCTGATTAATGAGAAATATATGGAGGTGAAGAAAAAGGCACAAATGAAAACCTACTTTTAAACTCACAGTAGATATTTTACTTAAAGCTGTATTTGTAGAAAATATCAATTTTTTTTTTTAGAAAACACCATTGCTTTATATTATATTGACTATTAATCATAATAATCCAAGGGCATATGATTATGCTTAATTGGGAGATTCTAATGGAGGCAGTGAATGCTTACTGAGTGACTTGAGCCCTATAGGCTGGATGAAATTGCTGTAGAAATCCACAAAGCCATATGTAACAGCCTAGACATGGAAGCTCCTCACTACCCTCTTTACTCCCTTATCCTAATTCTTGTTAGCTATTTCACTGGGGAAAAGACATCTTATATGCTGACTCAGTACAAAGGAATAGGTATTAACATATTAACATGGAGTATCTCCAGTTTCACATATTTTAATATTCTTCACTTAGTAATAAAACACACTAGCCCACAAGAACATTTTTCAAAAGTCTGGGGAGTGTGATAGTTTGTATGGAGTGGCACTATTAGAGGTATAGCCTTTTTGGAGTAAGTGTGTCACTGTGGGTGTGGGCTTTACGGACCTTATCCTAGCTGCCTGGAAGCCAGTCTTCCACTAGCCTTCAGATGAAGATGTAGAACTCTCAGCTTCTCCTGCACCATGCCTGCCTGGATGTTGCCCTGTTCCTGCCTTGATGTTACTGGGCTGAAACTCTGAACTTGTAAGTCAGCCTCAATTTAATGTTGTCTTTTGTAAGACTCACCTTGGTTATGGTATCTGTTCACAGCAGTAAAACCCTACAACAGGTAGGAATCTATTTGCAGGGTTACCGAGATAGCACAGTAGGTAAAAGCACTAAGCCTGGCAAACTGAGGTCAGTCCCCAGACACTCATGGTGGAAGAGAACCGATTTCTATAAATATGCACCTCCCTGCAAATAAATATGAAATTGAAATTTAAAAAAATATCAAAAAAATCTACTTGCACAAAAGATGTGAGAAAGCTTAGAGAACCCAAGTCTTGGGTGTTCACTGTTCTACATCTAAAACTTATTGGGGTCCAGCTCCTTGAAGGTCAGGGTCTCTGACAGGAAGAGACTGAAAAGCCAAGATTTCCCATGGGCTCTAAAGTCAGAAAAGTTCACGGCACTTCAGAAACAGGCTCTTGAATGTCAGCGGGCGAGGAGAACTCAACAAGAGGAAACGGGGTACAGGACGTAAATGCAACATTGAGGATCTGGGGGCAGCAAGCAACTGCCATGAGAGCAAAGAACAGTTAACAGGATGTTTTAAAATAAAACTCAAAAAGTTAAGAGTAGAACCTAAAAAATAAAACCCAACAAAACAAACAAAACCCGGCACAATAGTTGTCTACCTACCCCCACACACTTCTACAGTAGTGATTCTCCTGTGTGTGTGTGTGTGTGTGTGTGTGTGTGTGTGTGTGTGTGTGTGTGTGTGTGTGTGTGTTGTCTATGTAAACACAGGTTAACCATTAGGGTTGCTTACATTTTGTAGAGCTGGACATGCTACTTACATTTTCCTGAAAATTCTCACTAGGTCTCTGAGTTATCACCTTCATAAAAGACTAACAAAAAGAAACAAGTGTCTCTTTTTTTCTCTTCCTTGATGCCTCTATTCTTACCTATTGGATATACTAATATTCTAAGTATAGGACAGGTTGAAAAAAATTATGTCCTCCATGTTTTGCTGCCTTTATTTTAGGGGCATTGAGAACAGACAAGCTAACAACAGGAATTCGGTGCTGTGCTCCAAATCTGTTTTGGCCAGAATGAACATTTCTCTTAAATGGTTTGGGTGACATCTTACTTCTTATATTGGCAACCAGTGTGCTGGAGACAGACCTCTCCAGAGTTTTTAGGGCCTGCAGTGTTTGAAGTGATGTCACTGCAGCTTGCTAAGCGTCTGGCTGGCTGGTCTCTGGACACATCTTCCAATTTCACTCCTTGAATGAACCTGTTCCCCTTGAACTGTTTATGTGTACTTCTCTCTGCCTGGGATTCTCTGCCTTTCCTTTTCATGTGACTAGTTATATCTTCAAAATCTATTTAAATGGAGTTTCTTTCTCTTTCTTTCTTCTTCCTACCACGCCATCTTTGATTTCCCTAATATTTATGACTGTGTTTGGCTCATTTTTGTATTATCTTGATAGTTTGCATAATTTTTAGACTATTCATTTTTAATTTATATCCCACTAGAAGGCAAATTTCACAATGGCAGGGACCATACACCCACTTTTTTAATTAAAATTTTTTTTGGAGAATTCTGTACATGATTCTACATGTTTCTTATTCACAATTGCATCTCCAGTGCCCAGAAAATTATGTGCTGAATGAATGAGTGAGTTGTTTATGGAAATTTATGAGATATGTTAGTAATATTAATGGTAGAAGGAGCTGTGTACTCTCAGAAAGTAGAATCATGGCTGGTTCTAATAAATATCCAAGGCTGGCAGTCTAACTGATGCCAATCTAAGATGTGAATTGTAGCATTAAAAAGAAAGGGTCATTCTGACCACAATCACCTAAGACTCTTTGCATTTTAAAAAATGTACTGGGATTCTCTGAAATTTGCAAACATAAAAAAATCTTGGCCATTAGTAAACCCCTATGTTACATATTTAAGTTAAAAGTGATATTTCATTTTAGCAGGTCTCTATAAAATAAAATAAAAGATTCAATAAACTCTGACAGGGAGGAATGTTATCCCATTTCAGGCAATGGTAGAAATAGAATTCTCACAGACATAGTAGAAAATAACGCTTGATCATCACAAACAGGACAGGAAAAGTCTAAGTCCTAATGGAGCCAAAGGAAAAAAGTAAATGCTTCCTAACTAGTCAACCTAAGTGGATCACTTTCAGGCTCTACAACATACCCAGTTTGGCTGCCAGTTTTCAAGGGGAAGGGATAGAACAATTTACCCATTGAAATAAAACTGTTTTTTCAGACTTTATGATATATCACAATCCTATATAATGTGATTATACTTGTAAGTATCATTGAGGTTGCTTTTCTTCACAAAGAATGCCTTTAAAAATATTTTAATATTCCTGGTTCATATTTAATAGTCTGTGTTCTCTACTCCACCTGGGAGAGAACATTTACCATTTAGATCCTAAGTTTGTATTTCTTAGTTACTTTTCTACTGCTCTGAAACATCACCATAACAAAGGCAGCTCATAAGAAAAACAGTTTACTGGGGGGCCTGCTTACAGTTTTAGTTTTCATCATGGTGGGAAGAATGACAGCAGGAGGCAGGCAAACATGGTGTAAAGCAGAAGCTGAGAGCTTTCATCCTGATCCAAAGCCATGAGACATAGAGAAAGGGCTAACTGGGAATGGTGTGGGCTTTGGAAAGCTCAAAACCCACTCCCAGTGACACACAACTTCGCTAACAAGACGACACCTCCTAATCCTTCCCAAATAGGTCTGAGAACTGAGCACCAGGCATTCAAACATGTGAGCCTACGGGCCATTCTCATCCAAGCCACCACAATTAAGATGAGAAACAAGATAACTGAAGTTCCAATCTGTGTTCAACAACCCAGCAAGTAACTTCATAAGGAACACATGGTGTGTTATTACTGTGTGACTTTACAGTCTTTGTATCTTCAGGGACGTTTTGCCGATTTAGGTCTTTGCTTTTCTGCTGTACCTTATATAGCTAAAACTCAGTGTACAAATAGCACTCCAAGGCATAAATATAAATATGTTAGAATTTTAATTGCAACCCAGGAAGAAATGGGTTTCATGCTTGGGAAATAGTTATCTAGGATGCAGTGGAATTTCTCATGGCTGGGGACAGTTGAAGCAACCCTGATTATAAAGTGGCACTGAAAGTTTCTTATGATTTGTTGGTGTGTGAGACACAAATCACAGAATTACTTAGCATCCTTGGGCTTGAGTCACCACACCAGCTACTGCTAGGTAACTCAGCATCTAACCTACCTACTGCATGATTAAATGTCCCCTTTAATGGTCCACAAGAGAAAAAGGCCTTTATAAGAGTCTTTCCAAAATCATGTGATTGGTCAGTCATTTATTTGTTCTGACTTAAAAACCAAGCAACAAAGAACAAGACTCTTACTAGTTATCATTTGCTCCAGGGTAAAGCTAAACGCTTTGTCACTGGGTTTCCATACGCCTTATGACTGGCCTCTGGTGTACCTTCCCACGTATCCCCTATGAGTTCCTTGCTGATAAATGGAAAAATCCACTCATACTCTCATCAGACTAACCTGTGCCCACTCACAAATAAGACTTTTGCATCTCCACGTCTCAGCCATCCTCCATTTCTGCAGTTCTTCTTCCCCCTTATTCCTCTAGGATAAAGAATTTCCTCTTTCACCTGAATTCTCAGGATATACAATCTGTCCCCCTTGTATAAGGATGTCTCTTCCACCGTGTGGATGTTCATGGTTCCTCTACATGATAAGGTTTTAAGCATGCCTAGGAGATGTGGACCAGATTTGTTTTGATATCAACCATGGGATTCTGATACAAGTACTGACTGAATGAGTGGAGTAGGCTAAAAGGGTTGGTATAACCCACTTCTAGTCAAGAAAGGCTGAAAATACTAGTTTAGTAATTAATGTAAAAGTTTATGGAAGAAAGAATGAGCCTGGACTACCATCTTGTACAGAGAAGAAGCAGTGACTGACTAAAACGCAGCTGTATCACGAAGAAGCCCTTTTGTCAAAAGTGGTAAATAAATGCTCCAAATAGAATCTCTTCAAGTGATGGTTACATGCTGAACAACTTGTATATAACCAGATTCAAACCAGAAAACAAGAAAAACAATTGCCATTGAAGAACGTGCGATTACACTCACACATTATTCCAAACACTGGGAAGCAAAGTATACTTGCACATTAGGAGAGAATTTGCACTTATCAGAATTGATACAAGAAAACTTTATAGATTTTTTAGCCAGCTAAAAATGCACAAGAAACATTACAATTAGTAGACGACTATTTTGTAACTTCCAAAGAAATAACTGATTGTAGCACACATGACCAATGAATACCTCAACAGGGAATTGAATTCCCACACAATACATGAGCTCCAGTGACTACCTGCTGGTTCTAAGGGGAATCTCAACTGTATGAAGGCCCCCATCACCACCACCACCTTTGACACCACAAATAGTAGAAATCCTGGCATGACCAGATACCACCAGAACCACGCATATCACATGGTAAGCTTCAATCCAAGAAAGCTTCTTGACTAAATTTTCAGTTTATAAGAAATAAAGGCTGGGGAAAAAAATAGGAGTAGAAGAAAAAAATTATGAGATATCCAGAGGATGAATCTAGCACATGAAATTCCCCATACAAAAATCCACCTGGCTTCTTCCAACTGGTAAAGACTGGTGGGACCTTAGTTTGAATCGAATATTGAGACAGAAACAAAAAGACCAGGGTCAGAATCAAAGGCAGCTATGAGAAGATAGTTCCTTTCCCACTGGCACTAAGTACACTGGTATTTTATATCTATTTTATCTAAATTGCTGTTTTGTACCTTGAGAACCAGACCTAAGAGAATAATAATACTCTCAAATAAAACAATAAACATCTTGACTTCAGGCATAACTCCACAGTCAGGATAGAGCTGCACTCTCTGCCTTTTCATAGAACAGTTAGGGAGAAACATAATTTTTATATCTTACATAATTAGGCATTCATATTTTATAGCCCTACCTCAAATAATCTATTATCCTATGAAATAATTATTGACTTTACCCTATTATTTGACACAGTATGCAAATTTCAAATTAATTGGTTGTCTAATCCTGAGTTCACTATCTATCACCTAGAACAGGGCATATTCATTGGGCATCTGGATTAATGCTGAAATGATGGAGAGTAACATCTAGCTTAATCGAAAACCACTTGCTAATAGAGTTGGATACTTCAGGTAATAGATTACATTATTTTTGTGGTTTCAGGTTCCATGTATAACATCTTCCTTAGCAATCAAAACAACCTATGCTGGACACCAATATGTCAGATATTATTCTTTTGGAAAGAACTGGTACAAAGTCACATTGCTGATAGGAAGAAGGTCCCAGAGTTCCTGACTCCAAGTCCCATGCTTCATTTTTGGAACTCCACGGCAGTGTGGGTATCGTTTCTAGGCAGTAGTCCCCAAACCATGATGTCCATTCCCTAGCTAGTCCCTCATTGGTACTGCCAATGATGACAACATCTGGCAGCTTCAATATGATACCAAGTCTACTGAGGAAGGTTTGTAGTTCACCCATTTTCTGAAAGGCCCAGTGCCCCATACTCTATCCAAATGTTAGATTCATCCAAACGTTTTTGCTCCTTTATTCAGACATGAAACTCTCTTGTGTACACTCTGATTATTTTTTCTTCTTGTAGCTCATCACTCCACCACTGTGTCATCCAGTCTTTCAGAGCCCAGTGGCAGAAAACAATGAGGCCTCACCGTGAGGGCATTTTCTTGCCAATCTGATTGGTTTTCCGAATTAGTAGCATGATTTATCATTATGATATTTTGATATGTAGGGTTCAATGTAGAGGAGCTGTGGTAATTTAAAATTTTGGAGCTAAACTTGGAACACATGCAGAACCCTTGACTTCTCTCTGCTTCTTCTGGTAGCTTTTCTCTAACCTCTCTTCTGCCTATTTTCCACCATTTCTCAGACATGACTCTGTCAGGGCTCTTACACATGACCTGTCCCCACTGAACACTGAATATTCACCCCACCTTTTCCAACCTCTGGCTCTTCATTCATGTTCCCTGCCACTTCTTCAAAATAACTTGCATTCTGCTCGAAATAACCCTGCATCACCTAAAGAGGACATCTAGACTCTAGATCTTAGAAACTGTGATCAGACCCTGCTTACAGTAAACTGGGTTTTTGTTTGTTTACTTGTTTCCTTTTTATTTGTTTGAGTCTTTTTATTTGTTTGAGGAAAAATACAAATGCAAACAAAAAGTTATAAAAGGTAATGAATGGACTGCTTTGGGCTCAATGGTTAAAAAGAGAGTTGGATGAAGGGAGATGGGGCCTAACATTTATTGAAAGACTAGGCTTTGACAATCTGTCTTTTCAACAACAAGCAGATGATGAGAGTGCCTGGAAAACAAGCAACTCCCTGCTGTGTAACAGTTTCCTCCAAGATTGCAAGGTAAACAATTGAAAACAACTAGCTAGCTTCAGGAAGTCCCTGGAACTGATCAGATCCACTAGGTCCCTCCTTGCCATTGCAGTCAATGGAGGTTGAGTCACTCTCAGACAAGCCAAGCCATGCTGCAAAGAAAACTCTGAGACAGAAAGAGCTGCCAGGCAGAAACAAAACCTAGCTAAGCTGCCTGGAAGAGGTTTAGACCAACTGAGTCTCTTGGGAAAAAACATTCTAACTGTTCCCAGCTTTTGTGATTAGAAACTGTGGGGAGGGAGGGCGCTGGTGATGCAGCTGCCTTTGAGTCATTTCTGCTCCTATAAATGACCCCTTGCCCATATTCCTATAAGTAACCCTAACAGAACTCATGATTCACCAAGTTAGACTCATCAGGAAAAGTTTTGTCAGACAATACCCACCCAGTACCTGTTCAGATTTATCTTTTCCTTGTCTAAGTTTGCACACTCTTTTATAGACCACACAGAAGGATGATTTCTTGGCAATCTATAAGGGACTTTCTTTTAGTTGTAGAACAGGCATCTGTGTACTTAGTCTCCCAGATTCCACCTATCAGTCTATTGGGGGATTTTCTCCTTACTGCTTCTTTCTGTTAGAAATCACTAGTTCCAAAAATGAGACGTTATTCTCTTTGGATTGAGCCCGACAGACAGAGAAGTCATTAGGAGATAGGTGATCCTCTTGACAAAGACGAATGAACACCAACTTATGGTATAGGACAAGTGTGAGATCCTGAGTTCAGATCCCCAGCATCCTTGTGCAATGCCATTGCACAGGTACATCCCTGGACCTCATTGGCCAGCCAGTCTAGACAATCAGTGAGCTCCAAGTTCAATGGGAGACCCTGTTTCAAATATCAGGTTTGAAGCAATGCAAGAAGATTGCAGGTCAAGACAGAAGCAAAACAGAAAGCAAGTTAATGTTGTATAATCTATTAATGAGTTTCTAAAGTCACTTCTTTCCAGAATTTCCAAATCCCTAAACTAGAATTTAGTGTTCTAGCCAACCTTCCTCCCATCAACTACACATAGAAGTTTCTTTCCAGGATTCCCAATAATTGCCTTTCAATTTGGCACAGCCAAGGATACCTATTAGGTTGTCTCTTCCCACCAGATGTTTTTCAGCTGTTCTCAATATCTTCTTGCTAATGCTTTGCCATCTGCCACCTTAATGGTGATACAACAGGGACTGGATGCTTTGGTGACTTTGCTCTTCTAGTTGTGAAGACCTGGCCCGCTGCCTCATCCTAGCAAAGTCTGATATTAATATTCATCACATTACTCAACTAGTTAGTACATTGGTTCCATCTTGTAACAGACCAGTTAGCTAACTAGTCAGTAGTGAGATGAAGAACAAGAGTGCTCACTGCCTTGTCTATCCCTATGCTGTTCTTCATTAGTGAACACATAACATCCATTCTGACAGCCACACCTCCTGCCATCAGGCATTAGCTAACATCTTTGTTTTTGCCTAGCCAATACTATTTGTTGTTACCTTAAATATTTTTTTAATCACCATGCCAATAGCACATCAAAAGCAGCTATGTGCCTTTTGTGTCACCTTGATAGTCATCCCTTACACATGGCAATCTTAGACTTGTTTGATATTCTCTACAGCTGAATGGAGACAAATCTTGGCCCTCTGAGATCAACAGTCAGTTATCAGAATCAATGTCTGCTAAGGCACAATAATAGTTAATGATGCTGATTTCCAGGGACCATAAATCAGTTTGTAATCTATTTGTATATACCTATTGAGACGATTACCTCTCTTTCAATTATTCACAGTAATGGAAACTATTTTTCTGAAACCATGATTATACTAGATGTCAGAAAGGTTATCACTGTTAGCTCATAATCCCTTCCAAAGACCCACCGGGAATGGTTGTTATTGGGACTTTAGCAAATACAGCAGTAGGTACAGGAGAGCTAGCGATATGCATACTAATCACAATGTACCTGTCTTCAGTTATCTGTTTACATTTTAACTAATTATTTTAAGATTTGGTCCCCATCGTATGATAATCTCACATATTATCTTCTAAAACAATGCAAGCATTCTACTGTGATTGTGGTCATGAGCCAGGTTTGCTTGTAGAACATTCAAGTTAAACTTTAGAGCTAAAAGAAAATGTTAACACAGTTGTCACCAGGATAAAACACACGTTTACTGGTGTTGTAACAATGACTTACCCTGACATACCCGCTTCTCCATTCCAAATCATATTTAACTTACTAACAAAAATATCAATCTTTTGTTTGACATTGTATTGAGATGCTAAATAGTAACTCGGTACCTTATGTAAAGCTGTCACATAAAAACAAGAGAAGTCATAGCTGTGTGTGTAGCAACAGTGAAATAACAAGGTGCTAAATAGTTCATTCACTTTCATTCTAGCCAAGAAATGTATTTTGGGTTTGTTTTTTGTTTGGTTGGTTTGGGGGGTTTTTTGTTTCATTTTGTTTGTTTTGTTTTTGTTTTTGTTTTACAAACACACAATAATGTGTTTTTGTGAGCCATAAAACATGCTTATATACAGTTAAACTTACAGTGGTTATATATGGTTAAATAAAAGGAATACAACGTTCATTAGCAAGGGACATGAATAAAAACTGTCATCTGGGGGGAATGTCACGAGGGTAAGGACAGGTGTACTCAGATGTTAACATTAGTAAGATATTCAGGAGCTGATGTTTGTACTGAGATTTAGTTTTGTTTTAGACAATGTATTGCTGTGAAGCCCAGACTGGTTTTGAATCCACCATCCTCCTGCCTCAGCCTCCCTTGGATGGAATTATGGTCAGCAATATACATCTGGCTGTTTTCTCTGACTTTTGTTAAATGAATACAATCTTGGCCAGTAAAAAAAAAAAACAGACTTAAGAGTAATGAAAGAAGTCTTTGTACATGAACTTAACAAACCCCACTGTACTTCGTATAATCACTGCTGTTTTGCACCCATAAGAGTGTTTTTGAAGTTTTCAGTGTAGTTAATTGAAACCCTACTAGATGCAAATCAAAAGTTCCAGCCTTAATTGAGATATTTTGAAAATTGAACCCATTGCTTCAGGCAGGTGCTACATGAGATTCCATTAATATAGGTAATTAACATTAGCCTCTGCTTTAATTAACATGCACACTTTAATTAGCAAAGCATTAACCAACATTAAAAAATCTGATCTTCATGCATCACAAAAAACTGCAAAGTTATGACTAGTATGTTATTTTTCTCCAAGGTTGTAAATCACAAAATAGCAATTCCTTTCCGAGAACAAGCCAAATTTAAAATATTAAACAGGATGAGACATAGGGGTAGAAACTATCAGTATGAAAAGGGATGTTCTTAGAAAATACAGAGCCAACGGTTTCCATGTTTTAAACATGATTGTCAGACTAATCTTTTAATAATCTTTTGGGAGGCAGAGGAGACTGACATGAAAAGTTCCCATAGACAGTCACCTTTATATGTAATGGACAAATGGCTATGCTTCATGTCAGAGCAGGGCCACCTACTTCCTCAGCTTTTCTGACTCTTCCCATAGATGAGACAGAGCACTAGTTGGGGACGTATTTAACAATAGAAGCTTGAAACTAGCAGAGATTTTATTTTTAAAACAATAAGTGCTGCATGTTTCAAAATGGCCGTTTACTGTCACCTTACTTACATTATGTAGCAAACAATAAATAATCACTAAGCACATAGCTCTTATTAACGCAAAGTTAACTTTCATGTTATTTCCTTACTATGGTCACTTGGATGTGCTGAGTTTTAAGTTGTGTTCATTTAATATTAGTATCCTTTTGTTTCAAGTTATCCTAACGTCATAGCAAAACAAACAAACAAACAAACAAACAAATAGCATCCCTTTAAAACAAACATTTCAAAACAATCGGTGATATCCAGTTTACTCACTAAGCAAACTGTTCAGGATGCTGAAATACAAGTCGGCAGACAACTGCTTGCCTAGTATTTGGGAGGAGAAAGAGAATATTACGCAAAATTAAGAACTATGTCCCTGCAAATTCTCTTCTGGATACAAGGCAGTATGTTAGGATGAAGACATTTGGGTGTCTACACAATGAAAGTAAGCGAGTCCCAAGTGTTGTGAGCAGATATTCAAATATAAGCAGAAAATACAAGAGAGCAGGGTTACTGGATCACATTGGAAGGAGAACAGGAGAGAGGCTGGGGAGTGCACGGAGCTGCACAGGCTCATTTGCTCTGTCAAGTTATCGCTAACTTGCAACTGCTTGTTCCCAGGGACTCCAAGGAGGATTGGGCTGCTCTCCGTTCCTAACACTGGCCTCTGTCACAGCTACCACAGGCTAGCACCTTTATCTTTCCTAAATGTCACAGAATGGAGTCTCATTCGCCTACCTAGGTAATGAATGACAGCTAGATAAGAAAGGGCTTCCCCAGGCTGACCCTAAAGTCATTTTTTTTTGTTCTTCTTTTCTCCTTTATTTTCTCCATTCCTTATTTATTTATTTTCTTACTTATTAAATTATTTATTTTGCGTACCAGGCAAGGACTCTACCAACGAGCTACATTCTAGCCTTCCCTTAAAATGTTATCTTCTATTATTTTTCAAGTAACTTCCATCTCCCATCAATTTGCCTATGCCTCCTTGCCCTCAGACATGAGAACTTCCTACCATGAAGTCTTCGTAAGCAAGACTTCAATGTGAAATGCCTTCCCTAAGGTGTTCTCTTACTTGGATGAAGCCAAAAGCCCCCAGCTCCCGCTCTTCTGTCTGCATTTCTGACTGTGCATCACTGACGGTCTTCCATTGATAGTGGTATGTCTATCAGGATATGTAAATTGTAGCCTCCTAAACAATCTTGAACTCCTTAAGGGTAAAGCATCTCCCCAGGTATTTATGCTCCCACTTCATATGCCATAGTCACTTGACAACTTGATATTTGCCATTTTAAATGTTTCATTGACACATAACATGTCCTATTACATAATAAGTTGTTTAAATATGCTATAGTGTTTACCCCACAGTACTCTCTACCTTTAATCTAGACCAAAACGAAGCAGACACATTTAGATCACAAGGTAACCAAGGCAAGAGGACAAGAATAGTGTTCATGAATATGTATATAGTCTTTGTATCTTAGCCCAACTCATTTTGATGATGTAAGCATCTCTTTTATATCCATTGTTATGAAGCTGCTGAAGCTTCCATCCTTTCTTGGTAGTCAGTATGTTAATTTTAATAATTTTACCCAATGATACGTTGTTCAGTTGATGACTGTCTGAAGGGTCACTCTCTTTTGAAGACATGGTCACTACTAGGCAGCCCTTCCTCTAGTGGATGGCACCATGCCCATGTTCATATGCACAGCACTTTTGGACACAAAAGAAAGGAGAAGATGAAGATGGGAGGAAGACAGGATAAGGGACAGTAGGGGAGGTTAAAGGAGGTAATGGTAGGTAGATATCATCAAAATACATTATATAAACACATGAAATCTTAAAAGGATAAAATGATATTAAAATAAGATGTCCTCATTATTGTATAGTGTTACAATTTACAGAGGTTGCAAATCTCACACATATCAATTTTGAATTTAAATCTTTCTGAGTAGTCTATTGTATTTCTTTACATCTTGTTTTTAAATAGCTGCTACATAAAGATTTACATGTAAAGTGTCTTTATGAGAACCATTTGTGGTCCACTTTCCTAGCACACAGATTTGTGCATTTTGTTGCATTTAACTTGTCTGTTGTATTTGTGGTTGGGCTCTCAATTCCCTTTCTCACAGAAAACGACTCCTCTTTTTAATCCATGTCCTCTCATTCCACAACAGAACATCCTCGAAGGCAGCCCTTGGGGCGAGAGAAATACACTGTGGGACAGTGTCAGGCAAACAGACCTAGGATGTCAGGCGTGCAGGCTTCAGAGTCCAGCTCTTGTGAAACTAGAGAATATAATAGCTTCAAAAAGCTCCCCCAGCCAGTTGCAAATGACATACCAATATTAAATTGAGCATGACATTTTTTGAGAGAGGAAATTACACACCAGATATATAGCTGCTAAAAATTATGGGCATTTTATAGGGCAAAGGCTCATTTTTAATAAAGAACTGAAATAATGACTTTAAGTTTGAGCAATTAGTAGGAGTTTAAGGTACAATGGTTTCCAATTAGACTTATGCACATGGCAGAGGAGCCCAAATGGGTCTCGGATTTGCTACTATAAGTCTGCACCAGTTTTAAAGGAAAGAGACCTAAAATTTCCACTCATACATAAATGTAAATGATGAAATTCAATTAGTATGTTTCTGCATTGATTGACTATACCAATTCATGACCATAAATAATAATGAGGCAATATTTTGTTTCCTCTGTGTTTGCTAACATACAAGCCATTCAAAGCAAAAGAACAGATACAAACCTGACACTTTCGTCAACTTCACTGTGTCCTTCAAGGTAAAGATCAGTATCCTTACAGATAATAGATGAGGAAATTGGCAACCAACCCTTACTTAGTCATCAATAAAAGAAACAGGAAAAAATAACCAAACATAGTAACTAAACTGTCGATGGTAGAATACTTGATATTGAGGCCTACCATAGACCAGTTAGTAGAACAACTCAAGGTTTTAATGAATGGTACACAATGCTTCATGAGAGAAAATTAGTGTTGGATTAAAAAGTTTTGAGACAGGCATTCAGAAAGAGAAATGTGAAGAAAATAGGAAGAGCAGGGCCTGGAGAGATGGCTTAGTGGCTAAGAGTACTCGTTGCTCTTCCAGTTCCCACGTGGTAGCTCGCTATTGTCTGTAACTCCTGTAGCTCACTACTGCCTGTAACTCTGGTTCCAGAGGCTCCAACACCTTCAGACATACATGTAAGCAATACCAATGCACATAAATTTAAAAATAAATAATTCAAAAATAAATTTAAAAAGAAGAAAAGAGAAAGGAGAACTGCTCAGAGGACGGGGCTGAGCGTACGTTAGGTAGAGAGTAGTTCTCTGGACTGGAAACAATTTCATTTGGTGACAAGGTTGCCACCATCTCTAAGGAATGTCTTAGTGGAAATGTCTCTGGTCTGGTACACCAGTAATAAATACAATGTGAGGACTTTCCTCGTAAGGAGTTTTGTGTACTTTTATAAAGACCAGGAGACAAATGAATGCTTCACAGAATAACCCACCTCCTTGACATTGTGGGTTTCTAAGAGAAGGAATGAAATCCAGGTAAGAGGCTGGTGGGAAGCAGAAAAGGCCTGGGCTAGGAAACATAAATGCATGAGTCCCTGCTTTTCCAAAGGATCTTCTCCAGGGTGGGCTAGCACTTGGAGGACACTGGCTCCTATTTGGGAAATTAAGGGGAGAGGAGTGAGAATCACTTAGACCCCTATTGCTGAGGAACATAGCACTTACAGGCAGGACAGTGATGCAAAAGTGGGGAGAGAGAAATATAAGTGTAGTTATTATATTATTACATACCCAACAAGTAAAGTTAGATATCAATACCATAAAAACCTGGCAATCTAATATGCTGAGTCAATGGAGACTGAACTAAAGATATAGACTTCTAAAGGAAGACGTACGTATAAAATGAACAGATGATCCAGATCCAGTGCCAAAGGGAAATAGAAAAAAAAAAGCCTTCAATTAAAAAAATTCTGTAAAGTGGAGGAACAGGAAGAAAATTTTACTGATGTGCTGCACATAAACTCTACGGGAAACATGGCTTCTACAGTCCACAGTGATACAACTGATTTCAGTGTAGTTTGAATGATGGTGTCCCACCACACCTGTATTGAAACTTAATCCCCAATACAACACAAGCATGGCCTTAAGTAATAAAGGCTCAGCACCCTCTGAGAAGGATTCACGGCTGAGGGAGGGCACTCATTCTCCCATCCCTTCCAGAGGGCACAGCAACAAGGTGCTGGTTTGAATATGGAGAATGTGCCCTCATTAAAGAGCAAACCTGCTGGTGCCTCATCTTAAGTGTCTCAACCTCTATGAGAAGTAAGTAGTTGTACTCTATAAATAGTGTCTCAGGTGCTCTGGTGCAGCTGTACAAATGACCTAAAGCAGGTCCTTGTGGTACGGAGCATACTATCTGCAACAAGATGACAATGCCATTCCAAAACATTCAGAAGTGTGAAGAAAACATGAAGCCAGTAGTCTTGTGACACATGCAATAAGCATGGCAGCCCTGTTTGAGAAGGAGAGTGGTTAGGGTTTGGAGAGATGGAAAAGACAGACACTGAATAGTAAGTACATAAGTGCAGGGCATTAGACACCCATGGTAGGACTATATATGGTAAAAGGCAAAGACAAATTCCCATGATAAAACAGTACCACACCAAGTACAAAGGCCAATTCGACTTGCCTCTGTAGCCCAAGTGAAGTTTGAAATCTAGGTACCATTGATAATCCATTGATAATTTTCTTCCTTTATATGTCTCAGTATCTTAAAACTAATTTTATTACCCTCCTTTCAAGAGTCGCAGGACTACATTTATGAAAACATAAAAAGAACATTCTTGATGCTATCTAATCCTGTTTTCTTACTATGTTTTGATATTTTTTCCCACAGTATCAGAAACCTACTCATAGTCTGGGTTAAGAGGGGTGAAATCTTATTCCATTTTCGTAGAGAAACCTGCTTCAATTAAAACACTTTCCAGCTGATAATTGATTCACTTTTATTTTAAATCCAACATAAGGTTTTGTAAACTAATTGTGTCTAGCATTTAGAAATCATGATGAGTTTATGTGCTTAAAAGCTGTAGAAGGATGTGTTAGTATTCGTGCAGAGTCGACGAAGCACGGAGAACACTGGATGCACACGTTTGCACTGCCTGTGACCCTAACTCAGTCAGTTCTGTTTAAGAGAGAATGAGAGCTCAAGTAGGCTACCTGTTTTAAATCTCTGAACTTTCTAGCTTCAAGACAAATTCAATCTACAAAACTGTAATAATCTGTAATTTATAGATGATTAATTCAACATTCATGTTAAGAAGAAACAAGAGTCCTCGTAAGAATCTAGTTTCAAAAATGAGCTACAGAGACAGTGACCAGAGTTCATAGGAGCCTGGCAACATACTTTAGTGATAGCTTTTTATTTGTAAAAACTGATTTCAAACTAACCTGGGATGAAATGCTTTGAATTCTTCATATGATTCTAGTAAAGTTTGGATCACCTTAAGAAGGGAACTACATATAATAACCTTAACTTATTTAAATTGATTTACTTATTTTTGCATATTTGTTCTATGTTAGCATGCTAAAACTTACAGTGTGTTGATTCATATTTATATAAATAAAGAAATTATGATTCACAGTGAAGAAAGCATACCTATAGATTCATAAATGACAAATACAAAATGAAAACAAAAACATACTAGAATATATTGCCATCTTTCAGTTCATGCCTTAGAAATATAAGGAAAATTCTAGAATTTTACTGTAAACTTAGAAACACAGTTAAATGTAAAATAAGTTTCAGCATGCATTCCTCTGGCCAGTCGGCATACATAATAGGAAAACGCTGGAGAATAGGTTAAAGAGTCTAAAAGGATTTTAACCTTAAATTTGACAGAAGTTAAATGACTGTGACACCGGGCTCCCCTGCTTTATTCCAACTAGTAATCCACCCTCAAAGTTCCTGTCAGGTAAATGACCTTGTATTTCATTAACTGATAATTAAATGGATTTATTCCACTAACGGTTTTAATTAAAATGCTAGAAATATTGATTACCCCTCTCATCCTTATTCCCCCAGATGAAAAAAAGGTTTTAGGAATGTTTATTTAGAGAAGACAGAGAATTAAATTAGATTGAATCTCTGTGAGACCCGAAGACTGCCTCTTTCATTTCTGCTGCTCAAGCAGAAAAAGGTTTCAATTTTTTGATGTTTGATTAATTATTTTGAAATCCATTTATGCTTACCTTGGTGTTTAATTAAAAATGTCATTTTTAGCATAATTAAATTGGCTATCTGTGGAAGACTAGCTTCAAACTTATATTTTAAAAATTCGATGTCCCCCCCACTCCTTTTTTTCTTTTGGTAAAAGAAACTTTTTAGTTATTTGCTTTCTCGGGGACTGTGGCACCTTGTGAATGGAAAATCGGAATTGCCAAGCCTACTCGGATTCCCACTTTTGAACGTTAGTCCAAATATGCCCATGACTTTTAAGTCCATATAAGCCATTAGTGATTTGTTCATTTTATCAAACACAAGGAATGCTCTTCTGAGTGTGTGGAGCTATATAGTGTTATACTAAAAAAAGTATATCTCAAAACTGCCCTCAGCATGCCTAGATGCTTCCGACAGCTCCAATTCAAGTAGGTTAAGACACAGTTTTGCACTGCCAGGTTTGTCAAAGTCCGTTCAGGCAACTGGGAACCATTCTCGCTAAATGCCAGCTGTGATAATGACAGAGGGAAGGGAGGACATTTGGAAAGAAGCTGCCATGCTGCTGGCTTATGGTGCCCCACAGAAGGCAAGCTCTTCCAAGTGGCTCACCACAAAAAAAAAAAAAAAAAAAAAAAAAAAAAAAAAAAAAAAAAAAAAAAAAAAAAAAAAAAAAAAAAAAAAAAAACAAACAAAAAAAAGGCAAGCGATGGAAATCCAATCTTACTTGTGAGACATTTTGCTATCATTTTAAAACTCAAACCACCTAGACTTTAACATACGGTTCTAAAACATCTATTTTTAAAGTAATACTTACTGAATCTCCCTTTAGCAAAATCTGGCATGTAACAGTGTAGATTTCCTGAAGTTACAGAAATAGAAGGCATTTAACTCTCTCCATCGTGACTGCTGCAGCCTCAGTACCCCGAAGTGGACACTTGTATTATTGTAAATGGAAAAGGAGGGACAACTAATCCGAAGACTCTACAAAAACCCCTACTTAGTTACAATTCAGTGTATCATAATTTGTCTTTTTTTAAAGCTCAAGTGTCTTGTAGGGTACATACACATACTTTTTCTTGTCATGTTGAAGGGTATAATGACATAACAACCTAACTTTGAATTAGTTTCATGAAGGGTTGGTTCTAAAGAGGTGTTTGCTTAAAAACCAAGGTATATTTCACACAACTGCACACTAGAATTGCCAGGGCACAGTGGTCCACAAATATCAACATTTAGTTTTCAATTGCTAAAGATATTTGAGTTCTTAGTATTTATATCATGTGAAGCCAACATTCAATAGTTAACATTTGAAAGTCCCATCTCAATATTGTAAATTTATTTAAAGACTATTATGAACCATTGGTGCAGCTGTATCCTGTTTTTGTCATGAGAAGTAAATCCTGGCTGAAGGTTGTATGTCAAGATGCTGAATTTAAGAGTTGGAAACCGATACCTAAAAACAGCTTAGCGGGGGGAGGGGGGGGGCTGGAGATATGGCTCAGTGGTTAAGAGCATGGGCTGCTTTTCCAGAGGTCCTGAGTTCAATCCCAGTGACCACATGGTGGCTCACAATGAACTGTAATGTGATCTGATGCCTTCTTCGGAAGAAAGCAACAGTGTACTTACATACATAAATAAATAAATCTTACCTGCTTTGTCTTCCTGTAAAAGATGAGGTAGGAAAGAACTAGATATTTTCTTTGTTTAGAAACGAACAAACAAAAAAAGCAAACAGCATTTCAGGTCTGCATTTCTTACCAGTAAAAGAAGACAAACATACAATGATATACCTTAGTTTCTCGTCTGTCAAATAGGAACAGACAGAAAAAGAAGGCTGGGGCCTTTGTGAAAATATTGGCCTCTATGTTCATAAAGGTCATTTGCAAAATGATCGTTATATCAGAGGTTCAAATTTGCTTAGGACAAAGACTCATAGATAAGGACTACTGGAAAAATGTCACATTTCCTTTTCATAACAATGCAAACAGTTTGTCACGTCTACATTTCTGGTATTTAAACAACAGCTACTTGTCAGAATTACCAATAGTTCTATTGCAATTACATAGACTTATTTCCTTGACTATTGTTTTGAAGGATAGTGTCACGGCATGCCCTCAGATAAAGATGGAAATATTTCCAAGTTACCAATAGTTTTATTGCTTTTTTTTTTCTATGAACTTTAAGGAACTAGCCAAGATGGATAACTTCATTTTTAACACTGATATGTGACATATTTTAACCTGTCTACATACAAAAGTGTGCTGTTAGCAATGCAACTTTCTTCTAGCATGCTATGAATCACCGTGGCCCTCCCCCACCCCCACTCTCATGCACCGTTGCCACTACCTTACCTTCAGCGCTTTTGCTAGATTTCAGTGAAGATGGAACTAGAGGGCACACATTAGAATTTTATATCAGTTCAAGAAGGGAAGAAAAGAAAGACATATGAAGCCAGAATGACATTCATTGAAGGTTCCCTAGGGAAGATAACACATGTTTTTGTCTCTCACCTGCTAGGCATGTTAAATCAATGCAATGATAAGCTAATTTATGAAATATATTTCATTGAAACCTGGACATCTTTACTGTTGCTAGTGCAGCCATTAGAATTTCAGGAATAGCAGCAGCCTAATTTTTAAAACATAGGAGACATGGGTTTTCTGATATCAGGCTTGTGATAGATCATATACACAGCTTCAGAGCGCCAAGTAAGGTAATTGCTACATGTAGTTAGTTAGCCTAGACTCGAAATTTTTCTGCCTTCCTGAAACTTCTCACCCATGTTAAATATCATTATTTTTATTCCACTGCCCAAGTATTTGGGTTTTAGTGAATCTAAAATCATATAAATATATCTTGAATATTATCAGATGCCCTCCATGTCCAACTGCCATTCCACCCTTAACTGACCCTTGACAGTGCTCTAACTCAGCACCCATACTTGCTTTTCTGACCTGTTTTGTCAGTGTGCAGCCTTTGCCCTCTTTTCTTCAGAACTGTGACTTTAGCAAAGCTTTAAGGCAATTACAACCAGAAAAGTGGGCCCAGAGGTGACAGAAATGACTCCAGAGATATGTGGTGCACCGTTTCCAGGTGGGCACGTTAAAACACAATGCCATCATGGTAGGCTCTGAAGCCAATCCTGTTCATTAGCAATAGAGCAGATAGTTTTTCATAGAATCAATGCCTTCTCCAAGGAATGACAAATTAAATGTGGATCAAATTAAAAGCATCTAAGCATAAAATTAGAGTCAAAATAAGCATTTTTTCCATTAAAAAGTGTTATTCAGCCTTGTGTGGTATTTTTCCCAGACTCCTTCTTGCCTTACCCTGATCTGCCTGACAGGTTCCCAAGGATTATATAAGAGCAATCCCTACCTCTCCTACCACCCACAGACTCACTGAAACCAGCACAGCCCTGTTTAAGGCAGGGAAGTTTATCAACACAGGAGTAGGCTCCCTTGTCACCCATGATAGACACTGTCATCAAGAAACATGTGGAGTCAGAGGAGGCCAGCTGTAGAAGAGAGAGATGTCTGTTTACCCACAAATATATTGACAATCAGCAAGGGTGGGAAAGGAAATGCACAAATATTACAGATAGCTTGATGGCATTTAAATAAAATATTCAGGGTGGGAAAATTCCTCAGTGCCTCCTTGCTCTTTACAGAATGAAATACCTTTCTTTGATAAGTAAATAATTTGTCCAAATAATTGTTCGTTTAATAACTCAATTTCCCTATGCCTAGAGTCAAATATTGAGTAGAGTCTAAGCTTTAAGATCAGCTCACTGTCGAAACTTAATACTTTTTTTTTTTTAATTTGCTGGGTGGTAGCAACATTCTAACGTATGAGCAGGTAACACAAGAGTTAGCTATGTTACAGAAATAACCTTAGAACCCGTGGGTGTGTCTGATTGGTCAATCTGTGTTTGAATGTCTTGGTTTACATAACCACACTCTGTTGCAAGCCAGCTAAGCATTCTGGTAGCTTTTCAGTGGAAAGGAGACCTCAGGACAAAAAAACTCAGAAGGAATCTTTATTGTAGGAGCTCTCGGAGAACTACTGAGAGCTGACCGAGGCACGGAAACTAGGGAGACTCGAGAGACGGCTAAAAAATAATTTCCATGTGTAAAAAACCACAGGCATTTTAGGATGTGAGAGTTGATAAGAAGGAAAAGAAAGAAAAAGAAACAGAAGCAGGAAAAAATCAGGAGGCTGAGGGATTTTTTTTTTCAATGTTGATCCCCAAAATCAAGAGAACTAAGGCGAGCCAAAGCCTGTTCCAGAGACTTTGTTCCACTTTATAGCAAGTTAGGAGAAAATTCAAGCACTTAAACCTTTGTACTTCCTAGCCCAGCAGAGCTCACAGGAGCAGCCCAGAAACAAACCCCCCTGGGCAGTATTCACAAGGAGATCAAACGGATGTCTCAAGAAACCAGCAGTATGTGAGTTTCTTTGCTCCAAGGTCACCAGATATAACCTAGCCAGATTAGAAATCACTGACAGCTCTTTTCTCTGATGTTGCCTTGAAAATACTTGATGGGGGGGGGGGGACATATGACCTTCATGGAGTCACTTCTCTGGACATTGTTAGACAATTTTGGAGTAGCAACTTCTCATCTCTAATACTTTTCCAAATTTTAAAGATTGTCCCTAAATCCTTCTGGAGACGGATGTGTGTGCGGATGTGAGACTTTTGATGCCTTTGTGTCACTGGGGCCAATAAAAGATCACCCAGCTAAAGAGACCATTTGACACCAAATGATCTGTGGGAAATGGTCTAAACCAGCAGCCATTTCATCCCCAGGGATGTGCAGAGCAGTTTCCATACGTTAAGCTTATGTGCTCTGTATACGTGTGTACACACATGAACCTTGCGGGATTCGTAGGTATTTCAGTCTCAGGTGAGTATGGTGTGAGAAAAGAAGGGGAAAGAGTCATGTAACTGCCACCAGCATTACTAATGTCTTAAGCCCAGGGAAGAAGTCATAACCAATTTAAAGAACTGTGCATTTTTAACTCTTATTTCAGAGGGCTTTTCTCTGAGCTGAGAATTGACACTATGAACCAAGTGTCTTATAGTTCAAATGTAAATGAAGGCCTGCTGTGTTTTATTTGTACATTTCTCCACTATGAAGTGAGTTACACAAGGAGAACCCATGGATCTTCTTTCATAGCCTCAACGTTTAGTAACATAGGTAAAAATCATAAGGAAAGAACAGAGAAATTAAAAAGGTATGGCATAAAAAGAATCTATGAATAAAACGAAGAAGAAATGCATAAGTGGATGAAGAGGTGGGGTGGGTGGGGTAGGGGCTGGCAGGGGTGGTGGGGCGACATTGTTATTCAGTGGCTTGATGTTTGCTTAGCTCAAAGCCCTGGCTTCCAAATGAACAATTCCAGAGGGGAAGAGTGACTCCCAACCTAGTGAATTCCTCTATTTGGGACCTGGAAGACTTCTAATGCCTACTAGAGACAACGCAATAGCAAGAGGCCCTTTAAAGAACCTTCCTTATTGCGCTTATTTGGTAAGCATTATATTGAAATGTATAGATTTGTTCTAGCTGCCCCAGTAAGTCTTGATTCACCCGCTTATATTTTCATAAAAAATTTTTCATCCTAATGAAAACATTCTAATACTATGCAGTACTTTGACCATCGTGCAGTATTCGATTGGCACAGTCTTAACACCGAAGCTGCGCAGAGCATGTGCACTTTGTAATGGGATTTACCTGAATAACGCTAATGGAGAGATGCACATGTAATCCCTGTGCATCACAATGAAAATATATCTCTCCATATTCAAAATAAGGTTTATTGGAGGTTCATTTAACGTTTACAAAGGGTTCACTAATATCTGAAGCTATTCTAACCGCCTGAAGGTCATAGCAAGTGGAATGTTTTTCAAATGCTCCCACTGTGGTGAGTGACTAGGAGAGAGTTTGCATTTATTGCTGACTGCCCCCCCCCCCCCAAGTCCACTTACAAATGAAATGCTTGGTTTTAAGGGCATTTCTCCCTACTTAAAAAAAATCAACTTGTGAAAGAAAAAAAATTCGTACAGCTGCCAAGTATGTGTAAGTTCAAAAGTTTTCCTATTGCCTGAAATAGAGACACAAGAAATTACATTAAAGTTTTAAACAGAAACAGAAGTTTTCAGACAATGTAGATCAAAATCTCTTAGAGATAAAATTGTTTTGACAAAAACTGTGTAAATACAATGCCACTGGCTGCAAGCCTGTTATTGAATGCAAGTGGAAAATGAGCCGAGCACTCCTGAAGGGGCACTGCTAAAGTGACACAGAATAAACACGGGCATTTCGGAATAATTTTTCACATTAATTATGTTCTCTTATCGTAGATGTATAACTAGCCAAGTATAACAGCAATAACAAGATAGCACTGAAGCTATTTTACAAACAGGAAGAAGCAAATAAAATAATACTGATATGCTAGTTATTAGATTACTAGCCTTTTATCTTGTGAAATAGCTTCCCCGAACAGAAAGACTATATTAATCATTTCTGTTCCTCCAAGTAAATGATATTGCGTTTCTGGAAAAAAATAATGTTAACAGCCTCTTCCCTTAAAGATACCTTCATTTATTTGCTGATTTGCCATCTTTGAATCTCCAGATACTAAGAACATTTTCAAAGAAAATACTTATAGCGTAAGGACACTGTTTGGTTTTGGTTTGTTGGTTTGCTTCTCTCTCTAGATAAAAACGGGAACTCTGAAGAGCACATTCCCCGTTTTTCTTGCATAGAAACCTTATGCTCTTTAGCCCTGACAGTAAAATTTATAATTTTAAGCCTTACCCTTTAATTAATAATTTTATTAAGGAAGCAAACATCCCCAAATCTGATTATTTGTTCTCTAATGAGCTTCCCCTTTCTCTAACTCCAAATGATGCTGTGTTGTTCCTTGCGCTGTGGAACGTGGTGGCCTACTGCAGTCAACCAGTCCACACTGTGGCCTTCTGTAGCTGCCTCTGGAAACTCTCCTTTACTCTCACATTCAAGCCCAAAGTTGGAGTCCTGGAGACTTAGCACAGTTCCGGCAATTCCCACTTAAAAGTCACGGGCATATCCTCTTTCTCTGTACCTGGAATCCTACCTAGCTTTCTGATTTTTTTTTCATTACATATTAGTGCACATTCCACTTCTTCCCTGTTCACAATTTGTTTTCTTTTGTTTCAGTCCAGATGTAATCAAATGCATAACTGATTACCCAGGGCCAGAATAGACTGGGGATGAGAATGGTTTTCTTTATTGGTCCCTAGACCTTTTCAGCATAGAAGAACACAGGACTTTCCAAGGAGTAGAGACAATTATCTCTTTCTTTCATCTTAAAAATAGCATGCTGCATGTGTGAACCTGGATAGAATCTGGTGAGTCGCTGAGTAGTCAACCCAGTGGCAGTGTTTCTGATAACATGACACCGTGACACCGAAGGCCATCACAGGAAAATTCTATCAGCCAATGGCTCCTTCAGACTTCACACTTCAAGCTTCTGTTTCTATAGCTTTGTTGCCATACTTTTGATGAGCACCTTTTGTCTCTACACACCCGCAACAGGGCTCCAGAATCTACTGTCCTTGCAAGTAGAATTTCTAAGACATTTTAAAGTCATATTTACTGAAATTTCATAAGGTTTAGAATATTGACTTCCTTGAGGGACAATAGGATATTAAAATACACTACCAAAGTAAGAATCCATCAAACAAGCGTTATCCGTTAGAGGTGATGTGAGCAGGGGCGAACAAAATGGAATATTCCCTACGTAAGATGTATTGAATGACTGACTTATGACACCACCAGCATGTGTTTGTAAAAAATGGAGACGATAAAAATAAAATAAAGAGCAGATGTTTTATGTAAATGCTAAGAATTGTTACAAAAAGAAATATTCTCATCTGCTCACATTTGCTATGAAGAGGATAAGGCGGACAGGCAAAGGAGAAGATGGGAAGAACATGGATCCCAAAAAGGGGGTAAGAGAACTCAGTCCTCTCGAAATCAAAGCTCTGGAGTGATTTTAAAATGTCTTTAAAATGATTTAATATAGTGAGTTGAGATACATTCCATTAGATATAATTAGACTTAGACAGGAAAGGTGGCTCTGGGAAGCTAATGAAATATCATTAAGGTTGAACACAAGATTGTTGATTAGGATAAAGCTAATCCTGATTAGGATAAACAAGATAGAAACTAGAGAGCTTACTTTTCTTCTTATTTATTTTATGACTGAAGAAGAGGTGTGCTACCTTCCCTTTAGAGGAAAGAAAAAAATGCACATTCTATTAAAATATTCTATCACAATAATGTTTTTGTCATAGTTTTTGAAAGGCATTTGCCTTGAGAAATGTATCTATTAGCGTAAAAGCCACGAACAAAATTTGAATTGGCTTGTTTTGCTTTTACAGAAGTGCAGAACTGTAAGGTCCCTGCTATCTCGGGTTTCTCCTTCCCTGCCTCACATTGTCCCACACTCAGGCCCTCCGTGACCTCTCCTTCAGCACAAAGGTCTCTCTCTGGTTTTCAAATTACCAGTGCTGCCCCATCATGAAAAGATTCTTACAGTTCTCCTTCAAGCCCCATTCTATCCATAGCAAGGTTAGGCTTGGCTTGGTGTTCTATTGCTGCTTTGGTTAATTCTTGCCAAGCTTCCTGAGTAGATGATTCAACCACGGTTTTTATACTCCCTTCAACCCTTCACAGGTGTGATTTTATTTTACTTGTGTTAGTATTTGATTAGGCTGTATCTTCCTTGGGATTTTGTGTAGACAAATTGTGTCTGGCTTTGTTTACAATTCCTTTCCCCAAAAGTGTGGTATACAGTTTGTACCATATGGAAGGCACTTAGTAAACATTTGACAGCTTCAGGATTGGATGAACAAAAGCTGGGATGACTTTCACATTTTCATTGAAATCTTACAGATGCAACCATTAGTTCCAGTCTTGAGAGAGATGGAGAAGATTACAATATCCTCTCCATAAAAAATTGATATGTACTTAAAAACTCCAGTAGTAAAGGGCTCTATTCTGTAAAAATATACTCAATGATAACCTACACATTGTAAGTTCAGATGCACTTGTAAAGAAACAACTCACTTCTATTTCTGGATCACCCATTGTTCCTCTAGCTATTTCCAAATCTTATTTGTAGTATTGAATCATCACACTGAAATTAACCATTGACCAGCAGAAGTGCATATAACTAGTGTACAAAGTCAGCTAAATTTTGAAATTTAGGGAGCATTGCTGAAATAGCGGAGGTCCCATTGAAGACATGTAAACTCAGGAAGCATTTCATATTAGGGCATTGCTCTTTATACTTCCATATGTGAGCATTTCTTCTCTGATTTTAGGCCATGTTTTTCTCTAGCATAATAACTCCAATTACACATATTTTCATCTATGTATTCACATACAATGATATTAGGAATACAGAACCAGCTCTGTTCATTGTATACCCCACTAGCAACCAAGCGAAATACCTTTTTAGTTCAAAACTTTGTTACTTCAAAACACACACCAAAGGAACATTTTCAAAATCTGCCATACACCTAAAGAGACTTTATTACATCATCATCCAAGAATAGCAACTTACATTCTGATAGGCTAAGTCTCTGGATAAAGACTGTGTGCATGAATATAGAATAATGTAGATACCATTTGTCTATTTTGATGGGCAAGTTGTTTGACTCTGACTGTGTTATATGTGTTACATAGGTATTTCTGCCCATGTACACTTGCTGCATTTCAAACTCTGCTATTTTTGTCTACATAGATTTTTTTTCTAATAGACATTGGCACTCTCTTATTTTAAATAACCTAAAACATAAGTGCAAAACATTGGTGGACAGAATATGAAGTCCTTACAAACACTAGTCTCTACACAACTCAGAAAGTAAAGCACTATCTGTATGGTGTGCATGTAACTTAATACATGCTCTCTAGAGGACTAGCTTACATAAAGCAGTGTATAAACTGTATGGAGTATTGCTCTCACAAAGCTAATAAGCATGGCCTCATAACATGCCATTCTTTAAAATCGCACCTTCTGCTAGTATTCGGCTTCACGTGTGCGCTCCTGCAACCTTCATATTTAACACAGACCTCTTTAAAAATGGCCACTATACTTAATAGTTCATTTTTTACTTTATTCACTTGTGTTTAGAAATTGAATTTATAAGTTTTCAACAAAAATATTTGACATTCTTTTCTACTGCTTATAGTAGCAATAGCAAGAACATATGCCTTGTCTATTTTTACTAATGCTTTTCAATATAATGTTGTTCTAATTCACTCATCTAATCTAGCTCCAACGAGCTCTCAGATCCAAGAAGGCTTCCAAAGCCAGAGATAAATTAATAATACTCTGTTCAGGGTAGTACTTTCTAAAATTACTTTCAGTTTAATAGTTACAGGAGGACTGGTGATGTCTTCGTGTCATATGAAGTTTTTTTTTATTTTTAGTTAATAACACAAATGTAAATAGACAATAAAACAACTATATAGAGCCCTCCTTATTTGTTTTGCACATAATTCATATATGCCTTAATGCCCAAAGCAAGCACTTTTACTTTGACCATGACTTATACAGCAAGCTTCCCATAATTCCTTGCTCTTCACAGCTGCACAGAATTGCAAGCTGCTCTCCCATGCCCCCATCCTCACTAAAATAAATTGATTCTCAGAGTTTCCCGGAAAGGCTATAACTTCATTTTCCAGTCTGAAAACAATTAATAAAGTACTCAGCAGTGAGTCTCAAATAATACAAGGCAGCTTGACCTTGGCAGAATGCACACTTCATTTAACTAGGAATGATATTCCCTTTTGAGTTTCTCCTTATTAAAGTCAGCAATAATGTGGATCATTCAAGCCTTATGCTGAAAACTAAACCTAGTACCTGGGCCTCAGTCCTTTAACTTCTAAATGATTCAAGTTTGGGTTGCTTTACAAAGAAACCAGGAGCCACAGGACTGGCTCAGTCATAAGAGCTCTTAATGTTCTTGTACAGTAACTGGGTTTGGTTTCCAGCACCCACATCAAGTGTCTCACAACCTCCTATAACTTCAGACCCGACTTCCAACATCTTCCAGTCTTTGCAGGTACCTGCACACATTCAGTGCACATAAACTCATACACACACACACACACACACACACACACACACACACACACACATCAATCAATCAATCAATCAATCAATCAATCAATCAGTAATCAGTAAGAAAATTAGATGACAGGCAACCATTTCCAGAATGGTCTATAACTCTTATTCTGTTAAAGTGGTCATTTTTTTTTAAACAAAAATTTTATCTCACAGAATTAATAACCACAAGAAGGAAATCACACTCTGTCAATTAGATTGAAATCTATGATGTTATTAGCCTATAGAAAGACATAGAGTATGTTCAATTCACGGTTTACCGTCTAAAAGACTGGAAACAAGAACAAATGCCTAGCTCATAAAAAAACAATAATGAAAATTTTAATATATGGGAAGATATAATAGAGAAAGTGGGCTTTAAACTCAGACTCGAAGTTTAGTTGAAACCAAGATGAGTCAGAAGGAATGTAAACATTCCAGATGTAGTCAACAGCATAAGATCAGCTAGCCCTTGAGCATTTACTATGCAACAGATGATCTATGACCATCCCCATGCGTAGTGTTGGTTAATGTTACAGCCCAGTGAACTGGGTACCCATTGTTCCCACTTTGTTGATAAGGAAATCAAAGCTGAAACAGTTTGAGTGACTTATCCAAATTGACTCAGCCAAGTCTATGGTAAATCTGAGATGTAATGGCTGTTTAAGCCCAGGAGTCAGTTATTTGTGATCATTATATTTTACTGTTTAAAATATCCTTTTAGAGTTTATAGGAGAGAAAAGGAACTTGCCCAAATATTGATAGAGGATGAATAGGACATATGGAGACACAGGTTGGCGTACAGGCTGCGTTGGAAATACAACATTTTCAGAATTGAAACAAAGAGCTGTGGAAGATTTGTGAGCATGAATCCAATGCTAAAGGAAGACTTAGATATGAGGAGACAGCGGAAGTCAAGAGCGGCTTGACAAGTTTAGGAAAATGCTACTTAAGCTTTTGGCAACTATATACTTGGTAAGTTTTGCTGCAGTAACAAGTGAAAGCAATAGTTTGCTTCCTGGCTGTGCTACATGCCAGGGAAGGATGGTTGTGAGTGAGCCGAAGGTCATCTCTACCTGTTGTCTTCATGTTGGATTCAGGATCAGCCTCTGGACAGGCTATTCTCATGACAGAAAGAAAAGTTTCAGAACTATGCCTCTTAAGGCCTCTGCTCACCTGTTATTGTAAAATCACATATATTTGAAAATCGCAAACAGTGCTGACAGTCCAAGGGGCATCCTCTTCCCTGGGAGGGAAGGGGAGCAATCGGTGGGAACTGTAATCCACCAGAGAAAGCCTGTGCTCTTGCTGATACTGTCATTACACATTAAAGCGACAGAATGAAATGCATGTATTTCATAGGGGAACTGATTCTCTCGTTCTCCCCAAATAGAGAGCTCCATCCTAATGAGAACAGGTGCTGTTCTATTTCTACATGTTCTGTACACTATCCGTGTGTGGACGCAGTGCTATTGTACTTAAAATTTGACAGAGACTGAAGCATGAATCCAAGACAACCTGCACAAATTGATGGAGGAAGGACAAGTGCTCTATACAGTTTGTCAAAATTCAGATGAAATCAAATTAGGAAGATGGAAACTCAGAAAAAAAGCCAGCCAGTGAACATGAGTTCATACTTTTCCTCTTTACTGGCCAAGGAGACATTGTTTAGGATAACTTGATGCTCTGCCTCTTTGAGGCTGTTGACCAAGTAGTTCTGGTCTCTTGTGAAATATGTATAATACAAATGAGTGGAGCTAATGTAACTACATTTTTCTGCTAATATGTTACCCCAGAACCACAAAGAGTCAAATCAAATAAGTAGTGTGATGTGTTGCTAGAGAACCACTTCCAAACCTTTTCTAGAACACCACTTTCAAATCTTTTTCTAGAATACTGCTTCCAAGCCTTTCTCTAAATTTTGTTCTCGATGAGGTAAAAGTTTGAATACTCTTTATGCTGCCTGCCTGGTTTTTTTGCTTTGGTCTCCTGTCCCTTCTAGTTATTTGTGACACCCAAGACCTTTCCAATAGGTTCTTCTCAGCTCAAAGTCCATCCCTGTTGATCTCCTTCCCTGTTCCTGGTCAGGCTTTCTACTTGGACTCTTAGGTATGCTGTAGATGTGTATCTGAAAATCTTCCATTTCATCTGAGCAAAGGCTAGTGGATACAAGAATATTGCCATAAAAGATCAATTTTTGCCTGGTATACTATTTGAAAACTATGTCTTTACCATTTAAAGAGGAAACCCGAGTTTTCTGAGAACAGATCTTGGAAGTCCAGGGAAAACAGGATATTGGGACATGTGACAAATATATTTGGTGTGTACTTGCATAATAAATAAAGAGACAAATGCACAAATGACCACTTTCTGACCACTTTCTGACCACTCCATCAGGTAAGTCCATTCAATGTGATCTTGCTCTTGTATGACCACACAACAGTAATGTATAGTGTTTACTAACTCTATTTTGCTATATTTGAAAAAAAAACCCTATTTACAAGCGTACAAATCTAATCTTTAAAAATATATTGTCAATTATAAAATTCAATCACAAAATCATTAAGCTATCCAAGAAGGCATTCTGAAAAGGGAGAAAATTGGTAAATATAAAACCTATCATTAGAATATCATTTAGTTTATTTGAATAACCAAAAAAGTGGTGGCAATCTTCACCTTATAGCAAATATAAGGTGCTCACGGAAAAAATTTCTAAAAATAAAAATCAATAGGAGATTGAGTATTTCACGCACAATGTGAGACTTTAGTAAAAGAAACATATGAATAAACCTCTCAAAACAGGAAAATGTTATCTTTGAAAAATTAAATATAGAATATATCATTTTTAAAGTGATTTTTTTATTTAATATGTATATTTTGCTCACATGTGTATAAGTTCACCATATGTGTGCAGTGCCCACAGGGGATAGAAGAGAGCATTTGGTTTCCTGGAACTGGGGTTATAGACAGTTGTGGGCTGCTGTGTCAGTGCTGGAAACTAAACTCTGGTCTTCTATGAGAACAGAAGTGTTCTTAACTGCTGAGCCATCTCTCTAGCCCAGAAGGCATATTTCTTGATATTATGTATAAATTGATGCAATCCAAATCTTTCTATACAATCTTTGAATTTTTAAAACTTTGCATAAACTGTTATGAGTAGAAATGAGACTAGAAGGCCATATCACATATTTGCATGTCAGCCATCTTAGCCATCCAGTGGTAAGCCCTCGCTACTTTGCTTATTTCATTACTGGGGATTGAACCCAGGGTCTCCCCACATGCTAGGCAAGCACTCCCCCATGGTGCCTCAGTCTACTTTTTAAAATTATTTCATAGACTTCCCTTACTGTCTTCTTTGAATATCTATTATTTTAAATACCGCAAAATAAATCATTTTACAAGAGAAGAATTAACCAACTCCTTTATATCTGAAAAAGGGTTCATTGTTAAGCAGATGTACCCATGCTGTGTGGAAAGGGCTTATCTTCTACTTCAGACTCCAAGTAATACTGAAGTCTCAGCTATGAGGTAATGCTTTCCCATCTATGGGAGTTATTGCTTGTTCCTGGGTCCTAGTCAGTGACAGCTTTGATAGGATCTTTTCTCCCTGGTATGAAAGCACCTTGTCTCCCTGCCCCCATCCTACTGTACAAATTATTACACAAATGTCTCAGAACAAAACCCCTGTGATACCCAACTCCATTGAATTAACAGTTTTTTCATCAACCTCTATAAGTAATGTATATTGCTTTTTTCCACAATAGCAACATGAGGTGATTTTCACTCTATGGCTCTTATATTGGAAAGAAGATCATTCAATTTCTATATATGAACAATACAGTGAGCTGCATACACTCTAATCTAAAATTTTATTTCTAATTTTAGTATTAAAATGGCTCAGAGTAAATTTAATAGGCTTATAAAGCAAAATCTTTTCAAAGCTCACATTTAAAATGAAACAAGATCTTCATTTAAAAATTTTGTACTTTAAATTGTGACATGTTTATATAATGGTGACAGGAAGAGGTAGTTACATACAGCTTACATATAACTTTCATACAATACATACATACATTACAGCTTATGTCTAGGAATTGAGATATTCAGAATATTATAAAATAGTATATTTCTAGGTATCACACGAAAGTAGTCATGTGAAACACTTCTTTTTCTCTGTCAAGTGATAATTCAGTGGATTATGACAAAGAATCACCACTCGTTTTTAAAGTCATAATTTGAAGTCACATTTAAGTGCTGATTTGTGTTTAGAAATCTGGGCCCTTCTGCCTCCTTGCTACATAGACGCTTACATGCAACTCTCTGTGCACTGGAACACATTGCTTTTGTATGCTCAGCTTCTGAGAGATGCAAAGCTACAGTCATCTCTTACATTCAAAAAGCGGCCCACCGATATATGGCCATAGAGAGCTGCAGGAGAATAGTTTGTGGGCTCCTTTGACGGGCTCCTAGGGGTTTCTGTCTCTTTTCATGTAGTTGGAAGAGAAGGAAGAAAAAAGATGCTTCTTGCTGAAGACTTGACAGATGCACCCAAACCTTGCCATTTACAGAGGTCTTCTGTCTTAACATAGAAGAACCTCCTTTTTAAATTCTTCCCCCCTGCTTTTCCATGGTCCAAGATAAAATGATTTCCTGGAACCATTCACCCAGCCCTAATGTAACAGAAGACTTCAAGAGCAGTTTGTGTCTACTAACAGCTCTGTGGAGACCCTTGAAATTTTAATAAAGACCCGTCAACCTATCAGAAGAACATGTAATTTTATGTTCATTACTTCCTGGTACCTGACTGTAGCTTTTGCATGGTTACACCTCAATTAAACATTGAATTGAAGCTAATATCATTTGAATATAGAATTCAATAAAAAGTTGAGGTTCTATTCTTAATAGCATCTGTCCCCTTTAATGACCGCTATGGTCATTACCACCAGGTAACTGATAGACATGACCCTTTCCTCACGGAGGACCCTGGCCACAGAGTTAGCTTTTTAGCAGAGATGAGCCCTGGGTGAGAGGCTGTTGTGGAACTGGGCACCTTTACTTCCGATTCTACTACTGCCATCATTTTATAAATGCTGAATTTTTCTACTATAGTTTTTGATATTTCTAAAAAAAAAAGAAGGCAGCTAGGATCTGCACTCACCACCTCTCTCTGTCCTGCCAACTTCACCATATAACTGGCAAAATCTCCAGATAAAAAATGGTGTAAGTTAGCTAAATCTACTCTTTTAAGCAGTGACTTCTGTCTACTAAATAATCTGTCATTTGTGAATACTCTAAAGGAGGGGGAGGAGGAGGAAGAAACAAAGGCAGTCTGCACGGGGACTAAAACGTGACTTTAACTTTTAAATTAGGCTTTGCAGAGAGTATTACACATGGACAGTGAGAACCAAATAGAAGACTGTGATCCTGATACACACATTTTTTTAAGAACTTAAATTCCTGTTTCCCCTCCTGGAGAATACCTTTGACTGAGTACTGCCAAAGAAGAAAGCCAGCGGTCACTAATTCAGTTTCCTGACAATCAGCTCTGTGAACACTGAAAAATTCTAGTTCCATAATGTAAGTTGTCTCAGGAGTACTGTTTAAAGAAAAAGAATAATTTTTTCATGATTGTTGGCATCTTTTTTCTTTTTTTGAGTAGTCTGTTGAATATACTGCAAGGGGTCAGCTGGTCGAGAAGTGCCGCTGACAACCAGGAATTTTATATATTAATGAGTGGAGTCATTATAATAAAAATAATTCAAATGTTAGTGGAAACTCGGGTCTGGTGAGTTCAAAGAGCAAGGCAGAAACAGTTCATAGACTGCCTTGACTCTGCCAAATGGTGCTGCTTCCATTGTTATGTAAATAAAGTCACTCTACCTAAGCAAGGGGTGGCCTGGCAAGGCAAGTCAGAGGTCTGTTCTGCTTTAGATTGAGCTTAGTCCCTACAGGTCTCTCTGCACTTTAGACTGAAGTCAAGGCCACATGCAGCCATCCAGGCAGTGCCCTGAACAACCCTGGAAAGCTGTCTGAAGTGTCTTCCCTTAACTGAAATGGTACCTAATCCATGTCTTTCCAAGACATGCCAGGCAGGAAGACGAATGTTGAACATTTCACCAGATGTGACCCGGTCTGATCACCACTGAACCCAAAAAGAGAGGTTGCAACCAAACATTTTTGACATACTGAAGGAATGCAGCAAGAAGGCTTTTTGTTTTTTTATTTGTATAAAATATATTGTTCTTCCAGGCTGCAATGAAATAGTTTCTATTTAATTGCACAGAAATCCTAAGAAGGTTACAGCAGTGAAACATTAAAATTCTAAGGGCAACTAATAACATTAAAACTTTATAGCCCCAGATAGAATAATTTAGACAAAAACAACATGAACATATGTTTTGTGTAATAATAACAAACATTTATAGCTGTCAAGAGAGAAAAACACAGGTTTATGCACACCTTAATGGTGTGCATGGGTGAACATGAGTATATTTAAAACATAATATATTACAAAAATGACAGCAGGCATGGCTCTTCTGGGTGCTATGTTAAATCAATGAATAAATTACCAAAAGTGAGCCGTGGATGTTTGGAGGTGTAATTGAGCTTAACGTATGTAGTGTTATTTCAGAAGAAACTGTTCAAGGAGTCCCAAGTCCAATCCACTCTGCATCTATCCCGGGCAGTTTACAAACAGCAATAAATGAAACCAGCGCACAGTGGGAAGGAAGTTTAGTTATACACATTACTTAAATTGAGGAAAAGTTAATTTTAATATGCTTTGCAGGAATTGAAAACAAACATAATAATTTGCTTATGTTCACCAAACTGGAAATTGAAATGATAATATTTGAATTTATTTTAATTATTCACTGTGTGACTCACAAAATCACTAGAAATTATCTGTCTTACTTTAAGCAAATACATATACAAGCCCTTCATAAATACATAGGTTTATTATTCTACTTTTTTAATTACACCATTCGAATGCCACACTTTTTCAAAAAAATTATTAGGACTACAGAATGTGAAATAAATTTTAAGCTTGTTTGTGGCAACAAGTTAATAGCAATTGGTAATAACTGTGCTGTAGCTAAAGCCATTAATGTGAATTTTAGTATAAAAATAACTTCTTATAACTTGCTTTATAATTACAAGGTTGTTTGTCTTACTTAGCACCTTACCATAGTTTTATGGAACAGGAGAAGGGGTACGATTTTTTATTGTCCTGGGCCTATTTTTTCCTGGCCTTAATTGTCTCATATTTTTCTATATTATGAAAAGCCATGATTGTTTTACATGGGAAATCTGAATCAAATTTCATTAGAATTAAGCCCCGAATCTTTTAAATTACTGATCTCTCCAGCGAGCCCAAAGGCCCATCCAACAAGTGTAATTCCTTTCCTGAGAGGCTGCAACTTTAGGCAATTGAAAACGTTATGGTGGGCTTAGGCAGCAACCATGCTGACTCCTTATCTTTCATTTCTTTTCTGTTAATAGGGTCATTATATCATGGCAGACGCAGGATGCAGGAATGTCATGTGCTCCATAAAAGCAGACTATTTTCCTGAACAGCATATTTTTATCTGTCTTGTTAGCCCTCTGCTTTGTCATCATTTGTCACCATCTACTACTGGTATCGTCAATGCTCTGTGTAGTTGTGCAGGGCCCTGGACTCATAAACCCAGCAGCTTGCTTTTCTTCCTGTACTTGCAGAATGCCTTCTTCCTGGCCTTGTCAGTAACAAAGTTAAGTTTGTATTTATCAAGACCTTTTTATTTGGAATAATAATACAGTTAAATAAGAAGTCATTCATCAGCAATATCTTTGGCACTTTCACTTATGTGGTCACTGTTAATTCACATTTGCACTCTACTCCTTTCTCCCCAAATAGTGCACAAACTAACCAACTTATTGACTCTGCCCAACACGGATCCCTGTGGACCTGTATGCTTTTATGAGCACATGGTGATTAACACAGGGAGAGCAGTCAGATGCAGACAGACTATGAAGCCCACTTACTGCTCTGTGTTTCTTAGGAGATCAAGGTGTGGAGCTCTCTGCTTTACACAGAGAGTATACCACTCTAGCCATACATACTGACACAGATAAACCTACTTAGAATAAAAGCTTTCTTCTTTCACTCTCTTGTGAATCTTCTCTGTCTGCAGCACAGGTCATGCTTCTTTGTCTCTGGAGATTGACCCCACAGAAGCATCCTGGTTGTTAAGCAAAAAGTGTCAGATACAGGAAGAAAAATTTACTGAGGCATCTACAGACAAGACTATAAGAGCCCAAGCCATTCCCTGACAGCACTTATTTTAAGTAAACCATCCTCCTTTTTCTGGTTTGAGGCAAGCCCTGTGGAGTTAGAAGCAAGGAGACAGAGATGTAAACAGTGTTGAGGGGTCAGCAACTGAGCCAACGTTAAGTCAACTAGCCAAGTGTCACATTTCTGTCTTTACATTCTGAATAATACACCCAGCAAGAATAAATGACTCACTGAAAGGTATTATAGATCTTTACATTCATGTTAATGAGATATCAACAACCCTGAATGAGGTACCAGAACCACATTCACAACAACTTTCATATAAGGTTTCAAGATCTTGAACCTGTTATTTCTTAAATCTCTAGAACCAGTCACCTTAAGATTTATTCTGGAGCTTAAAGATTGACAGTGTCATGCATGGAACCTGTAACATCTCCATGACCAGTATTTTTGCCCTGAAGAAAGAATTTCAAGAACCACAGGATGGTGTGTGAAAGCAGGACCTGTTCTGGGACCGACCAATATCCCCACATACAACTGTCACTACCAATGCTACCAAGGGTACCATTGGACTCATGAAGTATTTGGCTCTGAGTACTGGTCACTTAAGGTGTCTCTCCAGGACCTACTTCTTGTTTTCTTCTTCATACTCTTTCCTGCTACATTCTGTTTCAGATCTGTCTTTACCTCAGGATGTCCCTTTGGGTTTTCATCTCTAACTTTGCCCTGATCCTATGGTTTTCCTTCATCTCATGACCCACTCAAAGGTCCTCCATATAGCCCAGCAACATCCCCACCTCTCCACCTAGCTCTGCAGGAGAATGGGGATTCAGATGCCCAGATTGGTAGTAACTATAGGAGTTTATTAATAGAATATCTCTGGACTACTGACAATCACATATGAAATAGTCAACTCTCTACATGATCACCTCAGGGAGGGAAAAGGGGGAGGTAGAACCATCACTTGTCATGTGCAAGTAACATAGCAAAAGAATAGATTCTCTGACATCCCTGGGTCACCACGTTTGATCTGATTTGTGATGTGAGAATATACCAACTTGCTCTTAGCACCCCACTGGCTAGCTCTGCAAATTTTCTACCTATCCTATCACTTTTTAGTCTCAAAGTTGGTTCTTCCTCAATGAAAGTAACCGATATTTAATTTAATCTTTAAGGGAAAAAATTTATTAAATTTGAGGGCTTTTTAACCTGCAAAACAAGCCAATAATAGTTATCATTGCCATATATTTTATTGTTGTTTTATGAAATATTAGCTTACAAAATCACCTTTTTGTTCTCATCACGGCTATTTAAAGAAATGAATGGCCTATTGGGTTTATAGCTTTTCATTGGTGAGATATAATACTGGATATAACTTAAAGGAAAGAATTATTCTGGCTCATGGTTTCAGAGGTCCAAGCTCTATTGTCCTTATCATCTGGGGCCTAAAGTGAGGAAGAACGCCACAGTGGTGGGGCACATGTCATCTGCCCGGCTCAGAGCAGCCAGAACGAAGAGGGAGAAGAATCAGGAGGAGACAACCATACTGATTTTCCAAATGTGTCCCCAGTTAGCTAAGTAGGCCCTACCTTCTACCCCTCACCATCTTCCAATAATGCTATAATATTATGGGTCCACCAGTAAGTTAATGCACCGATTAGATTAGAGGGCTTTAGGTTGTAGTCCTTTCCCCAGAGCCCATCAGCTAGAAACCAAGTCCCACTAGAAACCTAGTGCTATGAACCAATGAAAGGCATGTCTGATAGACTGAAGTGACAAAGTGAGAGGAAGCTAATCAAACAGTAGAGACTTCCCTCCGGAGTTCACTGGCCAGATGAGTGAGTGTATGTCAGTTGTTTGTGCTCAAACCAATTATGGTTGGGCAAAAGAATGGTTTTAGTGGCCTGAAAGACCAACCCTGATTCACTGCCTGGCTGAGGAAGGATCCACCTCCCCTGAAAGACACCACATGACAGAAGGTGGCTATGAAGGCAGAGTAAGTGGTTCTGTCAGGAAGGAGGAGGAATGTCACCCAGGCGACATGGCCTGCTGTATTAAGTTTAATAATGATTATTTGCTGTTTCTGTTGCTGATTAAATCATTAGTGCAACAAGATCAACCTATTTCCCTTTTATGAGGACAAGTGTGCCCACACTTCCTAATAACCAATTTTACTATTTATGGGAAGAAAGAACTATTGATTGCCCTGGAAAAGTACATAAACCAAGAGCTTCTATTTCAAGGCATTCATTGACAGGAGGCTGTAAGAGAACATCTGCTTAAAATGCAGGATTTCCAAAGAGATTCCATCTTCAAACTCGTTTACCTCATTTCCATTTTGTGTATGAGCCAATGGAGAATTGTCATTAAGCTTTTCGTGCACAACTAAAACTAAAATAATCTGCATATAACAATTGAATATGCCATTTCTCAAAGGTCTGATTTAGGAATACAACTGCAAGCCACTCCACACTTGGATAAAATATGAAAGTAACTCTGAAGGAAGACAAACACTAAGGATATTAGAGCTACCTTTCCTCAGATATCTTTGTTCACATTGCTGTTCTCTTTGTCCTATAGTGAACGGTTAATAATTCTTAGCCTTCAAATAAGAAAGGCAATTTCCAATGACTGAATTACAGTAATAGTCATGAAGTCTACTTATTAGGGAATAAAATGACTTCATTTCATTATAAAATATAACAATACTATACAATGATGACTTTGAAAACTACATTTGTTTTCTGTTCATATTATTATCAACTTCTGTCTAAAGAAAAACAACCAGTGATATAAGAGATTATTGAGAATGAACAATGAGGGCCATAAAGCACCCTTTAAAGGCATATACAGTTCTTGTGTTTAAAGAGTGTCATTGAAAAATCACTTTCTAAGTGTTAAGTGTACAATAGGTCAAGGTATAGAATGTCCTAAGTCTTGGATAATGGAGAAATTGAAACATGCTAAGCAGGCTGACACTTCCCTGCAACGGTCATAATCATCAATGTCATAGAATGTCTCAATATAAAAAAAATCACCAGCACAATATACTATGGTCAGTTATTTTCATGTTGCAAAGGAAGAAGAAAGAAGGAAAGGGGGAAGTGAGGCAGGGATGGGGGAGGGAGGGAGAGAGGCAAGTAGACATCCTGGCATGCACTCAGACTGAGGCTGAAAACAAGACTAGCTGAAACAAAGAAGTGTTTCAAAATTCCTTATAATTCAAAGTGCACAGCCCTTTTATTTGGATGGCGCAAATAAACACAATAGGTTGAAATATGTTGAAGAAGCACCACTCCTTTCTGGCCTCACAATTGGGTCAGAAATTCTTGCTGGAAATGAATGGTTTTACAGACTTTATCCATGTGCATCTGTCCAGTGAAATTTAGTTTTTCTCACCTGGCGTGTTATTGGTAGAATGAAATCCGAGTATATACAAGAGGTATCACATGGAGAGCAGCAAAGAAGCAGATCCAACAAAGCTGGCTTGAGAAAACACACGAATGCTCATGTGTGTGCATGTGCTGCTATACGGAGTATGTGCCAGAGAAATGCTATACAGAGAAACCATGTGGTCATTTTGCAGGGCAGAACTCTCTAGCTGTGTGCATGCTACAAAGGTCGAGAAGCATACAAACTTTATTGTGTTAGCTAAGTCTCACATTCATCATTTACTAGAAGGATATATTTATGAACACAGACTACAGTGAACCAAATATAATATGTCAGAGATTAGACTTTGTTAGACATTCAAATACTGCTCTGATCTAGTTCTGCCCTTTGAATTTATGTCAATTTAGAGACCTCTACCTTTTCAGGGTCAATCTTACCTAACCTTGTTATAGAGCTTTAAAGCAAAGACCACAAATTTCATCAACTAGTGAGCTGGCCAGTTACTAATTCCTTTTAGATGCTTTTAGGTTTTTTATTTTAAGGAAGTTATCCAGAACATACCATTCGAACAAGCATTTTTAAAAACAAAGATAAAAATAAAGTAGACATAAAATCTGAGTAACCAACTACAATAATTAACCAACGTGACTTGCTTTAAGTAAGCCTCGTAGTAATAATAAAATTGTGGGAATTTTCACTTTTATAGTATAAATTACTACTTATTGGGGGAAACAGGTAAAATGACCACTTAAAGTTTCGGTTAAGATTGTCTTGTTCAGAATGAAAAGCATAGAAAAGCAAAGAGTGAGCCACTATTTACACGGCTAAGAGAAACATTGCACTGTGACAGCAAGATAAAGTGGACTTCCATGCTCAGCATTCAGAAGGAAATACATAGTAAGCAGATAAATGTAAATAAACTACACCATAACCTGAAGTATTATGTAAACTGAGTCAAAGAGAAGTTTAAGATGGACTTGCTCTTCCAAGGAGTCTTGACGGACTCACCCTCAAAGCTAAGTATAAAAGAGAGAAATGGAATGTCAAGATGAAAATGATGTTACAAGGCTGTGTATGGTAAACCATTGCATTGCAGCATAAACAATAAACCCAGTTCACCTGAGACAGGACACACATGGTAAGAACTCTCTTGAGAGGACAGGATGCACATCCTATTCTGCTCTCTCAGACCTGCCTCTCTCTCCCTCCGCCCATTATCTATGGCAATCATTTCCCCAGAAACTAGTCACTGAGTTTGATGTCATCCTAAATCCATTGTCTTTGTCTTTACTTTATCATCAATGTTCATTGATACTTTCTCTTCAATTGGAGAGGACACATATTCCTTCTTAAATTTCACAGATTCCCACCCCCAAGTAACTTCCTCTCCTGCATTTGAATCACTGTACAGAAGTCTCCTTTAAACATGGTGGATATATTTCAAGACCCCAGAGTGGCTTTTTGAAACCACTCATTTATTACCAAATTCTATATATTCCACATTTTCTCTAATACACATATAATAATAAAACTTAATTTAAAAACTAATGGCAGTAAGAGATTATCAATAGCCATCAATACAATAAGGCATTTATAATAATATATCATATATATTATTTATAATAATATAACATAAAAGTTATTGAATGTAGTCTCAAAATTTTATTGTGCTGTGCTTGTGTCTTCCTGAGATGGTACTGGGTGATAACAAGAGCACCTTAAGGTTGTTCTTTCGAATATCTGAACACAAGTTCCCTGGAACCATAATAGTCTGATAACCAGTAAGATTGGGTCTTGCCATGTAGCCTAGGTTGGCATTGAACTTGTGATCCTCATACCTTAGTCTCCCAACTCCCAGGACTACAAGTGTGTGCTACTAAGCCTGTCTGTAATAACTTTCCATCTTTTCTCTTCCACCTGACCTTGACCATCTGCTTTCTATGGACATACTGAATCATTAGAAGCATTCGTGTGCATGTAACAACTCTTCAGCCTATTATTTTAAGCTCTCTACAATGCATCTCAGTTTGAACCTCCATAAGGCCCCTCTCCCTTCACATGAACACAGGGGCATCTACTTCAAAAGTGTCAAACTCTTCTTGCTTGTCATTTCCTAGATGTCCTTCATATTTTCTCTTTTTTTGTTGTTTTGTTTGTTTATTTGTTTGTTTTTTACCTAGGATGTCTGTCCTCCAATTTCTTCTGACTTCTAACTTAGCTGAATATTAGATACTACTCTAAACCCCATATTCTGTTAGTGGGGTAAATGTCTTCTTAAATATAATCAGATTGAAATTAGGCTCACTCCCTTTAGAATGATATTCACGGAGTTTAAAAGACTGCAGTCAATACTTATTGATTTTACGGATGAATAAGAACATTATAGACAGAGGTTCTGTGAGAGCCATGAGTGAGGCAGAGAAAAAGGAGGGGGACAGATTTTAAGTAAAGAAAAACTAGAAAATTATAAGAAACAAAATATTAGTAAGAATCCTAAGTATGCCAGAGAAAGAGGTAAAGGGCTGAACACAAACCTAGAGTATAGCAAGGCTACTATAAATACTAACCATGCATGTTATACAACACACAGTAGTCGAACAATGATGCCTATGAGGTCAAATATAAAGGTTTTTTTTTTCACTTTAGTTTCTAGAATGAAGGACTGAAAGTGAGAGAGGTTACACTCAAGAAAGACAAGAAACCAGAGATGCCCGTAAGCCTCATGTGGACAGTCTATGGAAAAACATGTCCGCAGGAGAGCATGGGCAGCCTATGGTAGGATACATCCCCAGGAGAGCATGGGCAGCCTATGGTAGGATACATCCCCAGGAGAGCATGGGTAGCCTATGGTAGGATACATCCCCAGGAGAGCATGGGTAGCCTATGGTAGGATACATCCACAGGAGAGCTTGGGCAATAGCTTTAGGTTCTGCAGCATGTCCCTGGATTCATGGCTCCTGCTTTCTTTCACCCTTCTTCTGTCTCTTGTTTCATTTATCTGAGTCTTTTCTTTAGGCTTGTTTTTTTTTCCTCTTCTGCTCTATCTCACTTACTGAGGTCCACAAATTTACTTAGTCCAGGAGACAATGCTCAACCAAGGACAAATATGAGAATCTGTTACCCAAGTTCAGTGAAAAATGGTCTAAAAGTTGTGTTGAACTGGACCTTCAGCTTTGGACTAGAGTGTTTTCAATCTAGTTAACATTTCCCTATACGTGTGTACGTGAGTGTGCAATATGTTAATAAACTTCTACATACACATCTACATATAACATTTTTTGAGAAGTGTCACCTTTCATTTAAGGATACTGGAAAATGAGACGGGAAATGTTCTGGTACTATCACAACTAAGTGGCCATCTCTCAAGTGTATCTGAAAGAGATGAGCAAAATGTAGCCATCTCAATACCCCTTGACATCCCTGGATAGAAGTGCTATCCATTATAGGTGTGAGAACAGCTAGACAGGAGTTTTAAGTGTTAAGGGTATTGACTGAAAGGGTGGGTACTTGTAAAGTGCTGTTTTATATGCAGTCCTGTGTGACTCAATAAACACAAGAGTCAAAGCAGGGTGATCTCCTCAGCAGGCAAGGCTCTCGCTGGCCAAGTACTCCCCTGCCAGAAATAACACATTCCAGGAAAGAAGTGTAAATAACACACTGAGGTCATTGTTTCACACTTTCAAAGAATCTACTTATTAATTTGAAAGCATCTTTAGAAGCGATTATGTATCTTGACTTTTTTGTGTATTTATATATAAGAGTTTCAAAAGATAATGACCTCCACTATGCATTAAAAAAAATCTCTCTATTGTATTTATTGTGTATTATCTTTATAATGAATAGAAGGGTGTGGTGTGAGTCAGGTAGTAGAAGACTGCTTTCTATGGACTCTTTCTATGGCTAAGTTTGTAGCTAACAAAATGCATCTTTTTAACTTCTGGGTACTAGTAAAAAGATAGGGAAAAGTCAAGTGCCTACTTACTTCTATGAAATTTCTATGTGTTGATCAGAATTTCACCAAAGAATTTCACTCAGATTCTTGCTGAGCCAAACATTTCTATTCTCTAGTCAAGGTCACCAGTGATGGAACTACATACAGTGAGAAGACAGACATAAGCTGTGTTCTTATCAACTATACTACATTACCCTACTCTCTTCTGCACTACACGACACTACTTTACACTATTCTACACTATATTACTCTACATTACAGTGTACTACACTGCACTACTTTGCACTACACTACACTCCAGTATAGAGATGACCTCTAGCCAGCCTTTGACCTACCATTAGATATGTTTATTTTCATAATCCTTTTCACCAGTCACCACATCAGAGCAGAGCTACAGACTAATAAATATGCAAACTAGGAAATTAGAGAAACCTTTTGTAAAACTGGATTGCATCCAAATTTAGTAACCACACTGGTCCTCACTTTTGTTTCTGACTTTCAAAAAGCATAAAGCATTTTCAAAAACAAAAAAAAAGTTGCCCTTCTGAGAACAAAAGAGGGGCTACCCACAAATCCACAAGAGAAGGAAGCTCTCCCTGAGCAGAGAAGGGCTCGGAGCTGTCTGGATGCTGCGTGGAGGCTAACGCACTTCCTACTCGTTTGCTTTCATCAAGAACACCATTCCATTTCAGTCTGCCAACATCCTAATTAAGATGATCTGAATCTTAGGTGATCTATTATTCTAGATCTAAGATAGCCCAAAGCGCGTTAGACAAGCCATTACATGATGTGCTTACATGAATGATAAGACCACGGAGCAGGAAAGCGCATCTTCTCTCTCACGTATAGCTCAGCACTGGGCAGAGTTTCCTGTCAGCACTCAATAAATAAACAACAAAGCCTTTGCCTGTTGGCTCTCTCTCTCTCTCTCTCTCTCTCTCTCTCTCTCTCTCTCTCTCTCTCTCTCCTTGTTAGGTACAATTTACTCCTACTATCTCATTTCTAGTTCCTTTTACATTATGTGCCTATGTTTTTCTTGGCTTTAGTTTTGTAAAATGAAAGGGTCTCCAGTAGATTTCAATATGAGTATATAGCAGTACAGCAGCTGACAATATGTAAATGGGATTCCCACTTATTATCATAATGCCCTTTATGCCAAACTTATATTAAAGAACATACTGACTATATATGTCCCTTATCTAGATCAGAGCTTAATGCAGAGACAGTGCTCAGTCTCAGTAATGCTTTGAAAAATTCAGGATCAAACCGTATTCCAGAACAACGGCATCAGGTTGCACTATTACCCCAAAGGCATCATCTAATGCAGAGAACATCTTAACAAGTCCCCTTATTCACCCCTTTATCATTCTTTAATTAAGCAGAATTACCCACAATTCATTTGCCTAAGCATTGGGTTAACACTTGGACTTCGGGTAAGCAAACATGCCAGAGTGCCTGTTAATACTGAGCTTCCTTCCCTCACTTGACATCTGAAGATAGGTTGGGTAGTCACTGATGCCCAATTCACACCCAGTCAAAAGCTACACAATTCCCAGTCCCAGTCAGACCTAAAATTCTTGTTTGTAGGCCTGTGCAAACATATTTAAAGGCCTCTGTGAGCTTGCTCTTCAGCTATCATTGAGTTGATGTTTTTGATGAGCTTCAGAGTCTGATACCCATTTCAGAGGATGATGACTTCACCTCTGAACCTCAGAGAAAGAGGATGAAATAAATGTCCCTGAATCCAGAGCATCCTAGATACCTGAATCCTTTAAGGAAATGAAGATACTGTTTGGGACCTAGACAGGTAACTCTGTCAAAATCTGCAGGTGTTCTGTGTTCTAAAGACCTAGATCTATTTCCTTTTAAAGGACAAAGAAGCTGTTGTTACATACTTTCACTGATACGAAGTTGGGTAAGTATCATGGGAAGATACTGGCCCCTGATTCTATGTCCTGAAGCTTCAGAGGGGAAAAGCAAAGAGAGGACAGATGTGAACATTTTAAAAGAGACAATGTCAATTAATTTTCTTTTCCTTAGGATATTCTGGCTTTTACCTTGAAAGGTCAAAAACATGTAGCTTCTGTTAAAACATTGGATAGTCACTATATTTTGAAATCTTCCAACTGCACATCACTAAAATAATTAAAATACTAAGCCTCTAGTTTAAGTTGATAAATTTTTATCAGTCTTTCTTACATAATTATAAGCATATTTTAAATTCTTGGATGCATATGCTAAAGTTGTATTTCTGGAACTGATGAATTATGTTCTCTATTTCCATGTATAAAAGATCTCACAGTCCTGGGAAAACACTTTTTTAAAAAATGAAATACAACAAATAAGGTATGCGTGGGTCCTGGGGGAGACGTTTCCCACAGTCTTTGAATTTCCCCCTATCCTCTCTCTTTACAAGATTTCTAAGACCAAGCCCTTTCCTGCAGTCTCTCAAACAAGGTAAAAAAGAAAAATACCCCCTAGATATATTCCTTAGATTTTCTATTACGCTTCTCAAGCTCCCAGTAGCTTCTGAAGTAAACCTAAGATGAGTTCTGGAGTTATTTTTATTATGTTTTAATTTTCATTCCTCTTAGGTCTCAGATGAAACAGATAATCGTTAACTGCTACATTTGGGGCTGCATTTCATGGCACAACTTGTGAGCGACCCAAGCAAGGTCACGCCATAAGAAGAAGACTCCTGGAAAGGACAGGAAGCAGTGGAGGCTAGCTCTCAGTCCGGGGGAGCCAGAGGCTAACTCTCAGCCCAGGGGAGCTCTGGTGTGCCCTATTTCAGCTTGCAGTACTTTATGCTATGTGACAGAAAATTCTTAGGCAATATGTATGTGTGTCCTTCAGACTTGGAGTCTTATTGCTCCAATCACTAATTAGTCAGGATCGATTTTTTTTTTTTTTTGTACTGGGATCCACAGTGCAGATGCTGGCAAGCAGGTAAAATAGCCTATGGCAATGGTCCTGGATTCCAGATCCACCAAACATCTCAGGCTTCTGAGTCTTTATCATGCTAAGTTCTCTGCCCATCATTTTCACATTGGCAAATATCCTCCCATCCTCATTTTAAAGAGTCAACTCCTTCCATATCTTTCCTTGATGTTTCTTCCCCCTCTACTTAAAGCATCTTGTTCCAGTTTCTGTTGGAATTTTATCAAATCCGTTCTAATCATTCGTCTCTTGTGTCATTAGACTGTGAAGGCTTCTGCACTGCATTTTGCCTGTTTAGGATTTACTCTGTGCAAGGCTCTGCTCTGCACACCCTGTTTATGTCCTTGCTGGCTTGAAGTTCATTTAGTGGCCTCAATCTTCAATGATCCTATGCCTCTGCCTCTTGAGTGCTAGGACTGCAGGTATTCCACAAAACACCCACTCATTATAAGCATTCTTTAAACTAAAATAACAGATATTTGAGGAAGAAATTATCTGTACTCCTTAATTAAAAAAAAAAAAATTATGCTCTACGAGGGTTGGGGAGATGACTTAGGTGTGCCACAGCGCACATGTGGAGAGCAGCAAACAATTTATGAGAATTTATTAGATTTTTTATCCCACCATGTGGGGCTCTCTGAGATGTGATGGCCGCATACTCTGAACATTTACATTTACATACTCACCTACATTTACAAGTGAGAAACAGAGAAGTTGGGTAATTGCCTCAAAGACACCCAGTAATACGTGGCAGCCATTTAATTCAAGCACTCTAAGTCTGTCTCCTTGATAGTTTGTCCCAACTCTAACAGAAACAATTCAGAAACATTAAACAAATAGGAAAAGAACCCGATCTTTCCCCATTGCATCCTTAACCTTACGTTTATTTTACAGCCATCCTTGAGTATGGATGTGTTTGTCAGGGAAGATCACCTGGCTCTGCAGCTCCCGGGTTCCCCGTATGCAGACACCACACACAATCTCTTCTTGTTGGTATTTTCATTTGTGGCATTTGTTTGTGTGGTGACGTGAAGTAGGAATGCGTTAATGAGGACAAGTCTGTTCTTCTCTGTAAGCTGATGAAACTCGAGACATTGTCTCTTCTGCAGTGACTCAAAAAGCAAGTGTTTGTTCTTTTCCTTTTGTTTTCTAGAAATCAGGGACAGGGATCACCACTGGTCAGGGTATTCATTTCCCCCTCCCATCCTTAACTTCAGGCCACCCCTTTCCCAATGTTCTGTGTCCCCCATTTGGCCTTTTAAATAATTTTTAACTCTAACACTTTGTATTTACTCTTGTTTCCCTTTTTATAATAGTTCTCCGTCAAGATAGAGATTTAGAAAATTCAAAGTTGCTTTAAAATATATAGCTAAATACAGGTGTCATCTGTTTACAAAGTTGTCTACACTGCTTTCTAATGGCTGTGTAACATTTCATTCGAATAAGATAGAGCCCAGTTTAATCATACAGTTCTAGTTTAAACATTTTAGCTGGTACTGTTTGCTATTTAAGTAACAATGTCTCAGACATCCTCCCATTCATTGGTTATATGTGGGGGAGGAGAGGGTTGCGGGGGAGGAGCCTCTTACAGGGGTTCCCATTACAACCTGAGAAGGGGCCGCCATTGCAGGAGGCTTTCTGAAAATGCTGATGTTGTCTTTTAAGAATATATCTACACAGAAATCCAAGGTTATTTCCCACTTAGTCACAACCTTCCCCTCCCCCACAGCAGGCCAACAGCTCCCCCCACCCCCCTTGCCTCTTAACCTTCTCAGACCACACCACTCCCTCACAGCAGCCCTCCCTGGACTTTCCTGAACTTCTTCCCTATAACCTGTTTCCCTTTGTTGTTTTAATAGTACAATCTCAAAGAGCATCCTGACCCCACAAGCTCGGCCTCTCTAACTGCTCAGTGTGCACTCGGCCCAGGCACTGACAACAACGACAACAACGGGGAGCAGAGAGGAACCTGGGATCTAAGCCTGAAAGTGCAGACTCAAGCCCTAGCTCTGAGCCCTAGAGGCTGTGTGCCCTTAGGCAAACTGGTTAACCTCTCTGGGGCTGCTTTACCATGTTTAGTGTTTGCTGTGATGTTAAATGAAGAATATGGCAGAACGCAGAGCAGCCTGTGAATGGAAAATGGACGTGACAGAGAGCTTTTGTTTTGTCTTGTGTTGGTAATCTCGCCTACGTCCCCATGCAGTACTCCACCATGAGTCTACCTCTCACCCCTCTGTCTGTTAAGTAAATAAAACACAACTCAGTTTTTAGTTGTGTGCTTTCTTGTCATTCCGGCTCCACTTCCACAGCGAAGCTGTCGCCAATCAACTGCTTCCTCAGTAAGGAGATGTCTGCTGACTAAGGTCCAGGGTCCAGTCCTTGGTGCTAGCTGCAGCTTTGAACCCCCATCAGGTCACTTCCTAAAATATGTGCTCATGTGCCACGCACTTCTCTCTCTTTCCTCAGGTGTTTCCTGGAATGTGACCTCCTCCCCGGAGGAGGGTGATCAGCCTCCAATGGGGCTGATATTGCCTTTCAATTCTGTTTCCAACAGATAAAGGGGATCCTCTGAGCTTTTCACTGGCTGCATGGTCTCAGTGTCCTGGAACTGGCTTAGGTTCCTGCTCTGCCTGTATTCAAGAGTGTGAGCCTCAGAGGGCAAAGTGTGTGCTAGCTCGCTCCGAGCACAATGTCCATGCACGTGTGTGCTGAAGAAATGTGGTTTGATAGTGTTACCTGCTTTGTCCATGCCAGGAATAGAAACTATGAACTTTTCGATCTGTCTCCCCCCGTGCTACAATATGTTCAGATCCTGAGTCTACCATACAACTAATTTCTGGAGTCCCTCTCACAAATTGAGACATGTTAAGAAAATGTCAAATTAATAAAATTGTTTTCGACATTGTAAATCCACAGCATACCTTTAACGACAGCAGTATTCCGGATTAAAAGGCGCTTCATTTAATGTTCAGTGGCATATGTTTTACAGGCTATTTCGTAAATCCAAAACGGATAATCAAAACATGCCAATACTTGATTTAAAAAAAAAAAAACCTTGCTGTATTCGGTGCATGCACCATTATGGAGAAGTTACACTCTGAGCAAAAAGATTTGTAGCAAAGCATATGACCTTCTTCGCACTACAATGACCATCCCCTAATTAGGCAATGCATCTGATAGTCATTAACAGGAATGAGATAATGAATCACTTTCTCTCTTCTTTGTTAATTTGCTGTAACCAAGCGGCTAATGGATGTCAGAGCTGAGTGATTGCACTGATTACAGTGATTTATAGTTGCAACAAAACAATTTAAAACCATTCTGATTATTCATGTTAAAGATGCTTTATGTTTTGTTTACTAAATGTTTTATGCCCCCCTTCCTCCCACCCCGAGAATCCTGTCCCCCTTCTGCTCTGCTACTCTGCACAAAGAGACCTCTTCCTGGAAAACTTGAAAGTTGTCGCCTTTTGTTTTGTTTTCAGCCAAGATATATATATATACATACATATATATATATGGAAGGAGAGAGACAGAGAAGGAGTTGCAAAGTTTACCCACTAGAAACGAAGAGCCTTAGGGGTGGAAAGAAAACTTCAGTGGTGCCTAGTTCAAAAGAAGACAGGAATAAGAGTGTATAAGGCAAACTTCAAGCCACTTACCTTGGGGCTTCCCGTACCCTCCTCGTCCTCCACAGACACATCAGTAGCCAGTATCTCGGCTTTGATGGTGTCCAGAGCTCTGAGAATCCAGCTGTGTTGCCGTTTGATTTGCCTCTGAAGCTCCTTCCATTGACTTGCAATCATCTTCAGCATGTCCTTCAGTCCTTCTCCAAAGGAGAGGAAAGCACAAGTTGTGGGCCCAGCTGCATCTTTACCCGTGACGGGTTGTGACATAGAAAGCTGTGTGGCTGTTCCAAACTATACACATGCTTTTAAATGACCTTCCCTTTCCCGTCGCCTGCCACTTGCCACCCAGAGCTGAGACTGGCAATGCTAAGACATAACAACACAGAAACGGGGCAAGCATATGCAGAAACTGACGCCGACTCGGTGGTTTGGTGCGAGCAATACGAGTGGAACAGATCGTGACGTGTAAATGCCATTAACACTATAGCTTCACACCTCTAGTCTAAGACCCTGTGCTTATCTGTGTGCAGACTTCCTAATAATCAGAAAGAAAGGTACCTGAAAATAGATACAGGTACCTGATTGGAAATACAGTAAATAGGCCAGAATCGAAAGACTGCTATTTGGCATTAACACATCTACTTAATGCTGTTCTTTTCCAGTTTGTATAGTAAGTGGGGGTGGGGGAAAAGCTTCAGCCCACCCTGTTTTATGGTCGTCGTCTAGCAGGATAAGTGGAACCATACAAGAAAACTACTTTTTGCTCATAATGCGTTTTTCATAAATGCATCAACATTGGTCTAAGAGCTGGTTGAAGGCCTAAGCCTCTGTGAATGCAAAGACCTACAGAGAATTTGCCCAACGTCCACATGTGTGAACTGGCAGAGAAATAATCAGATGTCTATGGGCAGCCTGCCTTATATCCGTAACGATGCCCATGTTCACCCTAGTGGATATGCATCGTGTCTATAAGAACAGCTCTCCCTCATTATCTTAATGTCACTGCCAGAGCTCCTACATCAAATAGCATGTCATCGTGAAGTTTTCAGGAGTGTGATTTCAATTGGAACTCAGGCGGATGGCAAGCCCCAAATAAAATGAACAGACCGTTTGGAGGCAGTATTTCATCTTATAAGTATCACAGCATTGTATGCAGTATATGAAACATTTATAAATCTTGAAGGTCAATCTGATAATGTAAATATTAATAATACATAAGGAAGTGAATATATGCAGTAATTTACAGCAATGCTTCTTCATTCTTAATAGTCTGGAGACATAAAGACCCGCAATATTTCAGGGGGATTTACCTGCTTTGTGAGATGCAACGAGCTCAAGAAGTTGGTGTCCTTCTTCCTCCACAGCTTCCTTGAGGGCACAGTGACTGTCCACGTTCAACTTAAAACTCTGAAAAGAAGCACAGGACCATCAGGCTCTGGCAGGTGGTTACACACGAAACACACATGCAGAATTGCTTACTACTTTTTATCAAGAACCACACAGCCCTATTTACCCAACAGACAGACTAATTTGCAATACTAAAAGCTATTGATATTTGGGGTGGGCTTTAAGCGTTTCTGTTAGAGTAGCAGAGTGCACCTGTTTGGAAATAGCTCAACACATCCAGAAATTCATTACGATTTTATGAAAAGTCACATAGGCTATATGGAGAGTAGCAGCGTTCAATAAAATACAGTGAATTCCCACCCGCACATGTGTGATTTCCTTCATTTCTAAGAACCATTATTAATGCAAGTCTTTACGAAACCAGAGAACTTGGCAGCAGGAAAATGCAGTAGCCTTATGTCACCTAGATGCATCCACAGATACAGGGTTGTTTGATTCCTCTCTGTTCCTAGACTCTGCAAGAGCCACAGGACAGAGAGGGGCGGCTACATGCTATGGTCTGGATCCCAACGCTTTCCAGATTTTTTGCCCTTTAAAAGTTTATTTCTTAAGATGTGATGCTGTCTTATAAATAAACAAGTACATCATGAGGATTTTTCCTCATGACAGTCACTGACTTCTCTAATGGTCTATATCAAACTCTATGGTCTATATCAAACTGCTTCCAGTAAGCCTCCCCAGATACACTTGGTGGTGATCATTCTTCTCCTCCTCTCCTTTCTTCTCCTCTTCTTCTTCTTCCTCTCCCTCCTCTTCCTTCTCTTCTTCCTCCTCCTCCTCCTTTTTACATGTGATGCTACTGTAAAATTTATCAGGGATCTTCTGCTGTATTTCCATCTTTAGCTTGGAAATTATAAGCAGATTAAAGAATTGCTAGTTTCACAGACAACTCATATCACACACTAGGGATCACTAGTTTGTGGTCATAGTCAACACTTGCTGAGTGCATCCAGTGATGCTCTCTACTGAGAAGTTTAGATATTTTATGAAATTCTGAAATGTGATAAGACATTCCAACCAAAGGAGTCCAGTGAAGGAAAATCACAGCACTCATCAGCAACTGAATCATTCATTAGTCTTTGGGGCAAGAATTCATTCCTCAGCTTTACTAATTGGAAATACAGTGTGCTAAAGATTGGCTTTTCGTAATAAGGTTCCAAAATACAATGTGTTTTCTTTTGTTAAACATCATGGGACAATACGTGGATACACTCTACTGTGATTGGTATTAAGCATATCTGACACAGGATTAGATTAGACAGAGAATATAATTTAACTGAAGAATCTGTATAATAAACTGTAAGATCGTGTCTTCATTCCATGATTTATGTACTGTGTGTGGTCTGTGATGCCAAGCCAGGCAATGGAGACTTGGAGATCAAAATCTGTGGGCTCTGGCCTTAGTGGACAGCTGAACTTGGGGAATGCAGACTGGGTTATGGTGGATGGCCAGTGGTGAGCCTGCATTATTTTCTTCCTGGAGAAAAGGGACATTTTAAAGTACCATAGACAGAGATAGAATGAAAAGAGAGATACCATGAAACAAAGAGAGATAGCAATATAGCATAGAGATAAGGATTTGCACTGATGCAATTCAAAATGATGAATTATGTCATCCAGCCTTCTCAGAAGATACAGTAACATTTCAGCTCAATATTCCAGAAAGAGACAATATCTGGCTCCCTGCGTACTGATCAGAATGTCTTACATTGTTCCGTCTGCTACAGGTAGTCAGTCGAAATAAATATATATATATATATATATATATATATATATATATATATCAGAAACCTTGATACTTCCTTTTAAACATGGCTATTTAAAAATACTTTCAGATGTATTTATTTTACGTGTATGGGAATTTTATGTGCATGTATATCTGTTCACTGTGTGCATGCAGTGCCTGTGGAGGCCAGAAAAGGGAATTAGGTCCTGTGGAAATGAAAGTATGCATGGTTGTGAGTCACTATGTGAATGCTGGGAACAGAACCCGAGTCCTCTGCAAGAGCAGTAAATGCTCTTAACTGCTGAGCCATCAGTCAGATGCCCCAATACTTCTGATCAGTCCAATTAAGGCAGCACCTATGGATAGCTAAGTCTTTACTACCTTATAGTTGCATCCTTTCTTTCTGTCCCTGCTGTGAGATTCCTCTACACTGAAGCAATGCCATTTAGAATAGGGTACACAGGTTTCAGAAACGTAAGCAGGGAAAAGAGAAGCATCGAAGATGAGTTCACCAAACTTTAAAGAGAAACCTGTTGTAAAAATTTCAACATCACTCTAAATTCAGCCTGGTGATGTCGTTGGCTCACTATTTACCTGTATCAAATGTCTAGTGATCACCAGCTTTCAAAGAGGCACACAGGTCAATGTCTCAGTGCCAGAGAGAATGGAGGGACCTAGGAGAATGGCTGGCAATTTGACACCATTGAAGCTGAGAGTATAGGGCAGATGCATCTGAGAATGGCTGTGCTTCAGGATGATGTAGAAACGTTTGATTAGGAAATTGGAAGAGACGAGGTAGTCATTAGTAGGAACGAGGTAATCTGATAAGCTCGATGTTGTATAAAAGAACCATTTAATATAACTATTACCCAAATGGTGCATTATTGCTTGATTTCAGGTGTGCCCATTAACCATTAATAATATCAAGTAAGGAATTCGCAACAGGCCCCCAAGAAGGCAGCCAAGCAGGCACATTAACAGAACTGTCAGTGAGATCTCAGGCTGTTAAAGGATTCTTCAACACACTCTCCTTGTATTGCCTCCATTTCTCCCTAAAGAAGGGCTTTATTTCTTTTATGGATTTGTTCTTTCTATTAACCCGATAGCTGAGCCTGTCTCCATCCTTGTGCTGTTAGCATATCTTCTCCAAAATGCCTGCAGTGTGTCCAGTCCCTCTGCAATACCCACACCACTCCCTGAAGGTGCAGAGAATTCTCAAGACTAAATTTATGCCAAGAACATTGGCATGGCCATGCCCCATGATCCTATGTTACTGGTCTGTGCAGCTTGGATTCTCGGGAACACTGAGTCTTTTTCAGTGTCCTTAAAGGAACATGTAACTGAAGAGACAAGGAAAACACAAGTAGGGGCTGGGAGAGGTCTCTGTGGGGGAAGGGACTTTCCAGCAAGCCAAGACCCATGCAGTAGGGGAGAACTGACTCCTGCAGATCTTCCTCCTCTGGCCTGCACATTCACACTCATACACACACAAGAGGAAATTAATTGGCTAATTATAAATAAATAAAGCTCCTGGGCCAGCAAGATAGCTGCGAGGGTTAAGGTGCCTGCCACCAAACGCAAAAACCTGACTTCGATCTCTAAAACCTGATCTCTAGTATAAGGAGAGAACCAGCCACACCCCTCCCATTAAAAAGTCCTCTGAGCTCCATCATGACCCTCACACACTCTTCCACCCACAGATGTACACAAAATAGATAAATATACCATTTTGAAAACATTTTTTAAAAAAAGGAGATCCAATAATATAAACACAAATACTGATTATGAAAACAATTATTGTGGTGACATTAGAAAAAATACCCAAACAAAGGGGAGATGGAACCTGTAGAGACCATATCCAGTGCATAGGCACAGGTTTTGGTTGAGGGAGGGGGCCACCCACTCATCTCAAATATTTTAACCCAGAATTGCTCCTGTCTAAAGGAAATACAGGGACAAAGTGTGGAGCAGAGACTGAAGGAAAGGCCATCCAGAGACTGCCCCACCTGGGGATCCATCCCACATGCAGACACCAAACCCAGACACTCTTGCTGATGCCAAGAAGCACTTGCTGACAGGAGCCTGGTATAGCTGGCCCTGAGAGGCTCTGTCAGAGCCTGACCAATACAGATGCAGATACTCGCAGCTAACTATCAGACTGAGCACAGGGACCCCAGTGGAAGAGTTAGAGGAAGGACTGAAGGAGCTGAAGGGGATGGCAACCTCATAGCAAGAACAACAATATCAACTAACTGGACCCCTCCCCCAGAGCTCCCAGGAACTAAACTACCAACCAAAGAGTACACATGGAGGGACCCATGGCTCCAGCTGCATACATATCAGAGGATGGCCTTATCTGGCATCAATGGGAGGGGAGGCCCTTAGTCCTGTAGAGGCTTGATGCCTCAGCACAGGAAGATGCTGGGGCAGTAAGGTGGGAGCACCCTCATAGAAGCAGGGGGAGAGGTGGGATAGGGGGTTTACAGAGGGAAACCAGGAAGGGGGACAACATTTCAAATGTAAATAAATAAAATAACCAATAAAAAAAGAGAAAGACAACCAGAAAAAAATTATCAAGTTAATCAATGGGCAACGGGGTTATTACAACATCTGGCACGATCAGCTTTTGTAGACCTGAATGTGCTGTGAATTCAGACAACTCAGGTACCTATGACTACACCTGGCCATAAGACCTGACAAAGTAGATCATGCCTGTGGAATGAATAAAGAAAATGCATGTGAAAATGATCGCTTCCGGGGGAATCTCCCGGGACAAAAAACGTGGAAATGACCACATTTAAAGACTCAAATGTCCACAGTGGTCCATCCTTCTGGCACCTTATGGTGAGGACAGTTTCTCAGCTACTCTGTGGGTACTGTCTGTATCTACCAGGTCTCCTGAGCACTGTGAGTCTTGGGATGTTTGGGCAGCATCACGAGTGCCAAAGAGAGCGCCAGATTCTTTCTTGAGTAAATGTGACTTTTTTCTACGTATATACTATATATATCTATATATTAGTATATCTTCTAGGTGTGTTTTATAGGTGAATACAATAGTTATATTTATTGAGCTGTTCCTACCAGATTTACATATGTAAAAAGGAGCAATACAGAACCACGGTCTTCGGGCAGCTTATAGTCTAGTCCGTTGGGTCATAGAGATAAGTACAAGTGTATTTGTACGACCTAGCGCAGAATACACGTGTAGTTGGGATTTTCTGTGTGATACCAAGTGGTAGAGACTTTTTGCCTCAAGCAAAATGGAGTAATAATAGCCTAACCCAATGGGATTTGAGCTTGTTTAATTGTTAAAATATACTACACCAGCCAAGTATAAAAAGGCCAGAACTGGATAACGGCTGTAGGAGCCCACGAGATCCAGTCTCAGCAGAGCCTGCAGAGAGCTCATGAGGATTGAAGTGAGTTGTATCAAGGTCTAGAGAGGCTCTTGAGAGATGCAGAAGCATGGAGGTCTGGGTGCTCCAGGATGCTGGGGCAGACCACAGGCAGAAAGAAACACAGCAACTGTTACTATACGGGACTTGACCCCCAAGCATCACGAAAGAGCCATGGTGACATGCAGTGACGTGAGCGGACCTGTGAGGTTTGCTGCCTGCTGCATACAGACTTGATTTTTTAAAGGACGCGCTGGAGACAAGTGGGCCGATTTAGGAGGTTGCTGTGGTGATACGGGCCAGATGTTTCTGTGTGTTCATACTCTTTTTAATTAAAAAAAGGTATGCCTTTTCTTCTAAATGAATTGAAGAAAGAAACTTGGAGTGAATCTTCTGTCTTTTTAAGTTTTTCTCCGTGCGTGAGAGCAGCGTGTGCCAGACTCTAGTTCTTTGGCTGTTCTGATGCTAAATACCAGAGGTTATTAGTCAGGAGTCTCCAAATGTGAAAGGCATGTTGAACTGATGAACTCTTACTCCCACTGTCACTTAAAGAGATGGTGTACATGCTGATGAGGAAGACACTTTGTGACACTTCTTCACACAAAGATTTTCATTCCCTCAGAAAATGAGAACAAGGCTTTGCACGGGGTGGTGGTGGGGTGGGAGTAAGTGTTCAGTTAGAAAAGCCAAAGCGTGAAGTCATTACTGTGCCTCAGACCAGCTCTGCTTAGAGCCACTCTGTTCTTGGCCAAACAAGAGCTATTTGGTCTGTCAGAAGGCCTGGGCAAGCAAGTCATCATCAGTCACGAGGTGCTCGCAGCTCTCACTTACCACTCCACAATGCCATCCACACAAGTTAGATGCCATGCCGGTGCTCACAGTATAGAATGCACCTTTCAAAACACCACGTAAGTAAAGAATGAGAACTCTCTCAGTAAGGGCTTAAGAAGCTCTTAAAGCTGGTAAGGAATTATAATGCAATTTTAATGACAAGGCAAGGCATGCAAATATAGAGAGGATACAAACAAAAAGCAAAGGCAAAATTAAATCTATCAAATTATAGATGTTAATATGTAAATAATCTCATTGCAAAGACAAAGAAAACCTCGAGAAAACATACAAAGCATTGACATCACTTGAGGACAGTGGAATCAGAAGTTAGCACGGTCTGATCTCAGGAAACAGGTTATGCTTTAGGGACTTTTAGAAACAAGGTGAAAACATCACTACCTTACGGTTGCGAGAATTAGAGACAGTGAGTGGAAACCATTAGCACAGTGTGGCCATGAATAGTGCTTAGAAAGATCCTTGGGGTGTGTGTGTGTGTGTGTGTGTGTGTGTGTGTGTGTGTGTACTGTATGTGTATGTGTGTTTATACTGTGTGTGTACGTGTGTGTATGTGTGTGTATGTGTGTGTATGTGTGTGTATGTGTGTGTATGTGTGTGTATGTGTGTGTGCCCCTATGTGTGTATGTGTTATGTGTGTGCTGTGTGTTCATATATGTGTACTGTGCATGTGTTTATGCTGTGTGTTTGTGTGTGTGTACTATGTGTGTATGTGTGTGTGCTGTGTATATGTACATGCATGAATGTGTGTGCACCCATGCATGTGTGCATGAATGTGTGTGCATGTGTGCACATGTGTGTGCTGTGTACATGTACATGTGTGCATGTATGTACATGTATGTGTGCGCATTTGTGTGTATGCATGTGTGTGTATGTGCTCTGTGTGTGTGTACATCTGTATGTATGCATGTGTGCTGTGTGTGCATGTGTACGCATGTGTGTAAGTGTGTGCTGTGTACATGTACGTGTGTGCATGTATGTGTGAGCATGAGTATTGCCATGTGTGTGTGTACATGTGTGTGTGCGCACGCGTGCACATGCTGTGCACATGTGGTATAGGTGTGTGATGTGCACATGCCATTCGGTACCCAAGCACATGTTCATTCATTGGAAGCCTGAGCAGCAGGTCTTACTCTATTTCTTAATTGCCATGAGAGAGGGTTTCTCTCTTGAATACACCCTCTGAGCTAGGCTGCCTGGTCAGTGAGCTTTTAGAATCTGTCCCCCAGTGCTGGGTCTACAGTCATGTATAGCTGTGACGGGCTTGTTATGTGGGTACTAAATATTTGAACCCAGCTCCTCGTGCTTGCCGATAAAATGGCCTCACCCATTCAGCCATCTCCCTAACTCCTCTTATAAATACTTAAATTCACCTTCTCAGGTTGATAAATGGCATAGGTTGCCATGTGACAAGCACCCCTTATTGTTAATACTCTCTTCCCTAGAGACAAACACTCCATCTCTGTTGCTTGTGTCTCACTATCTACCAGTGGCTTGCACGCAGAGACACCAAAACCAAAAATGTTACTGAGACCTAAGGAAGAGAAGCCAACGGCCCTGTCTTCTTCTTCCTTGAGGGTGTGCTCTTGGATGAGTCATGTAACCCTGTGTGCTTCCGATCCTCTATCTATAATCAAGGCATTTGAACTCAATATTTTCTGGTCCTTGCATACTTTGATTTTTATCTTTTTTTTTCCATCCAGGCAGTTTAGGAAGAGAAACAGGAGAAGTTTTATTTACTTTAAACTAGAGAATTTTCAAAGAAAGAAGAGTCCCAAAGGCTATCTAACTATTCATCTACCCCGGGGCAGTTCTGTCCCTAGACTGTCCCTTCTAATTTTAGCCATCTCTGAGGAAGTCTCTTTTAACTTTTATCCTGAGCCCACATAGTTCTTCCCAGGAATTTAAGAGCTCTGTGATGAGCACTGTGAACTTCCCTGCTTCTCAGATTCTCCAGCACCTTGGTCGGAAATCAGAAGCAATACAAGAATATGCCAACAAGACCCACACGCTGGGTCATTCACTGAGCCCAGTCCATTGTCCCCACCCACACATCTGTACCTTAACCCAGCTCTGGCTCCAAGCCTCATCGTTTCCCTTCTTAGGTTGACCACACAGTCCGTGACCATGTCCTCCCTCCACAATCCACATTGGTTGTGTGTTAGTACACTACAGGCACTATGATCTCACACTTACAAATAGGACGATGAGCAGAATGGCCACACTCACTGCTCTCGGAGCCTAGTGAGTACCGTGGGAATAAAATTGTTAGTCCAGAATTACTGCAGACTATGCTGAGGTGGCCAAAAGCATCATGTGGGTCAGTGCTCGTGACAGGCAAGGACTCCAGAACTGGATGGTTGTGTTCAAAGCCCATCTCCTCTATCACTCTGTTTAATTCTGGGCAACTCCTGTCTGTTTAGTTCCCTCATTTGTGAAAGGAATTTTAGTGTCTATTTCCTTAGGTGGTAATAAAGATAAAAATCCCTTGATACACATGGAACAGAGCCTAGTATATCACAATAGCACAGTAACTGTTACTACACAAAACGATGCCTTCAAGACAGCTCAGATAGAGGCCCACCTCGTCTTAAGTCCTTGAATGGCTGGCCAGGACTATGTATCAGGCTCAGCCCTTGTCTGGCTGCAGGTCCTATCAGCTCAACTCCAAGGCTTCCACCCCACAGTCTACTTGTTCCTTTAGGGTTCTGTTCTTGTTGTGCCCGTGTCTGGCAAGTGCTGTTTCTGCAAAGCCCCATCATCCTTTAAAATTCAATTCAGTGTGCTCTCTAGCAAGGCTTTCCCGATCTTTCCTAGAAGTTAATATCCACAGCAAGCTTCAAGCCTCCACTTACCGACCTCCGTTAAAATTATTGACATGTCTGTTTCCCACCCTTGAGCTCCTTGAGAAAAGCGCTGTGGTTTCACTCACTTCGGAACGAGAGGGCCTAGCACACGGCTAACCACTATGGAAGGGAGCGTTTGCCTGGAGAATCATCCTGCAAACCAGCTTCCAACAGCCTGCAGCACCGAGGGATATCACTACGATCACTCTGCACTCCAGAGTGGTTGATAAATGTCCCCAAATTTTACTCAGTGAACACCATGTAAATGAGCTGTCATGTTCCTTCGCTTACAAAATTACTTGCCAATTACACTTAGATGACCCAGCATAATTGCCATGTAAACTGTACTCTGGCTGGGGTAACCTGAATCATCAATTTGACTTTACCCTCTCATCATATGGTACTTAGCACACAATTAAATAAATGGTCAGTCACTGTACATTTTTCCATCAGAAGGCAGTGGCTACTTTTGTCGTTGGTTTATCACGCACATCTGTGACACGCCTTCAGCTATAATATCAGAAGCTTACGAAGAGAACTTGCTGCATTTCCAAGTATTTTTTTAAACTAAAACCACATGTTTAAAAAGTCTTTGTTTTCTTTTAAAACAAACAGACAAAAAAAAAAAAAAAAAAAAAAAAAGGCAAAAACCCTCGTCCGTCCTAAAGAGACTTCGATCCCAAGACCTCAGTTCATAAAAATGGTTCCAAGCTTTTGAAAGTGAATCTAGCTCCTCAAGCAATTTACAATTCATTTTAAAGAGAGTTGATTTTGTTTTTTGGTGTGTGTGTGTGTGTGTGTGTGTGTGTGTGTGTGTGTGTGTGTGTATCTGTGTGTGTAAGTAGATGCAGCTCAGTGAGGTTGACACTCTTCCCTGATAGACTGGCTAATTTATGCAAGATGTAGATAGATGGGTGAGATCCAGGATGCTGACGGTGCCTCCTGAGTGACGGGGTTTTCATTTGCTTCTTTGGATGCTGCCTCCACACCTGACACAGGTAATCATATTGGCTTCTCAGCATGGCGACATCGGGCCGAATGCATTCTCAAACAGAAGTTCTGTCTGAGGGACTATTTGACTTCCAGAACATACTGTTTGGAGGCACTGATTGAAAAGGAGGTCAATGTTAGCCCAAATATCTCTCTACCCCCTGAGGTGGAATAATTGATGTGTGGCAGTCCTTAAGGGTGTGGAGTCACCAGGGTGATGGATGGATATTCGTATATTATTCACACGTACATCTGCTAATACACAGGTCCCAGTGCAAACACCAGGACTTAAGAATATTATGTGGATTTAGGACAATCCCTGAAGGACTCCAGTTCCATTAAAAATTTGTTTTGGCAGCCTGGGGCAGATCTATTCCAACTCCCACACGCTTTGTGCATTTGAAAGGGGGAACCAAACCACTTTAAAAATAAATTTAATAAATTTTGTAATGTCAAGTCATTAACAACTTGTCTAGTCATACAGCATTCATATTTTTAAGTAGTAATATTAAACCTGCAGGATGTTTAACCCTTCTAATAAATGAACTATCATTTTTATTTCTGTTGTGGTTTTTCAAATTGCCTTATCTTGCCAAAAGAGATGAATCACACCCCTACAAACAGAAGGAAACCTTGAGTTCTTCTCAACAATTGGCTAGCCAACACACAGAATTTCAACTTCTTTAAGAATTTGTGAACCATTCTTGCCCTATGCTCTTAAGTATTCAAGGAAGATGTGCAAAGGCCCCCCAAAGGGAAAAGTCTTCCTTGCCTACCCCCGCTGAACTCACCTTCACAACAACTGTATGACAGGTAATTTTTATCCCGGTTAATATAAAAATCCGAAGTCTTTATTATTTATACCAGATAAATTGACTCAAGATTCCAAAATTCCATGTAATAAGAGATGAGTCCCTTGTCCATAATTAATGCCCTCGGCCCTGTGCATGGCCCACAGAAAGCAAAGCCTGTCTGCAAACCTTTCTTCACAGCGCAGTATGCCATAGTTCTGGCTATGCAGTGCTTGATAAACACACCACTTCTCTGGCAATCTAGTTAAAAGCGGCCAATACTGTCTGAGAACTGGGCACTAACAATATACACAAAATAGTGAGAATTGTTGACAATTATGGCCTAAGAGCCCTTAATCCAAGCAGGAAGGAAGTACAGTTCTTCCTGACTGAAAAGCGACACACATGTGTCTCCTAAACACACAGAATGAACCATATGAGCACTGGAATGTCGCTATGACTGTCACGTGGCCAAAATGAGCCTCCCACTCCTTGCCACAAGCAACGACAAAATGCCCGAATGCTGTAATTCCTGACAGACTTCCATCCCCACCCACCAAAGCAAATGGCTCAGGTTGGGAACTGAGTATTGCAAATTCTCCAAAGGGGAGAGATGGTGCCATAGCCTGCTAAACACTCGGCTACACTTTAAACTGATGGGACTCAAGAGACAAGCAAATGGAACTTCAAAGCTCCTGGAAGGCTGTGGCCTTGCTCCTGAGGCTGAAGTGGGTAGTAGGCAACTGGGCCAAACACTCGGCTCTGGCTTTTGAAGTCTGGCTGACTGAGCCGTTAGCCGAGCAGCACAGCCCCATGGCAGCTACCGGTCTTGTGAAGCTCGACTTGCTTAGGCCATGGCTGCCCGTCATCTCAATGGAGAAAAGGAGACAGGAGAGGTGGGCAGCAGGTAAAAAAAAAAAAACAAACTCTGTGATCTCTTAACTTCAAGCAATGAAAAACGGAGCAGAGGTAGACACAGGAGGGCAAGCAAAAGACAAACAGTCGGAAGTGTTTGGGAAAAACCGTGAGTGGTACACTGGTTTTACTTGTGGTAGAAATAAAAATCGAATGAATCCAAAATGAAACACAAATATCTAGGTGGTGATGGCAAACGCGTGTGTCTGCATTTGCGGTTCATTCTCCTAACCAGACACATTGCTAGTTAAATCCAATTGTGTTTATTAAGATTGGGGCAAGGGCACAGTAAGGATGGGGGGGACGGGAATGAGGGGGGAGGCGGCTCAAGAACAAATGGATTCTGGTGCTCCTCTGCCACCTTGTGGCAGCCAACTCAAATTGCAGGCACTAATACTAGGATGAACAAAGCGAGCCAGAAGAGAGTGCTTTTTTTAAAGTGCAGCTGTAATCAGGGACTCAGATATCACACACACAGCATAGATCTGCCTTGGTTCTTCTTACCTACAGTGAAAGCTGTTCCTAGAGTATGAGATTTTTTAAATTATTATTACATAGGGTCCCTGAGTTGTTGCTGCAGGCTGCCTGGAAAAGGACAAGAAGATTGTCTACAGTGTGAGACTAAATATTTGTGAAGCGTTATTTGAAAAAGAAATCATAAATAAAGAGGAAGCTTAAATGCCCATCATGACAAGATTTAATTAAATAATCTGGGGCATGTCTATGTGATAAAATATTAAGTGGCTGTGAAAATGCACTGGGGTTTTTTGTATACAGATAGAAACATATCCGCAGAAGCAGACTACTGAATGGAGTATCCAGCATGGACTTTCAAATGTACTTGTCTTACATAAAAGGGCTCGAAAGAACACAGAACAGATGGCTTGAGCTGGTTAGTCTGCAGGGTGGAGGTTTTTGCTTTTCATTCTATGCTGTTTCACACTGTTTGCTTTTCCCACTGAGTATAGTGTAATGTTTCTCTTTAACTAGACGTTGAGTGAAAGACATTCTACACCGTTCTACACACATTCTACACATTCTACACACATTCTACACGCTACTACATATGTGAAGTGATGATGTCACAGTACCTTGGTTCACATGCGCCTGGCACTGCCGGGAGGGCCAGTTCATGCTGAGAAGTGCCCAGTGGTTTTTATACCTTTCTGGATCCATCTTACCCACACTTTGTTGGGTTTAGTGCAGAGTGCCATAGACGGGAACAGGGCAGACAAACAGATGTTGTCTGACATTTCTGAGTGGACATGAGTGAGTCTCATGTGGGTAAGATGGATCCAGAAAGGTATAAAGTGAGTGAGTCTCACCAGTGTGATTTGTGAATCCCCTTTAATCCACTCCCATTCTTCCCCACCTCCCCTTGCCGACGGTTCTCAATGTCCAATGTTCTTAAGCTCCGCATTCGCCTACAAACTCTTTGATCTTAGGCTTGACCCTCCGTATCTAAGATTTTAGTTTTTGATGTTCACACACTGGTTTCGCCAAGGGTAGAGACCCAGCATGGCTTCCCAGGTCTGCCTAAGTACAGGCACAAAATGTTGAAATGTCCCTGTTCTTTTGGAAGAGACTTCTCGAGGATTTCCTTTCAAGATCTTTTCCAGTCACAACACAGACAAGGGATTAGTCCCTTTAATATTTAAGAAACCCATGTAAATCCAGAAGTAAAATAATAATGACCCAGCAGAAGAACAGGCAAGAATAACGAGCAGAAGATCCAAGGAGAGAAACGCAAATGACTCCCCCAAACATGGAGAAAGTGACAACCCCACCGGAAATGCTGGAAGTACGAAGGGCATTCCTGTTAGCCACCAATCACGTGGACAGAGCTAAGCGGCAGACTGCGGTGGGCATGTTCAGTACTGAGCGCACCACAACATCTCCACCAAAGACACTTCAGTAATAGATGAAAGTTTTGAATGTGCATAGCTTTTTAACCTGAACGTCCGAACGGAAGGACATACTCATACTAAACAAGACAATTAAGCATGCACACAGACACATCGTTTGAGATAGAAGACTGCACATGACAAGTGTGTGGCATACAGGATTGTTTAAAGTAAATCATGGCACACTCAGAACAGAGATATTGCCAAGCCGTGCAAAGGGGATAAAGCTGTATATTATAGTAACTGCTTTTGGCCTGTTGCTGGTTTAAACTGAGGATAAAGCAAGGCACATGTTTGTAGCTGGTTTTAAATACTTGGGACTATCCAGAGGATAGCGAGTAAGAGCAGAGAGCTGGTGTCTGAGAGGACAGGAGTGAGGCCTCTCCTCAGACTTTTTAACTGTCACCCACTTCTTATCTACACACAGCCAGCCAAACTCCACATTCTTAAAGAATGATAACTGCTAGACTATGCTACAACATCGAATACTATACTCACGCCTGTTCTCCGCTACGATCGTTCAGCTAACCTATGCCATCCTGGCCTTACCTGCATGGTTTTGTGATCGACTACCGTCATTCTTCTGTTTGACACAAAGCCAAAACCTTCAGTGCCCCAGAGAAACGTTTGGCAACTTAAATTGTCATTCAGTGTCCCTTACTGTCCAGTAGCGCCCATAGAGACTCAAGCAGAAGCTCAGCCACCCCATGGTCTCCCTCCCACACTTTTCCTCAATAGTTACCCTTACCATGAAATCCCTGCCCAAGCTGCCTCCTCTCATTTGATCCAGCAGAGTGATATATGCCCTTCGAGGCCTGCTTCTAATTATCTCTAGGAAAACAATAAACCTTTTCTCTGAATTCCTTCATTTATCCTATAAAATTTTACTGGTCAGGACTATATATATATATATATATATATATATATATATATATAACCTATGGTTGTCTCTGTACAATGGAAAGTCCCCAAGACAAGCCAACCTCAAGCAGCTAACACTAGTATGGGGGTTCTCAACCTGTGAATCGCGACCCCTGGTGGATTGGGAGGGTTGAAACACCGAGATTTACATTACAGTTCATTCGTAACAGTAGAAAGTTACAATTATGAAATAACAATGAAAGTTATTTTATGGTTTAGGCTCACAGGAACATGAACTGCATTAAAGGGTAGCATTCTTGGGAAGGCTGAGAATCAGTTGAGAACCACTGCTCTGGCACCTCAGTAGCTGCCTGGCTGCACGAGTGCTTCGTGTATGTATGGACATGAGTCTTGAATTTTGTTACTCGGCTCTCATGTATCAAATTGAATTAAAAATGTTGCTTCTTAAGACAAGCATGGTAGTGCCTGCTATTCTGCTACTCTGGATACAGAGGCAGGAGACTGCAAGCTAGTGGCCAGACTGAGCTATGTAGTGAGGCCCCTGACATCCTGGGCTATAAAGTCAGATAGTTCTTATAACAAACTTAAAAGTCCTAGACAACATGAAACTGATCAAGCTTTGTGCCATACAGCATGGGACCCCTATGCAAACTTTCTTTCCAAATTTAAGATTGGCCCTGCCCTTGGGTTAGCTATTCCTCTTGCCCAATGTCTGGTCTGGCTGGACTATAGTAGTCCACACTGAATACTCTGACTGGCTATAGATGAATAAGGGTCTGGTTTGTTTTCCTGGCACTGATGCCTATGGTATGGTCCCCATTTTGGTGAGTTAGGTATGGTATTACAAGGACTCTAGAGATGAGAGCTCTCGTTCCAGAAGCACATGGGCAGACTGTGAATCTAGCCAGGGTGGCCTCCTCTTCTGCCTTACTCCTGAACGTTTTCTTAAAGGAACGCAATCTATAAACACTTGCCGTGGCTATTTCCTAAGCACACAGTCTATCCCAGAGCTACGTCCCCTGGCATGTGGCAGTTATTCACCATGCTTGCATTTCTGGTGCTTCTACTCAGGTATACGTAATTTGAAAGACTGTGGAGGAAACATATTAAATGTTCATGAGGAGCTCGAGTCATCAAGCGTGGACCACGCCCATGTTGAGCGCTAGTCGACAACACGGAGAGATGCACTGGTAGATGCAATGTCGATATAGCTAACAAGAAACATGCTGACGGAGAGAGATCAGGCTGGTGCCCCAGTGGAGAGCATGCTGGTTAGTCGTACCCCACAAAGTTAGAGACAGAACAAACTGGATAGAATAGAAACCAAATCAGCAGTTGCTCAGGGATACAGCATAGTCTGGGGAGAGCTGAAGAAAGGAATCTCAAAATGTCATGAGGAAGTTTGGGGTGATGAATGCTCTCACTATCGTGATGTTGTTGGAGTGTATATATCTTTCAGATTGTCAAAGCTCACAAACGTTCATGCTCTAAAATATGCAATCTTGCAGGCCAAACACTTCAGTGGGGCTGTTTTTGAAGAGGATAGGAAACAGATACCAGTGAAGGAAAGAGAGAAAGGGGTATCTTCTCAGTAATACATTCGTACAATGCTACCTCTAAAATTGGTTTCAGTAAAAAGAGAATGGCCAATACTCGCCATACACCACCTCCAAATGACATTTCCTGAAAAATGCCCGTTTCCAGAAAGATGGGAATTGTATTTTTGAAGGAGCAGCCAGGTTGCAAGCAGATGATTAATTATCATGAAAACTCGCTGATGTACCATGACAATCTCACACTGTTTCCTACAGCTAAAATAAAATTCCTGTGTCTCTCTCAGAGAGGCATTGTAAAGCATTAATTGATTAGTGTTAGAAAAAAAAAAAAACCTTGGCTGCCATCATGGAAAATAATTGAATTAAGTATCAAGATACAAATATACAACTGTTGTTTTGGTGTTTGTTTTTCTTTACAAGTAAATACTGGAAGATGCCAGCTATTCCAACTTACTATACCAGAGAAGACAATCACTCTCAGGTCTCACACTCCTAAAGACTGAATCACAGGATCTAGAAAAAAAATGTTTAGCAAGTGTGTCTGACAACCTCTACTACTGCATGACACTGTAAAAACCTTTTTCTTCCATATCAGGGAACAATAATGGGTTTGTATAGACCAAGCTAAGATATGAATCTCTAGGCTCAGTTGAATAGTTTTTATAGAAAGGTAGACTTTGCCTCCTTTTGAGACTAACAGAATATTAGTTCAGTGCAATGATAATACAGTAAGATACACATGGCAATCAGGGTAAGGTGGACAGAGAGAAGCTGAGTCTTGTCCTATGGTAACTGATCTGGTAGAGTCCAGAGGCGTTCAGTGGTTTCTGTAGCATTTCCCATCAAACCATGCACAGATGGCTAACATGGCTACCGCACATTGCTATTCATAGCATCAGAAGTAAAATGTGAGGTTGACTTAACATTCAGTGAACTGGCCTGCAAACCACAGTTTCTCACCATTTGAAAAGCAGAGATAAGCAACTGTACCTATGTCACCTCTATTCTAGCCAGAATAGTCAAAGAGGGGGAAAAAAGTGTCCCCCGACAAAATGTCAATCCTTTGACAGAAACAGAGAGACCAGGAAGGACTCTCTGGTGATCGACAGCGAGTGGGCAGTGACCGCCATGTTTAGCATGAGAACATTGTCTCGAGGCAGGTATGGATGCCTGAGCTTCTTTGTAGCCACCGATAAACAGTTCTGCAATCATTAAGGCTACATGGAGTAATGCCATAAACATAATAGCAATTTAAATGGAGTGATAATGTAAAATGTTACTTCTGCTGTTGTATTAGCAACATTTTAAGTAAACATTAGATACATAAGGTTAGTTGCAACTACATAAGATAAAACAATACAAAATATTCTCTCATAAAAAAATTCTAGTTTTGGGCTAGAATAAGGTAAGGCCGGCACCGGGATGCCAAAGCAAGGTTTCTGTAAGAGAGCTGAGATGGGACTGTGCAGTGGTTACACGGGGTCACGCTGCGTGAGGAAAGGACCCTGGTCGTACCATACAGCCACCCCAACTGGCTTTCAGTGAGCAACCCACAGCAAAGGCACCCTTATGCCCTCGTGCCCTCAGGAACCTCAAAAGCTGGATGTGTGTTTTCCATAAAATATTAAATCAAGAAAATTAAGACAGCACACTTGATGTGAAATAAAGTTCATATAGTCCTGTTTAAACACAGATTAGAATTTCTGTCAGAACAATGCCAGTGCAACGGTGACATTCTAATTAATATAATTTACATCATAAAGCACTGAATATCTTTATCTTGCTGTTATGAAATGCCCTCAAAAAAAAAAAAAAAAAAAAAAAAAAAGGAAAAAGAAAAACCTGGAAAGTGTGTTCTACAGGGAATTGAGTGCTAAGGGCAGTCTTTTCCAAACCCAGTACAAGACAGGTACTTATGGCCACTGACATTTCTATAGACCATCAAGCCAAACCATCTTTGATCATCCACAAGCCTTTCTGCAGCTGGTTTCTGAGGCCATTTTACTTGCAGTTACATAAAACATGTTCAAAACACAACACAAAACTAACTAAAATTCTCACTTTCCTGTCTGTCTTTTGTCCTTCTGCAGTCTTTCCTGTGAACCACCATGCACAGGACGCTTCTGCGGTGCCCGCTCATTCCAAATTCTAAGCGTGTAAGAGGGGCAGAAATCCACCCCACAGTTGGGCACCCAAGGATCCCTGTTCGTTGCCTTTGTCAATTTTATGCTATCAGTGAAAGGAATAAAGATGAGATCCTTAAAACTTGAGTTTTCATTTCCTATGACAACGTGCTTTCTGGTCATGCTTTATCACACTCCGGTACGGGGTTCCCACCCCTTCATAATTGATATCGGCCATTTGAAGCATTCAGTACAAACCTCCTGAGGTTCATCAAATATACCCTGGTCTATAATTCCTGCTTTAAACAGACTCAAAGCATAGTCACCCAAGTGTTATCCACGACGACTCCCTGGTTTTTGCGAAGCACAGTGCCCGGCATAATGACAGCTGTATTAATTATCTGCTGAAAAATCCACGTAGCAGCAGAGATGATGGAGATCATCATTTTAAATATTTTATTAAAATAGCCAAGTGTGAAACAGATTAAATAGACCTTCTTAATAATGAGGGACTCATTAATTTTACAAGAACTCTAGAAAGCTTCAGAATGGTCATCAAAATTTTCTCTTTTATTCATTTATTTTTTTTCCAAGAAGAGGGAAATCTTCAATCATCACTTTAGAGAACACAGGTCTAATAAGATTTTCTAAGGTGTTTTAAAATAGTGGCCCTCCTGGAGAAAGCTTTGAAGCATCTGTTTGAAATATGGAGGCTTTAGGTGTCATATTATTACTTGAAATGCCTGAAAATGGTCAGCTTGAGGTCCAACCCCATTAAAGCTTGGATTCATTAGCGTATAACGATTTTGATTTGAATTTTGATAACTAAAATTGATATTGGACCTAAACAAATCACGACATTGAAATCTTTGATGGAAAGAAAAGGTACAACACGATCTTGCCTACCAAGTGTGTCTCCAGGTACAGCCGAAGGCTGTCCGTCTCTGCCTTAGGAGGAGTCCAGTTCTCGGTGGTCTCCATGGCTTCATTTAGCCACTGAATGAATTCGTCCAGCTTGTTCACAAACCCCTGTGTGGAAGAGAAAGAAAAAAGGGCACAAGAGGAACATTAGTTGATTATTTTTAAAGTCAATTTTAAAAATCCCAAACTGTCTCAAACTATGGTAACCCCTGCTACTATTTTGTTTTGTTCGTTGTTTGTTTGAGGAGGGGCGTTATTGTTGTTTTGTTGTTTGGTTGATTGGTTTGTTTTGTTCTGTTCTGTTCTGTTCTGTTCTGTTCTGTTCTGTTCTGTTCTGTTCCGTTCTGTTCTGTTATGTTCTGGTTTTTGGTGGTGACCACTGCTCCTGGCCCGAAATCTTTCCGAACAGGAAATCAACTCTCCTCCTGGATTACCTAGGAGCACTTTCCTAGAGAATGATGAGACCGTGTGGTGCACCGCATAAGTTACCTCAAAACATCTCTAGTGCGTGACAAACTTCTGCTTGGCCACACCCAAATCACATCCTGTCTTGGGGAGGGTGGCGTTTGAGCACAGATGACCCAGTCCACTCAGAGTGTATAGAGCGAGTTACTAGGGCTGAATGAGGATATTTGTTTTAAATTTAACTATGTCTAAAGATACCCGGATGTGTCCCATCGACAACCCAAGTTTCTGTGGTTGAGCCTATGGATGCTCTGGAGAAGAAAAGGGCAGAAAAGAGACACCACGGAACAAATGCAGACAGACACCTGACTGGCTGAGTATGTCTGGACAGGAAGAAATATTCTTGCCCAGGAAGCACAAATCACAATAATCTTGCAATTTTTCAAATAGTGGTTATAAAATTTTATTGACCATTTAAAAGAACACATCTGTGGAGACAGAAAATATTTTGAAAAAGTGAAAATCCAGCTATAAAGTGAACAGGGCGTCTGCTTTCCATGTGTAGGTCAACAGCGCCACCTGGAGGTCATGCTAAGCAAAGGCAGGCTTCCACATTCATTCTGCTCGGAATGCTGTTTCCCTAGTCCAGGAAATCCATCCTTTCTTTTTTTTCCTCCCCTCCCTTTTCCTCTCCTCTCCCCTCTCTCCTCCTTTTCTCCTTCCTTCCTTCCTTTCTTCCTTCCTTCCTTCCTTCCTTCCTTCCTTCCTTCCTTCCTCCCTTCCTTCCTTCCTTCCTTTCTTTTCTTCTTTCTTTCTTTCTCTTTTTACCTTTTATTTATTTTGATCAATGTTTTAATGCCTTATTGAGGACATCCTAAGACAAAAATAAAACCAATATGTAGATGTTCACTGTCTTTGTCATGCTTCTCAGAAGTTGAATTTTACTATTTAGTACATCCTAAATTTTATTTTTAAATTCATAACCCGAAATGTGAATGGTTTTCCCCTAGTGGATGATAAGAAACAGAGAAACGGGGCAGGATGTTAGAAAAGAGAAAAGCAGATGAATGAAGCCCAGAGACACGTTCCTGTTCCAAATGGGAGAGATCAGATACAGAGGCCCACAGTCTCTACTAGAGCACACCACTCAGTCTGGCACCCTGAGGAGTGATGTGTCCATGTTTTCCCGGGATTTTCTAGGAGGCCGTCAATACATCACAAATTCCCACCTGTCATATTTAAGACAGATGTTCTTGGAGGTACCTGCTACTCCCACAAGAGTCCAGTGGAACTCAAGTCATCAGGCAGTACCCTCATAATGGAATTTTTGTGGAAGAGTTAAGAGACCCTTTGCTGAGCATATAAACATGTATACAGAAGCATTATCTGTCACCTACAGGAGAGTGTAGATGACTGACAACTGAGATGGAAATCATAATTTTAGTACACATGTGAACTACCACTTACTGTTAAGTCTGACTAGAGTTGTTGTATATAAATTGGTGTGGATAAAATTAAGTCAGGAAGCAAACTATTCGGAAACGGGCTGAATCCAAAGGACAAATAGTTAAGTATGCTATTTTACATATAATCAATACTAGGTGATTAATTATCCCCTGTCTCTCTAAAAACAACCATGAAAGCAGATAAGAATGTCCAGGATCCTCATCATAGATGCTGTTAGTCAAAGAGTTGTAAGCCACGCATGTCAGATTTTCTAGCAGAGCCATGAGTGCAAGGTAAGCTGAGATACCTGAGATGCAATTAGCAAACCCAGGGGTCTGGGAAATTTTCCTTGAATGTGTGTCTGTGCAGCTCAGCCAGCCAGCAAAACAGGGCTGACATCAAAGAAGACGAGATCCTTTCTCTGAAAGTGTCTTCTGAACTGTAGCCCACCCACCCTCACTGTGTTTATTTGCTGCGTGATCTCCCGCCTCTTCTTTTGCCAATGCCAAGTTTCATCCATCAAAACAGAAACGTGAGAAGTCCAACTGTTCCCACTTGTAACAAAAACCAGGTTGTACTTTCTCTTAGGGAAATCCTGGCTTTCTACACCCCGCCACCCCCTCTGTTGCTGTGTGTGGTTTTAAGAATGTGGATATAAATTGCTGAATGGAGATCCCGTTTCACTGGCATTCATTCAGTTCTTGGTGCATTTATCTCCTGGCTTTGTCCAGTGTGCCAGCATGTCCATGTACTACCAAGGGCATGTGAGTCACAGGACATGTCCTCTCTCAGAAAGACCAAGAGAATGATGTGCACAGATGCACTCACACTTAGACCCACACACGCTGCTGATGCTCGCTTTCAGGGGACCTGCTGACATCTTCGTGGTGTGAAAAAAGGAAAACAGGCCAGTGTGGATGGTAATGTGCAGAAATGGGGTAAATCCAAAAAAAAAAAAAAAAAAAATACAACTATTTTGAAGTAGGGATCAAACTGTAGAATAACAAAGACTGATGATTCATTTAAATATTCAGTAAGATCCTATTATGTGCAAAGCATCCTGTTAGACATGAATGGGTACAAAAAGATGAATATCATTTCTTTTAAAGGCAAGCAGAATACAGAGCATGTCTAAACTCAGGTATATTGGATTCAAATGATTTTATAAGAAAAAAATTTCGAATAGAGTGAGGAACATATTCCGTTATACCCAGAACTTGTATCTGTACCCAAGATTGTTCCTCGCTATGTTTAGGACTAAGGTACACGAGTGCATTCTCCAGTGTTCTGGATAACTATAGAAGTCAGGTTTCCTCCTGCCCAGTGCTGCCCTGCACTGTGTGGAGAACGCACCCCCCCCCAACCCCACAGCAGAATGGCTGAGGTAAGCATCTGGATCCTCTGCTCCCCAGTTCCCATCCCTTCACACGGATCTCTTTCTGCCTCCCTTTTTGAGAGGAACTCTACGAGAAAGATTCCTACAGAGGTCACTTCCTACTGAAGGAAGATTTCAAGGAAGTTAAATGCTTGAACAAGGCCATACTACTTGTGCCTTCACAGACTGAATGACTCGGTTTACTTACAGAGAAAGTGGTCATCAGACGGCACTAGCTAATTCGTGAATTGCCGGGTTCCCCGTGGTATCTGTGCATCTGTCTTCACCTCAAAAGGATTCTGTCTCCTGGTAGAGACCTCAGATGTGAATTCTGAGCCAGACTAGATCAAATCAACTGCCTTCAAACAGGGCCGTGCTGAAGAACCCCAGAAGTGTGAACTACTTAACTTTATGGAGAAAAAAAAAATGGCCAACTTTTGTTGGTGAGTATTTTACATCGTTAAAACCTAATTGCCACTTTTCTCAGTATTCCACAGTTAAGGGCTCAGGGAATTCAGCCAGATAATTCTAGCTGAAGTAATAAGCACCTCTCACTACAGCTAGGATCTGTTGTGTAAAATAAAACACTTAGGACCTGTAATAATCACAGGGGGTGGGGACCGTTGTCACTCTTGGTATGCAAATGAGAAGAGTAAGTGCCCTGTCTGTGCCCTGGAGCTGGAAGGTGATGGACTTGGTGGTACCCAAATACAGCGTCTCACTGGATCCACAGGACATCACAGAAGACAGGCTGACTTTACTGGTAGGCTTTTTTCCCAGGAATTGAAAGTTGAAAATAAATAAAGATTATGTAAGGATAGCAGAAGATGGTATATTAAGAGAGAAACATTCATCGTGAGCCAGAGTGGACATTAAGGACCACTGTTAGAGCCACCCCGAACTGAATTTGGCTCCAGTGGTTTCTACAGGAGTGCCTTGCTGCCTTTGAAATCGGTTCCTTCACCTGTAAAATTCAGATGACAATATTCATTTTTGAGGCTCCATGATAATTACCAGAGGAAGTGCGTTAAAGGCTCCTCATCCCTCAATGAGACCTTGTTCTCAACACCCACTGCTACCACCAAGGCTCAGAGAGCATCACAGAAGAGGAGGCAGAAAGAATGCAAGCGAGATGATGGGGAGGGTTGTTGTGAGACACTCAGTCACTTCTGGATTAACATGGCGTCCTCAACACCTCGAGACAGCTAAGACAGAAAGGACCCTGGAACATAATGGCTAGCCAACTAAGACGAGGCATGAGTTCCAAACTACACGAAAGACTGTCTCTAAAACTAAGACGGACAGAACTCAGTGAAGACACCTGATCTGACCTCTGGCCTCTACCTGTACATACCCATTCCTATTGCAAACATATATAGAACACACATACACACAAAAACAGGCATGCATGTGCGCACGCACGTGCGTGCACACACACACACACACACACACACACACACACACACACACAGTAAGTGCACTGCACTATACTAAGCCCTGCTGAGGAGATGGATGAGAAAAGCTCCCACACAGTCACAGTCTGACAGGTGGCAGCCTCTGCTCTGGGCCCTCAGAGACAGCCAAGGTTCTGCTTCCAAGATCAGTGAGCCATTGAACAGAAAGCAGTCAGCAAACCTGGGGGTTAGCGAGGACGACACCAACAAATGCTTCTATTAATAGCCAAGCACTTAAGAATAAAATTTTACAACTTAAAAAAAAAAATACACACTCCCTCGGGAACAAGTCTTTAGCAGTGGGGTCACCAACAAGTAACAGTTAAGGGACCCCACAAACTTCCCTCAATACAGCTTTATTTAGGCTCTGAGAACCAGCAAATTAGACCTCCATTTAGAAGCAAAATTGTGCACTGAGATTGGGTGTGAGCACCCTGCAGGATGTAGATTCATGCATTTCTAAACATAATTCTTATACAGAATCTCTATCTCAAGCGTCTAATTTAGGTTTTTATACAATCAGACTCAAATGCGGTTTATCTCTTCCTGACCACAAATCCACCTGCGTGCTACCAGAGCCTGAGGCTCTGGGTAAAGTTCTGGGGATTACAGACAGTTGTCTCCTCTGCTTCACTGATTTGCCCCCTTTCCTGTTCACAAAGCCCAGACCAGGAGAGAAGAGGGCTAAGACAGAAGAGAGATGTGCCAATGGTAACACGATGCCTCGGGAAACATTTAGCTCCTCTTCTAGAGGGTCAATGGGTAGCTTTAGGATATAAAAGCATTTCCAGTGCAATTGTCCCAGAAGAAAGGGGCAAAAACAAATGGGGGGGATTGAAAAATAGCTTTATCTAAACTCAACAGATAGAGATGGTCCATTCTGAGCTCAGGGATTATACAAGAGGGAAACTGAGTTGAAATCTGTGGGCTTTGGCCATTCTAGTAATAGTGATCTCACCCAGGACAAGAGGAGCCCAGAAAGAGACGCGTCTTGCGGCGGGAAAGGATTCCTGTAAAGAACTAGAGACTTTGAATTTAGTCGCTCCCTATTTGTGCATACAAAGAAATTATCAAAGATTCTAAGATTCAAATAGTGAAAACCTAATTTTAAAAGCTTAAAAATACTTCAGAATAAACTGCAAGTAGTACTAAACTATTGCTAATTAACACATGTTAATTGAGCACTTATTTGTCAAACCTCAGTTTAATCCTCACAAGAACCCTGTAAGATTCCCATACACTCTGCTTCATAGGGAGGCAGCTGCGACATGGACAGACTCAGATGTGAGGAGCGAAGCTGGCGGTGCTCCCGAGTGGAGCTGGAGGTGCTCCCAGGTAACCTCACCATACCGAAAGTTTACAGACTCCCTCTAAGCAGGACTTTGTATGGAGAACCCCCCCCCCAAACCTACAGGGAAACTTGGGCAGATTAGTTGGTCTTTATTTGCCTATAGGTACAAAATATTTGACCTATTCATACCTTTGAATTCAGGATATTAACACTTTAAAAGGCTTTTTTAAGACTTACGTTTATTGTATGTGTGTAGGTGTCTTGCCCACATGTGCGTCTGTTTACCATGTATGTGCAGTGCCCCAAGAAGCCAGAACCCTGTAACTGAAGCTACAAATAGTTGTGAGCTGCCATGTGGGTGCTGGGAATTGAAAGCTGGGTCCCCCGGAAAAGCAGCCAGTGCTCTTAACCACTGATCCATCTTCTCTGGCCCTTTAAATGGCTTAATTGTAGGTTTTCCATGAGCAGTAGCATAACTTTAAATGCTTAATATTTCAGTTCTTCATCCCAGCTGTTTTAATAATTAACAGTATTTCTGAGTCGTGACAGATTTCCCAGTGCACAGATGACGACAGTAGGGCACAGAGGTGTTATACATTTCACGTACTTCATAAAGCCAGAAAAGGATTGCTTAGGATTCTTTTTCCAGGTTTGGACCACCATACCAGACTATGTAGACAGACTTACCACTCGGGTACAAAGAGAGAAAGGGGCAGCAAAGCCTCTGTTAGTGGCTTCCATCTGCAACAGCTGAGTGCCTACCACACCCACCGTGACTCAGCCAATCACGTCCCAGCTCAGAGCTTCCTTCCCGTTCTAAATTCTCTCTTTTCTAGTCTCCTTTTTTTCTTGATTATTGTTTCCTTTTTGTCTTTTTCTCCTCATTCCTTCTTCTCCCAGCCCCTCCCCCCCTTTCTTATTCTTCACTCCTCGGCTCTCTTTTCTCGTCTTCTCCCTTTCTCTCTTCTCTTTTCTTCCTGGTGTCTTTTATCCACAGCTAAAGCCCCCCTGCCCCCGCCCCGGTTTGTTAGGGATAGTCATGCATCTTCAGTAAGCAACGTTTTCTGATATTCCCGTAAATTTTTCAGGGACAAAGAGAAGAGGCCGTTTCTTGACACCGAAGAGCAGAGCTGAACATCCTTACAACCCTGTGAGGATTTGCACCAAGTGCTTTCCTCTTTAGTAAGACCTTGCAAATCAAACATGTTCTACAGGAACACATGTGGACTGATGGAGTGTCTGTATAATACTCAGGTTATTCAAAAGATCACATGTAATTGTTGAGTTGTTACCTAAACAGTCTAGCTTTTCTCTAGGGAACATATGCTTCTTTTAAGGCTTAAAATTCCATGTGCAGAGATGGTCCTGTAGACAAGAACACGCGACAACCGCCTTGGGACTTCAGGGCAGCAAACCAGAAGAGGACACAACTCCGTGAGCTCTATCACCGTGGTCAAAACACAAAGAGCACACAGCAGGGCTCCAGACAACCCTTCAAATCTGCCTACTGAAGCAAGGGAAACGAGGTTGGAAGCAATTACAACTGAACCACAGTGCACGTTCAGGGGATACTTGTGCCGGAAGACCTTAGGCATCGCGGCATCAAAGTCTCACTGTTCATTTTAAAGTTATTGTAGGCATCTTTTAGACAAGAGTTTTGGGTTCAAAGTAAAAAAAATAGATGAGGGCTTCGGGAATAACACAAAGTTATCAATGCTACTTCAACTCATATATATACACACACACTATATATATATATATATATATATATATATATATATATATATATATATATATATTCTACATTGGATAACACCAAGCCAACTGAATTAAATATTAAACTGCCCTTCTGTTAAACTCCTCAAATATGTACAAATGTAGATTGAGTCTTGTTTTTTTTTTTAACACTTTATTTATTAAGACTCCACAATGAATCAGGAAGTTTACCATGATGCCTAAAAACACGCAGCACACTCAAGAGTCTTCACACCAGCTTCTCTTACTTTGTCTCGGTGGTTCTGTCTCTGCCTTAGAGTTGGACAATGAAACTCCTGTACATAAACCACAGAAGGAAAAGCTCTCTAACGTCCATCAAGCTCTTAAAGATTGGGCAGCCATTCCACACCACACATGCTTTAGCAGAGGGCTGGCTTGTCCCTTTGAGATACATTTTCAAGTTGTAATGGAAGCAGGGGGTGGTGCTCTAATAGGAAGCATTCCAGGACTTGGAGAGACAGGTTCTCTCTGTAAAATGAGTAGTGTTCATTCCTCACTGTGGTCTGTACAATCTTGCTTGTAGTTTGACAAGGTGATCCTTGGTGTCTTCCACACACTCAACGTTTTGTGATTTACTCACGGTATCTGTCCTTCAAGATCCACTTCAATTGTTCCTCTCCCAAGAATAATCCCAATTTATTGATGCTTTTCTACTATCTTCTCTTAATCTTTCCATCAGGAGTTTGATGGACCATTCTAAATCTATTGGAGGGCTTTCCCCTTTCTATATATAATATAGTATAATCACCTTCCTTCTGGTTAAATTTACTGAGGGAATTATTTATAAGTGTGTAATTATAAATATGTTATAAATATTCATATTTACAAATAAATAAGTACATATTATTTATAAGGTTGTGGTGTGGCAATATCATAAACTAGAACGATGTTTATATTTGTCTGAACACATAGTCATTGCATAAATTTGTCTACATAAACTTCCTAAGATGACAGAGAAATGCATTAACTAAAATTATTGGACCAATTAGGAGAAAATCAACTCTAATACAATATAAACATCATCCATCATGGCAGGAGGCCCAGAGTCTCACAAATAAAAGGCACTGGGGAAGCCACTGATAGGGCCCAAGATGTGGGAGAGGTAGATTTGAACAATGTGGCAGGGGATCCTGAGGAAAGTTGACTTTAAAGTGACTTAGGCAACTAAAAGGTAGAAAAGAATACAAGATAAGAAGGTGCTAAGCAGAACTGGGGCTCCTTAGAAACTTAAACATATTTAACTGTCACAGCCTTTAGTCACGCACCTATTTTGCCTGTGCCTTTCTAAGATAGTGTCTTGCTATGTACAGGAAGCTTTTGTACTCCCTGTGTTGTCCAGGCTGGTCTTGAACTCATGAATCTTTTGCCTCCTTCTGTCATATGCTTAGATTAGTAGTATATTTTGCAGGGGGGTGCAACTGAAGTACCAAAAAGTAAGCTTTTTTACTCAAAATAATGTACGTGGTGAGTTTAACACTAGAGGGAAAGATGGGGCTTGGTTTAGAAGACATTATTGTTCCAGAGGTACCTCATCAGCTGTCATGTTTTGCAACCATGCAGCACCAGGGAATCTTTTTAGTCACTAACATATTGCTCAGAAATCTCTTCCTACCAAGAGTGACATTTCCTTTGCTATAAAGTCCTATCTGCTATGCTTCTGAATGTTCTTCATTTTTATATCTTAAGCAAGACTATTCTAGGAGTTCTTTATCATCTTATACCCCAGTAGAATGTGTCAGCAAAAGATCAGGGCACAGTATGATTTTTTATCATCCTACATCTTCTTAAGCACCCCTTAGTCGGTAGTCTCTTAAACACAATGTCCTGCACCAAACAATAGAAACCTTGAGATGGAGTGACAATAGGACCAGAAAAAAAACCGCTTTACTAAAGCTTTACTTTGTAAATATAAATTTTAAATTAAGTATTAACTTTTGTAAATATGGATGCAAATCTCCTCTATATAATAGAAATTAAGGAACTCATAGCAAAAAAAAAAAAGTTTCATCAACTCTGCCACATTTAGTTTGGCGATCAGAAAGGAAGAGTACTAAATTTCTAGCTATGATATCCACCTTTGCTTCTGTCTCTGCTCCATACCCCTCTTTCCCAAATACTCATACATCTGGACATGGGAGATGTCAGATTATCACCTATAAGTGATACTTTGCCAATATGCTTTTCTTAAGACATTCAAGAAAGAAGAAAGCACAATTACTTCCGAAGGTCACTGGAAAGAAGACAGAGCCACTGGCTTCTTGGGAAGCTAGCCGTTTCCCTTCATTCTTCAGCCTAAGAGATGGAAAGCACAGGCTCTGGCTTATTGGCAGCATCTTTTTTTTCATTCACAAAGCAAGCTCCGGGACAGTCTGTTTGGACAGTCAGACCCGCTGGCTCAGACACAGGCTGATGTCACTCATGACTGTGACATACAGCCTATGCTTTAGGAATGGTTCTTCCCTACCTTGTCTGAACAGGGGACAAGCAACAGTACTGACAGACATCACAAAAGCAAGTCTACCAAGATGAATGTTTCCAATATGGTGCATTTACCTGACCTCATTTGACATACGTTTATATTAGCCGGTGTCTAATTCTTACTGGGTCACTCATCGTCTCACTGTCTGTCACCTTTGCTCCCTCCCTCTCGGGGCATCTTATAACCTCTAACCCAGGCCTCACTCTTCCAGGATATCTGCTTCTTCCATCTTACAGTGCTGAGACTGCATCAGGAATAGTTTTGCACTTCCAAGCTTGTTGATGTTCAGCCTCACTTGCACACGCCATGAAGATTTTATAGGAGAAGCATCCAGAATCCCATGCGACACAGAGTTAGCTGTGTTGAGGTAAAAAGCCTCAAAGAATGCTTTCCACGGGACCAGAGGTTCTTATTGCAGTTCTGTTCAATATAATTGATGCTAATTCTCCAGATTCATAGGGGAAAATCATAATAGCATTAAGATTAACATTCATGTAGTCTTTACTCTTTGGGATTTCATAAAATAGTCAATGCAACGATGTGATAAAAATAAATCATATCTCAAAACGACAAAATGCACCTAAGCATAGTGTCTCTCACCACTAATCTCAACACTCAGGAGGTCAACCCAGGAGGATTGCCACAAGTCTGAGACAGCACTACAGAGTGCTGTCTTCCAGACCAGCCTGGGCTACAAAGTTAGACTCAATCTCAAGAAATAAAGTCAAACAAAAGTCACAGAGCTTTTATTGTAAATTTTGAGAGACTTAAGTGTTCATAATTAATAAGTGGGGCTGTGAATTAAAACCAACGGCCCACTGTGAAGTCATTGGGCAGAGTAGTAGCTTTTCTACCTTTCTTCACTAATAAAAGTGGTATTGTTTATATATTTTATCAATCAAATATGATAAAGCATGAGAGGAATGACTATTTCATATCTTTCCTGTGGTGCTACAAGTAAGCAGTAGAGACTTTTGTTCAGATGTGTAATAGTCTCCTTCCAAAATACCACACGGTGATGAAAAGATACTGTGCCATGCTTAAAGGAGAAGAGAATAATTCACCGGTATCCTAAGCACTGCTTTAATTGAATTTTTTAAATGTGGGTCAGCAGGATAGCTCAATGGATAAGAGCTGTCATGCAAGGCTGATGACCCGAATTTGATCCCCAGAACTGTGTCAAAAGCAGGAGATGCTATCAAGCCAGTAACCCCAGTGCTCCTATAAGCTGGTAGGTAGAGACTAGGACATCACCCCAGAACTCATGGGGCTAGCTAGCCTGGAGCTCACAAGAGAAAAGGAGCTCCCTGTTTCCCTCTCACTCTCTCGTACCCCTCTCCCTGCGTCTCACCCTCTTCCCTACCTCCTTCCTCTCCCATCCTCTTCCCTCCCCCTCTTTATGCTCTCTCCTCATTTTCTCTTATATTCCTATCTCTCTCCTTCTTGCCCTCCTTTCAAAATTTAAAACTGTCTTTAGAATGTAAAACTGAATGTCAACTGCATTTTGCTGCTCTAATCACATTGATACCTGAGTTTGTTGCCTAGTCATGGCCCTTCCACACCAAGAATAGCACACACACACACACACACACACACACACACACACACACACACACACAATTTCTTTCTGACATTTTCATTGTCACGTTGAAATTTCTGAACAGAACTTTTTTCCAAGAGAACCAGATGCAATGCCTCCCATAGCCTCACGGTGGCGCTACATGATCACTAATTGTCAAGGCCCACAGACAGCTTTGCAGAAACCACAAAAGGCACTGCCGCATTCCTCCCGAGGGGGGCGGGGAAAAAAAAAAAAAAAAAAAGAAGGAATTTTTTTCTAATCAGTGGTTCTTCTCAACCAACCTTGAACAATGACCTTGACACGCTCAATAAATCTATCAGCAGGACTAACTCGAGGCTGCTTTTCTCTCCTGGCAGTGGTACAATACATTACTCTGAAGACTTGTTATTATCCCTAAAGAGAATTTTGTGGGCTTATCTTTAAAACCATTGTGTTGATTTAGAACTCTCAACTTGGATTACGGCCACAGCACTGGCATTTAAGATAACCTTTACTGCGTAACCTAACTTGATGTGGTTCCTGTGAACCACTTATTAAGTCTTTTCTTCTCCCAGCCCCCAAATTTCAACTTGAAATCTGCAATAAGCTTTTTCTCCCCTATCTTATTTTAAGACAGACACAAAAACGTAACAAATCATCTTTATGGATCTAGTTATGTAGTAACATAAAGAGCCCACTGCAAAACCCTTCAAAATTAGCCCTAAAGGATTATTGTCCAATTTAATTGAACATCACAACTGCTTGAAGAACTTTAATAATCTTTATTATTGTGTGCGTATGTATGCGTCTTACCACGTGTATAGCACTCAGAGGACAGGTTGTGAAGTTGATTCTCTCCATTCTCCTTTAGTGGGTCCTGGGGATCAAACTCGGGTCTCCAGGCTTGCATGGCAAGAGCCTTCATGCAGAGCCATCTTGCCAGAACTACTTGAAGAGTTTTTAAAGCAATAAACAATAGATCCTGATTTCATCGCTCTCGGGTACAGTTTGAGGTTGGGATGTTTGGAATGGCCTCCAGCAGTTATAATGAAAAAACCACAGCTAAAAATCACCATGGCTTAGCCGCATGCCCTCAAAGGTCAGATTAATGTTTAAAAGCTATCGATCCTATATGCTTAAAAACCCTAAATAGTTTCCCATCAAAGATTGCAGATTAGTGACTTGAAGCCATAGCTTTGTCATGAGTGCGTTTGTCGGGTCTATTTAAAAACTGCTCAGATTCAAAGTTTAAAATTGGGAGGTGTCACATACAATGTAGGTTTCCTACTTTTTTAAAAAAAAAAAAAAATCTCTTGCCATACAAAAGCCACATTCCCACACAAATGTCATCTGAAGCTGAGGTGTCCTTTCGATGTGTAGGCTCCTTTAAATCAGCCCACTGGCCCTCATTTACACAGCCTGTAGACTCGTTTACACCATCCACCTGGTCTCTTGGATCATTGGTTTGCAATCCTACTCTAGAAGAAGCTTACCCTGAATGGAACATTCAGTCATTCATTCACTCATGTATGCATTCATTACACAGATTCATTTCAGAGCTTTGCTGTGCACGCGTGTGGCATTCAAACCCCCTCTCTGGCCTCTTTCCTTCTAACTTCATAGTCCCCTCCTTCTAACAAGCTGTTCTAACCAGCAGCTACAGCAAGAGACGGCTGTAGTAATAACATGTCGGCTCATTTCCGAAATTCCCTGGTGACTTGGATCAGTGGCGTGTGAATGTGTCAAACATTCACGTCCATAGAAGAAAGCTGGCCGCCTTTCTCTGGAGCTGGGGTGAGCACGATGTCCAGAAGAGTAAAGAAGCAGGAATGAGAGAAAGGGTGGAAGAACAAACGCAGAGACAAGGGGGTATGGGAGAAAGAGTGGTCCCCAGGGTTTCCCTAACACGAGGATCAGTAGGGTTGCTTCAGTTTGCATGTGAAATGGCCCCCATATGCTCACATACTTGAACATGTGGTCCCCGGCTATTTGCTGCTGTGGTCATGGAATGTTTCAGAGATAGAGACTTGCTGCAGTAAATGAATTTCTGGGGGTGACCCTGAAGTTGACATAGTTTTACACATCCAGCTTCCAGTCTGGCCTCTGCTTCCAGTTCTGCTGAGAAGTGAAGAGTCCCAGCCCCATGAGTCCGTCACAAAGCTGCCTATGATCATGCCTTCCCTGTCATGATGGACTGTGTCCCTTCTACCCTTCTACATGCCAAACACATCCCCTCCCTTAAGCTGTTCCATCAGGTATGTGATCACAAAGACAATGAGGATGCCAATTCAAGGCAGAGGAAAATCTGGACAGGTAGCACATGGTGAGTTATTATACATGTCACAATATTATATAATAGTATATAATAGTATATACATTATATTATATCTTATATATGTTATATAATGTATAATTATAATTAAATATATATAATTTTATATACATATATAAAATATATATTATATAATATATAATTTAATTATAATCATATATTATATATAATTATATATTATAATATAACATTTTATAGTATTAAATTATATATTATATAATAAACTATATATTATATTATAGAAATATATATGTGTGTATATATATATATACACACACACACACACATATATATATTATGACTTATTCTTGCTGTGGATCAGGAGATGCAACTGTGTTACAAACTATGGGGCTTATATGAACAGAACTTGGACTTGACTTGTGCTAAGTGAAGTAAATCAGTCATTCCATTATAGATGCTGCTGCCAGAGCACCTAAAATCAGACAAGGGGCTGAGAATGAAGGGAGCTGCTTAATGGCACAGAGCAGCAGTGTGCATCCCAGCCTGTGCATCAGGAAGGGTCAAACAACCTTCTCACAGGGGTCACCTATGACCATCGGAAAGCATAGACATTTACATTATGACTCATAACAGTAGCAGAATTACAGTGATGAAGTCGCAACAAAATAATTGTCTGATTGTAGGTCGCCCCAAAGTGAGGACCTGCATTAAAGGGCCATAGCATTAGGAAGGTTGAGAACCACTGGCAAGAGTTTCACAAGAGGAAGATATTCTTAAGCGCTGAATACCCAACAGTACTGAACTGTACACCTCAAATGGTTAACATGGCGAGTTTTGTTATGTGAGTTTTGGTAATCACAATGAATGGAAAACAGAAAAGAAAGAAAACGAAGAGGTCATGTGATGTTCACCACCTTCAGAGTGTGGTCATGGATGTGTTGGCACATAACCAAAATGAAGTCTGTAAGGACGGGGCCTGTCTGTACCCATTCTATTGTGGGAAAATCATTGCTAGAGCCAGTGTTGCTTTAATCCACTCTCCTCCTTTCACAACACACTCCACCCACGCCTTCTCAGCTTCATCTCTGAGCACAATGACAGCTGCCTTTGCGCAGACATGAGGACAGTTTTATCCAACCCAGTTACAAAGAGCAGGGGCTGAACTAAGTATGTGCTGCACTGAATCCAAAATAATTTACGAGTGGTGACATCCCCAGCTGGCAGCAAGTTCTCAAAAGTGGTGTATATATGTCTCTGAGAACGAAATACAGCAACAGCTGAGCCATTTAACTATGGCCGAGATACGGTAATCTGGCATGTGAAGACATTTGTATCTCTGTGGAAAAATGGGCCTACCTATGACATGCATCTACCAACTTAGTACCACTGACTCCAGCTGAGTCATTTTCCAGGACAGTGTTATCCAGAAACCCAGAGTGTGAGCAAAAGACCTTGAGCTGTATCAAACAAAGCTTATCTGAGTGTCTTCAATGAGGTGATGCCACCCAGCACTGCATTCTGGAGCCCTCCTGGGCATCACTCAGCTGTTCCGATAGATCCAAGAACTTCCCACTTTAGACAAGTGGCTGTTTCCCACAGTCATTAGGAAGTGTTCCCACTGTTCATTTACTAACCCAGAAGAGCATTTGTGGGCTTGATAAATCGAGTTTTTTATATTCTTATGATTACTGTCTGAATTCCTTGGCATTTCACTATCTGTCACAGATCAAGTCCTCTCTATCAAGCATCTCAATTGGATTCTAGCCCTTAGAGTTAGCAGCCATGTGACCTTCAGCCCATTTGATCCTCAGATTCATCATCTGCAAAATGGGACAGGTCTTCTCATTTGTTTTATTTATTTATTTATTTATTTATTTATTTATTTATTTTTGCTTTTATACCATTTTAATTACATGTATGTATTAAGGTCAGTTCTAGGTTGAGAAACTAGCAATACAACAGATGCAAACAGTCAAGGAACAAGCAAGACAATAAACACAAATAGTCAAAGAACAAGAAAGGTAATAAACAAAGTCCAGAGATCACTCTTGTGATCACTGTTTCTGAGGGCTTATCAGGATGACCAAAATATCTGAGTGGACTTCCCTGTTCTATCCCAAAGTCATTTTCATGCCTGAGGCCTACTTCTTTGTTCTAGCCTAAGATTTAGATTCCTGCCTGTAATTACTTTTTTTGTACGAGCTTAATGTCAGATTCCTGCCTGAAGCCTACTTCCTTGTCCTTGGTCAATGTCAAATTTCTGCCAAGCAGCCCATTTCCTTGTCCTTGGCCAATGTCAGATTTCTGCCAAGCAGCTCCCAAATCTCCCCCCTTTTTTATTTCATAAACAAGACTGAGCCTGTCTTAGGTCACTCTGACAAGAATGCCTTCCTTACTCATCGTGGAATATGCATTATCAAAAGCAATGCACTTCTGTCTTAGGTTGGCAAGGCTCTGTGCTGAATCTTACCTGTCCTTGTCTTGCCAGCCTCTTAATTTAATATCTCTGTCTGGGGTCCATTTTCAGTTTCAAGCCATGTACTTTGGTTGCCAACATGTTGATGTTGTTAAAGACAAGCTTTCACATGATGTATTCCCAGTATAATAAGGACTAGCATGACCAAGCTATATATGCCATTCTTGATGCTTAACCAAAATGGAAATACTAACCTCAAGCCATGGATAATTTTATCAGCAGTATCTGCAGCATCAAAGCTCAGCAGAGCAGCATTCTTTAAATTCATAATCTACTATGCAAAGTTAAAACATCCAGAGAGGTATCAGAATTATGCCAAATACACTACAAGTGTCTTTAAATTTTTTCCTAATTATAATGTCTATCATTGTAAATTTTAGAAGTAACACAAATCCATTGGTATTTGGCATGACACTCAAGATGGCTCCTTACTCTTAAACTCTGAAGCTCCTTCCCACAATTTGAATAGGACAAAGAACATCAATCCATTGTTCCAAACACCTATCTAAATACTCTTGTATATACAACACATTAGTAACATTTTTATTTTGCTAAATGACTAACAAAAGCAGGTGTCTTAACTTCTTGTGTCAAAGCAATTGCAGAAGCAGTGGTGCTAGCAATTAATGTAATTAAAGCTGTAATTAAACCCGCTTGCTTCTGCTTAAAGCCTGACTCACTTTTTCTAGTATTTGCAAGCTTTTTTTTTTTTTTCAGAATACCAAGGTCCTGTGATACTCGGGGCAATAAAACAAAAGCTGGTTGATAGAGACCCCCACAACAGACATAGGTTTTAACACACTAACACAATTAGAAAGTGTACAGTCAATACAACTTACATTAAATACTGGAGGAGAAACAAAAGTAATTTTAACATGACAATTAAAAGAGCCTCAACACATGCACAAAAGCTTGTCTGGGAACCAGATCCTGGCAGGTCTTCTATAGGGTTGTTATTTAAATTACATGAGGACCCACTGCAGAACCTGGCATTTCATATATGCTACTCAGGAATGAGGTTCTCTCGTTCCTCCTCAATCCTGAGCAGAGGCTAGGAACTTGGCTGCACCAACAGCCAGACAGGAAGTACTTCATTCTTCACAGGCTACATATTTTCTGCCACAACACTTCAAGTCTATCATTACAAAGCAGAAACATCAACAGAGAAAAAAAAAAAGCATGATTGTGTTCCCATAATACATTACTTTGCAACAGCCTAGGCATGTAACTGAATGGTGGAACACTAGCTTACCATGCAAGAGGCTCTGAGTTCAATTGCTTAGCCTAGCCTAGCATGTAAGAGGTTCTGGGTTTGATTGCTTAGCCTAGCCTAGCATGTAAGAGGCCCTGGGTTTGACTGCTCAGTAATTCTAAGAAGAAATATAACAAAATGAAGTTAACCAACAGACAGAGCAACAGTAGGAATAAACAGCTCAGGCTAGACTTGCCCTTTGGGATACAGCTCATGCACTCGTGTTAGTTATGAGTCCAGACATCATGTTAATTTTTAACCTATGTTAAAGTCCATTTGCCTTACGCACTCCTTTTTATAATTTCTCCTCACTATTTTTATTCTATTTCATGCTTTTATCAGAAAAAATAAACTGCTTCAGTGGCTTAATTTAGTTGTTTCCTCTTAATTGTATGCTGGAAGTTCATGGGGCAGAGCAGTGGGCACGCTAACCTGAAACTCTCAACCAGTTTAGCCATCCCATAAATTCTCGGTAAGTCATGGGGAGATGGAACACCCCGCAAACTTGGTAGAGATATCAGAAAATAATAATAACAAATAAAAATGAGCTTCTATTTATGAAGGACGGGTTGCAACTTGACTCTTGGTTTTTAAAATATTACTTAACAAATATGTCTGCTCGTGTTTATGTGGGAATAAGAACTTCTTAAAAGATCTAAGCCGGTAAGAAACAACAGTTACCAGAACTCAAGACAGGGTCCAGGGATGGGAGGGAGAGATAATGGGTATCAAAGTCTATGTTCCTAAACCATGTAAATATGCTGTCTATTAAAAGAACAGGTTTCCAAATGGACGGGGAAAATCCCATGAGGCCCCAACCCTACACAAAGAGCTACAGGCAACTGAGTAATGCTGGCAGTGGATGCTCCTCCCTAGGGAAGAGCACACCAATTGGTTGCCCAGTGCCAAAGAGTCAGATACACATAGATACAAGTAACAATACATGGACTCAACAGGTTATATTTAGGAATATATATGTACACAAACACACGCACACGCACAAGAGGTCATCGATTTTAAGTAGATCAGGAAAGGGTATATAGAAGGGTTTGGAGGGAATAACAGAAAAAAAGAAGTATAATTAAATTATAATCTCAAATATAAATAAAAATGGGTTTCAAAGGAGCAAAAATAAAAGTACACTTCAAAGAAAACTTTCCTATCAATAAAATCAGTGTAAAGACATAAAGGTGAGTGACAGGGAATCTGAGGATTCCTGGGAATCTGAGATGCTAGGTACCATATGCGGGTGTTGTCCTGGGGAATTCCATCATGGTCTACTAGTCCCTCCTGTTAACCGGCCATTAGCATGTCTTCAACCTTCTGCTTTGTGAGGCTCAGAAGGGCCAGATGGAACATTAGGGAGTGAAAATAGGAAAATGGCCTCAGAAGCTTTGGTGGCTGAGCAAGGCCTAGAATCCTTTGCTTGATTGCATTCACTTCTTTGTATCTCACTTCCTGCTCTTCATCACAGCAGTCCCTAAAATCGACTCCATATTGGTCCCCACCAAGGCTGCCATAGTTTCTCGTATTGTCAGTCTGGGAGCCATGGTGCACACTGCTCAGGTATGGCTGCCTCTGCCTTCAAGTCCTAACGCCGTACTTATGACGTTGAGAATTTCATCAAGTCAGTAGTGTGGGCTCCAGAGGGGATTGCTAGGTGTCTCTCAGCCTCTGTCTCCTCGTCTATATTTGTAATCCCCAATTAATTAGCCCCATTTGAAATTATGCCAGGATTGTGATGAGGACCAGATACATAAATACTTGATGTATGATGACAATTATTTAAAACATAACTATTACATGTTTATGCTAATTTTATTTTATGGACTTGACTTTTCTTTCAAAGGTTATTCTGTCCATATGCACTGTACTGTAACAGTGCCTTGCCTGATAATGTCCAGTGATGAGCATACATAAAAAGACAAGAGGCCGGGCAGTGGTGGCACAAGCCTTTAGTCCCAGCACTTGGGAGGCAGAGGCAGGCCGATGTCTGAGTTCAAGGCTAGCCTGGTCTACAGAGTGAGTTCCAGGACAACCAAGACTACACAGAGAAACCCTGTCTCAAAAAACAAAAACAAACAAACAAACAAAAAGACAAGAGAAGGTATCTGGAGAAGGTATCTGAGCAGACCCAGGGGTTACAGTGATACTCTCTACTAAATCTACATGGCTTTTTCCCCCTCCCTTATTGAAATTTTCCTGCAGGAGAAACCTTCCTAACACTGTAACACTAAAAGTGAATGACGAATAAAAAAGATATGGATTTGCAATCCATACTTTTTCTAAGCAAAAGTGTCAGTGAGTTGATATGTCTGTCAACCTAATCAGTTTAGCTTAGAAAACTAACTTAGGCTCACCAAGCCTCTGTTTCCATCAATAAGGAAGAATAATCCATTCTGCAAATAACCCTTCTTTGGGCTTAAAGGTGCATCTGGAAGATTTTTACACATAGTGAACTGCCATACGCATTCTGCAAGGTATGGACAATTTTATTCCAATGGCAAAAATACAATGATAAAATTATCTAGATCTATTTCCAGCAGAATTCTAGAAAAAGTGAATCTCTGTCTGGATGCCTCTTGGAGAATAAAACCATAAGCTATATTATGGGGCGCTGATGTCTGTCTTCAAATGTCTTATCACATTCAATAATTCCTTCCAAAAATACAGATTTACCCCAAATCAAATCTCTTCTCTCAGATCCCCAAGTGGTGCATGTGAAAGATGCTTAGAAATAAGTCAGAGGTCCCCAAAAGGAAGAGAAGGGGAGAAAGCAAGGATGGCTAATAAGTTGGATATGCGTGGTCTTTTCAACGGGTGCTAGGAGAATCACTCGAGGCTAAGGAAAGAGATTTAGAAGTGTTGAAGGTGACGGTGATGCCCCGCCCAGTGTGTGCACTGGATGCACATCACATGTGTGCGCCATTTCTGTTGTAAGTTGTTTCCCATCAATGGCTCATCCATCAGGTACCCTGCTCAGTGTGAGTGGTGTCAGCAGAATTCTACAGCAGGCAGTAGGTTCATGTCTTTGAAGAATTTAAATTTTAATTTAAAATTTAACCTATTTGATAAGAGAGTCAGAAGGAGGCGAATACTTCCCCGGCATTATTTTTAAAACTCAGACAAGAAATCACTAGGCTAAAACTAACCTTACCTCAATTCTTTCCCAGATGGCTTCATAGTTATCTTGGTGTTGAATATCTTGCATTAATTTCTGAATTAAAGCTGATTTTGTAGCAGAATGGCTCTCGTTCTTCTCAGAGGATGAAGGTCTCTCTGATTTCTCATCAATGAACTTTTTCATGCTGGAGAGGGGCATACATAAGTCCTCATCAGAAAGAATATCACTCAGGGGCCCAGATTCAATGCTTTCCCCGAGAGATGAGGCTATGTCGCTGGATGAACTTGGAGACACCGTGCCTAGCCTTGTGTGTTTTTTCTTGATATGGTAGGTTGGATAGATTTCAGAATCTGAATTCATTTCAGACAGTTCCCAGTCATCAATATCCTGGATAGTCTCTCCTCTGGGTTTCTGGGGCAGAAGCTTGGTTAGATTCTCCAGCTTCAGAGCTAACACCTCTGTCTGTTTGAGGTGAGATGGCAGCGCTAGGTATTCATCAGAGCCGTACCAGGCCTCCACCACTTGACTGTTCTGTGTGGTGTGACGTGGAGCGGGTGGGGAGCCTTTTTGGCTTTTGGTTTTTGAAAGAAGAGGATCTGGGGATTTGATGTTGTCTGAGCCAAGAGAGGGCTCACTGCATTGACTACAAGGGGGAGAATTCGGGGCCTTCGACTGTGCTGGCAATTGTCCACTCCGATTTCTCTGATGGCACACGTCACCTGAGGTTGTAGACGCAGAATCTGTTTCTGGTCTCACCATGGCTTGGGGAGCACCAGGAGACACCAGGCTCGGCACTGCTGAGCTCCTGGTGTTCTCCGATTGCTTTTCTGAACCAGTTCCCTGCTTAGGTATTCTGCACAGAGGCACCTCAGCCAAGGTCTTGTGAGGCTTTTTCAGTCTCGGTTTCTCTTTATGGCAATCAGTAAGCCTTCCCAAACTAGAAGAAATTTCTTTAATGTGACTTTTGACTATGTTTTCAATATTGCTGATCCCCACCTTGTGCAAACATTCATAGGACTGGCTGGCGGCAGAGGGGCTGCTGGGGTAGGAAGACTGCAACACTAGGCAGAGCTTTGATCTGTCAGGGGGGTCCACCAGGGAAGGGGTGCTTCTGCTCAGTTCAGGCTTCAGATCAACCAGCTGCCCCTTCACATCACTGCCTTTCTGCTCATTCTTGCGAGTTTCTTTTAGAAAAAGCCCTCTTTTGGGCAATGTGGGCTGCGTGGGAGAGTCTTCGTTATAATTAGAGCAATCTCGAATGGATCTCTTGGGAGTCATAATTTCACAAGGACAAGGCTGGGGATTTTTCACACCCAACTGTGGGGAGGAAGTAGAGTCTTGTTTTGCTGTCTCCGAAGGGTGTTCAGCAGCATTTATTAGTGTGTCCCCTACGGAAGACATTTCCAGTGTTGAGCCCAGCTGCTCTCCAGGTACAGGAGCATGGTCTCCCTCATGTCCACCTTTGTGGTCGTCTGAAAGGGACACTTGAGATGAGTCCTCGTTGGCTGCTCTGCAGCCGGAAGGGACAGGCTCGGTGGCCACTGTAAGCAGCCCAACGCTTCGGATGAGCTCAGGAAACTCCTTCTCCATCTCACTGTAGCTCCAAGAGTCAAAAGATTTCGTTTTAGCCTGGCTCGTGGTCATGTCGCCCAGGCCACCAAGCAGATCCTCGCTTGGACTGTAGTCGGAAAGTTCAAATGCAGTAATGCCGCAATCCAGAGACAAGTAATTCTGAGAACATTTGATAGTTAACTGCCCTGAGTCGTCCACTTCTGTGAGGGAATCAAGCCGGCCCTGAAACACACAATAGTAACGGTTTCAGTGAGTCTAACATTGAGTACACGCATTCCCCGTGAAATCTGAATTGCTTTCAGTCGCTCTGGCCTGACCCATGGAAAGGCACACAACCAATTACTACATTGCTTTATATACACTGTTCACCTTTTAAGTATTCAAACTTTAAAGTGGGCCTAGAGCCTTAGAGATGGTCGAGACCAACCCCAAACTTCCGGTTCTATCTTTTCTTTCAAAACAGAGTGCATTGATTGTTTCAAAGGCACTTCCAGTTTTGTTAGTCGCTTGTAGCTCTGGAGACTGAACTAGGATGCTGCACATTTTGGAAAACTGCTCTTCGAGTCTCTTGTCCTGCTCTGTCCTAGCTTTCCTCTCACTCCTGCTTGCTGAGTCACTGGCACAGCCCTGAACTCCCATCGCAACCTGCAGGCTTAAGCTTGCCATCCTGCCGTGACCTCGTGACCTCATGAACAGCTAGGACTACAGACCTACATGACAAGGCCTAGCTTCATAGTATTTCTTAACTAAAGCCTTAAGTAGAAACCACATTTTTGAAGATAAAAGTCGAATCTGCATGAATGATTTTATTTACACTATCGCTCCAGAGCCTGCCATAGTGGCTAAATCAAGAACTATTGTAAGTAGAATGATTAAGTGTATTAATTCAAGAATGCTAAGTCCGTATTCACAGATCATGGGAGTGAACTACTGAATTTTAAAAAATGTAACAGAAACTGCTTGAGACCGGTTTTTGCAGTGGCCCCACCTTTTAAAGGTATACACAGCTTATGTTTGAAAATGAGCGAATGTTCAAACCTCATCTCCTCCCTCTGCCTTACCTCCCCCACCTCCTGCTCCCAACAGTGTGTTAATTGCTAACTGACCCTCTCCCTTTTTATCTATGATTCCAAGTGAGCTATTATAGTTTGAAATTCTTCCATACTAATAATAGCATTCTAAGGTTTTGTTTTTACTCTTTAATTGTGTAATTGAGGCTTTTGTCTCATTACTAATGTAGTTTGTATATCCTATGACAAGCCATATTTCTAACTGATGATGTAGGTTAAAAACAGGATTCTCTTAACCAAGCTGAATGATAGCCTGGTTGAGGCCCTTGGCACCTTAAGTAAAGGAGGCGAATCCTCATTCTCTTCACAAGGGATCTGGAGTGAGAGCTTTGAACCCAGCCTCCCGTCCACCTGCTAGACCTGTGTCCCTTCAGCCAGGTCATCCCAAGACTGGGTCTCCTCATGACTTACATGGGAAGTTCATTTTGTCTCTGGAGTGCTCTCTCCCTTTAGGGATTCCTCCTGTATCTGTTTTCAGTCCCAACACTCTTATTCTACAATACCCAGATGATATTGCACAAACAATTGTAGTACCTGGTGTTTCCTAAACCTGGGCATCCTCATCTCAAAGTGGGGGGTGTCTGACTCTTATACTCCTCCATTTAATTCTCACCACTTTCTTCTGAGATCTGCTCTATTGGCCTAATTTAAATTACAGCAGAAGGAAGAAAATAAGTCATTGTGGCCTCATGACTAAGGGCCAGCCTAGGGCTTGCATGAGACTGCTCACCTGAAGCCTTGAACAGTGCTTCAAACACTGCATGCCTGCTTCTCTGGTTTGTGTTTTAGGCGGCCAGCACAGGGACCTGTACAAGTTGCAAATCTATACTGTTACTTCTCTGTTTGAAATCTTTAGTAGCTTCCTTTGACTGTCAGATTAAAAACCCAACACTGCCAGGTGTGGGGTGCCTCCCCCAATCCCCACCAAACTCCAAATTGTTTGAAGGTCTCTTTTATGTAACTTTCTCTTTCCCAATGCCATCCAGCCACACCGGCTCCTTTTCAGTTTCTAAACACACCAGGTTTCCTCCTGCCTCGGAACTTTGCTTTTCCTGTCTTGAAACTTTTCTACATTTTTTTTCTCAACTATGGGACTCTTCCATCCCTTATATATTAGCCAAAGTTTTTACTTCTTCAAGAGGTTAGACTCTCACCTCAGTCAGAATCATTCATAGAATGCTCTCACATCCACGCCAACTCCTCTTAAACTATTTATCTCACTGGGGAATAGTAACTAATATTATGATATTTGTCTAACTTATCTCTCCTTTGTATGTAAGCATCATAAGAATATTAGTCATACAGAATATGTGTGGTCTGACCCTGTTATTTAGAGATAACTGCAGAGTAAGCACAAGGATACATCTATTGAATGAATGGATGGTGATATCTGTAGTGTCTCTCTCCGCCTGTGTGTCACTTCCTCCTCTGAGTGTGTACTTTGACTTGACACAAATGATGAGACTCACCAAGTTTCAGGGTCACACCCTTGCTCTGCCACTAATCAGCTCTATGACCACAGGTCAGCAGCTTGATGTTGTTAACCCTTGTTTCTTCCATGTAGCAACGGGAAGTGATGAGTAGCGAGATGGCTCAGTATATAAATATGCTCGCCGCCAAGGCTGACGACTCCAGTATGAGCCCCAGAACATACACGGAAGAAGGAGAAAGCCAAATCCTGAAACCTGTTCTCTGACCTCCACATACATGCTATATCACATGTGTGAACACACACACACACACACACACACACACACACACACACACACATTTAAAGGAAAAGAAGTGATAAGCCATGCCACAAAGATGTTGAAAGGCTTGGAGGGAATAAAATACGTAAGACAAGAGTCTGCCACATGGATACCTGCTCAGTGGATGCTCACTCTTGTGGCTTGCTGTATTATTACCTTTTGGCAATCAATGGTGTGTACTGAGAAAGGCATAGCCTGCCTTTAGCACCAATGTGCCCTGAGCAGAGATGAAGACTGACCTCTAACCTCAGCGAGACATGAGCTAAGTGTAGTTGTGTGACTTCAAGGCTTCATGCCTTGGAAAGTCTCATTAAATGACAAAGTCAGAACCTAAAACCACCCAGGGATGAGCGAGAAAAGCTTGCAGTTTTTAAGAGAATGAGAGTATGATTCCCAATCTAAAAGTAGATTTTTTTTAAGTGTTTGATTTAGTTGGTCATTACTTAGGAGTTTCTCCTCTAGGACGATACTATTTATATATTCATACATAAGAGTTTAACTGGAGTTACCCCACACAGAAAATAATGCTTCTCCCAGGAACTACAGCGTACTAAATAACAGACCAACTGCCAGATGCAGAATGTCCCTACCCAGGATGTTGGTCAAAGGAGTCCTGGAGACCCCAACACAATACAAATGGGACATAGATATCACCCCCTTTCTGAGGATCAGGGACAGTTGCTGGAAAGAAGGGCAAAAAGACTGTAAGAGCCAGCAGTCAGGGAAGACTGAAGGGAGATGTCATTTTATAGAGATGACAGGAACACTGCACTCATGAGCTCACAGCAGCTGTGGAGGCGACACAGCATCTGCACTAGATCAGGCCCTCCTCCGGCAAGGCTCACATCTAGCTGAGAGGCTATTGACAGGTGATGGCTTCTGGGAAAGAAAAACAATCACTTTTCTTTAAGTAGACTGAGAATGCTCAGGCAGATGGCCACACGTCCTGGAAGATTTACACAGCACAAGTTGGACTCGGTGGATTTTTTTTAAAGGGGGGCGTGGCAGGAAGTTGAAGGGATAAGGTAGAGGATGTGACTTTGGTAGGAATTAGGGGAGAAATGAGAGTTAAATAGGATCAAAATGCATTGTATGAAATTATCAAAGAATAAAACTGATAGCGTATTAAAAAGCATTATAAATGATGGTTATATACCTAAGCCATCCCCTAAGACCTTTTAAGTTAGCAATTAGTAGAAATTTACAATATTTCTATTGTTTTGTCATAATAATGTTCTTATCAAAATTACTGTCCTATTTCCATGAGGTTTAAAATGTACTAAAGAAAGGTACTGTTATAATGAATTAGTTTCAGAGTTCAGGCAGTAACTAGATGTTGAAAGCGTCAGCTACCTGCCTTTGCACAAACAGGGAGGGCCAGGAGTCTATTTAGTCTCCAAACTCTTAAACAGCGGATGCTCAATACATGTTGGCATATTTATTAACACTGTATATTAGATGAATAAATGACTGAGCTCAGGGAATAGAGTATGACTGATCTTTGTAAAACTTTAGGGATTTAGTTACTGTTTTGATTTTTTTAAAAAAAAAATCCATACTCAAAAGCATGCACATTATAGCTATTGAATTTTTCAATGCGGAAAAACTGTATCCCTTATGTGAAAGAAAAAAAAAAAGATTCACCAAACAGAAACAGTATAGTCTTGGGATGGAGACTATAGTCCAGGGGTAGAATCCTAGCCCAAAATGTTTGACACCTTTGATTTAATCCCTGCTGGAGGCAGGGGTGAGGGAGGTTGAATGACAACAGGAGAACAATAAAACCAATGAAGGTTTTCACTATGCAGTGGGTTTTTGGTGGGAGAAGAGGGGTCGTGTGGGGGGTTGAACCAATGGCCTGGTACATGTTAGCTTGTTGCTAAGTATAATGCTATACACTGCTGACCCTGCAGAGGCAATTTTAAGAAAAACAAACAAATTCTCTGAAGTAAAAGTCTTGCATGGCTATGAGACGAAGGGATGGGGTACGTGATGGTTTTCTCACCTTTAGCTCGCAGAGATACACACAGGACTGTTAGTACTGAGAGGGCTGTTAGACCTGCAGAGCATGCCTCTTCTCCGCCATGCCCTCCTGGGCTCCGCTCATGAATATATGTAGGAGGTACTTTATTCACTTTCTTACCACCTTTTTTGTCTTGTCTTCAAGGAAACTCCCTGGCTTCTTTGCTAATTTGAACAGAGACTATGCTTTGTTCCTAACCCATAACTAAGTAGCTGAGGCCCAAATGTTTTCTTACATCTTTTTGTGGTACTGCACTAAAGTTTGTCACCAACTGGAGATGTAACAGCCGTAACTCAGAAACTGACTCCCTGTTAACATGCTCCACAAGTGTATCAGCACCCTTGACTTCTCACTACCTGGTTACTCTTGTCCCCAGTTCAGTGTTACCACTCCTCTCTTCCCTGGATCCTACAATCTTGATATGCAATGTTCCATGTGTTTTGATTCCTGTCATACAAAGTCACAGTTCTCTTAGCCAAACGCCACCTACCTCCTCAGACCCCTGCCCTCCAACAGATAAACTGAGCTCTTTCAGATGCTTTGGTCTTTACCACTGGTGACTCTGGTTCTGAGTACTATCCAGAGAGCAACCAGAAAGATCAGCTATGACAAGGAAAAGTGAAGCAAACTTCATTCTGATGGATGATGGGAAAATACACAAAAACCTTTCAGCATCATCTGACAACCTAAGTCTTACAAGTTTTCATTGTCTGTAGGCTGAAAAAAAATCAAATAATCACTATGATTAACTTCCATTTCACCAACCTAAATTAATATCCCCTTGTTCTACACCTAAAGCAATGGCTATCTGCTCTGTTTTAAAGTGTTTAATTTAGTTCTTCAGATATTTCCATACAGTAATATCTGTATATAAATGTCAGGTACAATCGCAGGAGATACAGAATGATGACAGCATGAGGCTGGTTCGTATGGGCTCACAGTCTAGCACTGCTTTGTCCTGAGAGACACTACTAGCTGGTGACAAGGGCCAGTGCAGGAATACACAACATGTCATGCCGTGGATGTTCTAGAAGGATCCCCATAGAGAAGGAAGCATCATTCACGTTATTTTTATTTTATGCTTCCATATGTTAAGAACTATCAATCAGTACACATGTGAACTTATCTCTTCTCACTTCAGTCCTCTCACCCATCAGATGGACATAATGACAAGAGCTCTGAGATAGATGAGATGAGATGAGATGAGATGAGATGAGATGAGATGAGATGTCAGCCCCCACCCTGCCTACCATCAAAATCACGTGATGATAACAAAACTGTGAGGGTGACCTGCAAATGTTTACTCATTGTGCCATATACATACTAGAAAACCAATAACAACTTACAGAGTATGGAAGAGAAAGAAGAAAGGAAGGGAAACCTGGAGGACTTATTAAATTAAAAACTGGCTTGGTTTAATTTAATTCAACTATTCCTGGGCTTCTATATTTAAACACCCACTTAACTTTTCTTTAGTTTCATTTTCTTATTTATAAAACAAAACGATTTACCCCTTGTCTTCCTTGCTAACTGAAGCAAATGGCCAAGCACCCAGAGTACAGAATATTTTGGTGTGGTTCGTCGTACATTTTGAGATTTGCTTCAAAGTGCTTTTTCTTTTCTAATGCATTTATTTGATTGGTTGGTTTGCTTTACCTTAGTAATGTTCCCACCATTTCGTTTATTTTATATGGTCTGCTCAATATTCAAATAAAGAATAAAACTCATATTTTTGTGTTGTCAAGGAGAAAAACAATTAGAACTTGCCACTATCTCGTGTTTCAATCTCACTCTTTTCTGTGGCTCTGAAAGGCAAATGAATTCTGAAAAAACCTAATCCATTGGGTGGGCATCTGCTGTTCTAGTTTACCAGTATTTCATCTTAGTTTGTAAAGTGTTTCGATTTCATTTTGATTCTGCAAATCTTCCACCACTAGATGTATTCTGAGAATTTTATCTGAATTTTCTGCCCTTTTTCCAGTTCTGGTGTGCAGGCAAAACCAAACAAAGCTAAACCCCTGTCAGCTCTCCCTGAGTAGCACACAGTGAGAGCAGAAGGGTTTGCAAAGGATCAGAGCAGGCAGAACCTGATTCACAGAAGACACCACAAAGCAGTTCCTGGACGGCACTGTTCCTCTACCCATCTTCACACCATGTATTTTTGTCTCTCTTCAATAATCCTAAAACTAGCCCTAAAAATAAAAATGCACAGAGCTGCTTCAGACTAAATTTATAAATATTTTTTTAGCTCTTTTTGTAAGAATCCAAATGGATACTACATGATGTAACCATGAAAGTCACACTGAGAACATGGCCCCCAGTGTCACCCCACAGTCCCAGTCACAACAGCAAGGAATGTTAACTGCAAGCAGAGACTGGCAAGCTAAGAGGCGAGCAAAGCAGATCTTGAATCTCATAGTCTTCTAAACCCCTCACAGACTTTCTACAATGAAATCTTTATTTTGAATAAACAAAAATTAGTAAGAGTACATCATTTATAAAAATAGGCACAGATTTGTTTTGTGGTGTTGAGAGTTAAACAGCAATTGAAACACTAATAAATAAATAAGTGAATTCTACAACACTCATTAAGAAGCTCCTTAATCTCACACAGACAAGAGCCTTGTAAATGTGAAGAACATGTGTTCTGAAAAAGTAATAGCAAGGAACTGAACTAAGTATGAAGAGCTATGGAGCTATGAAAACAAATGCCATGTCATTAGTCCAAGGCTTCTTTCTCTGATGTCCGTCTGCGTTTTGTAGACTTATCACAGTTTGGACGTAGCCTCTCTTCATTTCTCTCTATCCCCAACGAGATTTAAATCTCCTCACAACAGAAATGATGGCTTTTCAGAGACAGTGGGTATTTTATGTGTATGAGTGTTTTGCCTGAGTGGTTGTCTGGTACTACATGCATGCCTGTATCCACTGGGGCCAGAACTACCGTCCAGGAACTGGAGTTAAAGGCAGCTGTGAGCTCCCATGAGAGGGTTGGAAATTGAACCTTCCTCTGGAAGAGCAGTCAGTGTTCTTAACTGCTGAGCCATCTTTCCACCCAGTAGAAATGCTGTTTTGATCATATTCCTAGTACCTTAACATAGTGTTAAACAAATATGCTTTAAATAATTGTGGAAGAGACAGGAAGTCAGGGAGTGCTAGCATCTATGGATGACATCTATCCAAACTTATGTCAAAAGCCCCCTTCACACTCAAGTGGTTACTTTCTAGTCACTCTGCCCAGATCCTAGATAAAGACCTGCTGACTTCACTACAAAAACCTCATCCTCGCATCTCTAAACCGGAAAAACGTTTTCGAATGGAAACACCTGGCAAAGCATGACTTGCTGCCAAAGGCCACTCACCTCCTTTGTTTCTTCAGAGAACGCTTGCAGAATGTCAGTCTGCCTAGTGTAGTTGCCATTGGCGTCCTGCAGACCTTGTAGGATGCGCTCCCTGAGGACCAGTACGGATACACGGAGCTGATGCCAGAGCAGCTGTACTGCGTGGATGTCTACGATGACGTTGACCGAGTAGGACAGCAGCTTTAGGGAGAACTCCGTCTCAAGGAGGGCATGGATCTGCTCCACGTGGTCAGAAATATCCTCGCAAATGTCCTGCAGCAGAGAAAAGCAAGTATGTGAGGGCAGATGTGGGGGCAACTTAGCCTCATGCTGGGGAGGAGGGGTTACAAAAGGTCACTCGCCAAGCACAAGGGCGGCCACAGCATGTTTTAGACATCTGGCTTCGTTTGTTCTATTACACCGTTGCAGCCATATTCCTGAACACTGGCCCGTTTACATGCACAGAAAGGGTGGGCTCTTTCAAACCGCAAAAAATGCTCCTGTTTCTTGGGGTATTTTAACTAATAGCTCATCTGAGAGGTCCGTTCTGACTTGATTCTTACTCATCAGGGTTCTAGAGAAGGCCCTGGCAGCTGCTTTATCTGACAGCGGTAAGCTATACTGAGCACACCACATTTCAGAATAGACACACCAGTCAGATGTCTAGGAACAGAAAAAAAGGCAGAATTATTTCACAGGAATCCCCAGCCATTCTAAATTAGCTGTGGAATTGTCAGCATAAGGAGCAATGGTCAATCTTCAAAAAAAAAAAATGACACAATTTAATACTTAAAGTCATGGTAAGAACCTAAATTTCCAACTCTCAATGTCAAACAGAATTACTTCTGAGACACAAAGGCGAAAAAAGAACCAAAAATCGTAAAACAACACTAACTCAAAATGTCAATCACCCTCACACATACTATGAGGAGGGCAGATTCTCTATCTGACCTGACAGTTGATTCACAAGGTCTCAGTGCCTGTGGCTATCAGCAGACACGTGAAGCCCCTGGATGATCATTTATTCACTTGGTCACTTTAAGAAGTTGTTAATCAAAATTATAGATATGTGACATACAGGCGTTCTGTCTGTCATGTTTTGTTGCATCACTGATTATTAAAATTGGGGAGTTTAATTAAGGTAAAATTTTCAGGGAACCATTTGGGTTCTGAGCCTTGCTATCAGTGTCAAAACTTCCTACACCGGCAGGATAACCTTCTGATTTCATGTGTATGTTGGATTTCAGTTGAATTTTTTAAAAAGAATTTAAACTACATTACCGTGACAGATGCATATGGTTCACCTTCTCCCTGCTCCATACCAACCATACCGCCATCTTAAGTCATACTCATGCTCACTCCGATGCACCTCAGACTCCCTTTATTTTGTAATATCTAGGCCTCCAGCCTGTTCCTCTGATGCATCTCTGCCACAGCTCTATTCTGAACCCTGTCATCACTCCAACTGTGAAATATCAGTAGGTCTCTCGGGCCACCACCTCCTCTTTTTCCAGATTTTAACTCCCATTTCAGATATTCTTCCACACCCACAAGCTCCAGCCCCTCCCTCTCTTCTCTCCTAGCCCAGCATCTGTGGCTAACATTCCAGCCCCTCTTGACAGTATTCCCAACCTCTCATACTCCTGGTTTTTATTTATTAGCCTCTTTCTGTCTCCTTGAGCCTACAGATGCAGAACACTTCAAATAACCGGAAGAGAAAACGGCTTTGTTATCTGCCTAGATAATACAATTATTATCCTCTCAATGTCCCACCACTGTCATCTCAAGTGCTGTTGCTTGGATATGTAAAGCTAATTGGATGCCAATGAGTGCTTGCCTACTGTCCAGTTATCACCTGCTGAAGGGAACTCTAAGCCAGCTACACAAGGCACCATGTTGACATGCCGTACTGGCTGGTTTTGTGTGTCAACTTGACACAAGTTGGAGTTATCACAGGGAAAGGAGCCTCCCTTGAAGAAATGCCTCCATGAGATCCAGCTCTAAGGCATTTTCTCAATTAGTGATCAAGGGTGGGAGGGCTTATTGTAGATGATGCCATTCCTGGGCTGGTAGTCCTGGGTTCTATCAGAAAGCAAACTGAGCAAACCAGAGGAAGCAATCCAGTAAGCAGCACTCCCCCATGGCCTCTGCATCAGGTTCCTGCCCTGTATGAGTTCCAGCCCTGATTTCCTTTGGTGATGAACAGCAATGTGGAAGTGTAAAAGCTGAATAAACCCTTTCTTCCCCAACTTGCTTCTCAGTCATGATGTTTTGTGTAGCAATACAAACCCTGACCAGGACGTATGCCAAAGGACTTTGGTTTCATTACAATATCATTATAACCATGTAAACCACCCCATCATGTTGATATCTGGCTGTGCCCTGTTCTGTTACTCCAAAAACATGTAAAATAAATTTTTTTAGACTCTGCTTTGCCCTAGGTGATTCCAATGTGCAGTCAACATTTAGCTCTATTTTTCGTGAAAATGCAGGATGACTTTGAACCTGGTGCATGCAAACACCACACTATCCATTCAGAATGTCCCACAAAGCACAGACCAAATTCTAAAAGCAAGAAGGTACCAACCATAAACTTAGCAATGTATACTGGGACCATATGAGCATGTGGGTGTATTAAAATTATATCAGAAAAAAAAACAGACTAATGAAGATTACAACGCCATTCTCTGGAGCCCCTAAAGAAGAGCCCCTAACACTGCTGTGGCTATGGTCTCCACCAACCTGTCTTCTGACTCCTCCCTGTGAGCATGAAAAGACCAACAGCTAGAGAACTCCTGAGCGCCTGGGGTTTCAGTTTAGCTACTGCTGATGACCAGCTTAAACTGCCATGGTTAGTCCACACCATCACCTCTGTGGCATCCCGTACCTCATCTTGACTCAATCCTGAGGCCTGGCTTAACTCTGCAACCGTGGCTTGCCTCTGTAGTATCACCTAACACCCCCACGTCTGCCTGCACAGTGACTCCTTGCATGTTTCTTCCTACTTTCTTCCTCCATAGGACTTGCTCTCTGCTGTAGCTCCTGCAATCCTTTTGTAGCCATTGTGTAACTACACATAGATATAATTATTATGTCATATATACCATGTGATCTAAAAGTATTTGTAATTAAGATCCTGATAAAAGAACCTATGCTTGCCAATGGCCAGCTATCAAAGAAAACCGGGACTACTTGGTAAATAGTGTAGCCAGTTTGGTACTATTCAGTGAATTTTGACATAGAGAAACACAAACATGTCTGTCTGATTTCTGATATAGTGCACCCATGATGCACCAGCACTGTGCCAGATTTGACCAAGTCCAAATTAGGTAAGAAATAGAGGGCATCCTGGCTCCCATAACCCTTCTCCCTTCGTGAGAGCACTAATGTCAGCACATATATCACACCTCATAACTTATAACTCACTTCTAGAAAACTCCAAACCCCACATTTGCCCCAGAATAAGGAGTTTTTAAACCATTAGTTCCCCCATCCAATTTGTTGGTCAGAGAACAGTTTCCTGGCTTTCCCAGTGTTTGGTTTTTTGCAAATAGTATCTAGTAGAAAAAAAAAGGACCTACAGACTCATTCAGCAATAGCTTGAATAATCCTGTGCCACTTGCTCAGAATAGACTAATAGGAATTTCTCACCCATTCCCAGCACCCAGCACAATAGGTTATATATAGCTATGATACCACATGCCAAAATCCATGCCACCCATTCCTCTGACACATGACTTGACTCCTTCATAGTGAATGTAGGAATGTAGTCAGCCAGGTGATGGGTCAAGATTCCCAGGCAACTACCCAGGAGAGACAATTCTTAAAGGGGCACCAAGCATTACTGGTGCCAGGCAACCATCCTCCTGCATATTTACAAAAGGAAAGGAAGTTGGTACAGTTCCCAAAGAAGATGATGAACTCTGAAGGGGAAAAAAAAAATCACCTTCCTCTCAAACTCCCACCTCCCTCTGATGAATACTCTGGCAATGTGCACATGTAACCCTTATTAAAATTCTAAAAACTAAATAATGCATAGCATGATGCAACTTCCTGGAATCTATAAATTATTTCATGCTTTCTATTCTACCATCAGTTGCTTAGCCTGACCAAAACCATATGAACACACAGACCGTAGAATAAAAAGCTGTGTGTGTGTGTGTGTTTGTACATTCAAGTATGTGTACATATGTGCATTTGCATGCATATGTGCTTGTATGTGTATGTACCCACTTTCCCAAACTTGGACTTTGTTATGAGCACCTGATCAAAGATTTGATTAGAGAAAAGTAAGTAGTAATTCTGAACTATGTGCTCTCTAGTGATAGAAAAATATGCTTCCCTCTGTCACTCTGCATAAATATTAAACAACTATTTATAGAATAACTAGTTTGGAGATCTGATACTTAGCTTCTTAACAATTGCCTGTTTGTTGGAAATTTATATGAAAGAAGCTGAAGATTGTGGGTAACCTGATAATTTAATTCAATCCAATCTAGGAATTAGAGACTTAATAAAGTAATTAGCTGAATGACTGCCTCCCTGCAGGAACTGTTTGTAATTTAAAAGCTCCAGGAGAACTGACCTGTTGGAGGCCCTGTAGGTACTTCATTAACAAGGTGAATTGGAAGCACAGTCTGGGGCACTTGGCCAGCCTAACCGATCCACGTAGGAAATGAGTCTAGACTCCACTGCTAGTGTGACTGGAGCAGACGGCAACTAGAAACTGGTTTCAGTCCTTACGACTAAACTCTTGATAGACACGCATTTGCTACTCAGAGGAAACCAAATAAGAAATAAGAAAATCCTTTTTTAGAAATATAAACAATCCCTTCGTGATCAGATTTCTATCTATCTATGCACTCACGCATCTTAAGAACATATACGCAAAATATTTTTATCTGCCACTGAGAGTATTAATGGGAGACACAATATTTCATGCCACAGGTAGAATTTTTAAATGCTTACAATGACAATGATTGATTAAGCTCAGATAGGAGTTAAAATTCATGGGGAATTATAATAACCCAACAAATACTGTTTAATTTCAAGTTATTTCAACTATGTTCTCAAGAAGAACTTGAGAGAGAGAATAGTGCTGGTTGGCAAGAAACTGAGTTTAGAGGGGGGAAGGTCAGAAGATGGATGAAGATACTAAAGAAGAGATATATAAAAAGCACAGATTCTATCCCAGCATCCACACAAGAGACCATAGAGCACACCAGTCATTCTTCAGCAGGGAAGGCTGAGTCTGGACATCCTCGTGGCCTTAGTCTGACATTGCCCCACGGTCCCTGCTTGCAGCTGATTCTTATGTGTATTTCTGCTTGTTTCAGCCTCTTTCCTAGTGTAGACCTTTGTTATCTGACTTCCAGATTCCTCTCTTGTATTTCCAAGTATTTCACCTTGGAACAATGGGACCTTGGCATGAATGATCCCCTGGAACTATACGATGAAAGATCTACTAACCTACACAGGCTCGAGACTTCTGATTCAGAGAGTGCTTTTAAAGCACCTCTTGCCCCTTGGTAGCCATGTCTAGGAACAGAGAAGACCTTGGGATTGTAAAGGTAGAAGAATGCAGAAAAGAGAAACTTGTTGAAGTGATCAAGATAAACCTTTAGAGGTTTGCCTGAACTGTTATCTTGTGCCACCATCTTGTGCATAGAGATAAATGAGTTACTACATCTGACTTCCTATAATATTGTTTGACAACAGGGCATTATTTCACACAAGTCTTGATGATTTGTATCACCAACAGAATGTACCAAGTTAGCGTCAATCCCAGAAGACTAATTTCTATCTGTGCATGCTCTTCCTGGCTAGATGGTAGGTACATCTCATGGTTCTCTTTACAGTTCGTGGCTACCAATTATCTTATGACTGAAAACATTACAAACACTTTCACAAACTGACAATTAAAAAATTAATTATAGTAGATAAAACAATTCAGGTTTATTTTTCAATATTACCCATTGCTTTCTCGGTTTAAAAATCTCCCATGGTTCTATGTGGATTTCATTCATTTAAACCTTTCCCTCTGAGAAAAGTTGTTGTCCAGCAAGCTCACTCTGATGATTAGATTAACAGATGTCTCTAAAAATAACAAGCTGAGGATAGTTTAAAAATACCCTTTGAACAACAATGTTTTAAAAAGATACTCAAACTGTCCCCAGTTCAACCCATAATTATAAAAAGACAGTTCAAAACTTGCAGGACAATGAACCAAGGAAGTAAATTCTGCTATCTAATCAGTTAAAAATAGTAGAAGTTCATCGTCACAGCAAACATAAACATAGAAGTTTGTTTTTGGTTCACACAATCCTTTCAGTTCTAGGCAAAAAGAGAAAGCAGAGCACTTAAGGTCATGGCGATGTGAGCACCGGCACCCACTTTTTTCTCTAACTGGTTCAGAGCTCCTGCGCCATTTTCTGGAGAGTATGGAGGATAAAGAGGGATGCCTCAGAAGTAAGTGGGAGCTGACGATGAACCTTCAAACGCATCGACCTATAGGATATTTTCCCTCAGAACTGGTTATGCTAACACAGGAAAGTGACACTCTCCTCCCACCATACAGCCATCCCCAGGACCTTAAGATCACTGGCAGGGACAAAAGACACGGAAGACATTATGTTTATGCTGCTCACTCTTCACTTGACTCAATCTTCCAGGTAGCTAGTGACCTTAGAGATGCAGCCATTTTTTTTTTTTTTTTTTGGAAAGTCTCCCAAACCAGGAACTAAATCACATTCTTTTTCCTTTTTTCTCCACCAAACACTCTTTCTAGTGTCTACTTCATACTCCCTCACTGAGAACAGCTATAATGGATACAGGCAGGAAGGATAGTAGTAGGGCATTTTATGACTAACGCGGTATAAATTTGCATACAATAGCTATCCTTTTTTTTACTGGTAAAATTACATAAACATGATGACTGCAATAAAATCGCTCCTGGAAATGACGCTGCTGTTATAATTAGCTCTCACTCACACAGTCCCCTGACTAGCCTACCTTCCCAGAGGCAGGAAACCAGCTCTGTTTGTCTTTATGTCTATAAGGAGACACCAACAGGACCCTGCCAAACCTATGAACAATGTCCAAAAGATGTTTATAGAATTCAATTCACCTGAGGAAAATATGATACTTCACAAACCAGAGGGAGTGCCCTTAAAAATAGGAACTGGTTTGTTTGCTCTTTGAGGTGCATCCGCACCAATCTGGATCGGCTTGGGCCGATGAATGTAACTGACATGGAATCCTCTCTTGCGTTTATGAGAAGAGAGGCTGAGGAGCAAGAGGAAAGCAGTACGATTCCTTAAACACTGGCAGTCGTGATGCTGGTATTCTCCATGCCACTCACGAGAAAGCATGGAGCCAGAGATGTGTCACCCGTCTTAGCTGACTGATGCTGAAGTCGAAACTGTGTGTAAGCCTGCTGCTATATGGAAACAAAGACGTCAAGTTTTGGGAAAGATGCCCACTCTTAACATCACCCAGCGGTAACCAGAGAACTCCCATTCTTTGTTTTTATGCCCCAGAAAACAATTTGCCACAATTTTATTTGCTAATACTGAAATGACTATAATGATTTCTAGGAGAACATGAAGTTTGTAGGTTTTTCTGATATACCTCTTTTTTTTTCTGTTTTTATATGTATCATTCAAGAAGAGAGATGTTGATGCTGAACAATGTGTCACTAAGCAATTTCATTGGGGTTTTGAGATTTAATAACTTGCACTGTAGGGTCAACAGTTTACATAATTTAATAAAAGTTTCAAGTTTCATAAGTTTCTTTACTAGCTTCAAAATCCTTCCTTTAAAAAAAGATTTATTTATTTATTTATTTATTTATTTATTTATTTATTTGTATGTAAATACATTGTCACTGTCTCCGGACATACCAGAAGAGGGCACCAGATCCCATTACAGATGGTTGTGAACTACCATTTGGTTGCTGGGAATTGACCTACGGACCTCTGGAAGAGCAGTCAGTGCTCTTAACTCTGAACCGTCTCTCCAGTCCCTCAAAGTCCTTCAATGAAATGTGACAAGAACCACATGATGAACAATCATCCAGGAAAGGAAAATTCAGGTCATAAGTATACCCCGAGAAGCTTCCTGCCTCCGTAGCCACTGAGACTTCATAGAACTATCAGAGAATAAGCCAAAGGACAAAGGCAGTAATCAAAAACACAGAAGACCTGGTACCCGAGGTTTGAGTGTCCCAGGTGAGGCAATCTTTTATTCTCAACAATGCAAGGCCACTGGACTGGGATTGTTTACAGCTTAGGGCTATACAATGATGAGCATGGGTCTTCTCTGTGAGGAACACACTGTGATGGCCCCTTCAATAGCTCACATGGCAAGTAAAATTGTAGACTCTGAACAGCAGTTGGAGGGGAAGGATCTACAGTCCGTTTGGAATAAGGGCCAAAACTGCAATGCACCACCCTGGAGTTAATGTCCCATTTGGGTTGTTTCCTTTGGCTGGCATGGTGGATTCGAGACATAACACCTCCCGTCTCCAGTTCTCCGTATTAGCAACACAAGTACACATATTCCTCTGTCTGACTGTATCGCTCACCCTCACTGCAATCATTTCAGATTTCCCTTGTGGGGAGGGAGAGCTATCAATACCTATTAATTATTTATATTTGTCTTACTTGACTTGGAAAGTTCCTATCAGCTCTCTTAAAAGGCTCTTAGGAGCATTTCTAGATATAAAGATTCATCTATAAATTCAATCTCTGGACGTACGCATAAATATTCCTCTCTAAAAAGAGTCATAAAATAGATGAAAATTCTGTTTGGGATGTCTTTGCTGACTCAAGTCATAACCTTGGCCAAGCCAGCCTTGTTTTAGATGCACTTTGTATATTTAGACCACTAAGACCATGGCACAACTTCTAAAGATGTGTTTCTATGTCTTCCTCCTCCTCAGGGACAGCTAGCTACGCTGTTGATTTTTATACACCCACGACATGCCTACTGGGAAGTGACACAATAGACACAGGCTTTTAAGAGATTTTTTTTTTGAGAACCTAGAATAGAAAATGAACCCTTGAAGAATCAGAGATCTGTGAGGAGCTAATTTCAGAGGCCATGGTTAGGCCCTTACAAGAGAGATAACAGTCGCTTTAGACTATGCAATGTCAGTCTTTTCTTCATATAGGAATGGTTTGAAAGCAAGCCTCAGTGAGCCTCTTGGAAATTTTCCACTATCTCTAGTGATGTAGTTATTCATTCCTAGGAATTTCCTCTAAGGCAGCAGTTCTCAGCCTGTGGGTCTATCAACAGGTCCAGTACACCCCTCTTCTGGTTTTTTTAGTTGTTAATCTTTTCTCTATCACTATAACTGGGATGACATCTGAGTTGATAAATACAATATTGCCTTAGAGCAGTGGTCTTCAGCCTTCCTAACGCTGCGACCCTTTAATACAGTTTCTTGCATCGTGCTGACCCCCAACCATAAAACTACTTCACCGCTACTTCACAGCTATAATTTTGCTAGTGTCGTGAATCATAATGTAAATATCTGATATGCAGGATCCAAAGGGGTTCAGACCGCAGGTTGAGAACCACTGATACAGACCTTATACATCGACAATGTGCCAAAGTACATTGAATGGAATCCTGTGGTTAAGATACATTTTAACTGAGGATAAAAAGTAAGTTGCAAGAGTTCTATAAAAGGAGTGTTTCTGCATACTCAAGGAGAAAAGGCTGGAAAAGGCATTACAGCTACTCAAAAGGCTTTCTCGAAGTGGCAGTATACAAACGGTTTTCACTGCACTGTCAATGAGTAAGTTTCACATTTCTCCACTAGAAATGTCTTTTGTCAGGGAGAAGAAGGAAGAGAAAGAGAGAGGGAGGGAGGAAGCGTAACAACTAAGAAGTGAAGGCAGCTCCACACAAAGAGTAGATAGTTAAGGAGCATGTGGCAAGAGGATGCATGTAATATAAAGTGCGTGTGGGAGATGCATGGAATACGTGTGCATGTGGGGGAGGCTGAGGAATGTCTTGAAACTGAGGTATTCTCTACAGGTGAGAAGATATTACTGGTTTCACTTATGGACACCCTGCCCTGAGTCACAGGCGCTCCCAGGTCAGGTGACCAGGAATTCACCATCTGTTTCTAACACAAATAACATATCATTAAAACTGGTTCTGAAGACTTAACTTTATTTGTTTCCTTTTTTCTTTAAGGACCTTGAAATGGTCCTTATGAAATGGAAAGGATGTATTCATCTGCAGTAACATCGGGAATGGAAACATTATTAGTCCCCTTTGAGTATGGCTGGATAGCCAGCTTATTTTGCGTTTTCCTATAAAAACCTCAAGAGAGGATACTTTTCTGAGGACAGATTCCAAGACTTGACAGAGTGATCATGACACTCTAGCATTCTAGGATTCAAATTCATCTCTTCTCGGGCTTTTGTGTGATTACGGGAAGGACAAAGGCACGTGAAAACCTAGCATTCCCTCAGCTGTTCAGTTTACATTGACTAAAATTTCAGTTTGTCATAATTTTTTTTATAAATTATAAGCACATTTATACTTTATAATTGACTTGTATAACTTTATGCATTTATATTTTTTGTAATTGACCTATGTAACTTTTAAAACTATTTTCATTAGCCTAAATAATCTGCATTGATGGATTTTTGTCCATTCCTTTACCCTTGAAAAGCAAAATGATCAAAGTGCAGAAACACACATTCAGAATCTTTTCTGGAAATGTTAGTGTCGATCATTGAAAGCTAAATTAAAACACAGAATCCAGCTTATATCTTACTTAAGAAAGTCCATTTTGGTACCCTGCCTTTTGGGCCCATGCTTGGCTGACTCTCCAGATTGGTACCACTCTTCAGCAAGCCCCTAGACATACAAAACAAGATGAAAGGTATTGAATTCCAATAATGTGGTTTTAAATCTACCCTCTTTGCCCTTCTCCAGAGGCTCCTTTGGGAAATAAAAATGGATAAGAATAACATATTTGACTGCCAAGCACAACAGCAATCCGTTATTAATACTCCAATGACCCGCCAAAATGGAGGATGAAGGGTCTATTCAAATAATCCTGTAACAGCGATTCAGCCTCCTCGAAGGACATTATTCTTTGCTTTTGAAATCTGTTACAAGCTAAGTGACAAATTCAGCTTCAACTGCTTATATACCTAGATTAATTTTATCTAAAATGTCGTTCTAAAACCCATTGCTTATTTAGATTGACTATAAACCTACTGAAGGACTTTCTTCTCCCTAATTATGCACAGAGAATTCTGTGCCTTTCAAACAATGGGTGGGGTTTTCGAATACATACAAAAGAAGTGGCAGGATCGATAAATGAGCTCTGAGCTGACTCGGACAACATCTGAGCCTAGATTCATTCAATATTTCATTCATGATTAATGTTCTTTGCCCCACATGCCCTAAACCATGTGCTTGGCCCACTCCTAATTCACTGTAGACAGAAACCATCTTGTGATGGTCTGGTGAAAATTCAGATGTGTGCAAGTGTACTGACAGGAAACAGACATAATAAAATTAAAGACACAAATGAAAGGGCAACAGAGCAGCACAGCTGAGTGGCTCAGAGCAGGGGATGCTGGGAATATGGGTAAGAAAAGCACAGCTGAGAGGGTCACAAGGCAAAACAACTTCCATTATTTATCTGTAAGTTAGACTTCAGCTACTTCTGAAGCAAAGTGGAATATTCCAGTTGACTTCTAAATAGGAGAGAGCACAATTAATGTTCTTTTTAAGGTGGAGGGAACCAGAAGGCAAAGTGCAGAAAGACAATGGTGCTGGCCACTAGAAGCATGCCTTCGGGTTTGTGAAAGTTGAAAGAAAGATTTGGTGGAGGAATTAGACACCAGGACATCAATAGTCGTAAGGATATAGCATTTAAATCATTTCTGCACACAGAATGCAACCAAGGAAGATATAGAAGATCCTTCAGAAAAGGTCACATCTTCAGAACTGCATTAAAACTTTGTGCAAATAATTCAGACTACCTGGAAGGCAGAGGCAAAGGCTGAGAGAAACCTTTTAAGTGTGAGGAGATCTAGGCTGGAAAGGGTCAGATAACAAAAGAGACCAGTGAAGACAAAAAGGAAAGCCTACAGAAAACCTAGGTGTTTCTGGTAAAAGAGGACTATGCGTGTCCATGCTGCTTGTCTGTTCACTTACAGTGCATGAGGGCTGGGGTGCTTCTGTGAAGCCCACACAAAGGTCAAAGGTTGTCTGCCTCCCAGGCTGGCAGAGAACAGCTCAGAGTGATTTGGCCCAGAGGGATCATTTCCTTCCTCTTCTCATAGGTCGCTAATGTCAAAGCCATCAATGACCCCAGGAGCTCACTGTACTAAAATGCCTCTTGGGATTTGTCCACTGATGACCGATTTTATTAACCACTTGATCAGTAATTTCCTTGAGCTGTGGCTGACCAATGCTTTCCTGAAAATGGCATTCTGACCTTACATGATATTAGAAAAGGAAATTTTGATAGTATCCGTTCTTCATAGCTTAGAAGGATTGGCCAAGATAGAGTGTGCAATTTATTTAACAGGCTATATAAACGTTAGAACAAAAGCTGAGACAATCATGTGAGCCAAAAAGACAAAGAAAAAATATACCAGCATATTCACAGGGAAAGACATTATATGTGGGTCATTTTTTTTGTTGTTTTTGTTTGGCTTTTGTATCAGTATGCATTTATTTTCATATTATAATTTATAAGAAGTGCGGAATATTTTTCAAAAAAAAAAAAGAAAGAAAGAAAATGATGGATTTTGCTTGCTTGTTTGTTCTTCAGCATATATACAGAGATCCAGCATTTAAAGACCAGGAGAGGATAAGGCTGACCCAGTTCAGAAGGTCAGAAGCACAGAGACAGAAAACAGCACAGAGGCTTTGCATAAGCCCCTCCCCTTTAATCTGTGGGAAAAGATAACTAGAGCCAAATCCTTGGCCAGGAACTCATCCCGAAACTTACTTTAAATGTAACCAGAATACACCCTGTTTTTCAAACTGTAGGAGGTCAGCTGCACGCAGAGGCGGCAGCAGGGTTTATGGAATGACAGAGATTTCCGGGAGAGGCAACTTCAACAGAAATATAAAAAGCATCAAGTATCATACAGCAAATGTAAACTGACACCAGGCTAGGACGACCCGCCTCCTTGAAACACTATAAACAGCCAGAGATACAAAGTCTCAGCAACAGGACGCTACTTGCTTCCGTGCCAGGCAGAATCCAGTTCTGACCACTTTGGAAACTGGTGTCCTGGGGCCACCTCCACCCTTGCATAAGACCTGGACTGGAGATAGGAAAGGACTGACATTTTTAACTGTGTGTCTCTCATTCCATTTGTACAGTCAATGATGATTCAGAAAACAAATTTATAGCACACAAATGGCCCAGGGCAGATAGAATTTTAAAACTTCAATAAATTGTTTTTTCAACAGAAATTACATCAAGATCATTATAAAAAAAAAAAAAAGTATGAAAAGGTCAGACAAAATTTAATCGGGGGGTTGGGGGGGGAGTGGGCAGAGAACAGTCGGTGGTTAGAAGCAGTGGCTCTTCTCCCAAAGAAAGCAGGTCCAGTTCCCAGCTCTGACATGGTCGCTTAACAGGCATCTGTGAATCTAGTTCCAGAGAATCCAGACTCAATTTCTGACATACACCAGGCACATATGTGTTGTACAGACATTACATGAAGGTAAAACACTCTAATGTGCCTAAAGTAAAAACCAAATCAGGGATCATGTCTATCTACCATCAAGCAAAACTGCCTGATATAGAAACAGTCCCTGGCAGACACTGAATGAGGAATAAATGGATAAGTCTCTAGTCACTCCCCCTTTGTACAAAGTGTACTCCACATTCTGGATATTCTATACTGAATCCCAGATTTGTGCTGCTTTTATTCAATAGCACAGTGTGAATATCCCTTCGTGCCAATTAACATCTTTCTAATTCCCGGGGCAGACTAACATACATTACTTATGCAGCCAATTCCTTGTTGCTGGATATTTGACCTTTCATTCTCTTTTTGAGAATTTTTAAGACTTCGTTATTACTATCGTGCGTGTATGGGGGGCATGACACACAACAACAACATGTGTGTAGGGTCAGAGGACAGACTTGTGGAGTCTGTTCTCTCCTAACTTATGTGGGTTCCAGGAACTGAACTCAGGACATCAGGCTTGCACCATCCTGATGGTTCTCCTGCCTCTCTCCCCAGTATATGTGTGTTTGAGTGCGTGCGTGTGTGTGTGTGTGTGTGTGTGTGTGTGTGTGTGTGTGTGTGTGCAAGTCAGAGGACAAACTCTGGTGTTGTGCCTCACTTGGGAGCTAATTTATTTGAGGCAAGGTGTATAAGTCTTACCTCTTAAGTGCAAGCCTCAGGGACCTGCCTGCCTCTGCCTTCTCTGCACTAGGATTACAAGTGTATGCTAGCCCATTAACTTTTTTACTGGGTTCTGGAGATTAAAATCAGGTAGTTCTGTTCATGAGGTGGGCACTTTACCAACTGGGACTCCTCCCTCCTCTCTTTCCATTCTCTTAAAGGCAAAAATATAGTGTTGGTAAATCAAATTCTACTTTTTCCTTTTGTTAGAATATAGGTTCTCTAAAAATAGGAGCCCTTTCTGCCTATCTTGATTTCTATCAGATCCTAGAACCTAAAATAACTGCTGATGGTCGATAAAGAGTTAACAAAAACTTACTTTGAGTGTTTGTCCATTTAACTCCAGTCACCCTGCTCTCATCTGAAAGAGCAACAAACCCTAAGCTGGCTCCTCTTCCTGTACACCTGACCCCTGTGTCAGGCATCCTAGTCAGGGTCACTATTGCTGTGATGAGACACCATGAATAAAGCAACTTGGGAAGCAAAGGGTTTATTTGGCATAACTTCCATATGATAGCTCATCATTGAAGGAAGTCAGGGCAGAAACTACTTTCCCTAAGCAACGTCATAAACTTCGACTCAGGTAATAGCAGCTTTGCCTTTAGGTAAGGGTAAGAATAAGAAATTGTTCAATTTTAATATAAAATGAACAATAAAGAATGGCCAAGGAAATCTGAAAGAGAAGAGGCCAGTTAGCAAAGAGGTCAGTAAGGCAGCTTAGCAAATGTTAGAATACGCTTCAGGAATCCAGACTGATGCTAACACAGGATACAGGATGAGTCTAGAAGTGAATTCATACACTCATGGGGATTTGCAATGTGAAATCTCAAATCAGTCGGGGAAACAGGGCAACTGATAAATTAAGTTGGATTTCATATACACCTTACAAAATCCCAATGGACCAAAACATTTAGAATAAAAAATAGAAGGTAAGTGACTATAATTTAGAAAAACTACACAGGAAAGACTAAACTAGGCTCAAAATCTAAGGCCATTAAGAGAAAGAGATTTGACTGTCTTGGAAATTTTTGCCAAGGCAACAGGAAATGGGTGTAGATCAGCACTTACAGTTGGATAGCAAATTAATTTAACAATCGGGATACAATTTGGCTGCTTCTGTAAAATCCCAAATGAATATATGCACTGAATAGCAATCCTACTTTTCATAATTTAAGTGTTCAATATATTTATACGTTTTGTGAAATTTCTTACATGCAAATCTACTGTGGGAATATAATTTATAATGTTCAAATACTGGAAATACACTAAATGGCCATTAATATGATATATTAATTTAAATGCCATATAGACAAAAATAATGATTACAAGAAAACTTTTTATGCTATAAAATAGCAACCCATTTATGCTTCTAAATTTAGAAAGCAGAGTATGTTATATCTAGAAATACATACACACATACACATGCACACACATACATACACACACACATACATACACACATACACACACACACACATACACACACACACACACACACACAACGTCTACCCATATGTAACAACAGTTAATAAAAAAGAGGCCATAATTAGAAAAACAGCAAAGAGAGGTACCTGGAAGGATTTAGAAGGAGGGAAAAGGAAATAATTGTATATATAGAAAATATAGGAAAAGGAAATAATTATATTATAATCTTCAAAAAATTAAGAAATAATTGTCTAAAAGCTCTCTTTCCTATTATGTGTTTCATACTTTAAATTTTCCTTTGTGTATTTATTTGTGTTTTACAAAATATTTCTATAATATTACTTTTTTATAGAGCTTAGAAAAGTGTCTCTCAACCTGTGGGTTGTGATTCCCCTTGTGGGTCACATCAGACATTTATGTTACAATTCAAAACAGTAGCAAAATTATAGTTTTGAAGTAATAAAATAATTTTATGGTTGGGCTCACTACAACATGAAAGACTATATTAAAGGGTTGCAGCATTAAGAAGGTTGAGAACTACTATCTTAGAAAGAGATATAGAAGGGTGCTTTCCAAATTAAATTTGTAGAATTTCATTCCACAGGAAGCACAAAACTATAGGCTTAATTTTGGAAAAATACATCTTTCTAGAAATATTTTAAACTTCTATTTTTATAATACAAGGTCATATTTTAGAATTATAATAAACTAGTATACAATAGAAAAATAAAAAGAAAAGTATGATACAATAGTGTAAAATAATATAACTGATGGTTATTAGATTCAGGCTATGTTTAACCATGAAAATCTACTGTTACTATATGATCAAAGGAATGATTTTAGCTGTATGGATAAATACCAATCACACTGCAAATGCTTTGCAAGCTTTTTGTGTTACGATTGTTGCAGTTTGGCTTTGATGCTTAACCAAACCTGTTTAAATGGGGAAAAGGAAGTCAGTTTTAAAGCAGTACATACAAAATAAAATGAGAGAAAAACAAAAATCCATATTACTATATGGCAATACAAACTCTAGAAAGACTCACAAGCCACAAGGCTAAGTACCACCTTATAGGCATTTACTGGGACACTGGTGGATGCAAGGTACCCTGCATCATTTATCTCTTTATATTTTAATTTCTCACACTTGTGAATACATTTTAAATCTAAAAATATTAAGCAACAACAAAACCCCAAACTGATTTGATGTGGCCAAATTACAGCTTAATAGTAGTGGTATGACTCCATTTTCTTCAGTGAAAGCAACTTGGCCGTCTCTAGTGTTCTAACCAGTAAATCCACAAGGCACCAACACCTTTTCCCACGCACTTCCTTTAAGGAGCATTACTTCACTTCTCTGACTAAAACAACTTCAACCTATGAAACAGAGCAGTCTACCTAAGCACTTCAGTAATGTCACGGTTAAAAGCACCCTTGTTAGTGTCTTCCAAGCGCTTTTAAAAAAGCAAAACCTTCAATCAAGCAGACGGATCATTAGAACATAAGATGCCATTTATTCATTGATTGAGATGGCTTGATGGCAGCCTTAATGGTCCTCACTCCGTGAATGAGGAGTTTCGGCATGCAGAAGGGGGTCCACTCAAAATGATAACGCGGTGCTTACAATGCTTCTGGTAGTTGGAGCACTTACCAGTGCTTCCTTATACTACTAGGCTGCCTGTCATTCTCTAAAACGGCAGTAATAGGATACAGCCATTAAGTGAGAGCCAATGTAATAAAATATTGAAGACGTTGGGCTTACTGCAGGAATTGCATCTGCACGGGCAGAATGAAGGGAGGGGCAAGGAAGAAACAAAGGACAGGAGAGGGGAGGCTGCCTCGTGGAAGAAGCATCACTGGAGGGAGTGAGGATGTGCATTCTGCTAACACTATCCCATTAACTTGCCCAACATTTACTCTGCTAGGGCATAGTTTCCTAAATTGTAAAATGTGGCAACTACTATGGTGGAGACTTTCCTATGCGCTGAACAAACCTACTTTCTGCTGAGCTCATCTGCATTTCCCAAGTGCCCTAGGTGAGGTACTATAGCCGCGTGAGTATACGTCGCTATCACACCTAATCCCTGAAGATCATTTTGGGATGCTCAGGGACCTGTCTTCCTGGTGTGCTGCCTACACTCAGAAAAAAATAATCCTAAGGGCTTAGAAATGAACCTCCAGATTGGCACTGTCCAATATGGGTGTCCTTGGAAGGTGCCTAGGCCAGAGTGTGTAGAGTGCACATGTAAAACACATGTACTTAATATTTCACATGAACAAATGTGCTTAATATAGCTTAGTAATAATTTTAAATCAATTATATCAAACTGTTTATTTTTATTTTATTTTATTATGTGTATGAGTGTTTTGCCTGCATATATGTCTATGTGCCGTATGAGTGCCTGGTGCCTGTGGAAGCCAGAAGAGGGCGTCAGATCCCCTAGAACTAGAGTTGAGATGGTTATGAGACATCATGTAGGTGCTAGGAATTAAACCCAGGTCCTTTAGAAAGCAGCCAGTGCTCATATTCTCTGAGCCATTTTTCTCTAGTTCCTCGTAATTACATATTAAAATGACAATATTTTGGAAAAAAATTATTTTAAAATACTGTTAAAATTAATTTTGCCTATTTATTTTTGCTTTTAAAATGTTGCTGCTTGGAAATTTAAAATCACGTATTGGGTTTACATTTGGGGTCATCGTTATATTTTAACTAGGTACCCCCCCCCATAAGCATAAACATCCCAGTCCTTGAATCAGCATGTAAAATAGAACTTTCTCAGTGCTACCGTGTGCCACGCAATGGACACTTGCAGGACCAGGCTGTTGGCTAAATCTTTGATCCTTCAGGAGTCTACTCAAAGTCCTCTGTATACACACATACCCTTTAAGATAAAGAAAAGGGATTGGTTAATCCTAAATTTTAGTAAAGGAGTTGAGAGATAATGTGTTATCACCAGATTGCGGCTACATTCATTAAGCCTGTAGAGTGCAGAAATATTTGACAAAACTAGCAAGGAAAAGAAGAAAAGGTCAAGAGATGAAACAACCGCTGAGCGTGCTGGGCCTCCCTGATGGAATATTCTTCCAGAATGCCCTAAAGTCCTTCTCAAGGAGATAAATGCCAGAATCTTCACCATTCTACCTAGTACATGCTCCAACCATACCAGATCAATCCTGAGCAGATGTGTTGTGTTGACGCACCTGTCCCCTCTGGCACTGTGCATCCAGAGGCAAACACTGAACTCTCGAGACGCATGCTTAGTATCTGTCGTCAGAGTGCTGTTCTGGGACGCATGCTCAGTGTCTGTCAGAGTGTTGTTCTGGGACGCATGCTCAGTGTCTGTCAGAGTGCTGTTCTGGGGACGCATGCTCAGTGTCTGTCAGAGTGCTGTTCTGGGGACGCATGCTCAGTGTCTGTCAGAGTGCTGTTCTGGGGACGTATGCTCAGGGTTACAGTGCTGTAAGGAGCAGTTGGTGACTTCAGTTTGACTTTTGTATTTCCCTCTTTCTGTCTTTGCAATAACAATCCTGCAGATACATTATAATATTCATTTTCATATAAATAGCATCATACCAACTATTTTCTGTATAGCAGTCTGCCAAATGAACAAGTCGTGCATGGGATTGTGGGAGTCTACTTCTCCACGAAGCTCACTGGCATCTTTTGCTAGCAAGATCTCTACTACCAATTGCTTCTGTTTCTTGTTAACAGCTCCATAGTTCAAACATGTCGGTTTTCCTTCCCTCTTCTTCTCTCTTTTCTTGAAAATAAAGGCTTAGTCTAAGTGAGTCAAACATAATGATAATCTTTAGAAAAAGAAGAAAAGGGACACGAAGTATGAGCCTCAAATACTTTGTGTACTGTTGGGCCTTGGACGAAGTAATTCCATTTAACCTGTTACCTTCAGTCACATAGGACAGGTAGAGGGTGTGACTAACAAGTCTCCACCTCCAGAGATTTAAATATTAATGAATTATCAAAAGGCCAGGGGCGTAGCTAATTAAGTTATTCCCTCCCCTTTCTCCCTTCCCTATAAGATTGGTCTCCCCTGGCTTTTGGTGGGGGAAGCGTATACCACTTGCATCCATTCACCATGCCATGAACAATAAAAGCTTTGGAAAACCGGACTCCACGTGTCCATGGTCTCTCCGCCTGATTCCCAGCTTTTGGAACCCTGGAACCTTGCCGATGCAGCCGCCAGCCCGCCCACCGACAGCTACGTGAATGTGGGATTCTCCGCGCCCGGGACCCTGATGTCCGACTGCCCTGGGACTCTGCCACCGGACTCCCTCCCCCCGCCCGCGAGATTCTTCCCCATAGTGTACATATTGACTAAACTTTTAAAAATAATGACTAGACAGGCTTGGTGATTCGCAACACATAATTGTAAAGTGAACAATGTGGACTTTTTAATCTCAGCATTCAGGAGGCAGAAGTAGGCAGATCTCTGAGTTTGAGGCAAGCCTGGTCTACAGAGTAAGTCCAGGACAACCAGGGCTCTGTTACACAGAGAAACCCTGTCAAGAAAAACAAACGAACAAAACCCAACAACAACAAAAACACTAAATAGATTATGGTTTGTAAAAAAAAAAGTTTTATGTTTCTAACTCAGGTACACAAGTACTTACTAAGCCAAGTTTACTTTTAATTATAGAAATTTGGTCTGAGCCAACGACTATGGTGAAACAGCACACATTAAAGACCATGTAACATGAATATTGTATTCAATCTCTGTTTCTGTCAAGAACTGATTAATGCTTGAAAAGATTAAACATGAGAACTGGATAATAGTCAATGTTACTTTTAGTATTTATAATGATAATTAAAGTATGATAAACTTGACAATAAATACCACCTGATGATATCTCAAAATGACAACAGATTAATAATTATACCTCATTCATATTATTAATAGCATGTCAATTTTGTTTATAAATGCTTTTGTGACCATCAATATCAAAGCTTTTATTATCCACCGTATATACTCATCTGAACAAGAAAAATTTATAGGAACTGTCTATGTAAAGCTAAAATCAAATAAAAATTTAGTCATCTAAACATTGAAGCAAGAAATGGGACAGGAGCTCGGTGGTGTAGCCCTAGGTGTGTATGCATGAGGCCCTAGGGGACAGGGCCAGCCCTGCATGCATGAGGCCCTAGGTGATCCCATTACCACAAAATAAACAAACTGACACAAGAAGTGACTTCTCTAATTGTACAGCGACAAGACACACAAGTGAATAAAAATCAGACTCCCTTCTTTCATTTTGTTGTTCTAACTTTTTCTCATGGACACTAAACTTTGTGTTTTAAAAATATAGATTATTACACATCTAGAAGTTCATAAATCAGAAATCCATTCACAACACATAATTGTAAAGCGAACAGTGTGGACTACCACTCTGATGAAGCACATGAACAAGCCTCTCTGCCCAGAAGAGAGCAAGACCATTAATCATAATAACCCTTCCTTCCTTCCTTCCTTCCTTCCTTCCTTCCTTCCTTCCTTTCTTCCTTCCTTCCTTCCTGGTAGCCATTTTAGTCACTTGGTGTCCACTCCTAAATAAAACAATACAAGCTTTCCTTTTGGGTCTTATTGGAAACACAAGCATACAGCATAGACCCTTTGTATTGCTTCTTCCACCAAATATTTCTGAAGGGTTTCCATCCTGGGTCGTCCTGTATCCAGACTTATCTAGAACTCAATATATGGTCCAGTTAGTCTTGAACTTGCAGCAATCTTTCTGCTTCAGCCTTCTACATGTTGGGAATACAGGAAGTACTGCCGTGCCCAAATAGACCAATGCTTTAATATACAGGTGAATACATAATCTACACATAGAACATTAGGATAATAGAATGATCAGTTTTACTAAAAGTGGCAGCTCACAATTGTCTGGAAGTCTAGTTCTAGATGATCTGACACCCTCGCTCAGACAGACATACAGGCAAAACATCAATACACATGAAATGAAAATAATTTTTTAAAAAAAAAAAAATTCCTATTGGGCTGGAGAGATGGCTCAGTGGTTAAGAACACTGGCTACACTTTCAGAGTTCCTGAGTTCAATTCCCAGCAATCACATGGTGGCTCCACAAGCATCTGTAATGGGATTCGATGCCCTCGTCTGGCATTCAGGTGTACATGCAGATAGAGCACTCAAATACATAAGATAAATAAATAGATTTTTTTTTAAAAGACTCCTATTAACCATTGGCACAATCACACAAGTCTGGCCTCCCAACCCTGGCCTCCTGTTACTATCCTGGTCTCCATGGCAACTACAACTAACTCACTCCTGTGCTCATGTTTCTGAGGCTACTTGTGTGAGAAGGAATTGACTTGAGGTGCCCAGTGTTATTTTACTCTGAAGCACTTGTTCCATTATCAGTGGGCAGCGGTGAAATCATTCTGTTGCTGTAGTCTTGTACCTATCTCCCCACAGCTAACTCCTGGGGCCTGAGAGAGTCCCTGAGGACTGCTGGAGGTCTGACTCCGGGTGGCACTCACTTCCTTTGATTAATAGCCAACCTGTGATAGAACTAAACAATGGTCCTATTCTTTCCCTTCGTTTTCCATGTTTGCACAAAGGCAAATATTCATTCATTCAAAATGTGTCAACAGTGAGAGAAGCATCCCCCTGTCTCAGAATTATGTACTAAATAGAGCACAAAAGTAGAGTCCCTGCTCTAGTAAAACCCAGGTGTGTACTGACACAAATGCTGGATGGAGTGTTCTGGTTATGATGGAAATTAAACATCTGTAGTAAGAAACAAGGCGAATAGTTAAAGATTTCGCCACAATTTTGAGATAAGTGAGCTAAATTTCTTTCTTTCTTTTTTCTTGCATCCTGAGAGATCCTGTAAGGCCCATAATGTCTTCTTACGCTCTTCCCCACCCCACATTCCTCAGCCGTACACATCCCGGATGTCCTAAGAGTTCTCTCTCTTGTGCCTCGATGGCTTCTTAAGGACAAGACCATGCAGCTCATCAGAATTTCCATGGTCAACGGACAGACGGGCCTCAATAAGCAACTAGTAATAAATGAACAGCCAAAATCTAAGATGAAGTTTTAAAAACTGCTTATGGAATTTTCCTTTAATGCAAAGCTGCTGTAAGATGCTGGCATGCCTGTTACCTGGATCTGTAAGATGCTGGCATGCCTGTTACCTGGACCACTGAGGCGCTCTAAGAATTCTGAGTGGTGAGGTTCATTCTCTTCGCGCTGTATACAGAACTATATATAAAAAACTGAAAACAGTGCCTGTGTCTAACCCGGACGATGGCAGTTGTCACACAGTCAAACACACACCTGTTTTTAACAGCTGACAGTCATTCTGATTGGTCAGTGCTCACTGCATGCTAAGTGTTAAATATATGAATTTATGTATCATGTGTAAGGAAGGTTGCCATTGATAAAATAAATGAGGGAGAAGCATGGTGAAATTATAGGATATATGAAAGATATCAGTGACCTGTCCTTATACATTATTAATCAAATAAATATGTTAATAAATAAAACATATACACCATTTTTTTCATAAGTAGCATTTATCAAAACTTCTTAAAGGAGAAAAACTTGAAGGAAATGCAGAAATGGCTATAGAATGTCAGAAAAACATTCAGAGAAAAGAATATTACTGGAAATAAAAATATTTATTTCATAGTAATAAAAGGACAAATTCATCAAGAACATATATTACTAAGCACTCATTCCCCGATATAGAGCTGCAAAATAAAATAACCACCAGTGGAACTCCAAGGAGAGACAGACAGATTTATAGTTATAATTTTCAGTTTCAATATACTTCTCTCAATAAGGTATGAAGAAAATATATATAATGATATAGGTGAAGAAAATATTTGAACAACACTAGCAACTAATTTGACATTTTAAGTCAATCAGGGAGTCAGATGGTCCTCCCAGACAACAGTACCTTTCATACTTTTTCAAGTGACAAATCCTACCAAATAGATGACAATCGCAAAATCAGTCTTAGAAGATTCAAGAGATTTAAGTCACAATACATATGCCATCTTAATGTGATGTGATTAAATTAGAATAGAAAAAAGAAATACTAATGAAGACCTCTGGAAATCCCCAAATATTTAGAAAGGAAATAATACTTTTAAAAATTAACCCATGTATCAAAGAAAATAGCTGAGATGTAAAGAAGAAAGCATTTCTGCACAGACGAGTAAAACATTCTTCTACACTGCTGCTAAAAGTCTACTTTGTAGCACATTTGTATCACGAGAACCTTCTAAAAGGTACCCTATGCCCTACTAAACAACAACCCAGCTATCAAGGACAGTTACTGCAGCTGATAAACACCAGAGGCAGAAATAATTTCTTCCAAAGTCCAAACAAAGAAGTTGAAGCATAAAAGAAAGACATAACCGAGGGGCTGGAGAGACGGCTCAGCAGTAGCCAGTTCTTGCTTCTCTTGCAGAGGCCTGGAGCAATTACTAATCTGCATATGATGGGAGTGGGGTTGGTGGACTAATAACTGCCAGAAACTCCAGCCCAAGGATCTAACACCCTCTACTGATTTCTGCAGGTACTGCACACATGTGCATCTAATACATACATACATACACACACATAAATGCATGCACACATGCATGCATACACACATACAGAAAATGGCTGCTGATGGCCACAGCTTTAACTAGTAACCCTTACCCTTAATTCCAAGAATACTCCACTCTTGATATAGCTGTCAGAATCTTAAGACTAACCTTTCACTAACACGAATTACCATCTATTAGACAGTTAGGTTGAAGCACACAAGTGGATCAAGATTTAAAGGTCATCATCACCTTCAGACACAGTCTGAAGCCAGATTGGGATACGTGAAGTTCTCAAACAAACAAAGTTTCATCAAGCTATGTGTTGACTCCTATTCACTTAGCACGGGTTCTAGAAAAGTGATCAGCTGTTCAAGTACATGCTAAATTACACCAATTATAAAACCTGCTATTACATATTTTTAGTAATATATATGCCATGTGATATGAGGGGTGTGTGTGTGTGTGTGTGTCTGTGTGTGTGTGTGAATCTAGTTAAATGCAGGATTAAATAGCTTGACCAAAAGTTCCAAAGTATCTTTGACAGTATTTATACACCTAGTTTATGCCAGATACTTGAGAGTTAAGCAAACCTGAATTTACAAGCCAGGTCAGCACAGTTAGGGAAGCAGAGCAGTGCGTCTGTTACACTGAGGGGACCAGTGGCAGGGCAGGGGTGTATGGAAGGCACAGTGCTTATTTTCATCAGTCTGGAAATACAACCCAGACCCCATTCTTAATGTGTAACAGCCATTTGCTCTGAAATGAAGGGCATTCGCATTTTCCCATTGTCTCTCACAAATCCTTAGCCTTTCGTTTGCAACTGGAATAAGGGAAACAAAACACAAGAGAGGAAGGCCAGTTTTCAAAAGTCTTATCACAGCTGAAAAAGTTACTCAGCCTCCCTAACCTCCTAGAAACCGGATATACATTATTGACGACATATGAAGACTTTTTTTTAAAAAAGCATATTGCCTAGCTAGGGAACGGAACACAAGGCCCATCAAAACAATTATGCTGTGTGAGAGAGACACTTGGGACTCTGGTGCTGTGCTCTGGATTGAATGGTTCATTGACCTCTATCCATTATAAAGAGGTCCCCACAGCCCACAGCCTACCTGAATGAAGAAGTCCAGTGTGTGGCAGGGTCCTAAACAGGCAGCTGCAGTCTCGTGTCCTTTGACCAAGCCATCCACTCTGTCAGTTACGCCACCGTACAACAAGCAAAAACCATCGGAGAGAAAGCCCAGATCGGGTAACTTAAGTCGATTTGGTTTTCAACCGGCTGTCACTGGTTCACCAACTTTACAAACAGAATATAATATAAACACATGACTTTCTTTCCGTACCTGAATTTGTCAAGAGCTGTGGGCCTAACCGATTAGAGGCTTGCAGTGAACTGTAATGACAGTAAGGTTTCAAATGCTCAGTCACTCAGCTCCCAGACTGCTAACTGGAATTTCATTCCACATGTGCCCCTCACAATTAACAGGGTTATTTTAGGCACTGACCTAAGTTCCCTGAGAATGCACGCCGATGGCAAAGGCTGTCTAATGTGTCGGTTGCTTGGTTACACTAGAAGCTTGTGTGTGAAGCTTACTGTTTGTGTGGTCTGTTTGTGTGGTGTTTCTTCTGCACAACACTGCACTTTTCAGCTCAGAAGAAACACCAGGATTACCCACATCTCTAAATACCCACAGGGAGCTCAGGCCATGAGGCAGACCACAGTTACCAATTTGATAACTGTCTGAACTGTCAGAACACAGAAGCCAAGAAAAGCATGTGAGTGTCTTGGACAGCTGTTTGGAGAAATGTTTTTATTCTGGCTGGCAGTATATATACATCACACAGTGCTATGCTGCACAAGGAAGCTGCCCAGAATCTTATGTAGATCGTTCAGTTCCTCCAGAGATAGCTAGAAAGACTACACTGTAAATATTTTTCACAATTATGCAGGTTAGCTGCTGTACTTTTGACAGATATCCACAAAGCATTCTATTTGTAATAAACTACAAACTAACCCACTTACTCACTACCATGACTGTTTTATAAATGTAGATCTTAGGAAAGAAGTAGCCAAAAGGCCGTGGAAGGAAAGGGTATGGTGCCTCCTTACCAGTGCCTGTCCATGGCAGATCTGAGCATTCTTGCTCCCAGACACATGGTGTGTGCTCACAAAGCTTCCAGCTTCCTCAAAAACACCCTACTCATGGCTTCCACAAACACTGGGCTCCAGGAGAGAGGATGAATATTCCAGAGGAGTAAGCAGAAGTTAGGATTTTCTGACTAGAGATCTGCTGAGAACCAATCAGCTCTGTTGTCAAAGAAGCTTAAATAAAAGCTAGAACTGACTCACCTCAGTATTCCCCAAAAGAGAGAACTTTCTTTCCTTCACTCTGGCTCTCTCAAGCACCCCAACAGTCACCCTTCCTTGCCTGAAGAACACTTAGTCTTCTGTATGCTCGGTCTCTGTTTCTGCTGACATCTCAGTGGTCTCTTTGCCCATAGCCCACACTCTGAACGAGCAATTCTAGTTGACCCTTGATATGTCCAGTTCATTTTTGCAGGGCTGCTTTAAAGTGTCACTGGGTCCTTAGTGGGTGATGATAAATGTTGCTGAGCGGACAAGCTCCAGAGTGCCACGGAATTTCTGGGAAAGAAGACTACTTTGGAGTTAAAAGCAAATTCCATCTAGCCTGCTATTTGTTGAAGTGACTAGTAGTCCTGAGATAGCAAACAGATGCCATGTAGAGTGTGTTATAAAATACATTATACATTCAAAGAATACCTCTGAAAGAAGAAAAGTATAAGCCCTATGCATGGCCAAGCTTTCGTACAAATATGGCTCACTTAAAGCCTATTCTCAGGTCACCAGCCCAGAGCAGTTCTAGTCTATCAGGCCTGAGGATAAGACTCGACCAACCCCAGCCTAAGGCCTCTTCACTTTATTCCCTTCCTGACAAAGTTATTTTCCCTCCAAGTTGCTCCTTACTTTCCTCGAGCTGAAACTCTTCCATCTTTGTAATGACCACAGAGAAAGGTAGATATAGAGTCAGAGCCACCTCATAATGGGGATTATCATTAGCGAATGGTTTACCCTGGTGACACTTTAACTTCTGAATTATTTGAAAAATCTTTCCCAAGTAAAGAAAAGGAAAGCATGTTTGTTATAGAAGTGGTCATGGCATCTAGACAGCTAGAACATCTCTTAATGTCTTTATTGTCACTTTCCTCTATTTGACAGCCTATTAAATAGATATAGATGATACAGATAAAGGGTAGAGATTTATCATGTCATCTCAACAGTCTCTTTACCTCCTATCTAGTCAATTGATGTTCTCACTACAGTATATTTAATAAATGTTATTTTACTGTTGATTGTTATATCAGAAAAATCACATATTTTAAGATATATTTGTCATAGATGTTTCTATGCATTAATTCTCTGTATTGAAAAGACTGGAAAACTACAGAGTCACATTCCTGTCCAGAAGCACATTCAGGCTTGTGCAGATGGTACTGGGAGATGAAGGAGACTGAGCAGGATCAACCTGAGCTGATGGAGGGAGAGTGCTTTGAGCTCAGTTCCTGAGAGTGTGTCCTCTGCTAAATACTAAACTGTGTATCACAGGGCGATCAAATTCAAACTAACAATAGGAGGGAGGGAGGGAGGGAGGGAGGGAGGGAGTACAATTTCAGTTCTGTGGTTATGGTCACTTAACATTCTGGCAGGGACAAACAGGACATGTACTATTTTTAATTTTTATTTAAATAGCTGCCGGCTCTTGCTAGCTCAAAAGAAGAAAGACGGCAAAATCAAGACAGGATTTTATAACCAGAACCAAGTACTGACATCAGTCTGGAAAAAGCTATGCATAGTTAAGAAGTTACATATTCCTTATGGAATCTAAGAAACATCTAAATATAATTTTCTGTAAGTCTGCCATACCTCAAATATTTATGCAGATTGAGTTTTTGTTATCTAAAATGAATTATACTAGAAGTATCTTGGTCTGTGAATTCTTTTGGATTTTAGAATATTTATATGTGCACAATAAAATATTTTGGGGAAGAGACCTGAGTCTAAACATGAAATTCACCTATGTTTCATATATACCTTGTATACATAGCTCAAAGGTAATCATATACATTATTTTTACCATAGCTGTGTTTTTATTGCAACTAAGTATAGGATTTTCCACTTCTGAAAACAAAATATTGGCAGTCAAAAAGTTTCACTCTTTGTAATATTTCATATTTGAAATTTTCAAGTTAGGAATTCTCTCTCTCTCTCTCTCTCTCTCTCTCTCTCTCTCTCTCTCTCTCTCTCTCTGTGTGTGTGTGTGTGTGTGTATAAGAACTTGGTGGTTTAGATACAAGGCTAATACATTTAAGATCTCTATAAGAAAATTTAATTTCTTGACTAGCATTCAATAGAAGACATGCATTCATGTAAATATAAATTAATTAGTTCACTGTATTCGCTTCTGAGAAATTTAAAGATAAAAAGAATATTGTTTCAGTCCTCGGCAACCTTAGAGATGAACAGTTGAATAAATGCAAATCAGTTTAAGGAGCTTAGTGGTACTTGCTGATCCAAGGACAGGAAGGAGAAACTGCATCACCTAACTCAGAGAAGTTGGTTAATGGAAGTCAAGTTCCAAAAAGTAAGTTGCCTGCTTAGCCAAGTAGACAATATGTCAGCCTCATAAAGAATAAGAAAACCACAGGGACTGGTAGGAAAGCACTCAAGAGAGAAGCTGCAGCCTGTGAGGCCTGTGTAAGCTAGAGAAGCCCATCCCAGCAGGCTGTTCTGAACTGTGGAAGAAGCTAGTGGAGTGGACACTGGCTTTTTCTGTCTACTTCTTTGCCTGTGAGATGAATTTCTCAGTTGGAGATAAAGTGTGTGGAATAGCCAGGACACCTGTTATGGAGTTCCTGCCTCTACTTCTCACAGGATGGACCCTAATCTGAACTGTGAGTGTAAATAAATCCCTGAGCTACTTTTGGTCAGATTTTTTTTTTTAATCACTGCAACAAAAATCAAACCAGAACAACACACTCCATGCAATGCTTACAACCAAGTATAGGTATTGCTGTAGACGTGAGCTCGGTTCTTACAAGGATTCATACTACATTTTAAGCCAACGGCTCAGAATCACAAAGTCTCCAGAATTGGAAATCTTCTGACTCAATTTCCTCTTACTGTAGAGGAAACGAACCTAAAAGGTCATCCTTTGTTCTAGTCACGAGCCAGAAAGGGGCAGCCCCTGAGCAAAGACAGAGCTCTCTTAGTGCCCGTAGCACAAACTGCCTGGCTGCAGTGTATGCTGCAAGGCCATATGGACAGTATATGCAGTGCTATACAGAGGGCTGCTGCAGCTGCTGCTAGATTTAAACACAGTGCTGAAGGCTTAGGTCTGGTTCACATTTTAGAAAGACCTTTCCTTGTTTTGATCGGGAGTGGGGGTGGAGTCTTCAAAAAAAAAAATGCAAACAGCTACCACAGTTGGGCCCAAGCAAAGGCAGTGGGGCTGAGGAGAAGTGAACAGATGTATTAAAACAAAACAAAGCGAAACCACCAGGGGACTACAAACGGCATGATTCAGTGACTGACTCTAGTGTGGGGACAGACAGAGAAGCTGTGAATAGAGTTCCTCATCTCCTGTCATGAGTAACTGGGTGACCCCAGAAGGAAGGATCTGGACTGAGGCACAAAGCAATTGAGGAAGGGCACCCCAGCAAGAGGTCTGGTGGGATTCGAGGTCCTTTGCTCCTCCCAGAGGCATGGACTTAATGTGGACTTATTTTCCTCTGACAATACTATGGCGCTCTAACAGGATACTAGCTTTCCATTTTCATGTGATTTTTACTCCTGGTTATGGCAGACTAACTTATGGACACCAGCTACCACACTGAGGAAAACTAGAAAGCTAGAGAAGAAAAATCAGCCAGAAGGCATCAGAGAGCCGCTTCCAGAGCGGAGGGGGAATCCAGAATTTAAGATCCCACCCAGACTGGAACTCAGAGGGAAGGCATTGTCACCATCTTCTCAGACAGATGTATAAGCACAACTGAGAGGTGGGAATATTGAGACAAAGCTCAAATAGACTCCAATGCTAGAGGGAGAAAGACAGAGCCCACTGAGGAGGGAGAGTGGAGAAATCCAGGCTTTCAGAGAGAAAGGAGCAGAGGTTTAGGGACAAATCAGAAATAGATCATTCTTTACCAAATGAATCTAGTAATACACACACACACAAGTGTGTGTTTGTGTATATGTGTATATATGCATATATACATATATGCATATATACATATATGTATATATGTATATATGCATGTATATATGCATATGTGTATATATGTATATGTGTATATGTGTATATGTGTATATGTGTATATGTGTATATGTGTATATGTGTATATGTGTATATGTGTATATGTGTATATGTATATATGTATATATGTATATATGTATATATGTAATTTCATTCATATATATGGTGTCTGTGTGTGTGTGTGTGTACAAAAACTGGATATATTCTGGGAAACAAGGTCAGATTAATATTTTAAAAATGATTAATCATATGGTCTCAATATGTTCAGGGGAAAAAGCACTTGATAAACTTTTATAAATCATAAACATTTGAGCAAAGGAAACCAAATACATAAGGGTACACCCTACATGGCTACAATTATCTGAAGCTCTAAAATGGGCAGACTGAAGTATGATATTATCCTCTAAGACGATGAATCTTTCATTATGGAGTGATAGTCTCCTTTGCTGGTTAATTGCTGTAAGAGTCTGGGTAACTGGGAGACCTGATCTTCCTTCGAGCTCAGCGATGCTACAGCTTGCTTCTGTGCTAAGGGGCATGGCTACATGCATTCACACTAGGAGGAGGCGGACAGCAGTAATTGCCCCCTGGAGAGGACTGTGTTAGGAGGAATAGGTAAGGGACCCTTCCATTGGAAGCCATTCTGCTTACCACCTTAAGAATTCTGACTCCTTGAATTATTATTATTGAGCCATCAATCAACCAAAAAAAAAACCTAAGTATAAAAACTAAATCCTTATATATTAACTCCAAAATATTCTGTGAGGTAAGATAGCTGGCCACCTATAGTAGTCAATAAAGGCGATATCAACAAGAATGTTGACATAGACCAAAAGTCTAAATGACTAAAACACTAAATGGTCAATAGACGTTCTCACTATAGAACATGAAAAAAAATCTTATTTGACTTGATTTTGTACATGTTTTAAAACTCTTTATTGGCTCCTTGTGAGTTTCACATCATGGCACCCTAGTCCCGTTCATCTTCTCATCCACGCATAGCCATCCTTGCAACCTCCGCCCCATAAAACACAGATAAACAAACAAACAACAACAACAAAGCATAAAAACATCATGGAAGCCATAGTGTGTCCCACAATGTATCCTTCTGGCTACATAGCTTCACTTGCAAATGTCCATTGCAATGAATCATCTGTCTGGTCTGAGCCCCTGGTTTCTGTGATACCATTTATATTGTATCCTCACCAGGACTGCTCTGGGTCATTCCTGCTGCTGCCTTGGGTCGTGAAGATCCTGCGGCTTTGGAACAGCCGGATGAACGGTTCATAGATGATAGAGATTTGGGGATAGGCCAACTCAGAGCCCTGGATCTGGACCTGGGTGGCAGCCGAGCTGGTCAGCACACACTGGTCTGCTCTGGCTAGGCCACCTAGTGCCGCTGTCTGCAGGAGGCAGGGTCAGCTCTCCTGCCCTCAGGCCCTTGCGTTCCTACTCACATCTGCAGAGCCAGCTCCACTGTGCTACACAGTCAAGGTGTGGGGATTGGGGATGGGGGAGGGGCTATCCCACTCTTTTAAGTGCTGCAGTCTTTGTGGAGCTGGTTCATCCACGCTTTTGCCATCAGGGCCAGTGCCACCAAGATGCAGGGCCTACTCTCCCAAGTGCTACAGTCAGTGAGGGGTCAGGGCTAGCTCTCTCTGCCACTGCAGCTGGCGAGGCAGAAGTGGGAGGGCATCGCCCATGCAAACACATCACCTCACACCAGCTCTCCCACACTTTTGCCCTCCAGGGTGGCTCACCTGCACCTCTTCCACCAGGGCCTGCTCTACCGTGGTGCCCAGACAAAGGTCAGGGCTCGCGCTCCTGCGGCACAGCCATACCCCTGTCCCAAGGGCCAGTTCCACTATGCTGCCTGGGCAAGGTGCAGGTCCCGCTCCCCCAAGTGCTGCCAGCAGTGAGAGATAGGGACAGCTCTCCAGAGTGCAGCATCCTGAGAGGGGCAGGACCAGCTATGCACAGTCCTTAGATAGCCACGTGGTCCCCAGGGACTGCCCCAACCAGGAATTCCCCATGTTCTCTAGTGAGCCACATACACTGACACCAACCCCTGCTGCTAAATAGCCAGGGACCCAGACACGGCCCTCAGTGGCAGCTTAAGCTGGAATTTCATCATGGCCCCTGGTGGCAGGGCTGGCTCAAAACTGTTCATTCCTTCTTCAAGTCTCCAGTCCCATCTCTCTTCATAATGTTCAAGTTGCTCTACCTCTCTTTCTTTTTCTTCTGACAAAACATTGTGGTGGCTCCTACTGCAGGCTGGGCACGTGGCAGATGAACCCTGGGTGACATCCTCCATCTGTGCTGGGTGGAATGAGAGCAAGCAGGTGTCTGTGACCCACAAATGCTGTGCACAGGAGAGCAGGTCTGTGGGTGGCATGGTGGTCTGCAAAGTCTCTGTCTTCCTCCTCCTGTACTGTGCTGCCTGTATTTGATTTGATTTTTGTGTGTCCATAAGATAGCTTGGGCCACCAAGCCAGGCGTCAAGCTAGGATGAAAAAAGGACTATCATCTGCTCTGTCCCTGACATAAGGAAAACATTACTAACAAAATGTCCCTTTGCCCATTGCCAGGGTTACAACAATCTTTATATAAGAAAGAAATGCAGGATATTTTAAGATACCTTTATCATAGGTGAAACTTCATACACACGAATTCTCTCTGCTAATAACTGGAAAGCCACATAGACACATTCCTGTCCAGAAGCACTTTCAGGCAAGGGAGGAGAGTCAGAAGGATCTACCTTAGCTGATGGAAGGAGGGTGCTTTGAGCTCAGTTCCTGAGGGTGTGTCCTCCTTTGGTATTTGTTAAATACTAAACCATGTCTATCCCAGTAAAATCTAAATTCAAACTAATGGTGAGCTAAAGCCAGTTTTAAAAGTCTTTGTTTGGTGTCTACAAATCTTTTGGCCCTACAAAACTGTTTTCTTCCCTCAGAATAGCTGGATGAGTCAATTTAGAGTACTGTCACCAAACCACAGAAAGAAACATCAGACAGTGTGACTGTGAATGGGTACCCTCACTGTGAGTAGGCATGGATGCTGAGGGAAATAGACCCCGTGAGTCCCCATATGGTGATGATGTTGTTGCGATCATAAGTCTCTGTGGCTGGACACAGATCTTTCACTAGTGCAAGACCCCATAGAGGAGAGTTCATTGTTTACATCACTTGCAAGCTTTTTCTTCTTCAACTGTCGCCAAAACCCTTTCTTAGTTAGAAATGAGATTCAGTCTTCACTGAAGGATAATTTGCTTTGTCTCTTTAGATATCTGACTTAGCACTGATAGTTCTCCTAAGGAAAAAAAATCCTTATTATTGTATAACTTAGAGAAAAACTAAAAACTGAGTCTGGAAATAGGGCTCAGTTGTTAAAAGCACCGTCACTGCCTGCTCTCCTGGATGGCTTGGATTCCTAGCACCACATGGTGGCTCACCACTGTCTGTAAGGCCAGTTGTAGGGGATGGATTGAGTGTCTTATAGTAGTCTCCAGGAGCACCAGGTACACACATGAACACACACATGTGCATACACAGTCAAAACAATCATACCCATAAAGTAATAATAAGTAAGTCTATAAAAATAAAAAAAGAAAAGAGACTAAAGTTTTATCAGACACCTCCAAAGCAAAACTATTAAGATCAATAACCCCAAATTCCAAGGTCCAGCTTCCTTGAATTTGCAGAAATACTGTTTCGTCTTCTCACAACTCAGGGTGCATTACAAATCCTTAACTTGCCTCAAAGGCCTAAGCCATTGTAACTCCAGTGCAAGGAAGATAAAGACTTCAGAAACTCTTAGTCTGGGCAGGCTGCTATAACAAAACATCATTGCTAAAAAGCGTGTGAGTGATAGAATGTGTTTCTCTCAGCTTTGGAGGCCACAGATCCTGGGTTAGATGGCTTATATCCAGCTTCCTTGTCCTTGTTAAATGGCTCTGTCACCACCTTTGCCCTCTCGCAAATAGGCCCTCTTATGATTTCCCAATTTACTGTTTTTAAGTTACACTTTCCTTCTTAATAACTCCATCTTTAAGTCAGTCCCTTTACCAGCATCTTACTAATCAGGCTCTTCCCGCATGGTTTAGAAGGTTCCACTTTCATTATTACCACTTTCTACCTCCCAGAGAACTCCAGGACACAATCCGATTCAGTCAAGAACACATTGCTCCAGAGCAAGGCTGGTCATTCCGCTGTTGCCCTGGACCTGATCCTCATTTATCTCTCAGATTTACTAAGACGGCCTTAACCACCCACGTTTCAACTGATATCCTACGCTACCTAGGCGCTCTTTAGTAACCTGAGGCTTTCTTCGCTGCTTCCTGCTCTCTTCAGTTATCAGCAGAGTCACCCTGACGAAGGAGAATCCGGGCTTTCCGAACCTGCACTGTAAAGCATCTCCAGTCTCTACTCATTGCTCAGTTCCAAACCCACTTTCACACTTTGAATTGTTACAGTGGCACCTCCACATCTTGGTATGAGTTGTGAATCTCATTTCTTGAGCTGTCATTCATAAACGAGGTAGCCTACAAACAACAAGTTATATCTCTCACAGTTCTAGAGGTTGGGAAATCAAGACACTCTTTGACAGTGTATTTTGAGAGCAGGCTTTCACATTCATATGTGGCACCTTCTTGTTACATTCTTACACAGTTGAAAAGGCACAGCAATCTTGGGGTTATCTACCACAACAGTTCCGGTTAAATTCTTTAAGGCTCTGCTCACAGATATTTAAGGCTATGTTTAGACCATAACAAAACTCCTTCATCGTAAACTTAGAGACTTCCTATGCACAAGTGTCATGAGAAGTAATCTTGACCCATTTCTGAGTCCATGTCAAGGGGGAAAAAAATCTAAGAATATAATACTAAGTTAAAGAAATAATGTCTAAAATTTTGACGGGATCCAAGTCAGATTTAATACATAAATATAAGAATTAGAAAAAGAAAATTTATCAAAATGGTAATAGTACTAGTAGGTCATAGGTAATGTTTGTAAGATATGTAAATATGTATTATTCTTATTATCAGTAAAAAGCATTACTAGTAACTTTGTATATATGTCTCTCTCTCCCTCATTCTTGTGTGTGTGTGTGTGTGTGTGTGTGTAGCCTGTAAGTTGACTGCCTTTTTCATCCACTCTTTATCTTATTTGCTGAGACAGTCTCTCAGTGAACTTGGAGTTCACCAATTCAGGCTGACTAGGGAGCTTCAGTGACCTACAAGCCTGTGTCTCCAGTTCTGGAGTTACAGACATTGTGCCCACCATAGCATAATGGGTGCTGGAGACCCTGATCCTCATAATTGAGGGGTAGGCACCTTACTGACAGCACCATCTTCCTAACGGATACAAGTGTCTTTAAAACAAGTGAACCATTTATTTATTTGTCTTTTTATTATGGATGGATAGGGGTGGGTTGCTACAGCACACATGGAGAAGTAAGAGAGCAACCTGATGAAGCCAGTTCTCTCCTTCTACTATATGAGTTCCAGAGATCCAGGAGTCCTCACCTGCTCAGTAACCTTGATGGCCCACACATGACCTTTAAAAGCAATTACGTTCCATACTAAAAATGTATCCAAGTTGCTATTTACTTAGTAAAAGCCACATGGTCTTAGGTCTAAGTCCGAGTCCTGAAAAAGAATAGAATTCTTTTTCAGAAAGTACTTGCCCCATATTGTTAGGGCTCTTTTTAACACATCAAAAGTTTTCATGGAAACAGGAACAAGCATTCCCCTCAGTCTAGTCTTCTTAATTCTTTATGACCTGAGATCCCCTCCCTCCTACATACTAATTTTATCCTGTACCAAATAGGATAGCTCAGGAGAAACCAGAACATTCTGTCCAATGTACTAAGAAATTCTTCCATCTTCTATTGTAACCCAACCGTTATCTTTCCATCTACCTGCGTAGTTAGCTTCCATCTATCCCTCAGGCTTCCCACTTTGAAAAGCCGAATTCATTTCTCTTCTTATCTGGCCATCTCAATGGAGCTACTGTGTCTTATGAGCCTCCCACATTCTCTATATGGATGGTCAACTAGCTTCTCAGCTGGCACCTTGAGCAGACACACATTTCAGACTCACTCTAACTACACACTAATTATCCATTTCTTGCACCCAGTCATGCTGTTTGAGTTCTGTGATGGTGGGGTGTCCTCTAATGGTCTTCTCTCTCACTTGGCTTTCCCATCTGTAGACAGTCTATTTTTATAATTGTTATCACCCATTGGCTGTTACGTTAACTGTCACTCCTTTACATCTTGACTCAAAACAGAGCTTGGCAACGTCTTCCTCAGCACTCACTAAATTATCCAATCATCCAAACATCTGCTGGTGAGAGGACACTCGACTTCCTGACATTATCTCATGGTTTCATAGATATGAGGGGAATATCTTCCTGAAAGATTTTATGGCAATCACACAGTAGCTTCCCTTGACTATGACATGTGAGTGATGTTTCTTGGCAACAAAATCCACTAATGTTGGCTCTTAAGAACTGACCAAAAAATTTAAGAATCTATAGCTCCAACTATGAGGTTGATGCAGGGGGATGGTTTGAGTCTACTGTGGCTATTCCAGATAATACTGTGAGACATCATATTTGTTTGATTGCATTTGCTTTTGATAGTGTCTCATGTATTCCAGGCTAGCCTCAGAATTGCGATGTAGGTGAAGATGACCCGAACTGGTTCCATCTCTTTGGTACTGATGAAACCACATCTTTTATATTTTCAAAAGAAGATGAAAGAAGAAAAGAAAAGGAAATGTAAGACTCCATACACAGCAATACTCAGTGTATGCCTATGTGTGAAGTCTGAGGTGGATTTTCATGTTTAGCAGGGATGACTACTAGGTCTGTCAAACTGTGTAAAAGGCTCATTTTAAAGGCTAAGCTCTGGGATGGTAATGCCCATTTATAGACGACTTCAAGACTCTCCCACCACACTAGCTACATTTACATAGTACTTTCCATTCTAGGCATTTTCCTAAGCATCTCGCAGATATTAGTCATTCTTATAGTCCTTGCAGTCCTAGGAGACATAAGCTATCATTATAACCATCATTTTACAAAGGAGGGAAATAAGGCATAGAAGGCCACTCTACACAGCACATAAGAAGAAGATCTGGAATTTGGATCCAGGCAGTTGTACCCTGTGATGGCTATTCTTAGTTGTCAATTTGACTACATGTGGATTTAACTGAAACCCAAATGATTAGGCATACTTGTGAAGGTTTTTTTTTTTCTTAATTAAATCATTTGAAATGAAAAGGCCAACTTCTAATTTGGATCTTTGAGGTGGGAAGATGCAACTTTAATCTAGATATTTTGAGGTAGGAAGATTCATCTTTAATCTGGGCCACACCATGTGTTGGCAGCCTATATAAAAGACATGGAAGAAAGAAACTCTCTCTCTCTTAGCCTATTTGTTCTCATTCTTGATAACAAGTCCATTCTTCTACTGGCATTAGAGCCTACTTCTTCATGGTTCTGCCATATACTCCATATACTGAGGACCAGCTGAGACATCTAGCCTTGTGGAATGAACATCTAGATTCTTGGACCTTCCATTCATAGACAACCAATGTTGGATTATTTGGACCATAGCACGTGTGCGCACACACACACACACACACACACACACATATATATGCACACATACACACATATATGTATGTATATGTGTGTATATATGCATACACACATATATGTATGTATATGTGTGTATGTATGTATATATATATATATGCATACACACATATACATATATATACACACATATACATATATATGCACACACACATGTATGTATATATATACACATACACACATATACATATATATATATGCACACACATATATACACATATACATATATGGACTTGCTATCTATGCAGACTATATGTATATATGCCATATATGTATACACATATGTGTGTATATATGTGTATATGCCATATATGTATATATCTATATATGTATATATGCCATATATGTATACATACATATGTACTTGCTATATATGTGGACTTTATATATAGTCTATATATACATACAGATATTCATTCTATAAATTATACTTACCTAGAGAACCCTGACTAATACATGCGCTAAGAATCCATGCCCCAGCTCCCACTCTATATTGCCTCTCAGTTGTTGCAGGATCTCTAAAACAAAAATGCTGTATCATTGAAAAACTGGCTAAATCTAGTATGGGAAAGGCCAGCACAGTGACTGTGACACAGCATTTTTGCAAGTTCGTGATACAACTCTAGTCTAGGAACCGTGGCATTAAAGAGTTTGTCAGGTGGACATCCATACACACAAGGAAGCCCAATTGCCTCAGAACTGAGCTGCAACCCTCCAGCTCCAGCTACTTCTTGTGAGAAGTGTGAAGGGATGCTGCTACTGGGCTCGATATTCATCTGCTTCCACTTAAGGACTTTCTGTTTGCTTTAACTCTGACAATTCAGAAAGACCTTTAGCCTGGGGCCCAGTAAAATAAGAATTTGAATCTTCATCTGAAAGAAGTAAAATGCGGTGAGGTAAGAGTGGATTGTGGGAAATAAGGCTGGCATTCAGCATTTGCATCGCTGTGCAGATCAATACATCTTCAAGAGTCAGTCATACAAGGGAAGTCACTTAGCACGGTCAAGCCTTCGCTTGGCTGTTTGCTCTTGTCTAAGTAGCGTGGCTTTGAGGGCACCTGAATAAAGGGACCCGTGCATTTCTATCCTGCCTCTCAACTCCAAGGAAATGCTTCTAGATATCCACTCTCCTTCCCAGGAGATAATCTTCTGTAGATAATCCTTCGAAAGACTGACTGCTATGGGAACAGTAAATATATGAGATCAGAATTTTCATTAGTTTGTTTTTCATTGCAAAGCGAAAAGCCAGTGAAAATACACCCCAGAAGTATAACAAAAGATGATATACTAAATGCTTCTGTTTAAATGCAGAAAAATGTAAATGTATTAAATAAGCATTTATAAAGTGTAAGCATTGTTCATTAATTGTGAACATAAAACGATTTTGTGGATGTTCCAAGGAGACAGAGGGGGATGGAGAGATGGCTCAGTGGTTGCTGCTCTTACAGAGGATCTGCATTCAGTTTGTAGCATCCACCTCGTGGCTCACAATCATCTATAATGCCAGTTCTAGGGGACCAAGCATCTTCTTCTTGTCTCTGGTGATAGTAGGAACACACACAATGCAAAACCATATATGCAGGTGAAACACTTCTAAAATGAACTAAATAAATATGAATCATGGGTAAAAGTGTTTGCTACATAAGATAAAGATTAAACTTTAGTTATATATAACTATACCCTTGCACTGGGGGCTGAGGACATGGAAACAGGAGGATTTCTGGGGCTTGTTGGTCAGATCCAACAGTGAGAACCCCAGTCTGAAAACTTCTTGACTTCCACACATATGTACACATCCACACTGTGTACAGATCCCCACACTTGTACAGGGCATACATACATACACACATCAAATTTTATTTTTGAAAGATAGCTGAAAATGCCCTGTGCCTGCAGATCTGCTCAGCTGCCTGAAACAGAAGGGCTAATCAAAGCAGATAATACAACCGTCCACAAACAGGCAGAAGACACTTTTGTTCGATCCTTCTCTGGAAAAAAGTTACAAAATGCTGCCTTTGCCCTTCACTGAACTGTAAATATACCCATCATCAGCTGTTCAAAAGGCCCTGTCCAATGCCACCTTCGAAATAAGAACAACAAAAATGTTCACCAAACACGATACACAAGGAGATGCCTGAATCAAGTATGTCAATGTGAAGGCTGGACAAACAGTCATAACAACGCAGGCCCAGGGACAGCCTGAAGGTCGGTTACATTGACAACCTTAGTTCCATGGGAGAAAAATTCCTCAGTTCTTCCATCTGTTATGTGAGTTTGAACTAGGAAGATGGAGCTAGGAATAGGTGCTTCCCAGGCACCTGCCACACAGTAGGCATCAAGTAAAGTTTTACTGTGACTATCACAAGTTCATAAGCAAAGTAAAAAGTACAAGATTATGATGTCCATTCTTTTTGTAATACACTTATTGGCTGTAGCTTCGTGTCTTCATCTCAAGACAGAAAAGTTAAAAATATATACTTCTTGCACCTCAATATATGTATGTGTGTATATGTATATGTATAGGCACAGAAAGTAGATATACAATTAAAATGAGTGTGACTGGACTTTTCCAAATGAATAAAAGGTTAAACTTCCCACCTGCTTTTTGAAAATTGGCACATTTCTCATTCTTCATAGCAAAGAGCATAGAATTTTAGCATGAATTCAGAATCAGAACCATTTTTGAAATATGAGGGAAATAGAATATGAAAAATATTTTTTAAATAAATGCAAGATCCATTGAGCTAGAAGTAATTAATCTACAAGCCCTGGTGGCTCTGGGGGATGCACTGTGCTCTGCAGGACGCCGCCTGTGTCTTCTGTTTGTGTCACCCTTCGATTTAGTTTGGTTGCAAAGCAATCTATCATTCTGGCTACCTTAAAGCCTTGAAATCAGTGGTCCTTTACCCTTGGCTCTCCCTTTGACAGAGTCACATATCCAATATCCCACAAATCAGATATTTACATTACAATTCATAACATTAGCAAAAATACAGTTATGAAGTAGCAACAAAATAATTTTATGGCTGGAGGTCACCACATCGTGAGGAACTGTGTTAAAGGGCATAGCATTGGGAAGGTTGGGAAGCACTGCTGAGACCCTCTCTTCTCAGGGACTCCTAATGATAGTGTTCATGATTCTACAGTGTTTTCTTATCAGAGGACTTGTTTGTCTGTACTGATTATCTATGCTATGCGTTGTTAACAACCAATGTGAAAATGTTTCTAACCTATAAAACCAGTGATTTCATGTGATTCAGTCCCTTCTGTTATAAGTTGGATGGGTATGGGCCTTGGAGGGCTGAGGATACAAGGAAGTGGATGTATAAAAAGAGGTCTATTTTTTGTTAATAAATTTATTACTTTACCTCATTGAAGCTGGGTCACAAAATCAAATGCTAATCTCTTCACATAGAAGGAAGTAAACATTCTTAGTACTGTTGAAAAAGCTAGGAGCACTCTGCTGCTTGCATTAGATACATGACCCAACTCTATAAAAGTGTGCCAAGGAAGTCTAAGCACTGACCGAGACAAGGAAAGCAAGGTGTTCTGTCCACTGTGCCAGCACGAAAGCCACATGTGGAGTGGATGAACAAGCTATCCTGAGAACAAGACCAGTTACCTGTCATGCAAAACCCTGGATTTTTAGTCCTCATGGCTGTAATTCATACTCCCTTCAAATGCATCTTGTCCAGGCAGGTTTACTAAACACCTGGATGAATCTACAGAAATGCAAAGAGCAAATGGGAAATGTTGTGCCGGTTTCCCCGCCCCTCTATCCCTTTCTCCCTTTCTGCTTTGGTATTTTGATTAGATTATGACAATTTGGCTCGTTCCAGGAACAAACACTATATTTTCTGGCTTTTCTAGTTAGAAAACAGATGGTCCCTTCACTGGGCCCAGGGAAAAGGAAAACAACGTGTTATCAAGAATTTCCTTTGGCTTTTACTTTCCAGTTTCCCAACATTCAATTCCTTGTAGAGCTGGTGTGCGCGTGAACTGGAGACAGTGAGAGCATCCAGGAAGCACATCTCCAGCGCCTTGTTGTTTCTGAGATCCATCCTTGCCAGTGCTCCCCAGCCCAATCATCCTCGCTGGTCCCTGTGCCCGGTGCCTTCAGAAGTCAGAACAATATAATCCTAACCTGTTATTTATGTTATTCTGAAATCGCTGTTTCAAAACTTGATGTAAATAAAGCTATGAGCCAATCTCAGAGAAAATTAATGCAGAATAAACTATTTTCTATACTGCCGTTCCAAACCCCCATTAGGGGTTTTATTTTTGTGCAAAAATACATGTTTAAAGGATCTTCTTGGCCCAACTTTAATCGCTCTGAGTGAGACAGAGTCCAGTTTGAACTGGATTTTCCTTTGTAATCTCTGTGGCATTCCAAACATTTCTACACATTAGGATTACATCATTTTCCCCCTCTCTCCCCCTTCAACACAAACAGCCATTATATCCCATTTTCATGACCTTCAAGTTCCCAGTATCAAATTACCCAGCTGGCAATTTCTATCTCCCTCGGTTGCTAAGAGATGGCGATGGTCCAAACCAGACCAATATTCCTGAACGCTGACTCTCAAGTTGCCATAGGAGTGAACTAAACTCAGCCAAAGCACAAAAGAGCCCAACATTTGGCAGCCAGGCTGTGTGTCTTTCACAGCTGCAGGAGACAGTTGGTCCAGAGAACCTTGCTGCCATCCCCCTGCCAAGTCACTGCCACGTTCTCATGCAGTCTACACAATGGCTGTCAGCAAAGAGCTGCCATTTGTATTACAGAGATCAGTCTGCTGTCACACTGCCTCTTCTGAATAAGTTCCATGGTTCCATAGCTAAAGACCTGGGTTTCCCCCTCCTCCCCCATACAAGCCCCTTTTAATAACAACAGTAACAGAGAAGGCACTTGTAGGAAATGCTAGTGTATTTATCCTCCTTGCAGCCTGCTTGTCTGCTCAAGCACGTATTCCCCCAGCTGCTGCTCTGGGCTCTCAGATGAGCCCTTCCTAAGGATTGTCCCACCATGGCCACATGTTCCCTGGGAGCTTTCCACGCCCACTGGCTGCTTTCTGGAGAGGATCCGAAGCTGGAGGGAGACACCTCCTGATTAAGAGGCTGGGCCTCTACTGTAGATGCTCTAGGATAATTTGGCCCCTCTGTCAGCTTGATCTGGTTTCTGGGCCCTCAAAGAAATTTTGTCATCCCCAACAAACCTTTAGAATGCAGAAGTCAAAACCCCAGGCCCAGGACGGACTGCCCAGGGACTTGTGACAAACGTCAAATATCATACTTCTTGTAAGAACAAAGGCTACTAAGTTTTATACATTGAAGGATTGTTTTTCAAGTTAGAGCTCATAATTTGTCATCCCAGGTCATAACCCAGAATTCCTAAGACTCTGCTATATCTGTGCTTCCAAATAGAGTCCTGTAACAGCATGTCCAGTGCTTTAACTCTAGTCAATCCAGTCAGGTAGCCATGTCAGTAGGATTTTATAAAATGAAGAGGAAAGAAGCAACTAATGAAATAAACTATGAAGACACTTTATACCTTGGGTAGAGGTGCCTGTGTCAATTAACACTAATTATTCAACCAAGACGTTTGCCCTAGCAGGAGATATAGACTCCATTCACCCCAATTAAGCCAGTGGATGTTGAAAGGATTTACAAGAAAAGCAAAGGAAGGTAGAATATATTCAGAAGACAAGAGGCACCGGCATGTGAATCCGTCCTAGCTCGTAACTGTGACCTTGGAATTCTCTATTGACATGTAAGATAATCCAAGAAAGATTCAACATGATAATCTGCAGTTTAGGAAGTCTGAGTTTTGCTGCACGTGTGTTACCGTATACCCTCACCAGCAGACTGCAGGGCCAGTCACGGGTCAAATAACTTCTGCTTTCCTTAAGTCCTGGGATAATTAGAGCCACAGAGATAATGGGATTAGCCTAGCTTGTGGACCTATGTGCTAATTGCAGTGATAATTTTCATGACTGTGGAACAATCCATTTATTACTTTTAGATTTTGAAATTTTTTAAAGAACCAATAATATATTACCTTGGAGTTTTAATTTGAAATGTTTAATAGCTATCAGCCCAGATCTTAGAGAAGGGGAGAATTTTGTAATATGTAAGAACCTGGCTTATCATAATTGTGCACTTAAAATGCTTTCCCAAGTAGCCTCAGTCTGTAAGGAGAGTGCCTTGCACTTTGACGTCTGTTCTGTTATCTGAAATGGTTAGATAACTGTCTCAGGGAATTTGAGTGAATTTGGAATGGCATTAGATTACGAGCTAACTGAACATTAGCCAAAAGAAACAAATGGCTATAAATACTCTGACTTTCGTAGTAAGCTTGCTAGGTTTAAAAGTGAGTGTGGGAGAGAGAGAGAGAGAGAGTGAGAGAGAGAGAGAGAGAGAGAGAGAGAGAGAGAGAGAGAGAGAGAAGGAGAGAGGAAGGGGAGAGGGAGGGAGAAGGGAGAGGAGGACAGGGAGGGAGAGAGGGAGAGGAAGAGGGAGGAAGAGGAGGAGAGGGATAGAGGGAGAGGGAGAGGGAGGAAGAAAAGGAGAGGGGGAGAGGGAGGGGGAGGGGGAGGGGTGAGAGAGAGAGAGAGAGAGAGAGAGAGAGAGAAGGAGAGAGGAAGGAGAGAGGAAGGGGAGAGGGAGGGAGAAGGGAGAGGAGGACAGGGAGGGAGAGAGGGAGAGGAAGAGGGAGGAAGAGGAGGAGAGGGATAGAGGGAGAGGGAGGAAGAAAAGGAGAGGGGGAGAGGTAGGGGGAGGGGGAGGGGTGAGAGAGAGAGAGAGAGAGAGAGAGAGAGAGAGAGAGAGAGGAAGGGGAGAGGGAAGGAGAAGGGAGAGGAGAACAGGGAGGGAGAGAGGGAGAGGAAGAGGGAGGAAGAGGAGGAGAGGGATAGAGGGAGAGGGAGGAAGAAAAGGAGAGGGGGAGAGGGAGGGGGAGGGGGAGGGGAGAGGGAGAGGGAGAGGGAGAGGGAAGAGAATTAAGACCCAAGGAAAGCTATGATTTAAAATCTCTCCTTTTAGTTCTACGTGTTCCTTTGAGCTTCAGCTGTGAGGATTTAAGCCTCACCTGCTACTGTGGGTTCAAATCATGATTCTGTCACAGCAGACTTAAATATTTTCGGTAGTGAATGTATGCCCTAAGTTTCACAGTTGGCAATTCCTCTCAGCTTCTGGCTCTGCAGAGATGAAAATGACAGATCAGACAGGGAAGGGATGTGCTCTCTTTGTTCAGCTGCTGTGTGAGTTTCAGCAACAACCATGATACAGTGAGACGAGTAATGAGTCACACAGGAGAGTTATGTAACTTTCTCCAAGAATAAAATATTGTAAATCTGAAATTGGAATGAAAGTCTCCAGTCTCGGTTGACCACTGTCCAACGAGCATGAGGAGAAGACATTTCTAAGGTAGCTCCTCTCAGATTTTACATGCATCTGTAACCCTGGGCTACCTTAAGTGGAAGTGTGGTTTGGAGGACAGGGTGGGGTGCAGACATTCTGAGCCTTCACACCTGCTGAGGGGCTGCCTAAGATTCCAGGGTGGCAAAGCTCTGAATGTCAGGGCCCAGATGACGTTTTGTGGCTTCTTCTAGCAGTAAAGAATCTGTTGGAAGTTTCAGAAAGGAAGCAATATTATGGAAGACCATCCTGAGCCTAAAAGGACATTTGAATGTGTTATATCATATAGTAAATGTTATAATAATATTCAGAAGAATTCATGTTTGGCCATTTAAAAATGTTTGTTGTAAGGGCAAGTGAAGCGAAAGTAAACTAGTAAGTCCCAGCATCTATGGGCCATTTTATTGGGAAATAAAGATAGTAGTCTTGAGATAAAATGTCACATATGCATACTGATACATACACCAATTCTTCTCATTAGGTGATTGAATGCATAATCCTTCACCATGGAAATTAATATAAAGTGATGTAAGGTGATGTAATCTCTAAGGAGCATTGGCTGGCACATACAGGTAGAAATCTGTGTAGGTACTCTTAGCACCAAGATTCTCTTAACCTGCAAGGCAGAGAAAGAGACTTAAAAGCATATTTCTCCATGAACACTAGATGGCGCTGCGGAACAAGTGAATGGCAATTGTCCAGCTGCTTCCTTTTCTGGGAGTCACTAAATCCTACCACATTACTACAGATAACGATTCAAAAGATCTTGGGTTTATACTAGACTTTTGGACATGTTTTAAAGGCGTGTTACACTGCAGAACGTCATTAATCTATTGGGAATTTAAACATCACATAATCTATTAGTGTTTTTAAATCTGTGCATGTGTGCTTTTAATTCTTCACAAATTACTTAGATAATATTATCAATCACAAAATCTGCTAAGCACAGCCATATAAAAAGTTCTAAAAATCACCATTGGAGATTGAGAGTAAAACAAAACCTTCTGCTGCTTTCTGGGGCCTACTTCAAAAGCCAGTGGGTGTACTTTATCAGACAATGCCTAGAAATGACTTCCTGGAACAAGATCTTGTGGCAAAACAGTAAAGCACTTTTCTGAAGTTGCATTAGTTCTCACAGTAAAACCCATGAGTCAGGGAGGATTAACAAGCAGAGGAGGGTTCATCAAGTTTGCTACTGGAATGCCTACTTAATAAGTCTGCCAGTAACATCACCACAGAGTTGAAAACAATCTTTACACATTCCCCTGAACATATAATAATCTGAACTAATTCTGCCGTGTGTGTGTGTGTGTGTGTGTGTGTGTGTGTGTGTGTGTGTGTGGTGTGCATATTCATGTAAGTACACACCACAGCATGTATGCAATCAGAGGACTCTGAGGGAGTTAGTTCTCTTACTCCACCTTGTTTCTCTGTTGTGAGTTGTTTGGGTTTTGAATTAGGGTCTTTCTTGATGCTTCTGCCATTGCTTCGGATACACAAGTTCTTACACATTTTTCCTGCCTCTGCTTCCCATCTTGCCACAAAGCTCTGGTATTACAGAGGCACACTGCCATCTCCACCTTTTCTGTTGTGGGAATGACACTCTGGTCACAAGGCTTGCAAGACAATCCATCTCCCTTCCCCAATTCCCATCATTTTCCCTCTTTTAAAAGACTTATTATTTTTATTTATGTGCACATGTGTGTCAGTACATGAATATGGGCATACGAATGCCAGTGCCCATGAAGATCTGGGGCTTTGGGTCCTCCTGGAGCTGAGTTACAGGCAGCTCACAGCTTCCCATGTACATGCTGAGAACAAAACTCGGGTCCTCTGCAAGAACAGGACTTTCTCTAAAAAGCTGAGCCAGCCCTCTGGCCGTCTAGCCGCCCAGACATCCATCCCTCCCTCCTCATTCCTATTTTATGAAGAGCTATTTACTACCAGTGGTCTGGGATGGAAACCTAGAAATATTAAAGTTGATGAAAGCAATGTGGAAAATTTTCAGCAAAGGGTTTTGCCCAACTACAGTACAGGGCACTGGGGGACTGGCTAGTCTTTCAAGGTTGTCATGTTGATGGGAGGACTTTGATGAGGATGAAACATGAGTGTCTATGTGAGGTACTTAGGAAAGAAAATGATGGGAAGTGGGAAGACAGCAGAGTACACCAAAGGTGAAAAGCACTGCTTCAGACCATGTTCTCTCGTGTGGTGTTGTAGCTGGGTGAGCCAGCAAAGACCTTTATCCACTGGGCCTCAGGGAAAGTGTTGACATCCTGGAAAAGCTTGCAACCACACCATATCTATACATACATGGAGGCTTAAACTTGGATCAGCAAGGTCCCTGTCCACAAGGCTCTTCCACTCTAATGCTGTGTGCCTTGAAAGATATGGATTAATCTTCAGGACACTAAACAGTATTATCTAAGTGTCGTCCCTGAAGGCTTCAATGTACTCATTCCTTGGGCAGGAAGCAAGGCATACAGGGATGGAGATTAAAACCCCTCCAGGTGTATAGAGTATGGAATATTTGGGGTATAAAACTATCCTTTCTGAGGTCATTTCTTCTTGATGTCCTTAGCATTCAAGACGCCAGCATTTTCTCCCCCAACAACTTTGAAGTAGAAAAAGCACATGGTTATGAGTGTTTTTACCCAGGCTCCTGCTTTGCGCATGCCCAGTGAAAGGTTCCTTTGCCACGCCCAATGCTTGGTAAGTCATCACTAGAGTGGGAGGGGCAAAGGGATGGTGGCTAGAGCACAGCCAGTGGGTGACAAGTCACTTGGTGAATTGAAGGAGGACCAGGGAGAAACATCAACAGGACAGAGTGAAGAACGTGAAAAATGAAAGAGAGAAAGAGAAGCAAACAAGCAGAAGCATTTTAGTCCGTGGGGATGGATGGAGAACTGAGCACCGTGAGCTGATGGAAAGGGGCTCTGGTTGAAAAGAATGCCACTGCCTCAGGGACCACGGCTGTCAGAGCACTGGGAAGAGAAAACCATCCCCTGAAATGCCCTTCTCTGATTTAAAGAAAACACTATTAAACAAGCAGAGATAAGACACAGTGTCTGAGGATGGGCCTCCACGCTTGGGTCCAACAGCCTCCTTACAAACTCTGGGGCCAGTGATCACCTCCGCAGTGCCACTTCCTGTCTACGTGGATGATAACATTTCTGTTACAGGTTTGTGAGAAGTCTTACATAAATGCTATTTTTAAAGATACTGTTTTCATTCTGGAAAATTTTAAAGATACAAAAGCAGGGTGAGAAAGAGTAACAGGCTTCCACGAACCCATCACTGAGCAAAGCAGATAGGGTCCTCAGCCAGTCCCACTTTATCTGAGTTCCCCCGATTATAATTAAACCTTCTGGTAAGCAAAGCCGGGACACGCTGGGATTGCAGTGCCCACTGCTAAAATGCAAGGGCCCTGTTTTGTAACTACAACCACAACGCCGTTGTAGATTCCATTTAAAGTTAACTCCGTAACGTTACCAAATATAAATTACTGCCTGCGTTATCTCAACTGTCACGTTCCTATGCCTTATATTTTTAATCGTTACCCCCCCCCCAAAAAAAAAGGTACAGCCACTGAATGGTGATACGTTTCTTACTATCTCTATTGGTCTTGCTCTCTCCCTGCATTCTCTTTCCGGGAGTCTTGCTGAAGGAATAGGCTTGCTTGCCCTGCTGAGTTTCACAGCCTCCACTTTGCTTCCTGTACTCCTATTGTGTTGCTTAGCAGATCTGGAAACCGGCAGATCTGGAGGCTTGCTCATGGTTAGGCTTCTTTTTCTTCATCCCACTCTCTCCCCGACCTTCTCAGAATGATTTATAGACGGTGTGTGGTTTTGGCAAGAGGGTTGCATATGATGTCTTCATGTCTGTGATTTTATTAGCAAGAAGAATTCGCTGCCAGCTTCATGCTTCATGGATTCATGCTTCGTGGATGTGGATGTTTCTCTAGTCATTCTGATTACAAAAGATCCCACAAGAACCACTCATGGGAGCAGCATATCCTAATTTCTTTCAAGTGTGACTATGGTCTTCACTCCAGAATAGCTGAATCATTGGCCTGCATTTAAATAACTTAGAGCCTTATCTGAGGAACCTCTCGAGGTGCTGAGAGAATTCCTGCTAGTGACCACACTGTTGCAGCTTCTTCTCCGAGGTGTTTGAACATGATTCACATGTTCAAACCTCCCGACATCATGCCTGCGGTGATCACTTTTCTCAAATCCTTTTTATCTTTTTTAAAAACTAAGATATAGTTTACATACAATATAATTTACCTTGAATGTAGAGTTTGGCAAACATTATTTGAAGATAAGCAGTAAAGCCAAGATACATACCACCGTTTTCAGCCCCTAGATTTTTGTCATTTTTAGAATGTCATTTAAATGGAATCACACAGCATGCTGTTTTTATTGTGCTTTATGTAATTCATGCAATATAATGCCTTGGGATGTATCAATGTTACTGTACATATAAGTAGGGCATTTGTTATGTTCTTAGTAGGTCCTCTTGTCCTCTATATGGGCGGCATTTTCATTTCCTTCCTTCCTTCCTTCCTTCCTTCCTTCCTTCCTTCCTTCCTTCCTTCCTTTCTTCTTCTTCCTCTTCTTCTTCTTCTTCTTCTTCCTCTTCTTCTTCTTCCTCTTCCTCTTCTTCTTCTTCTTCCTCTTCTTCTTCTTCCTCTTCCTCTTCTTCTTCCTCTTCTTCTTCTTCCTCTTCCTCTTCTTCTTCTTCCTCTTCCTCCTCCTCCTCCTCCTTCTTCCTCTCTCTCTCTCTCTCTCTCTCTCTCTCTCTCTCTCTCTCTCTCTCTCTTCCTGGATGGGTATTTGGGTTTCCAGGTTGGAGCTGTTATGAGTCTGCCAGTCAATATTCCTGTTTATCATCTGCGATGCTTGAGTACACCGTCTTCTTTCCTTCTCGCTTACTCTCCTTTGCTGAAATTTTCATTCTTTCCTCCTTCCTTTATTCTTTTCTCTTCCCTTCTTTCTTTTACGATTTCTTCTTTTTCAGATACTGTCTGACTATACAGCCCCAGCTGGTCTGGAACGTGTGTAGACCAGGCTAACCTTGAATTCAGAAATTTGTCTGTTTCTGCCTCTTGAGTGCTGGAATTAAAGGCGCGTACCCCGACACCTAGTTTACTTCTAATTTTCAGAGGTTCTTTTTTTTCACCTGATTTTAAAGATCTTCCTTTTTTTAAATAAGGAAACTTGAGTTGTCTAGATTTAAGTATGTGTGTCTCCATGTGTGTACATGTACATGTCTGTGGATAAACTCACTGAAGCCAGAAGCTAGCCCCGGGTGTCTATCACTTTCTGTATCTTCTTTACTGAGGCTCTTTCACCTAGGGTTCACTAACTGGCTGATCTGCCTGACCAGTGAGTCCCGGGGGTTCTCCTGACTCTGGCTTATGTGCTGGGATTACAGGCATGTGCTTGCTGTTCTTCGGATGCTAAGGATCTGAAGCTGGGTGCTTACGCTTTACACAGCGAGCTGTTCACCCACTGCACTATCTTCGCAGCCTGAGTGTTTCCAATCCTTACTCATGTTTGCATTTCATAACTTAAACCATTTTCTAAGTAGCTTTTGGCTCCATCAGAGGAACTACATACCATTTCCATGATTGTGGCCATATCTTTCTGGTATACTTTCTTTATCTGCAAATACATTAGTATATTGCTTCTCCTGTCAAAATATAACTTTGGTAACTGACGTCTTCTCTTGCCCATTTTCTTTACTATTATTGCAGTTACTAATAACACTTTGTAAAGCGTTTGCAATTACAAATAATAATTTTGACAGCTTTCCTCAGGAAACAGCACATAAGGGGCTTGAAAGGTAGGTTGATAGCTAAAAGCATCCATTGCTCTCCCAGAGGACTCGAGTTTGGTTCCCAGCACCCGTGTCAGACAGTTCACAGCTGCCTGCAACTCCAACTCTCAGGGATTGGATGCCTCTGGCCTCTGTGGGCACCTACACTCACAGGCATTTGTCACACTCCCCCACACCCATGCACACACACACGTAGTTTAAATGATAGAAATACGTCCTATAGAAAATAATACATTAATCGAGTATAGCAGTAGCAGTCCATGATGTCTTCTGTAGGCAGTAGTAACATTTTCCCTGCCTGCGAATTTTACAGTCAGATTTATCCTTGTTTACTAAAAAAGAAACTGATGCATCAAAATTTATGTTTCTTCACATTTACAGAAAGGCAGCATTACAACTCTGAGTTTCTGTGAGCACACACAGATCATGCCTTAACCTGAGGCACAGTCTTTTTAGAATAGGTTTCCCTCTACATTTAGTTTTATTTATTTATTTATTTATTTATTTATTTATTTATTTATTTGGGGAGGGGTGTTTGTGCACTCTCATGGGTGCATGCCTGTGTGCATGTGCACATCACAGTGTGTATAGAAGTCAGAGGACAACTTGTGGGAGACAGTTCTTTCATATGGGACTCAGGATTCAAACTCAGGTTTACCAGGATTGCCAGCAGATTATCTTTATCACCAAGCCATCTCCCAGCCTTAGCTACTTCCATTTAATCTATCTGTCTGTCTGTCTGTCTATCTATCTATCCATCATCTATCGATTGATCGATTGATCGATCTATCTATCCATCGATCCATCTATCTAGTCTCACTGTGTAGCACATTCTGGCCTGGAATTTCCTTGCTATACAAACCAGGCTGGTCTTGAACTCATAAAAGTTCACCTGGTCCTGCTTCCTGGGTGCTGGAATTAACAACATGGGATGGCTCCTAGTTCTTTGCTCTTTTGAGGGTGTAGGGAAAAGGAAGAGGAAGAAAGGAAGGAAGGAGCAAAGGAAGAAAAGGAGAGATGGAGGGAGAAAGATAGAGGGAGGGAGGGACGGAGGGACACAAACTTGGGATGGGAATACAGTCCAGTGGCAGAGTGCTTGCCTAAAGCCTGCAAGCACTAGGATTGATCGCACCACCAGGAAGACAGTGGGACAGCGGAGGAACATTTCTGAACAATACTGCCACTTTAGTGGCTTTAAAAATGTCATCCTGTGCAAGTTAATTTTATATATTCACGGTTATTTTCCATGACTTTCATTTACAACAATGAATTCTTGACCAGGCAGATAAAGTGAAATGTAACTTTTGGTCACTAGAAGATACCTGTAGCAAAGCTGACAGCATCCCTAAATGACAAGTAAGTAACTAAGTTGCTGAGATGACCAGTTCAGACTTGCCAGGTTGAGAAGGGGTCTCAAGAGGTCTCCAGCAGCAAATGAGAAGACGGTTATGTTCTCTGTTTGGGTTGATGAGAGTTGGACCCTAGCTGTATCATTAGAGCCTGTGACCTCTGAACAAAGATGAAAGCGTTGACAGCAACGCTTCACAAATGTCATCATTACAACACATGAAAAGCATGTGGTCCAGACACCACAGGCCCTGTGTGCAGCATCAGCAGGTGTCAGTTAGCCCTGAAGCAGGTCCAGTGGGCTCACCACACAGGCATTTGTCAGTGTGAGTCTACTTCCTCTTCCACACTGTGTGGAAGTCCTGAAGCTGGTCCTAAATTCATATAAAGCATGAGGGTTGTCTAAGTTCTACCTATTCCAGAGCCTTGCAGACTACACTTCCTGGCGGAAATGCTTCTATCAGATTCACTGTATGAAGAACTTCCAGCTACTCAAAGGAAGTTGATTTTGAGCTACCCCTCCTCTACGGCCGAGCCAGCTAGGTTAACCAGAGGAACAGTTATGGTAGGAGTTGAAATCCCCAGGGCCTAACTCAGCACTGGTAAAAATGGCATTACCAGCACAGCTCCATTCCCTTCTATGCTCCAACTGTATTGAAGCCTTTCTAGGTAACATTTCCTGGGTCGCACTTGGATGGTAATGTTTTATTAACTACACTATTTCAGTGGTTCTCCAATCTATTATTCGTGGAGAAATGTTATTGGCTGGCTTTCTCCTTATGGGCAACCTTTTCCTCCAATAAAACGATTGGTTTAAAAGGACTGTGCCTGATGGGTAAACTAAATTAATTTGAAAACTATTCTTTTTTTTTTTTCATTTAATGCAGCTCAGAGTTCCCTGACCAACATAAGAAGTGTTAATTACTTCGACAATGACATAAGTCCAGAAAACAAGAAAAACGTCAACCTGTGAAGCCATATCAAGGATAAACAGTTTTCATTAGGCATTTAAAACTTCTAAAGGTAGTTTGAAAGCTATTATTTATTTGAGTATCTCAAATTGAAGATCATTCATTATTTTTATATTCAATTATTTTTATTAGTACATGTTATTTCCCTCTCTTGGGTAAGATAATTATTTGATTAAAATGTTTATAATTATTAGCATCAAAGAAGTTGTGAGTCCATTAAGAGTTATTTTCGAGGTCCATGGACATGATCCAATTCTCTAGCTCTGGACCAGACTAGTCCTGTTTTCCACCCACAGATAAATGAAAGCACCTAATTTGAGATAGGTATTTTGTTCCAGCCATGAGCCAAAAAAAATTTTTTTTGAAATATTACTTTAGTTGGCATGAGTCTCACAGGACATTACACATCTGCTTTGAAGAGACCCCATATGCAAAGGAACTTATAAAAGAAAGCATTTAATTTGGGGCTCACAGCTCCAGAGGGTAGTAGAGCCCATGATGTCATACCCAGTGAGGTATTCTGGAAGCTTATCTCACCGAATGAATAGTCTCTTGGTAGTCTTCCCTTCACTTCACTGTTTTCTTCATTGGATGAAGCTTTCCAGTTTGATGCAATCCTGTTTGTCAGTTCGCCACTATCTCCTGAGCTATCAGAAATGTCTTGCTTGCACCTGTATCTTGACGTATTTTCTCTAATGTGAAATTTTATGCCTTATTAAGGATTTTGGCTTCTATTGGGTTGATTTTTCCCAGACTGTGAAGTGGAGAGTGAGTTTGTTTTCTCCTGTGAGTGAGTTTCTCCTGAGTTTGTTTTCCCTGTGTCAGAGATTCTCTTTCCTCCAACAGGAGTTTCTGTTGCCTTTGTTGAAAATCAGATGTCGATGGTGATAGTTTTGTGTTATTTCAGCATCCTCTATGATATCTATTTCATTTGTTTTTGAAGTTACAATTGAACTACATTTCTGTGGCATAAAGACAATATCTTTACTTATTTCTTCCTTAAATCTTCTTTGAAAGATTTACCAAATAAATACGATAGTACTAACGATATTAAAAGCACTGTAGGACCGATCAGTATTAAAATTAAACTATGCCAAATGTAGTCTTTTCAAGTAAGGCACCAGAATCATATTCAGGGAGATCGCCATGGATCTACTGACAGCAACCCTCTGTACTAAAGACACACATGCATTTATTAAATCTTAGTGATTTCTATGATTCTGAAATGTGTATGGATCTGCCTTTCTCTGTGTGTATCTATCCCATAAAACAAAAATAAAAACCGTGTGTGTGGGGGGGAACCTAAGTAAGTGTAAAAACTACAACAAATCCCTTTTTTCATCATCCCCTCTCACCAGGGAGGCTCTCTGTAGTCAGTGACCTTTTCCACAAACCCATTTGCTTTCAGCAGACAGATGGTTGGCAGAGCCATTTGGGGTTTGCATTGTACATATTTGAAGAGTGAGCTTGGGACAGGTCGAAAGTGCTATGCAACTTGAAAATAGAGCATAAGTGGCAAACCATAACAGATCAAATGAGATAAAAGGGGCCAAGATAATAAGGTTTTACTGTATCTTCCTCCTGGGTCAACATCACAAAGGGAAAAACATTTTGAGGTGAACTAGTTTTGCTTAAGAGAGAGAAATGAGGGAGAAGCCAGGTGAACTAATTTTCTAATTAATTCCAAGGGTGAGTTTCAGGGTTTGGGAACAAGCCATGCTTGATGAATATTGAGAAAAGCACAGACTTTGTGTCTCAGTGCAGTCTTCCCTCCCTCAAACGGCACAATGAATGAATGTTCTAGAAAACACTCTATTCTTGAATGAACAGAAGAAAACAATTTAACATAAAGGAAGCACTGATATTGGGGAAGTAACTAGCCATTCCAATATTATAATTATGTAGATTTATAAAACTCTCTTGCACGTGTGTGGGGGGCAGGGGTTGTGCCACACACTTACTTATGTGAAAGCCAGAGGAAACCCTGTAGGAGTTTGCTCTCTCCTTCTACCACGTCAGGCTCGACAGTCATTGCGTTTGCTCCCTGAGCCATCACACCAGCTCTAATTATGTGTTTCTAAAACTGTATAGAAAAGGCTAAATCTGAAATAATGGACAATTTATTAAATTAGGTACCCCCCAAATGTTTTGTTCTCATCTTTATTTTACTTTATATAAAAAAATCAAAATTCTACTGTGACATATTTTCACCTTGATCTGGTGGAACAAAATAGTCTGTCACCTCATTTTCTACTGCTTTATGGTTGAAAATATTAGCCAGTGTAAGACCAAGCATCGTCATGCATGTAAAGCCTTTCACTGCAGGAGCCATAAGAGAAGCTGCTCACCATCCAGAGGCCTCTGAAGCCTTTGGCTTCCTGCAGAAAGACAGGCACTCGCGCTTTGCATTTCAGCACAGGATTCACTGGGGGGTGGGGGGGGTGGGGGGGAGGAGTCTGACAGCTCTAGAGTTAGGAACTCAGCAACTACTAAGGAGATGATGCTAAATAAACATATAAACAAGATTGGGAGAGCAATTTCTAATAGCTGCTGGGCCCTTAAAACAATTCACAACTGGTAAAGGTGGAAAGAACAAATGCCTGTGTCATGCTCAGTCACGTGTGGGATGTCTGTATCATACTCCAACTTCTCTCAAGGATCAGGAACCATCGTGGAAGTGATGTAGAGAAGAGCCAGCGGTCAAGGAAGACTGGACTGAAGTCACGTCTTCTGAACGTAACCAGACCGTTGCACTCACGAACTCGCAGTAGCTGTGGCTGCCTACTTAAGACCTGCACAAGATCAAGCCAGTCAGCATTCCAGCACAGAGTTGGGAGGGGCTCACGGTCCCCCATCTGAGTGAATGTACATTGTTAGCATGGGCGCAGACGTGTCAAGAACTCCATGGACCCATGGGAGTGGCAAAGCCTTCCGGGCAAGGCTCAGCCAGATAGCAGAGCATTCCTCTGGTCTCAGTGTGGTTGTTGATAATACATACCCATCTGTATATATATGTTATATGTTATATGTTATATGTTATATGTTATATGTTATATGGTATATGGTATATGGTATATGGTATATGGTATATGGTATATGGTATATGTTATTTGTTATATGTTATATGTTATATGTTCTATGTTATGTTATATGTTATATGTTATATGTTATATTATTATTAGAAAATGCCCACCTGTAGCTCCTCATTTCCATGATTATAACCTTAAGACTGCTCTACTACAGAGTCTGTTCCTACCAAGATTAGCTAAACTTGCTTCCTTTTGTCTAGCTGCATACCATGAAGCCCTGCCTCCTTGTTCAGTCATGTGCAATCACCCTGCCTCTCTTTTTAATGCCAGCCTCCCTTATATAAATAACCATGTTGCACTCCCAAGGTGCTGCAGCTTCGCCATTAGGGAGCTCAGACCACCCCATCCCAGGTATTTTGTGTCTAAGTATCTGTGTGTTTGTGATTTCTTCATCCTTTGCCGCTCCAGTTAAGTCAATACCTGGAGATGTACAGAGTGTGGTACCCACCCCTCGCTGAGATACTGTTGACAGATGAGGGCTTCTGTGGAGAAGAGACTTGTTTTTCTTTAAAGCTATGGCTCCTGGCTGGTCAATCAAACATCAGTGGTAGGCCCCATACCCATGAGTATACAGGCAACACAGATTAGACCAGGGTTATTTTTTTTTAAAAAAAAGACACAAGTTGGGGTGGGGTGAAGAAGTAGTGGGAAATGAGAATTATCAAATACATTGTATGCATGTGTGAAATTCTCACAGAAAAAAAATAGAAAATGTTTTTAAAGTAAAACATTCCAATGAAAAGAGATATCTTGAAGGCTAGCAGTTACAGCCACTCATAAAGAGATTCTGAGGCCCATTCAGGGCCTGGCTCTCTGGCTGGTTTTATAGGCTACTCCCAATCTCCTGCATTACTTGAGGCTGCCTATTCATTTGATTTCCTATTTTTAAAGGGAACTAAAATTCAGAGATGAACTAAAAACAGGGCATCTCAGGCCCTCACCAAACCGTGTTACTAAGGAAGGTGGCGCAACATGGCTGCCATTTGTAAAGAGAAGATTCGATCTGCCATTTGGCCCAGAGAATCAGCTTGGACCATTCTAGGATTCCTGCAGCCATTTCAAGTGACTAGTGAAAATTGTGAGGTCTGACTTCGATGTGCCTAGCTAGCCTTCATAAAGTATTTATTTCAAGAATAAACTAAGTGAATGTCACCAGCATATCTTCCATGTTCAAGATAGTAAAATTGTCTCCTTGCTGTATCCTTCAAAATGGGGACGGAGTGGTGAAAGGGGTGACCCTAAAGGAGACTCTGAGTAGACAATAAGAAGCCAGGCTATTGGTTTCTACCACCTGCTAGGAGTGAGCCCCAGTATTTCATGTCTCTAGAATCTTGCCTTGTTTATAGAAAGAACAGAATGATTAGATGGTCTGTCACCCCATTCTCTCCATTCTAACACCAAAGCCGAAGACACCTCATTTCTCAGTGTCCTTGGAAAGTTCCACCTTTGTATTAGCATGCCTGTGCCTACAGTCACAAACAACGATCGTAGAGCCATGGATTCTGCCCCATAAGGAAGACTCAAGGGCTGCATTCTTACCCCGATCTTCACAATCGTTGTTTTTCTTTTGTGTTGAACGAGATAACAACATATCCATGGTTCCCACCCCATCCTTCCAACTATCACACGAATTAATATAAAGACCACGCATGGCTGCAGTGTTTTATTTTTAAAGTATTAATATGTTTATATTACTTGTATCTCATAATTACCTAGTAAGGGACACGGTAAGTATTCTGATTGCTCTAGTTTAATTGAAAAGTTTAATGGCTCACAGCAGACCATTTCATACAGACGCTGAAGGGTAGCTTGGCAATGTAAACCAAAATAGAACAATTTAAATCAAATCCAATAAAAATGTATGTGAAGGCAAATACGCAAAAAAGAGTCAAACTGTTTTTATAGCAGGGAAAATAGAAGCCATCTATATACTCATCAGTAGATAAGTGGATTAAGGACTATCCAAGCAGGAGAATACAGTGGAGCACTTATAGTAAGAGCAACAGACCCTGTGTGATACAGTAGAACTAGGCCAGCCAGACCTTATCCTTGTCTGGGAGCAAAGAAATTAAATCAGTCTGCTCTACCCAGCGAGGCTGTTGGCCTGTGCAGAAGTGGTTCTCTGTGCTCTCCAGTCCAGACCGACACTCTCTACACTAAACTGTGTATGAGCAAATAACTGACTTTTTGTAAGCTTAAATTCACTTTAAATTAATTTAAATTTAAATAATCACACGTGACCAGAGGCTACTCTACTGGACAGGATGGTGAAGCAGACAGATATTTCATGTTACTTTATAATCAGAAAAATCTGTAAAAGTCAACACAAACACCTTAAACAACAACCACAAAGAGCAATTGGCCCACACCTGGAGGACAGCCAGAAGATACGGAAGAGATTTAGTCACCAGAAACTTCACCAGAGACACTGCTGTGCAGGGAGCAGGGTGTGGCTTATGCATGTGGTTTCCAGACTGTGCATGACTGTGCTTCTTGGAAGGTTTCCTAGATACCAGTCCACACGCCCACAAGTAAATGGGTGCATGCCAAGGAAGCGGCATCTTCTGTTGCAGCTCCCCAGAAGACTGGAGGATCATAAGAGGGAACAGAAAGTAGACACTGGAACACTGAAAGCAAGGTCCTTTTCCTGAAAGGGTAATAAATTATTCAGCTCCCAGAACGGATTTGTAGTGACTAGGAAGCTTGTGTTTTCTACCTACCAGCTTTGATTATGTCAAAATGGATGAAGCAACAACATACCACATTTTTTCCTTGCAGCAGCCAGCCTAAAAGATAGTCTTGAGAAGTCACGCAAACAAGCTAACAGCTAATACGATTTTAGACCTACATAAAGGGTGGGGTGGGGGCTGGGTTATCTTTTATAGTGTTTCCCAAGTCTGGTCTGTTCGCAGACAGGAAGCCTTTCTCTGTCAAATGAGGTTTTCATTACCAGATTGTTAGACAGCTGAGAAAAAAAAATAACCAAGCTCTCTCGTTTTTCATTTGTGGTTTTCTCAGCTTGGGCTATCAGTAATGGAACATAGTAATACTTTATTAGAGACTCAGGATTCGGAGAAGCTTTCTAGTGCTGGGAGCATGGCTCAGTTAGTAAAGCCCTTGTCTGGCATGAACAAGGCTCCAAATTCAACCCCCAGTGGGGGGGGGGGCGTGAAATAAAGGGGTCAGGACAGGTATAGAGAGGTGAGGAAAGGAAGGTAAAGAAAGAGGAAAGAGGAAGGGAAGGAAAAAATAAGCTGGAGAGATGGCTCAGTCGGTAAAACCTCATGCCTTAGAAGCATGAGGTCTGAGTTCGATCCCCAGACCCTACAGAAAATCGGGTGTGGTGGTGCAATACTGAGGAGGCTGTACCAATTAAAGCCAATGGGAGACCTTGTCTAAAAGGTGTAGAGCAACTGAATAGGGACCCCTGAGATCAGCCCCCTACAAGCACATGCAGGCGAGTGCACATACACATGTATTCATACCTTCCCCAAACATACATCGAGAAGTTTTATAGGCATTACACGAGCACAACCAGAGTCCAGAGAAGGATATTTGGTGTTCTGGTCTATGATGCTCTGCCTTATTCCCCTGAGGCAGGGTCTTCCAATGAATCTGGAGCTAGACTGAGCCAGCAAGCCCTAATGACCTCCTAACCCCCATATAGACTGCTGAAATTACAGGTGCACATGCATGAACATATCTAACTTTTTACACGGGTTCTGGCAATTTGAACTTAGGTCCTCAATGCTTGTGTAGCTAAGCACTCTTACCTACTGAGATGTCGTCCTACCTCAAACTATATTATTCTTACTAAAATAAAACAAAACAAAACAAACAAAAAACCGTAAAGGAATTTCTCAATTTCACTTTTTACAGGGGAAAAAAAAACTTTTATGGAGAGATAAGGAAAGAGAAAACATCTGGTATAGATTCACTTTGTTATATATAAATGATGTTTTAGGTGCTAACATTAAAAATTGTATTATCATTAATGCTGAGGAAAACTTAGAGACATGCAGTACTATGTACAGAGGCATACAGGAATCTCGGTGAGAATGAACACTGATGTGGAACACAGTGTTTTGTGGTTTCTGTTTTTAATCTTGAAGGAAAATCAGGTTTATTTTTATCATATTCTATGGACTACAATTTCAAACAACAAATAGCCTGCTTCTTTTAAGCATGGCTAAGGATAATTTTGTTGTGTTTTAGTATCTAACAGTAAATTATGTAAGATTTTAACTATGGCTGGTAGTATATACAGTTGCCACTAATCTAGCACACGTAGTCACTTATTAACTACAGTCACAGGGGTGGCAGCAGTATTTTGGCTGGGAACTGTCATAGTCAGATTTACTAAGATTTATGTGATCTTTGAGAAATTTCAGAGTTCTACACGAGGGTCCTACTTAGTTTTAACAACAGCCTTCCGAGTAAGGTATTTACAACTAAGGAAATTAAGACTCATAGGAGTTATTGTACTATTTGGTGTCTAATTCCTAGTAAGTAATGGAGACAGGACTGGAAAAACCAGGCCTGCATCTGCATATTCAGGCCTTTCCACTGGGGATGACAGGAGACTAAGAATCACAAGCCCCTGACTGAAGAATCCCCATTTTAACATGTAAGCTCTTAAGACTGACTGAAGTTTTATGCTCCCAGGGTGCTTCTGAAGTCTCTGAAGCGGCTTGCACTAAGTGAGCCTTCATCTAGGAAGCAGGCTGGGTCATCCCAGCCTACACTGAACACTCGACAAGACAACTACTAGCTTTCGGAATACCCTCTGTTGCCATGGTAGCCACAGCCCTCATGCTTGGGACCTGACGCTTAGGGCTATGGACTCGGCTCAGTTGGTAATAGGCTTGCCGAGCATTCACAACCCCCTGTGCTCCATCCGCAGCTTTGCAGGGTCTGGGTATAATCCTAACACTTGGGGAGAGCGTGGGGCCAGTAGATCAGAAGTTCAGGGTCATCCAAAACTCCATAACAAATTCAAAGCCAGCTGGGGATGCACTGAGACCTTGTCCTAAAGGCCAGAAATGAACAAAACCAAAACAAAAAAGAAAGACACCACACCTTGGTGTTTAGGTAAAGGTTCTTTCAGAAACTGCTGAGCTGTTTCCTTCCAACTCTGTTTTCTAAGCTAGAGTCCTTCCTTCCTCTAAAGGGGGTGGGTGGTAAGATGGCTCATCTGGTAGATGCTCTTGCCACCAAGTATGGCAGGCTGAGTTCCAACCCTGTCATCCACATGCTAGAAGGAGAGGACTTACTCTCACGAGTGATCCTCTGGCTTCCGTACACACATGCACATAAAATAAATAAACAAGTAAAAGCCCTTGGTGTCGGTTCTCGGTGTGAATGCCAGCCAGTGCATGACTGGCCTTTCTCACTGTTAATCGCTAAGTAGAGAAAGAACGTCTTTGTAGAGGGCAAGGGAAATCCAGTCATTAATTAAGCATTTTGTTTTCAGAGGGGGGCCTCTTCCTGTCAGCCTGGCTGGCCTCACACGCCCTCCTGCCCAGTCCCCAGGGTATAAAGTTCTTCTTCCAATGTGAGTCTCTCTCTGGTAATCTCACTTTGCAGCTAGGAAGGAAGCTTTCTCAAAGTCCTTGATGTTGAAGTAGAAGAAGAAATATAACAGAAAGACTCCCGCCAGCCCCCGTGTCAATATACTACTAAACAGAACACAGTGCAATCAGCTGTGTGTTCTTCCCGCCCCTGTAGCTCTTCCCTTTGAAATCAGGGACCTGAAAAGGTATTATGATATGACATTCTGGGGTTAACTTGAAGTTGCTGCAAATGGGTTTAAGAGACTCTTGAAGCTGGCAGGTGCAGATCTTCAATCTTAGCAGGGGCAGATCTATGTGAGTTTGGGGCCAGCCTGACCCACAGAGCAAGTTCCGGGACATCCAGGGATCCACAAAGAAACTGTCTTGGGGTGGGGATGGAGGAGAGTCTCTTGATATAGAACATAAAATATTAAGAGCATGTATATGAAATGATTTCTATTTTATCACATTGTCAAAAATCTCACTAATACGGAAAAGATTAGTACAGACTAGGATCAGAGAGACTTACTTCCTGTGGCTAGACATAGGTCAGGGCCCTAGGGTAGAACAGAACACTATTATTTGGCTAAATGGATATAGTGTTGAACTGACTCCTAATAACTTATTATTCTATCTACAGATCACAGGACTTCTCAACTCTCACCAAAGAAGCTTCTCCTTGCAGTAGATAGAGCACAGACCTTCAGCTGGTCGACAGGCTGAGAACAAGATACTGGCGTGCTAAGCCCTAAATGAGATATTCATATTACTGGCCCCCTCCCCCTGCACACCAGCCAGGGCTGAGGGATCTTTGCAGAAGAAGAGGCAGAAAGGCTGTAAGAACCATGGCAGTGGATGACATAAAGGAAATGGGTGTTTTCCAGATACAACAGGGCAGTTGCACACATGAACTCACAGCGACTGTGACAACCTGTGACAACCTGTGATGACCTGCATGAACCCCACAAAAGCTCCAGCCACACCAGATCCCAGAAGATCCCAACATTAGCTGAAGAGCTATTGACATTTAAAAGCTTCTAGGAGTGGGGAGTCCATTTCTTTAATAATAATTTAATAATTATAAATCAAATTTATTGTAAATACAATTTAATAATTCTAAATCAACCACATGCTACATCAGGCCCCACTTCCAAGACTAGCTGGGCAACACAAACTAGACTTAAAAAGAACAAATCCCAAAGTTGGGTGGGAAGGAATGGGAGGGTGGGAAGGGGGTGAATAAATTCAAAATACAGTGTATGAAATGCTCAAATAATTAATAAAAATGTTTTTAAAACACCTGCTTTCTAATTCTACCTCTGTCACCTTCCCACTGTGTGATTTTAGGTAAGTCACTAATCCTCTCTGTGCCTCGATTCTAGGTGTTATTATATGAATTTTTAAAATTCATAATGAAAAGTGCTTTGTGACAAACAAAGTAAACAAGGTCAATAGTTGATGACATCACTACTTGAAAGGTGAAACACTTGAGGAACCCTGAGAGGAAGGTCCTCAAACAGACGTAGAAGGAAGAGAACAAACCAAGGTTACAAAATCACCAAAATGGATGTCTTGCTCAGGATCTGCTTAGCTGTATCCACAAATATCCCAGTGGAAAGCACTTTCCTCAGGTGCTAAACAGCTATGCGGAGATCTAGAAAATGGTGGCTTGGCCACAACATCAAGTTGGTGACAAAATTTGGACACCAGATTTTGGTTCCAGTCCAGGCAGCTAAAAAAAGGGAAGGAAGATAAGGAGGAGGAGAAAGAGGAAGAGGAAGAGGAGGAGAAGGAGAAAGAGAAGAAGGAGGAGGAGGAGGAAAAAAAGAGGAAAAAGAGGAGGAAAAAGAGGAGGAAAAGAGGAGGAAAAGAGGAAGAAAGAGGAGGAAAAAGAAGTAGAAGAAGCAGCATCTCACAGTACTGCTGTTGGCTAACACCTTGACTTCAGCTGATCTGTAGTTATTTTTCTCCCTTGAAAGATGACCTTTGGGCCTGGACTTTATTAATCAAACTGACAGTGCATTTGTATTCCTTTCCCGCTTCTCCTCAGAGCTCTCCATTCTACAGTGTGCATGTGTCTCCTGGTACCTGCTGTAACCTTTGAAGCCACTGTGCAGCTTCTGGGAAACAATATGTGTTAGCATTCTCTGGCACTGCCTTGGTCTACAGAGAACAGATATATGAGTGGCAAGGCTGCCGACTGGTTTGGGGCAGTGTTAGAGTCAGAAACCTACTTCCTTTCCAACAGTAAGGTCTCAGTTCATGAACTGAACTGATAGGCACTTTCAGAGGACTTTAAGATTTAACTGGGTCCAAATGTTGGGTTACATTAACTGGGATGTAGGCCTGGGGACATAGCTCATACCTGTCATGGTTGAGGCCCTGGATTTGAATCCGAGGACTGCAAAAATGTGATAAAACCAAAACCACAAACAACAAGGAGAAACTTTGGAGTCTGTTGTCTATGATGAAATTTAATTTAAAAAGCAACACTACATTGTTTTTAAAATGTCAAATTTTGATCCGAGTTCAAACCACCAAAATTCAGTTTACATTGGCCAACTCCTCCTAACTCCCGAATTTCTGTGAATGATTTGCTAACTTAATAGTGCGTATGAATATATTTTATTATTTCTCTGAAACATGATTTAGAAGTTATGGTTTCCATGGTATGCTAATGCCATTTATAGGAAGAGAAGAAAGGAAACTTTAAGATGATCGTGTGAGAATTCAGTCACTCAGAGTACAAAAAAAAAATTTGCAATTTTATACAAAGAAATAAGAGTACTCACGTGACCCTATAAAGCTTTAGGAGTTGCATGGGAAGGTTAGGAAATGGTGTAGGCAAAAGCAAATAAAGAAACCGGGTCCTCAGACACAGGGAGCGAGGACCATGGACACTGTGCACAGAGGCAGGGGGACTTTCTGGCAGAGCTGCAGCCTCTGTGTGACTGCTGGCTTAGAAGTGGGTGTGGAGAGTGTCCCCATGCCTGCATGACCCATTCTGCAGAGTCTGCCTGCTGCCATTATGTAAGGACAAAAACCATGAACATCTTAAACATGCTTCTGTTTGAAGAAGGAGTCCTTTGGGCCATCTCTGGCTAATCTATAAAAATGTTAAGAAAATGACATATCAAATAAAAGAATTTAGGTTTGATGAAGAACAAAATACCGCACAGTAGCTTTTTGAAATAAAGGCAGAAGCTATAAAATTCTGTTACATAAACACACAGTAAATGCACAGTCTTTATAAATTTTTACGTTCTGAGCTTTAATAAATTTGTTCTAGCAACCTGAAAAACATCCATGGAGTTGCATTTTAAAAAACATATTGAATTTTAGCAAACCACTTTAGATGGTTATGCAATATTTATTCCTATTTATGGCCTTGTGACAGACAAAAAATATATAGCTCCCCAGAGAACTGAAGAAAAAGCTAAAGCAATGTTTTAAAACAAGACCCCTCCCCCACTGCCACAGAAAGAGACAAAGCAGATGTCCATCAGCTTTAAGAAGAAAATTTACTGCTTTTTCAAATATTTTTTAAAAATCTATGGTATAATTTATGAAAATTGAATAGTAAAGACTATTATTGGAGCTATAGACACTTCATGCTTATACCTACCAGGAACAGACACAAAGAGGTCACAAGAAAACAAAAAGGACAAAAAAGAAAAGGAGAGCGTGTAGTCACACACGCACACGCACACGCACACGCACACGCACACGCACACACACACACAAGAATACTCTGTACTGAGTTGAGCAGAGAGTACATTCACCTTGACTTATCTACTTTACTGTAGAAGACCATAATCCAGTAGACTCCCATACTTGGGAGACGCTATCAGAATCCACATATTTAACATAGAATACAGGAAATCTGGGAGCCCACGAGGATGTTTCACAAGCTGATTTCCACAGCGATGGAAGCTCTGCCAGGTGTATGAGTATAGAAACCTCATGTTTGTATGAAGCAGGACAAAAGAAATCTCAGCTTCAATGTCTCTCCGTATTGCATATCTTCTGAGGTAAACTATTCTTTAATGATAACAAAATGATTTACCTCTAAATATTCACAATTTTAAAGCTGCAAACAACGCTTTTGTGACAAGGATTTCTTCTCCAAGTCATTTCCCTTAAGTGTAAAGTATTCTGGGCTGGGTCTAGAAGAAAGTGAAGGAATTACTAACACCTGGATGTCCAGGGGTGAGTGTAACTCCACCTCAGAAGTCCTCAAAGCCATCACAAGGATAAGAGTATTGGTTTGGTTTTGATCAAGAAAATAATCACAGGAAATTAGCTGAAAGCTAATTGTTCTCCCTAATTCTATTTCAAAGATGTAAGTATCAAGGGGGGAGTACAGCTGGAGGTGAAAGAGACCATCTCTGCAGACACAGCAGGGAGTTCATGACCTTGCTACAGCAGACAACTCAAGAGAATGTCGGGGAACTCCCACAGAAAGTCTCACCTGCTTGCCCTGAAAGAGGGTTTCATGAGTAGGCACTTCATCTGTCCCATAAAGAATGTGTAGCATGAAGACCATGGTAGTTTACAGGGAGAAGGGAAACTCTTCTGAGGCATGCATTTCTGAAGGGACCTGGCTTGTCAGAGATACCAGAAGAGAAAAGTTAGAAGGAGCACCAGACCAGCTGGGTATAGACTTTGAAGACGTTTCAGAGAGCATGTCCATGCATCTCTGCTTTATGTGAGAGGAACACTGGAAGCTAGGGGAGGTAAGATCTGTAGTTAAAATATTTCTTAAAACAACACTTCACTCTGGGTTGCTTTGAGAAAGATGCACAGACAGGTGCAGAAAGGAAACCATCTTCGATGGTGTTTGAAGAACTAGACAGTGAAAAGCAGTCTTTTCAGTCAGCCACTGAGGCCTGGCTCGCATCGTTTTGGAGATGGATTCCTTCAGCAGGGGCAGTACCCATTCCCTCTGTAGCAGTGAAGGTTTGCAAGGAGGCCAATGATGAACACTGCGTGAGCTTTGACAGAAATTCCGTTTCTGAATGGAAGAGGAAATCACCGTAAGAAGCACCAGTTCTTTCCTCGTGAACTAAGGCTCCTGGGACTGCAGGTCCATTTCTTCTTCCCCTGGAGTAGAGTAAAATGCTTTCCATGCTGTATTTCACGCATTTCCTTTTCCATTTAACGATGTATTTGGCAAACATTTCTTATTCAGATAATGATAAACCACAGAAGCAGCTTACAGCAGACACTGCTGATAACAGCCATGCACAGGCTGGAGGCTTCAATGCTCTATTTCCACACAAAAAGAAAAATAACTCAGCCCCTAACAACAAGATGCTGATGGGGGTGGCAGAAGCTAGTTGCCTCCGATTCCCTGCTCGATCCAGGTTGTTATTCAGTGTGATGAGCTTCTTGTTTGATGGTTTTTGGTTTTGGTTTGCTTCCTACCCTCCCCGCCCAAGTCCAGCTATGGTGTTACTTAACAGCCTTGTAAGCAGCTCATGTCTCTCTCCTGTCCAATCACCCCGTATATACCTGTAAGCTCATATTAAGACGGGGTTAGGGCTTTTAATTTTTCATCTACATTTTACCTTTATAGATAGTTGTGCGGTGATTCTATCAAGCCCACACTTCATCGAGGCACTTTTGTTTGCATGGTCTTCCAGACGTGATGCCCCTAGCCCAAGCTCAGTAACATAACACCCTCTTTATAGAGTAGAAGATGCTCTCTGTCCTCCAGATGCGGGGTTCTTTGTTCAGACCATCTCTATCTCTTGAACAAAGTGGCTGCATACGACTGTGTGTGTGGTACACAACACAGCTTCAGAGCTTCAAAATGAGCCATTCATATATAATGCGTATGGATACAGGTGAGCTGCCTCTTGTCTGGATCCACATGTAAGATGATTTCCACACCAGTAAAGAGAAATGTAAGCCCTCTCCTTTTCTCTTTATAAAGTTACGAAAATAATATAAATAATATAGGGCTGTATATTCTAACTAAAAAAAAAAAAAGGCGGGGGTAATGTCTGCATGTTTCTAACCTTTCTACTTTTGTTTCTCCTGACTTTATGGGGTATCCTCGTCAAAGTTACCACCACTGTGATGAAAGACCATGACCAAAAGCAAGTTAGAAAGGAAAGCTTATTTGGCTTACATTTTTACATCACAGTCTATCATTAAAGAACTCAGGATAGGAACTCCCATAGGGCAGAAACCTGGAGATAGGATCTGCCATAGAGGCCGTGGAAGAGTACTGCTAACTTGCTTGCTCCTCATGGCTTGCTCAGCTTGCATTCTTATAGCAACCGGGACCACTGGCCCAAGGATGATACCACCCACAATAGAAAGGGTCCTCCCCCATCAATCATGTAACTCAAAAGTTTCATTTCAGTGGTGCCAGTCTCTTGTTAACCATGACTGATTCTTCAGCTCCACTTAACTAGATACAACACAACATCCTTAGCTCACATGACCTATACACTAGTTACTATGAAAACTTCCAACTGATTCAATGTAATGAAAGCACAGCCCTGCAAGTGTGATGGTCTGTGCTTGAAACTAAGTACATGAGGGAGGTAGAATTCAAAGTCATCCTCACTGCCTAGTGAGTTTGAAACCAGCCTGAGACACATGAGACTCTATCTCCAAAAGAAAAATTTAAAAAGAAAGAAAGAATGACTGGATAAACAAACTTTTGGTCAGAGCAGCCATCTTCCAGTAATCTGCCAAAATGACAAACACAGAAGAGGAGGGGTCCACACTACATGTTCTCCAGGCCTTTTAGGAAACAAGGACTTGCTCCTTCAACCACATTCACCAAATACACACAAAGGATAGTCTTGTAGGCATCAAGGGATTGGGTACCATTCACAAAAGAATGCCCTAAAACTGTCATCTTGGCTACACTGGAAGCGTCTCCATCACTCAGAAAGCCATGGACATCAATGTAAACAGGCAAGTTTGGAGTGAGATCTTTGCCAAAAGAATGATTGCACAAATTGAGCACGGGAGTACTTGAAGAACTCAGACAGCACCCCGAAAAGGGTGAAGGAACATGATCAGAGGACAAAGGAAGCAGAGAGAAAGTCACTGGGATTCACCTAAATCAGCAGCCCATGGTACCCAGAGAAGCACTTAGTGAAAACATACAGAAAAGGGCCTGAGTGGCTCGAACCCATTTTCTATGAATTCATGGCTCGATGTATAAGAAGAAGCAAAATACCAAGACTTTAGAGTGCTTTTCTAAAATTACAAAAGGAAAGAATGAAATGAAAACAGAAGAGAAAGCACACTCCCAAGACGCTCACCACTCGGGTGGATTTCAGCGTTGTTTAGTAATTTATAAGGAAGGACATTTTTTTCACTGTTGGAGGCTGGGAAACCCATGAGGAGGCAGCAGCAGAATGAGTGCCTAGTGAGGTCTTCCTGCTCTGAAGTAGGCATGCTCTCGCCGTGTATCCTTACATGGTAAAAGAAACTGCCCAGCCTATACTGTAGGTTAGCCATCTCACTCAGGAGGGTGGGGCCTTCGAAAGCCACACTTCTTAAGGGATGCCACACATGAATTTTGGGGTGATATATTTAGACCATATTACACATCAATCAAAAAGAGATTCTGGGTTGAGGAGATCTAAGATTGAGAAAAATTTTAAAAATGAATCTTCATTTCTGCCAATCAAGTCCTATCTCAAACTCCTGAGATGTGGGATATACCTTTGATGGTAGTGATTTAATGAACGTTCCACGTAAGTTTGAGTCCAGAATAAAGAACAGCGGCCATAATGCACGAAACAGTGTCGGGCCTTGGCCATTTAACCTGCACCATCAATCACGTAGGATGTAGGTAGAGGGCGTGATTAACAAGTCTCCACCTCCAGAGATTAAAATATTAGTTTTCTAAAGGCGGGGAGGTGGAAGGGGGCGTAGCTAATTAAGTTAATCCCGCCCCTTTTCCCCCTCCCTATAAAAAGCCAGGCCCCCTGACTTTTTGTGGGGAGCACGCACCATCTACACCCATTCACCACGAATGAACAATAAAAGCTTTGGAAAACTGAACTCCACGTGTCTCCTGGGCCTGCAGCCTCCAGGTTCCCAGCCTTTGGAACCTTGAACTGCAGCTGCCACACCTTCCTGAGGCAGCCGCTGGCCGTCCCACACTGCTTCGTGAATGTGGGATCCTTCTCTGGCGGTGTGGGAAGCCCGCCGGGACCCGCCACTGGACCTCCCCCGCGAGGTTTTTTTTTTTTTTTCCACAAAACAGTACCTAAGTTTGTGTGCAGTATATCTTCCAAAATTTGAGTATAAATCAAAAATATTGAGGAAATTCGAGAATGGTCTAAATCATTGACTATTAAACTACTCTCATATTGACTCAGAAAAAGACATAAACGTACCATGACCAAGTATGTGTACATGAATATATTTATAACCAAACATTGCAAAATATTTCATCTCTACAATTCTGTTTAACTGCCTTGTTTCAATGATCTAACTAAATCTATCTCACAACCTGCTAAATGGATTGAGATTTTCTTCTGAAAAAAGTAATGGTTGAAAGGACAAAAAGGAAAATGTGTATTTTTCCCAGAAAAAAAATTCTCTTCGGTCTTATTTAAGATACGCTACCTTTACTCAGAGCTGGTAGAAACTGAATGCTTCATTCAGACTATGGTGTGAGGTCGCACAGGTGTTAAGATCAGAATCCTCCAGCCCCCCAACTGCTGGTGCTAGTAGTTCAGTGATCTCAGAAACATGTATGTCAAGAATTTGGGGCACTGGGTAGAAGCCCTCAGTGACCAACCTTGGCTGTTGCTCACAATCATAGGCTGGACTCCATAGCTGTCCTCTGAGCAAACCACCGTCATCGTGACTTGTTATTCTTCTATAACAGAAAGAAGAGAATGTTCCTCCCTCCACGCCTCCCAAATCAGGGACAAGTCTACCTCAGCCCATCAGGAGGCCACTGGTACCATGTGCCCAGCCTTTCTTCTCTCTAGTTTTTACCCACATTGCTCTGTTCCAGGGCTGGAGCAGTGCCACAACCCATCCTTGCTCTCCCTTTCTGTCATATTCTTGTAGCCTCTTGGACTCATGATGATCATGAATCCTCTCCTAGTGGCCCCTTGTCTCTAGATTTCCACCATCTTTAGATCATCAGGCACAGCTGGTGTGCAAATTCCCAGCTGTGAAGAGGACACAAACCTTTTCCCAGCAGGCCCTCTAGCCCCCATGTGAGTTAGCAGGCTCAACTCCCAGATGTCTCGGGCTTGTGAATCAGAAGGTCTTTTAAACAGATCTTATCCAGTGTTCTAACTTTGAAAACCAGGCCTATATCAAAGATGCAGGCACAAGCCTTACGTGGTGGGAGTTTGAAGTAGAATCTAAAGTCAAGAACTGATTCCAATTAAGTCACTTCCAGACTTCGGTTTATTTATACGCTACGTTACTTGCTCCAGCTAGTCCACACCTTGCCTCATCTGCTGGCACGTCTTTAGGGACACAAGCAGCATTCTCCCTGAGAAGGGTGCCTGTTCAGCACCTACACTCATTCATGTAGCCGGGGTCTCAGCTAAGACTGAAATGTTTGAAGGTTCTTGGCCGGCTCTTTCTGTGCAGCACAACTGCCAAACCTGGGTGTGTAGATGAGTCTCTCTAAGACTGATTCAGATGCTTCTCATGCCTCTTACTGAGGAATGTCTCTGGAAAGCAGGAAGTCAAATAGGCAGACTGTGTGTTCAGTTTGAAAGCAATGGAGAAGGGACTTAGTGTCAGTTTTCCTGTGATTTTTTTCATCTTAAGGTTATATCCCCCCCCCCCCCAATTTTCAGTAGCAATCACATCCCTGTGAAAACAGTAATAATGATTAAGTCAGCCTGGAGGGTATAGTGAAATTTCCTCCTGAGAACTTGGAACTCAGGGAGATAAGAGAGTGGTGTGTTGGTTTGAATAATATATTGCCCTCATAGGCTCATATATTTAAAGGCTTGAATATTAGGGAGCACTACTTGACAGGATTAGGAGGTGTGGCCGTGCTGGAGGAAGTATCTCACTGAGGGTGGGCTTTGGGGTTTCAAGTGCTCAAGCCAGGCCCAGACTCCCCTCCTGCTGCCAGTGGATCTGGATGTAGAGCTCTCAGTTACCTCTCTAGCACCATGTCTGCCTGTGCGCCACCATGCTTCTCATCATAGTAACAATAGACTAAACCTCTGAACTCTAAGCCAGCCCCAAATAAATGTCTTTCCTTATCAGAGTTGCTATGGTCATGGCCTCCTTGGACTCATTCTTGGACTCAACTATCTGGCCCTATGCATTAACTGATCCCATAATTAGTGTTCTGTTTCCCTTCACAGCAATAGAATATTGACCAATACAAGTAGTGTATGAGAGAGAAACTTTAAGACCAACACAATGACTACAAAGTCACCTTTAGAGGATAAGGCTGGGGATGCAAAGTGTTGGTGCTTGGTCTGATATCACAAGGAGCAGGGGCAGGTGGAAGGAAATGAGCGTCTGCGTGAAAGATCTGAACATCTACTTTGTGTGTTCGTATGTGTTCATATGTGTGGTCATGTTCATACATGTGCACATGTACTTCACAGATGCTGGAGCCCAGCCCTGGGTTGTTCCTCAGCAGCCTCCCACCTTGGTTTTAGAGGCAGGGTCTCTAGCTGAGACATGGAGCTCCAGATGAGGCTACTTTGTCCAACCAGCATGACCCAGGGATACTTCTGTGGGTGTCCCGTGTCCCAGCACTGGGACTGCAAGTGCACAGGTCTGTGCTAACATTGGCGTGGCTCGTGGTGACTGAACTCAGGTCCTCCTGTTTTCACAGCAAGTACATTACTGACTGAGTTACCCCCTCGGCCCCCAAAAGTATATTTACTGATCAAAATAACTGCCAATTAATGAGCCAGACAAAAAAGGATTACAAGGGTTTGGGCAAGCATATCCACCTATGAAATGTGTAGAATGTCTGAGCAGATTCCCCAGGCAATGTATATACCCAAGCTTTCAAATACACTGATAGATTGTCCAACAGTGAGAGAACAATGCCCCAAATGCTTTTGGGTCTTGATTCCTCCAGTGTTCTTGTCTGAATTCAGTACTCATGAAACAAGCACACATCCCATATGTTTTTAAAAACAAGCCTGCCTGTGGGGAGAGGAGACACTGGGCATAAAGCCTTGGGTTTAACTATCTAGCCCTGTGTATGAACTGATCCCACACTTGGTACCTTATCCTGTCCTGAGCAAGGAGGATGATAAAGAGTAGACATCTGAAACAAAAAGCAAACAAACGATGTAATTGTATAGGATAAAAGAAAAATAAGTAAAACAGAAGGACTAATGTCTATGAGATTGAGGTAGGTGTTTTAAGAGTCAGCATCAGGAATTTAATATATGACCATTGGGGCATTTTTAAAAAACATTTTTTTAATAAAGCTTTGAAAAAGTGTGCATTAATATAATGTCAGAGAAGGCAGCATTGAAATGACTTAAAGTAAGCATTCTAAAGGCAGTGTGAGATGCATAGACAATTAGATGTCTCTCTGTGTGTGTGTGTGTGTGTGTGTGTCCTTCATCAAATACAGAATAAGCCCCACCTACTTCTTCCCAGCCTCTGCCTGATCCTCTCCAGTGAGAGGATGTTGGAACCTGGCTGTGTCTCTGGCTAACAGTGAGGATCAAGAGTCAGCTGTGCAACACAGGCAAACAGTCTCGAGGCAAAAGGAACAAGGAAAGCTACAGGGCAAGAACAACCGTGACATTCTCTGGGGCTTTGATGATAAGGGTGAGCGGGAGGAGCCACACCAGAGACTTAGGCAGTAAAGAGTCAAAGAAAAGGCTGGAGAGATGGCTCGGTCGTTAAAGGCTAAGCTCATAACCAAAAATATAAGAATCAAAGAAAGAGATCCAAATGAAAAGGGTGGCATACCCTGATAGAAATTTAAAAAAAAAAATAGCTACTAAGTGGGAAATAGGCTTCAAGAGAGGTGAAGATAAAAGAAAGCAAGATTGGTACATGGCTTACGTACCCAGGCAGGCAAGGGCCTAGCTGGTGCAGCCGCGGCAGTAATGTTAAACAGCAGTGAACAAGTTGAGGGCACATCTGGGGAATGGGCTCCCTGTCGATGGAGATGTATGTGTGCCTAGGCAAAGACTGGTCTCTCTACCATAACCGGGACAAGTAGGGAAGGACTCAGAGAAATTGAAGTGATATCTCCAGCTTGAGAGGCCTGCTAAGACAGGAGCAGAGTAGCCAGGTAAGAAACTTGGGTTTGGACCGTTAGGGAAACACTGGAATAGATACACAGAATTGTCATTTTCTGCACTCAGATGTCTTTAAGGTCCTGGGCATTCTCAGCCCTGATGACTGCTTCCCACTGAAAATTAATAAATCACATAACGAACCAAAGCAGTGATGGGAAGCCGAGACCACTCACCCAAGGTGGATCTGCCCCCTGCTTTGCCACAGTCTCATCTGGAAGCTGCTTTACCAGGCTGTCCTGTTAAAGATCCACTAAAACATTGCTATGTTCTTTATCAGTTTGAATGTATGTAGAATGCAAAAGGATGATATGTAGGGCACGTGTACCATGCCACCAGAGAAACTGGTATGGAACAGGCCAGGTTGAGCATGTCCAAACCCTGGAAATCTGAAACACTGAGATTAGAACCTCATCCTGAGACCAGTAGGAGTAGGGTTAACTCCCTCCTGTTTCCATACCAGCCTCAGAGCACCCAACCAGCTTGTCCCAGTCAGTCACTACCCAGCACCTGGAATACCTTGCCCTGCTAATGAGGTATCTCAGTAGCCTTATCCTTCAGGCAATGAATTGCCTTTCCCTCCCTGGATATTCTCACGGCCCTTTCCCCAAAATTATTTAACCCTTTGTTCACTTGAATAAAGTGTGTGCATTCAAACCCATCCCCACCCCCAATAAAGAAATACAAACAAGCTAGGATCATCTCAGAGAGCTGCTTCATATTCTGTTTCCTTCCCGCTCCCTCAGCTTCACCCCCTCCTGGAGCAGTATCTGACTTAGGCAGACTGTGGGCCCCCAGCTTACAGGCAGCACCTGCACACCCCGGGAAGAGAGGCTGAACCCGGTACCACAGTGACATATGCAAATATTTAAATGTACCAAAATCTCATTGAATAAAGAAATGTTATATAATGAAGGAGAAACTTATATAAGCATATTAGGACTCAAAACTAAGCCCTTCATGCAGACCATAGTAGAGGCCACACATACTGGAGCTTGCTAATTTGGGGCTCAATAGGGGGAGAGCTCCATTGTTACACACATTTGAGAACATTACAGAGAATTTATAGTTAAGTAACTTGATGAAACAAACATACAAGAAGGTGCTAACAGAAGCCCTAGAATAAACCAAAAATAAACAATTCCAATTCATCACTAAACAGTCACTGTCTGGTATTACAGGACCACTGTCCTGACCTTATGTCTCCTGAAGCTCCTTTCTCAGTGGAGAAGATAACCCACACCCTGAAACAGCAATGACAGACACAAGAAGTCTTTGGAAAGTAGGAGGACAGCTACAACGAGAAAGCAGATCTCCCCGGAGATGATGTGTCTAACGCTCAAAACAACTATACACTAATGGCACATAAAATTTACATTCCTATTCTGGTTTAAAATTTAAGTTTCCATATGTACGCTATTGATCTAATTAAATGAAGTTAATGACAAGTTAGTATTTTTAAGACCGTTTAAACTTTTAACAGTGTTTTTAGCTGTGTCTTCTAACAGCGTGTTCACACCCCCCCACACACACACTTCTTCTAGCGTTTACTAACTTCCTGTGCACGTGCGAAGAATTTGTGGGGTAACAACTGATTTGCCTTACAAGCTCAATCCTCTATCAACTTAGGGAAGCCACATACCAGATCAGCACTGGAGAGAGTGGTACGAAGGCGTGTCCTCTAACTTCTAGTTTACTCTCATCCCGAGATGCCCAGGGACTATTCCTCTGAATAAATTATTTCTGGAACCCAATTACAATACTCCCTACTGCCATAGGAGGGCGCTGTCAGGGCCTGTCATTCTGCTGAGGCGGCTGCTTCCATCATGCTGAGTTCTTACCGGGAGCAGCTACCAGTGACATCTGCCTCTCTGGCTTACACTGATCATTTGTTCGAGTGCTCCCCTCCCTCCCTCTCTTACTCCTCCCCTCCTCCCTTCTCTCCTCTGTGTCTTTTTTCCCTCCCTGTCTTAAACACTAATGGAGTAATCTGTGTCCTAGTGAGGTCTTGTCAATTTGACACAAGCTAGAGTTATCTGAAAGGAGGGAATCACAACTGAGGAAAATGTCTCATAAGATCTGGCTGTAGGCAAGCCCGCAGGACCTTTTCTTAATTATGGACTGATGAGGATGGGCCCAGACCATTGTGGATGGTATCATCCCTGAGCTGGTGGTCCTGGGTGCTATAAGAAAGCAGGCTGTGCAAGCCATTTGGAGTGAGCCAGTAAGCAGCATTCCTCTCTGGCTTCTGTATCAACTCTGCCTCCAGGCTCCTGCCTTAAGGTTTTGTCCTGACTTCCTTCAGTGATAGACTGAGACCTGACAGGTGTAAGCTGAATAAACCGTTTCCTCCCCAGGCGTGTTTGGTCACCGTGCTGTATCACAAGAGTGGGAGTGTAACCAAGACATCTGGCTGATGATCTGTCGAACTAACGTCAAAGGTCAAAGGTTAAGCCAGATAAAAGGCTAAGCCAGATCCACTCTAAACATTTAGAAACATGCTCTCTCTTGACTGCTCACCTCTCTTCCATGGTGGTTACAGGCTGTAAGTCACTTCAGTGTTAAGATCTATGAATCTGTTTAGGCTTTTTATTTTAGGTCATTTAAGATGAACCAGCTTAGGTGAAATGATCATCCTTAAGATCCCCTCTAACTTGAAGTTTATATAAGGCCTACATGGTATATATTTTTCCCCTCAAGGACCTGGGAGAGAGAAGAGGCTACGGCAGGGTCAGAGTCACAGCGTGTATTTCTGGAGCCCTCATTGAATTGAATTCTCACCAGCACCTCCATTTCTCAGTGCTGTGACACTTTCAAAAGGTCTCCAGAAGCCACAGACATTTGAAAAACTTCTGACACTAGATCAGTTGTTATAAAACGCTCCTTTCTTCTGCATGATGCATTGTCTTCGGATGAAAGGCACTCTACAAGGAGAGCATTGCCCTTCCCACCAGGGTAGAAACCACTGTTTGCTTCAAAGGCAGCATCAGCTTCTGCAGAAGGTACTAATCACATGACCTGTTCACCATCACAGCTCGGTATTCTCCCACGAGTCTTTTGTTAAGCTTTATGGAATCGTTTGTAAGATCCTTTCATTCTCCACAACTGATTTCTATGACACGGAACAAAAATATCCTTCCTGTTTCTTGTATCTCTGTTCTATTCTCAAAGGCCAGTTTTACTCTAGGTAATTTACAATGTCGTAAAATGAGAAGAAAAATTATCTGTTTACCATCAAGAATAATGTTCCCAAATGTTACTATATTTTCACCTTGGACTCTTCCTCATTGGCAGTTATAAAACCCAAACTGGCTCAAGGTACCAGAGGTAATTTTAAACTTCTTTCCAGAAAGCCTGCCTTACCTTTAGCTGAACTAGATGCACGTCCACATGCTTGCTGTCTGCATCCTGCTGGACGGAGTAGGTTAGGTCACGGACCCTCTCTGAGGTCATCCGGAGCCAGGTCTCAATCTCAGGTAAGTGCAGGACAATCTTCCAGTCAGCTGCTGTGTGGAGTGGAGGTAGCTTTCCATACTGCGGCTCAGCCTCTATGTCCTTCACAGCCTCTTCTCCCTCTCCCTCCTCCTGCTCCACAGTAGGTGTCATGTTGATGGCCATGGGTGAGGCATCAGTGGCCATGGGATCTGGGTCCTGTGACCCCAGTGGGGAAAGTGTCACGCTCATGGTTAACATGGAGAAATCTAAGCCTTACTTCTTTCCAAAACAGCTGAAAGGCAAAAGGAAATAGGAAAGCAAAGTCAGACTAGATTGCCAAATAAAGCAACAATACTTCGCAGAAGAAACGGGGTTTCTAAATAAAGCCAGGTTCTAAATTAAGAAACCATTGCTCATAACAAAAACAGAAAGAGGGGTTTTGATTTTATACATTGTAGCCCCAAGACCCAGTATGTAACACAAGAGCATGGTGATATTGTCTCTCCAAATACCCATTTTCTCATTTCCTTAGTAACAAATACTGAGATTGAACTGTTAATATTCCTGTCCTTAATTTAGAGCTAGAGTCCCCTATCTCCTTTGCAGCTAGCTGTGGCCCTGTAGCCAAGTTCTAGCCAATGAGAAGTGGAATAGCTATGCAGAAATTCTGATTGCTGTTTCAAGGGACTGTTGAATAAGCCAGCTGCCAGCCCATCTGCTGTTCACCGTTACTCCAGTCTCTATGGTGGACTTCATGGCCAGAGTTCTAGCTCCCTGTCAGGCTGGAAGATGCCCTGGGGTGCTCGCAGGAGAGGATGGTGAAGCACAGAGCTATGACCGTGGATCAAATGAACCAAGGAACCTCTGCCAGTATTGCTGACATGTGAAAGGAAAGAACAAATTTCTATTGTGTCAAAACAATGATTAAAGGGGGTTTTCCTAATGTGTGTATCCAAACATCATTTAGACTAAAACCAACATATTCTATACATGAGTAAGTAAAAAAAGGGAGGGTGATCTAGTTAATTTTTTTTTTGTTTTTGTTTTGTTTTGGGTTTTTCTTTCTTTCTTTCTTTCTTTTTTTTTTTGTTTGTTTTTGTTTTTTTGAGACAGGGTTTCTCAGTGTAGTCCTGGCTGTCCTGGAACTCACTCTGTAGACCAGGCTGGCCTCGAACTCAGAAATCCACCTGCCTCTGCCTCCCAAGTGCTGGGATTAAAGGGGTGTGCCACCACTGCCCGGCACGGTGATCTAGTTATGAAACACAATGTGCTAGTCTCAGATATTGTCTACTCTGAAGATTGGAGAGATGACAGAAATAGATAGATAGATAGATAGATAGATAGATAGATAGATAGATAGATAGATAGACATAATATGTAGCAATTCCAAAATGTTAGTTTCTTGAAAATAGATTATAGTGAAAAGGTCTAATTAATGCTGATTAATTAATGCCACACCCAGGTTACATCAATATAATATGTAGTTATGTTGAAAATTTCAGAGGCATTTGAAATTTTAGAGTAATAAGCTGTTTTGACACATACTAGTAAAAGGGTTACCAGACAGGTGAGACTAACAACTGCATATCATGGGGAACTAGGTTTGCTTTTGAGGATAACGTTTAGTTACTAAATGATCTTGCTCTTCTGGAAGTGATCTAGCATAAAATACCCTTTAGCTCTTATGTTTTATAATAAATGGGTGTTATTTCAGTCCTGGGAACAGCTTGTACTCAAGACTAATGGGTGTTTTTGTATATTACAAGGTTGTGCTTTGCTGTGGTGGTGTTTATGTGTTTGTTTGTCTGTTTGTTTGTTTAGCCAATTCAAATTATACTTTCATTACTGAAAAGTAGCTGATCGAAAGTTCAAGAAGTTAATGTGGTTATCAGAAAGCAGCTCACACATTTTGTCAGATAATTTTATTAATATTCACTTAGCAGCTGCCTTTGCTTCCCTTGCTATAACCAAGGCCATGAACAAAGCAGTTTTGGGAGGAAACTGCAGAAAAGACCTATTTCACCTCAGAGGTCACAGTCTATCATGACAGGAAGTCAGGGCAGGAACTCAGTCCAGATACCCGGAGGCAGGAGCTGAAGCAGGGGCCGTGGAGGAGGACTGCTTACAGGCTTGCTTCACTTGCATTCTTACACAAGTGAAGACCACCAGCCTAGGGGTGGCAGCACCCACGGGTTAATCATTAATCACTAATCATGAAAAAGACTACCACCAACCAAAGAGAATACATGGTTGGGTCCATGGCTCTAATACCTATGTAGGAGAGGACTGCCTTATAGGGCATCAGTGGGAGGGGAGGTGCTGGGTCCTGTGGAGGTTCGATGCCCCAGAGTAGGGAGAAGCTAGAGGGGTGAGGAAGGAGTGGGTGGAGGAGCACCCTCTTAGAGGCAAAGGGAAGAAGGGGAGGGGGTTGCAGAGGGGAGACTGGGAAGGCAGACAATATTTGACATGTAAATAAATAAAATAATCAATTTTTTTAAAAAAAAATGTACATTCACAAAAAAAAAGAAAGAAAAAAAAATGACTTGCACACAGAACAGTCTGATGTTCTCGTTTTCTCAATTGAGGTTCTGTCTTCCCGGAGACTCTAACTTGTTTCAAGTTAACAACAACAACAACAAAAAAATCAACCAACATTGTAACAAAAACAAAGTTATTCTTACCCACCAATAACAAAGAGGGAAAAATCAAGACAGCAAAAAATCAAGTACCAGTATGATGAACTTGTAACTGTCCACACCAAATGAGCGTGGGAAACAACTAGATCTGCTGAACTGACAAAGTGCCTAAGAGTGGGGCGGGTAAGAGTGGGGCGGGTAAGTGGGGTATGTAAGAGTAGGGTGGGTAAGAGTGGGGTGGGTAGGAGTGGGGTGGGTAAGAGTGAGTTGGGTAAGAGTGGAGTGGGTCCGTATGTCTTAAGTACTCTCCCAGTACAGCTCTATAACCCCTCTCCTGACTTCCTTGTTTCTCCCTCTTTTATCTACTATCATATCCCCTCTCCCCCCTCCTCCCCTCTCCCTCCCCCCTACAAGGTCCCATGCAGCACACACTGGTCTCAGACTTTTGCATTCAAAACTGGCTTTAAAGTTCTGATCCTCTTGCTTCTGACCCCCAAGTGCTGGGACACCTGGAGTATACACAATGTCTACATTCCCTTTCCTAATTTTTCAGCATCTGAATTTTGAGTTAAATAAAGTTTATCAGTGAATTTTCTGAAGCAAGGTTATTTGCAAAAGGCAAAACACATCTCATTCAGTTGGCTGACCCCCTTTGGTGCCTGCCTTAGGAATCTGCCTGGTGACAGGAGAGAGAAATCCCTTATATTTTTAACCATCTTGTGTTTAACTTATTAAATGGTAATGATACTAGCTTTAGCTAATAAAAAAAAAACTCAAATATAACAAAATTCCATGGAAGGCATCCAATCCCAGGAAGTGCGAGTTACCCCAGTACTTCCTGTGTCACACAGGTGCTGACTCTGACTTCCCCGAAAACTTCCCTTAATTATTAATCAGCTCACTGCTTTCTAAGGGACCAATATCAAGTCTCAGTCTCAGAAAAGAAATCTGATAACAAAGGTTAATAAAGCCTCCTTATTCAAGGACGTATAACTGGTTACAAATGAAGACAATGTAACAATGATTGTCTCAAAAACTGGACTGTGTCAAAGGTCAACTAAGAGTCAGACTGGTGTGCACTGAGCTGCCTCAGATGCACAGATAGCACCTACTTGCCCAAGACCCTGTATAACTAATGGGTGTCCCTTACTGACAGGCAGTTTTGTCAGAGTCCTAAACCAAGTCACACACATCCTACCTTAAACTAGAGATATATCAACGAGTCAGCTCACCCAATCACAGAATTGTCTTACCCTGTGCCCTCAGGTCACACACAAGTAAGCACAGGGCAATCACTCAATGTCTCTCAGACTTAGTTTCCTCAGCTGCAGAATGAAGGGACCGAACTAGAGAAGATCTTATCTGGGCAGAAGAATGTGAGACTGCTCGCAGCTGGAGATCCAGAATTTCACGGTGATCACTGCTTCTGCTTCTTATCTATTCTTATCATGTGTAACTACTGCATGGCGGCTCTCCATCACACTAAAGCACACAAATAGAATCAACTGACTTGCCCTAGTTCATAAGAAAAAAAATATTACTAAGAAAAATCATTTCTAAAGCATGGTTAGCATTGATATTTTTCCCCAGAAGAACAAACACAACAAGGACTCCCCTCAAGGAACCTTCCCCTCAAAACTAATGGCACCGTCATGGTTCTGTGTGTAGAGCATAAACATGATAGAAAAACTAAACAAGAAGGTGTCTGGGGAGGACCACTGTGCATCACTCCAGAGAGGGCTTAGAAGCCTTGCGGCTTACAAGCCCTGAAAGGCAAACTTCAAAGCAAGTTTTTCCTGTGACAAATGTTCTACTAATCAAACTGCAAGCAAAGAAGTTTCTCCTGTAGCCTAGGGATGTAGACAAAGCGGTGTTTTACTGAGCTCACACTTGAGTTTCTGTTGTGTACGGTCCTTTACATATACTTTTGCTACTGAGAAATGAATGCTTGGGTCATACGCTTAGCAATCGTGGGACCTGGTGGTATAAGTGAATCAATCACATGGCTCACGAGAAACAATTAATAGGAACATCTGATTTTCAACTCTGACAGTTCACATTGCAACACAGCATCGATGGCTCCGCTCCCTGGTTTTCACAAACGTCACGTCCGATGTAAAAGATAAACCTGTGCAATTCAAGGCAACAGCTTCAGCATGCAGAGACTATGGTGATGACCTTTGTGTGGCCTTTTCCTGTCCTTATCCTGGTACTCACTCTGGCTTTTGAAACACATTAACTATTCAACTAATGCAAAATAGTAGGGCACAAGTTTCTACTTCTAGGTGCTGCAACTTCTACTCTTTTCCTTCACGAGTCACTTCATACAGGAAAAGAGGCCTTCTAGTCACAGAGATGTTAGAAAAGAAAATGCCACTAGACAGCAGGTCACGACAGGGCAAGTGAGAGCATCAGGCCAAGAGCATACAGGTACCCACCGAGTTGCAACTGACTCCAAGAAGACAGAGACCGATCAATCAGCGTTTGAAGCCCAGGGACCTCTCCCTCCCTCCCATCACCAAATGTTTGTCTGTGGTCACCTTCCTGGCATTAGAGATAATACCCCCTTTTATCCTGGCTCCTGTTAAAAATAGCATCCATCAAATCCTCTCCTTTCCATGCAACTAAAGGAGAGGCAATATACAAAGCCTGAGTTTCCCAGGATACATTTGTATATGTTTAGATGAGGGCAGCCTTCTTAGGGAAAATCAGAAAGCAAGGACCCTAGCTGTCCAGCCCTAAAATCGCCCATCTCTCCTTTCTCCTGTAATTCCCCTCTCTTAAATAAGCACAAAAAGCGAGAAGTTACCAACTGTACTCACTGTAAATGCTTGGTTCCTAATGTCCCTTCAGGATCAAACCTCTGGCTCCTCCTTCTCTCCCCATCCTGGCTTTTTGCTTGTAGTCAAACAAGAGCAAGGCCAGTGTCAGCTGCTCCAGGCTGGCAGTGCTGCAGCAGCCTCGGTTCTCTTGAGTGACCTAACCCTTAAATGAAGGCTGCTACCCAGTCCCTATTTGGAAGCCATTGTGTATGTTACAGACTGTAGCCACGGGCAGGCCTATTGTAAACAGTCAGTGACGATCTGTGCTAGGCAAAGGAGATAGTTGCCAAAACTAGGACACCTAAGGAAAAGAGTGCTCCATGGACAGAACACTGCCAGCCACTGCTCAGAAGAACCAGGATGATACTCCGTATGCCTGAGGCCAGATAAAGTAAGGGTGGTGTGCTAGCTGTCAAAGCTGTCTGACTGAGTGGGCTTGTGTGTTCCCCTTTTCCTCAAGAAACTGTTTCTCTCGTGTATGTATTCCATGAAGTGAGAAACAGTCTCGTTATTACATGAAGCAATCATAAGTCTGAATACAGCCTTCCACACTCTGCTTGCCCGACGTGACTAATTTTAGCCACATTGACAGATCTGCGTGCTGCATGTCACATCACAAAACAGAGGCAGAGGCCATTGTGTTAGGCATGATTCCATCAATTCTGACCTAACAAACAGTCCCTTTTCCCCACTTCCTTTCATTTCCTTCTTTTCTGCTCTGATAACCACTCGTCACAGACCCCATTCATACTGACATTTAGAAAGGAAAAACACATCTTCTAGACTATTTCGGTTTTTGTCTCATGATTTGATTGCATTAAGGAAAACAAACAAATTCAAGAAGTACACCTGAAACCTGAGCCCAGGACGGAAGAAAGCACAAGGGCATGTTAATAAGCTGCTGAAATTGATGCCCCGCCCACCTAGAGGGATGTGCATCTGCCTCCGGGCTTTATCATGCCGCTTTATCATGCCGCCTGCCTACCGCCCTGTATCCTGCGGGTCCACAGACAGGAAACTGAACCATTTTAAGTCAAAGAGCTGCTGGCGAGTTGGAAGTACACAATGAACTGAGGGAAAGAAGAGACAATGGCTCCGCCTCCAAACGAAATCTCCAGAGCCGTGAACTGAGCCTCTTCCTGTGCCTTCTCACTCACCAACCACCAACCGCATGTTTTCTGGGACTCCTGGGAATGACACTGTTCTAACCTTCCTGCATTCACAGGCCATCTCAGGGTAAAGAGAACATCCAGGGCACCTGGGAAGGGGACATGTTGACAAGCAGGCTGGGACAGACCACCACGGGGTTTTCCCCTTTCTATGTTTTAATGTCCTTCCACGGGCACATGGCTGATTACATCCACCCATCATTCAGACAGCCTGTGTGGAATTACACTTTTTCCTTCAGCCATGCCCTTAACTCCCCTCCCCCTAAGCATAGCATCTTCTGTCAGCAATACTGTACTTCATAAATCACATTCCTTCCTCAGCCCCTCCTCCTAGATTTTCTGAAGACTGAATAGCCAGTCTGACCAGACTAGTCACTATGTCTCATGTTTTCTTTCTTCCAGGACAGAAAGAAGTCCCTGTCACAGAGATTCACTTGGCTGCCTGAGGCAATCAGCCTCAAAGCATGCACAATCATCAGTGTGTTCGTGGGCCACAATGAGCTGGAAAGAACACACAATCTCTAAAAAATACAAAGCAAAATACCAGTATTGTTACTTAGCCACTACTATTAATGTGAATGAAATGAATTAAGAGTCATTTCAAATCAGCTGACATAGCAACTATGTGTAAAACACCTTATGTTTATATGACACATTGTATGTAGGGTCAAGAGATACAATTTCGTAGGAACAGTCTCTGTCTCTCCTACCTCGGCACTTCTGTATACTGCATAGGCAAGAAGCAGTGAGATACACATAGGCAAACTAACAGAATGGATTAATCCCTGGACAGAAACATGTTAACAGCACCATTTGCTGGAAAAGGTGATAGTGGAAATAAACTGAGTTTGATTTAGATAGGAGGAGACAGAAGGACGTTGATGGGATTGTAGGCAGGGGAAATGGGTTAACACAACCACCCCTACATCATGGAGTCAGAAAGTCAGCAGATAACTGTTGAGAGAACTGAGAATTCAGTGTGACCCGGGAGTAGGGCAGAGGAAAAACTGCAGCCACATTCCGATGGCTTTGGAATATGTGAGGCTTGGAATGAATCTCACGGGGCTACGGAATCTGGAAAGGCGGCTTAAGAAGAGAGAACAGATAAAATGAGACAATAAACGACGTATGGAAGCTTATTTATCAAGAAAGGGGAATGAAAAAGAAAAATTGAGATAATTAAGGCTGCTTTGTCTAGGCAAATCTTAATCAACACAGAATATAACCTTAAAACTTCCAGAAGTACCAGAAGGGAGGGAGGGAGAAAGGGATTGGCTTTATATCAGAGTGATTAAGGGGACTGTGTGTCCTGTCCTACCTACTCCATTAAATATAAAAAGGAGGCTCCATTTTTAGTTCTCCATTAGCGTCCGCTCACAGTCGTATCGCAGATTCGAAGTGGAAAACTTTTAAATACCATTTTATATAATTATGTGACTTTTTTCTTGTTCTAAAATGTCTTTCAAATTCATACATATTAAATCAAACATTGTCAAGATGGAAGCACCAAGGTGAAAAAATCCTCTCCATCTCCATGTTTTTAAGTCCTAACAACAAATGGAGAGCCTCTGCGTTCCTGTCCTCCTTCAAAACGAAAAGTAAGAGGAAGCCGAACTGCAACAACAGAGTAAGCTCTTAGCATCCTGAATTCACAAATCTGTTCATCACCTGTATTAACACAGTGTTTGGTAACTCCCTGTACATTCCCAGATACAAACACATTTCTGTGAAGAGGTTGCTAAGGAAATATCTAGGTAGACAGCCCACTGAATACAGCTACCTAATTTTGCTCCTTCTAAATGCCTACAATCACTACCAAAAAAGGGGCTTTTCTGCTAAGTAAATGCCAAAAATAAGAGGAAAAGCAATGTTTTGAAAGCTGTAAATTAGATAAGCAAGTAATACATGGCTTTCATAACTTACAAAAGCTAAATTCTAAGCCAGTAATTCAGGGAACACAGAAGCAACTTGCCTTTTCTTTCAAGGATTTTGGAACTGGTGGACTTAGTCATCTCTTTGGATAGGCAGGGGTGGTGCCTGGGGGAAATAATTTTACCCAAAAGAGGTCTGGTCTTTGTCCAAGCTCCTAGGAGGAAACCCCTAAGTGCATGAGGTTTTCTAAGTGATCAGAACAACTGAGAATGAAGCCTAATGGACAGATGGATCAACCAGCAATCCAAAGGGTTAGGGCTGTCACCTTTCATGCCCCTACTCTGAAGCCCCCCAAAATGACAGTGAACCTTGAAGCTCAGGGGTGCTTCCAAAGTTGGCAGCACTTGATATAGTGTGTGTGTGTGTGTGTGTGTGGTATTTGTTCATGTCTCTGCAGGGATGTGTGGGTACATGTGTAAACGTACACACGGAGGCCAGAGGTCAATATTGGGTGTTTTCCTTAATTATTTTCTACCCTATTTTTTGAAACAAGGTCTCTTAGAGTGTAGTGATTTGAGTAGATCCCTAAACTGCCAGCAAGCCATGAGGGTCCTTCTGTCTCTAGCTCCTCAGCACCTAGGTTACAGGTATAAACTGCTGTGCCCAGCTTTTTATGTGAATGAGAGGGGTCTGGACACAGGTGTTCATGTTTGTGGCAAGTTTACTGAATGATATATCTCTTAATATTTGGATTTCTTAACATGGGAATTGAAAAAAGAAAAAGCAAACTATTTTTCTTCAGAAGAAAAAATAAGTCCTATCTATTAAGGACTAAGTAAGCACTTCTCAAGAAGAGAAACATAAATGGCCAGTATGTGCACAAATAAATGATTGATCTAACCGAGCATTGGGGAAATGTAAGTCACGGCCCTCGAATATTACCTCACTCCAATAGAATGGCAAAAGCTAACACAGTTTGGCAGGAATATAGAGAATGAAGAACTCTTATAGACGGTTGGGGTGATGTAATCAATACAGCTGCATGGAAAATAGTAACGACTCCTCTACAATTGAAATTAAAACCATCATATTATCTAGCAAGTGCGCTACTGAGTACAACATCAAAACAGAGATGAAACACATCAAACAAAGGTTTGCATTTCTGTTTATTTAACCCCAATTCACAATCCCTGAAATATGGAAACAACACAGATGCCTTTCAATAAATGCGTAGATAAAGTTTGTGTGGCATATATAAACAATGAGATATTATTCAGCCATAAAAATGTATGGCATTCTGTCATTTACATATGTCATTTACATACGGATGGAACTGGAGGTCATTGTGTTAATTGAAATAAGCAAAAGAAAAGCAAAATTCTATGTTCTCCCTAATTTGCATAAACAAATATACTAATCTCAAATAATAATAAATGGGAGTAGTGGTCACTAGACGCCATGCAGTTCAGAGGGGAATGGAGACAGAATGAAATCTCATAACGTACCCCGAAACACAGACTGGAGAAACTTCCTCTGGGTCTTCAGCATAGTAGAGAACCTATCAGTTACAATAATCTATGATAGATTTTAAAATGAGGAATAGAATATGAAATTCCCAATAAATAAAAATGATTAACCAGGAGATGGGGATGTTTGTTATCCTTATTACACATGATACACATGTCCTATGTCGTCATAATGCATCCCATAAGGTTGTATAAATATTGTGTCTTTAAAAAAATAAAGGGAAGAAAGAAAAAAGAGAGAGAGAGAAAGAAAGGAAGGAAGGAAGGAAGGAAGGAAGAAAGAAAGAAAGAAAGAAAGAAAGAAAGAAAGAGGTAAAGAGAAGAGCGGCAGAAGGGCTCTGGAGAAGTAAATAAGCCAGTCAAATATTCATTGCAATGAGTCTGGTTCAAGACCTCTAGCTTCTGTGACATCATCAATATTGGATCCTCGCCGGGACTCCTCCCAGTAATCCAGTTGTTGCCTTGTGTCATGACGATACTGCAGCTTTGGAACAGCAGGACCAGCCCTTTCATGAGCGCCAGTAGCTCACAGATGATGTAGATTTTGGGGTGGGCTAACTCATAGCCCTGGATTGGGCTTGGGTGCTAGCTGAGCTGGTCAGCCTGATGACCACCTTATTGTACCACTGGGTGAGCTCTCCAGCTCTTCAGGCTAATCCACCCAATTCTGCCATTGGCATGAGGTAGGGTCAACTCTCCTGCCCTCACACCTGCAGGGCCAGCTCACCTGGGCCCCAGGGACTAGCTCTACTGTGCTTCCCATGGCAGGGCCTGCAGCTAGCCAGGGGCAGAACCATCTTACCAGCACTCATGACCCTAGGGACAGTGGGTGAGTGGGTAGAGCACAGCACTCCTGAGCCCAAGCCATACCCCAGGACAGATGGGTAGCCAGACCAGCTCTCCCATGCTCACCCCCACAGAGCGGCTCACCCCCTCCCCTTCCACCAGGGTCAGCTCTACTGTGCGGCCCAGGCAAGGAAGTGCCATAATTTTAAATACAAAATGTTCACCTTGACTCAATTCAATAACACTGCTGCATACATTTCACTAAAATAATCTTTCAGAAAGAACTTTAAGAACCAAGAAGACATTTCTGATTAACAACCACCAGCCCAATGGAGTCTCACTGGGTGTACAAAGCACGCTTAAGGGCAGCCCCATGGGCACCAGTAAATGCCAACACAAAACAATCTCAAGGGTATTTTTGGAGATTTTCTTTTTGTTTCAAATTGCTCTGTTTGGGCTTTTAAAAAAAAAAAGACTGGTCTTTTGTTTATATATCATAGTTTCTGATTTTGTGTTTTCATGGATTTTGTGTGTGTGTGTGTGTGTGTGTGTGTGTGTGTGTGTGTTTCTTCTGCTTTTTCTTTTCTTTTTAATTTTTACTTTCCATTGTGGTTTGTTTTATTTGCCTGTGGCAATGACGAGACTTGGGTGAGGGAGAGAGAGATCAAGGTGAATCTAAGCTATTTCAATGTTCATCCTAACGAGTACATACATGGTAGAGAAGATAACTCTTGTTTTCAAGGACAAGTGAATCAGGCTACAAAATCAAATAATGAATTGAGCCAATTCTTTCCATTGATATTAATTTGCCTTCTGCTGCTCACGCTGCAGTGTGAGAACACCTCGAATAACTATTACACTTTCTCTCAGAAACAGAGGACTGTGGAAATGAAGAACTCTTAGAAGGACTGGAATTGACTGGAATTTCCCAACCAATATTCCTTCACTTTAGCTTCTCTGACATTCGAGGCATCTAATGTCTGAGAAATATAACAATGAAAGGTGCCCCTGGCTGCAAAGGTCTCCCATGAGCAGGGTCCTCCTCCTGTGTTCCTTACTGCAGAAGCCACTCCCACAGCCTTTCAGTAAGACAGAGCCTGTTTGTTTCAAATATCTTTCAGTCATTTTGCTCTAAATCTATCAAGTTCATGAAACAGTCAAGCATTTCAAAATCAAAAGTTAATGTCTGGTTGAATCAGACTTTGCTCCAAAATGAATTGGTGTTTTGAAAAACATCCACAGAGCAATGAGGATCTTATACAATAAGCCTTAGAAGAAAAATACCTCACATATTTTAAGTACTAGGTAGACAGTACAAGCTCAAGGATGTTGTGTCTATATTGGAAGTTATAAACGCGTAAGGCATGGACTAGTTCAGCATAAAATTCTCCTCCACTGGATTCTTGTTTCTTAATAAATTAATTATTTCACTGTTCAGTAAAATGCATAACTACAATAGGACTTCTGATTAGGAGCTAACGACTTCAAACCTCGACAAAGAGTCCACTAGATCCTGTATCAACCTTAGAAGACTACAGTTTGAATCCCACCGGACACGTGGGCAGCTCTTCCGCTCATTAAAGACATCAGAAAGATTTACGTTTTGAATGTAGGGCTTCTCTAGGTGTCATGCACATGAAGATCAACATGCTGGATGTCTTTCAAAGGCCGACTCACAGTCTCTCACCTATGGCATCAGCACGCTAGGGTCTGAAAGCAAAGTCCGTCCAGTCATCGGCTCTCTCCACTTCCCACCTCCCAAGCTGAGCTGCAGAGAAAAAGAAGCAGCGGCAGTTTCCACAAGAGGTCACAATCTGAGCTGCTCACTTACTCTGCGACTCAGCTAAGCCTGCAGTCACGCCCCACACAGGAGCGACTCGCCGGCAGCTTGGTGGCATGGAAGATGACTGTGCACTCGATGTTTCAATTTTTCATGTCTTTCCCTTGTAGGCAATAGTTTCTCATAATTGATGTGGCACTCAGAAACAGCAGGGCCTTCTCAATAACCTGTCTGTCTCTTTTTGACTCATGCACCACAGTCAGATCCACCACGTGACACAGCTACTTTTGTTCCCACTTAATCATTTACAGCGGCTACAAAAGAATCTCAGATAAGTCTGCTTGCGGTGGCTTCTGTTTATCTCACACTTTGCTGTGATCCTGACATTGCTAACAATTCTGAATGATTCAGGCACTGACGTGTCTCCTGGAGGTCCTTTGAGTTTCTCCAGCAAGAAATGCTACTTTTCCTGCCAGAAAAATGAGTGATATAGAATATTTCTAACAGTCAGCTGCTTTAGTTTTTTTTTTTAAAAAAAAAGAATTTGGGAGTGGTCTCTAATAAGCTGGTTCTATGTGGTAAGGGTTTTATTTTTTTCTTTTAACATATAATAAAACACAAGTAGCTGGAAGACTATAGTTTCCTCCCTTCAATGTGAAAATTGATGTGATTTTTTTTTAAATTAGAATACAATTACATCATTTCTCCTTCCCTTTCCACTCTTCTATTCTTCCTATGTATTCTCCCCTTGCTCATTCTCAAATTGACTACCTCTTTTTCTTTTATTGTAGTTTTGCGTGTGTGTGTGTGTGTGTGTGTGTGTGTGTGTGTGTGTGTGTGTCAATATATAGATGTGATCTAAACATTCCATACACTATTACTAGTACATACATGATTTCAGGACTGACCACTTGGTATTGGTTAACCAATTGGAGGTTCTTCCCTGGGGAAAACTATTTCTCCTGATCTCAGAATTCGTTAGTCACATGCAGATTTTGTCTAGAGTTGGGGCCCCTTGAGCTCTCCTCCTTCCTTGTTAACATGTATCCTGATACCGTCCTTGTTTAAGTCTTGTTTAGACAGCTGTGTTGATGAGACTTCAGGAGTACAGCCTCTCTGACTTTTCTGGGAGATGCAGACTCAGCAACCTTGCTGGTCTCCTAGCAACTACAATCTTTTTGTTTCCTCTTCTGCTATGATCCCCGAAACTTAGATACAGGAGTTGTATTGTAGATCTATCAGTTGGGGTTGGGCACGATACAATCACTTATTGTCTGCATTTGTACCCGGTGTAGTTTCCTGTAATGGTCTCCATCAGTTGCAAAGTGGTTTCATTCTTGAAGGTGAAATATACTACTTATCTGTGGGTATAAGAATAAATATTTAAAATTTGGTTACGGAAAATGCTGGTTGAGTAAAGTGGCAGTTGTAGGTTCTTCTCCAAGACTCATTATTTTACTAGCCTGAGGTAGTTGGCTAGGTGCCCAGTACCAGGTGTGATTTTTCCATGAGCAGATCTTACATTCAGTTAAATATCTGAAGGTTACTACCAAGATGTGTGTGCCACTGTTATACCCTTTGGAATATTGTGCCATCCTGGTTCTTGTTATGGTTCATAGCTGTCATAGCTGGGTAGGATTATTGGTTGCTTCCCTCCCTGAGAGGCTTATGTGGTGGTTCTGGTGCCGTGAAAGACAAACCACAGGAAGATTTTCAGGGTAGATCCATTTTGGATATTCAGAATCCTGTATCCAACGTGTATGGTGTCTTCAGCAATAGGAACTGGCCTTCCAGCTCTGGGATGTGATCAAGAGCAACAGAAATAGCTCATGTTTATGATGTGAGATTTTTGAAGAAAATTAGTCACATCTATAAAGAAGCAGAGGAATATGCTAGCTGACAGTTTAAGGGAAGAAGGGGATTATTGGTTCCTTTAGATTTGGCATCGTCCTGGGTATTCTGGCAAAAGGTGACTCAACATGTGCTCATCCTTTACCCCACCCCCAGAGGAACAGCTGCAGCTTCTAAGCTCAGTTGCTTCTCAACTGAATGAGAATGGAAACAAGCTGAAAACCACTGAGCTCGGGATGCAAGGGCAAGCCTCAGCACTTGAGTTTCCCAAAGGATGTTTTAAAGGAAGAAATACCTCTCACTTAACAAACTGTTAAAATGTGTTGAGATGTATCCATATCTAAATGGAGCAAGGTTTCCATTGTAACAGAAGTCCAGAGTGCAGGAAGAACATCTTCCTGAGCTAAGAGTATGAAGCAGTCACTTGAGTCAAATAGCATTGGTTTTTATTCTTCACTGACTATAAAGAAAATAAAATAGACAAACTGGGCTTCACAAAAACTTAAAACATTTGTCCAAAAAAAAAAAAAAATTCAACACAGTAAAACAGCAAGTGGCAGGGTGAGAGAGAAACATCAATAAATCATGCATATGTAAAAGGATCAACAAATAGAATATACAGAAAACTTCAGGACACAGAAACAAAACCACAAACAACCCAATTTTAAAAATGAGCAAAGAACTAAAATATATATATATTTCTCCAAAGAAGGTGTACAAATGGCTGATAAATCCACAAAGCATCGTCAAGCATCAGCAACCATCAGGGAAATGCTCACCAGAGCTAGAAGAGACTGCCTCCCCAACAAACAAACAAGTAAGCAAAAGCATGAGCGTGTAGAAATATTGGAACCTTTATGTTAACAGAAGTATGAAGCAACACAGCCCTGTAGGAAACAGTGTGGCAATTCTGGAAGAAATAAAAATAGAATCAGCAGCCAGAAAAGTTCCAAGAAAAAAAATTCTCTTTTGGATATGGAGCCAAAAAGGAATGAAACCACGCTCAGAAAGAGAAAGTCTGAACTCGTGTTCAATAGCAGCAGGGTTCACAGCAGCCAGAACATGGGAACAAGCAAGGGATCAACCCTCAGCTGACGAATGGGGAAACCAAACGTAGTAAATACATACAATAGAGCATCAGTCACCCTTAAAAGGCGTTCTGACACAAGGTGAATGAACCTTGGAGACATATGCTAAGTGAAAACAAGCCAATCACAAAAAGACAAATACTGTATGATTCCATGCAAATAGCCCAAACCACAAAGACAGGCAGTAAAGTGTGGGTAGTTGGTGGGGAGGGGAAAGGGAATTAGTCGTTACTGCTTGGTAAAGTTTACAAAATGGGGAGTAAGATGTCTGTGGGGGTGGCTACGCAACAATATGAATGTATTTAATTCCACTGAATGATTAATTTAAAAATGGTTCTTACCAAAAATGCCTAACTGAAGCATAAAGCCCATAAAAATTCCATTGAGTTCATTTTAATTTTAAAGATTTTAAAAGAAGAAAAATATATTTTGCACACATATGAGATTCTCAACATATAAATACATATAAATAAAGGTGATCCTTGTGGTAAATTCATGTCATGTGTCTTTGAAAAGAACTGTTAGTGAATAAGGACTAGTAGTAAAATCAAGGGAATGTCAAAAGTTATGAAAGTATTATAGAAAATTCAGACTCTACAGATCTAAAATTTCAGCTAAATTAATATAAGATCTCATATTTATACATGAATTGATTTCAAACACGATTCAGGACATAGCCTAAAAACACACAATCAATATTGTGATATTTAGTGTTAATTGTCAACTAAACAGATTCTGGAATCACCTGGGAGATGGATCTGGTCATGCCTGTAAGGGATTATCTTGATTAAGTTAACCGAGGTAGAGGACGCCATCTTAACTGTGGGCAGCACCATTCCCTAGGCCAGGGTCCTGAACTGTGTAATGGATCATGCATAAACATGGTGAGACTAGCATTCCTTGTTCTCTGTACCTCATTGTTGACTTATTGTGAACAGTTGCTTCAAGCTCCTGCTGCCTTGACTTCTCTGACTGTACCGTAGAACTGTGAGCAAGAATCAACCCTTTCTCCTTTGAGTTGCTTGTCAGAGTATTTTGTCACAAATAGGAAAAGAAACTTAGATAACAACAAAGGCAATTTCTCAATACTACCTGAGTATTGGCATCATTTCAACATCTGTCCAAACCTGGAGAAATGTGTGTGCTGCTACAGAAATACATATCTCAGAGCTTCTGTGAGTCTGTAAGGCCTTGGATATTTAACCACACAGACTTAACCCACACTTCTTGGGTACTAATTCTTTCTGGGTACCAATAATATCATAAAAGTTTCTGAAATATTGGAGACACATATCTAAAATCTCATTCTGGATTAACCCTTTCCTCTCCACGTTAGTTTTGGTCATGGTGTTTTATCACAGCAATAGAGAGCAAATCAAAGTCATCCACTATCACCAACCACTGCCCTCCCCTAGGACAAAACTAAACAGAAATGCAAACCATGCAGAAGTTTCAGTGGGCCATACTCTCTTTCTTAACTTGGCTATAAAATGTAAATGCTTCAAATATTTCTTTATATTCTGTATTATATTCTCTTAATAGTAGAAATAACATATATTAATACATGCATTCATGATAAAAATGTCTACTCTGGAATAGGGCTAGCTCAAGTCAGCCTTTTTTTTTTTTCCTCTATCAAAATACAAACAAGCGGGTCAATTAATTCTGCTGCAAAATTACATAAGGAGAGCTTTGTCAACTTAGAGAATAAAAAGTCCTCCTGAAGAAATGGGCATTCACAGTGTAGAGTAAGCAGAATATCACTCCCTCAGAAGGGATGCATTTGACACAAGTTCTGTAATGTACCACTGACACAGTACTTACAAATGGGTAGGTCTGGGAACTCTGTCTCCAACCACCATTTTCTGAAACTGAGCTACTCACATTAGCTTCTGATAAAAGCTAATATTGTAGAATTCAGTGTTACATAGCAATTTTTTATAGATGATGAGCCACAGTTGACACATAGGCAATTTTTAAAAGTCAAAAAACAAAACACAAACAAATAAAACAAAAACAAAAAAAAAAACCAATATGTATACCCTTAAAGATCTCTGGGTAGCCAGCAAAATCCGAAATTAGGAAATGTGTTACAAAAAATAACAAATAAGATGTGTAAGCCAAATCGTTAGCTAGCAACGGAGAAAATAACAGGCAGGTTTATATATAGGAAGACCACCCAAATGCCTAGAACCAGTAACATATTTTCACCCTAGGCATGAGGAGAACATGGTCAAAAAAAAAATCTCCTTTATTTATGTATTTAGGTAAATTATATTCATTATTAGAAAATTATTTTATTATAACTACTAACAAAATAATGGTAAACATTCGTGAGACTCATTTTACTATTTCTGTACATGCATGTAACATGTAATCATGTCATTCACCCTTCTGCCCTTTTCCCTTCCTCTTCCAGCCCCTACACAGTTCCTGAAGTTCCTCTTCTACTTTCAGCTCCTCTTACTGTTTTGTTTGTTTGTTTGTTTGTTTTTTGGGTTTTTTGTTTGTTTGTTTTGGTTTTGGTTGTTTGTTGTTCATTTTTGAGTCTTTACATTTGAAAAAAAGAAGTGATATTTGTATTTCTGGCTTGTTTCACTTAATATGATATTCTCTAATTTTATCCACTTTCTTGAAATAATAAAATTTCATTCTTCTTTATGGTTAAATAATATACACACGCACATGTACAAACACACAAACAACAATAGCATAAGATTTGTGGGTATGCAGGTATCTCTAAGGTTTACAGATATCTCATGAATGACACAGCTGGACCACATCGTGGCATTGTATTTTCAGTCTTTAAAGAAACCTTGTTGCTGGTTTATGTAGAATCAGGACAAGTTAACATTCTATGAACAGTGTAGAAGGGTTGCTTATCCTTTACATCCTTGATGGCATTTCTTTCTTTGTTTTTTTTTTTTGTTTGTTTGTTTGTTTGTTTGTTTGTTTTATAAAAGGCATTCTAACTGGGGTGATATGGAATCCAATTATAGTTTTATTTGCATTTCCCCAACTGCTAAAATTATATTGATCATTTTAAACATCTATATTTATATAGATTTATATTTCTTCCAAGAAATGCAGACAGATGTTTCAGTGAGTTAATGTGCTTGGCCACTAACCCTTGCAACCTGAGTGTGACTCATGGGAGCCACTTTGGTTGAAGGAGAGAGTGGACACGCTTATATTTTTCATTATCTTAAAGAAAATGCTTTCAGTTTTTCTAACTTAGTACAATGTTAGCTATAGGATGATTATATATAACCTTTACTCTATTGAGTTATAATCTTTCTATGCCTAGTTCATTTAGGGCCTTGTACTATGAGAGGGAGTTGAGTTTTATTAAAGGCTTTCTCTGTATCTATTATAATCATGTGGTTTTTGTCTTTGGTTCTTCTTATATGCAATTACTGATTTGCACATGTCCAACCATCCTTGCATCCCTAGAATAATATCTGTTTTCCATGGTGTGTGACTGGCTGTTTTTATCATGATGCTGAATTTAATTTGTGATGTATTTTGTTGAAGACTTTTGCATCTAAGTTCAGGAATATTGTCTACAGATGTGGTGGCACTACTTCCAGGTTTTGTAGTAGAGTAATTCAGGCTTCAAAGGATAAATTTCAAGGGTTTTCTTTCAATTTTATGGAATAGTTTGAGAAACATCATAATTTTTTCTCCATTAGAAGTTGGTAAAGTTCAGCAATAAAGCCTTCCCATCTGGAACGTATTGGAAAACTTGTTACAGGATTGACATCATTCCTTGTTATCTGTCTACTTGGGTTTTTATATCCTCTTCATTCATCTAAGTCTGTAAATATGTATTTTTTTTCTAGATTTTTCCAATGTATTAACATACTGTTCTTTTAAAAATTGGTCTTGGAATATAGGGCAGTGATATAGTGCTTCCCTGATATCCATATGTTCCCTTCATTTTGTTGATTTTCTTTGAATTACTTTAAATATTTACTCTTCATTTATGAAAGCAAATTTAAATAGAATCCTACATTTTTATTGTTTGGAGTATGTCTTTCTCCAGAAAAAAAAAATAAAACGAAGAATCTCTTTTCTAAGATACAAAATATAGCTGTAGGCAAGAGTGGCCTACCTTTAACTTGGAGATTTGGTCAATATATACCTATTGGATGTTTACATTTATCTCTCATATTCTATTAATAAACAGCCTATTTATCCAACAACAAAATTTCTCAACCTTGACACTGTTAAAATTTGGCTCAAACCATTTGACATTTGTCATGTCAGCACTGTGGAGTGAATGTTCAGCCGCTGTGGTCTCTGCCTACTACGTGCAAGGAATATTCCCCTACTTCTCCAGTCATGACGATCAGAAGTATTTATAGATACTGCTGAGTGTTCCTTGGGAAGTGAAAGCCTCCAAAGAACTCCAGCTTTCTCAGGAGGCAGAGGCAGAGGCAGAGGCAGAGGCAGAGGCAGAGGCAGAGGCAGAGGCAGAGGCAGAGGCAGAGGCAGAGGCAGAGGCAGAGGCAGAGGCAGAGGCAGAGGCAGAGGCAGAGGCAGAGGCAGAGGCAGAGGCAGAGGCAGAGGCAGAGGCAGAGAGGCAGAGGAGGCAGAGGAGGCAGAGGAGGCAGAGGGGCAGAGAGGCAGAGGGGCAGAGGGGCAGAGGGGCAGAGGGGCAGAGGGGCAGAGGGGCAGAGGGGCAGAGGGGCAGAGGGGCAGAGGGGCAGAGGGGCAGAGGGGCAGAGGGGCAGAGGGGCAGAGGGGCAGAGGGGCAGAGGGGCAGAGGGGCAGAGGGGCAGAGGGGCAGAGGGGCAGAGAGGTTAGAGGCAGAGAGGCAGGAAGAGCTCCATTATTTCAAGGCCAGCCTCTTCTACAAAAGTTCTAGAGCAGCCAGGGCTAGGTAAAGAGATCCTGTCTCACAACAAACAAACAAAACTCCAGCTTTTTATTGAGGCTTATAGACAAGCCTCTATTATATATGCAGAGTTGTACATCAACTGCTTAGATAAAAATTGATGCTAACTAAAGCTATGCATGGGTGAGTATAGATACACTTTGTATTTATACACGAATTAGCCATCTATGAAGAATAAAGTAATTTAGCTTTTCTCATTCATATTATTTTATTCTTTAGATGATTTAAACTAAAGAAAAATCCTAAAGAATATTGTATAAGTAAAAGTCTAACAAAAAATTACTACTAATGCAGTGTATCTATGGAAAATTTAATTGGGCCAGCTGTTTTACACAATTTTAAATATTTGCGTTTTTGTCACTCAAAATTATTTTTTCATTATGATTGTTTCATAATAATCTTCTAAAACTCTCCTATATGAACAAGAGGATTGACTGAGAAACTCTCATTGTTTTGAAAACATGGATTTTTATTTCCTTTTATACTATTTGCTGCTTTATCTGTTAGAGGAGGACAGTCAATATGAGAAGTGTGTTTTGAGTTTTAGAAGAACATATTTCAAAGTGGAAAGGAACCTTAGAACACACCCCAACCCCTCCTCCAGTAACAGCACTGGGAGTTGTCTTCCCCCTGCTTGATACAGTAACAGCTAAGTGATTAGCTTTGTTAACTGTGAAATCATCTTTCTTTCGATTTCTAGACCTTAGAACATTTTGTAACTCTCAGATACAATGTTCCCTTTCTTCTTTAGTCCTGCCATGAGCTAACATAAAGCATGTACGTTAGTGTGAGGTCTAACTTTGTAGAAACGCAACACATTTACATGAACAATTACAGAAGCTGGTTCCTGGAGGCCAGGGCTACTCTTGATATCCTAGCCATAAAAGAGAGAGAAGAAAGGGAGGATGAAGACCCTGTCAGCATCTGTCCTCCTGTCTCTGCACTTTCTTTCCTTATGTAAACTCTTTCATGTATTTGGGCTCCCAAAGACAGTCTTGTTTAGGGAGACAATGGCTCTGCCTGTTCTCAGGAACTTGCTTTTGGAGAAACCTGATTTTCTCCCAGCTGCTGGTTTCTGAGCATTGACTTCCCAGCAGCAAGCAGATGGACTTGGGCGGAACAACAAGAGAGGGAAAACCGCACTGGTTCTGGCAAATGCTCAAGTATATAGTACTGCTGCCTTTTTTTTTTTAAAAGAAAATAGTTTAATTGTTGATCATTCTTGAGTATGAAGAGATTCTTTTGCTACCAAGTTACAATTAAAAGAGCTTACCATATAATTAGTATCCTAACCCATTCTATTACTCTAAACACTGAAGATTATTTAGTAAAAGTATTCTTTAATCTGGAACCTATTCCTTTCAAGGCTCTAGACCAATTTAAATCAAGTGATTGAAACATAACAGGCAAATGATACAATGGCGACTTTTACAAGACAATGTAACATTTGAAGGCTCCCTAAATTTTTTATTATATCTTTCAATAGACTTTTGTCTCCCCCCCCTTCCCTGTTCATTTCCACTTGCATAATCTTGGCTCACATCCAGCCAGTTTTAAAGAAAAATTCTGCTCAGCCACCTACTCCGGAGGGCTCACCATGGTGTGTCAAACAGTAATTTTATTCATTGCATGACAGCTTCTGTCTTCTTCTGTATTACTGTGATATGAAGTTATAGAGCTGATAATTTGTGCAGAGAATAGATTTCCTGTGCACGCACGCACACACACAAAACACACTCACATGCACACACATACACACTCATACAGACACATATAAATTCATACACATGCAGACAAAATACCCACACATACACACACACACACACAAAGAGACACACAAACATACAAACACACCACATATATACACATGCACAGAGGCATGCACACATGCACATACACTCACACACTCATACACACTCACATAGCCACACACAACACTCACACACACACACTCATGCACACCACACATACAGATACACACACACATACATACACACACATACATACACACACTCACCTCCACACACTATTTAGCAAGGAGGCCCTGTGGAATGTTAGATATTTTTGGTGCCTGAGTTGCTGTTTGACATAAAGTTGAATATTTCATCCAGATCTAGACTACCTCCTCTTTATTCTAATATTATGCCTCCTAATACACCATCTTGGGGAGTGTATCATTGTGTGTGGATGTGCCTTGTGTTAGAAGTTGGCCAAGACAGGTGATCTCTATACCGTTGCTCCTGATGTCATTTGTTAGGAAGGTTTAACATCAACAACTACTGTTTTTCACAAAATTGTTAGAAAATGCAGCAAGAAAATGAGCTATCAGAAGTGGGGATGCAGAAAAAAAGCAAAAACAGAGTGAATCTCAGACCTTACCAGCACGAGTTTTTGCCAGCTTTAGGAACTCTGCAAGCATGCCAGCACCTCTGTTCCTGTCAGCCTCCCTAGGTGCCTCTTCAGGTCTGACCAGGTAGAATCAACTTCTCTTCCTTGCTCTGCAGAAGCTGAGCTCCTTTCTGTGCCCATTTGGAGAGTTGCTCGGACATAGCTAAGCCACAAAGCTGATGCTGCCCAGGCCTGAGAACAGTGGGAGGCTATATCGTTTGTTTAACTCTCTGAACATAAACTTGGCAGAAGGCTAAGTTACCAAGCAACTGCATTTCTGACATAAAGCCTTTTAACAACCTTTTCCATAGATTACTAAAAGTTCCCAGAACAAATTCATTCCTAGTCTAGTAAAGAAAACAGAAGTGGCCAAGAAGCGGGGCCAAGGGTGAAAGCAAGAAAAACAGGAAGAGACTTAAATGGAGGCTCTTGAGTGAGGTGTGCAGGCATCCAGAGGAAACAAATACCAATGGAGATGGCACACACTGATCCCAGCATGCCGTTTGCTGAAAACCTCAGGCTGTGGTGGCTTTCACTTAGTGTGTAGAACTACATAGACTTCCTCTGGGTTACAGTCACTCACATTCACTTCAGTTATATGTCTGTCACGATATAATCTATGGGACTATGAGGCTAGCTGACTTGACAGTTTCATGAAAACAGACAACAAGGAACTAGGAAAACTTAACAACACGGGCAAACAACCCCCTTTCCTTTCCCTGGCTTTGTGTCTGTCATGCATACAGTGAAAACATAGTTTGCAGAGAATTTTAAAATAAGAATAAATCGACCAAAAAAACCAACTTGTCCTTTATTAACACCATAGACAAAAACTCTAAAATCAGATTTGCCAGAATTTTTGTATGTCCGTCAACATCCAACTTCTCCGACTATGCTTTCTCTGCTCCCTCTCCTCTTCTTAAATTTACTTCTTAAAACATTGTACTCTAGAGAGGATTCAATTCAGACAGCCTCCAGTTCCAGTGTGAATCCCAACACTTCTCTGACTTGGCAACAGGCTCGGTTGTAGGGTCCTGACAGATGGAAGTCCTTCCTTCCTCAGAGCACCCAGAATTCCATTTAAATGGTTGTTTGCAAACAACATGGGAAGAGCACAAACGAGAGCTCTGTCAGTTCTGTCGCTGTGTGTGGATGCTTGGAATCTGAAGCTCCTGTTTAAAACGTAAAACCATGGTACACAGTGTGAGCTGTAAAGTGTAAATTTTGCTTGGCAAATGCAAAATTGGAGATGAAAATGTGACATATTTCACTGAATTTAAAAGTGTTACCGTTGGAACTTAATCTTTATAAAACGGTAATTACACTTGTCGTAGAATCTAAAGGTGAACAAAGAGAACAATTGACCATGGCCGATTATTTACGTGATTATCATAGAAAATACTTACAAGCAGGTGTAAAGTGTTTAACATGATTTGTTCTAGACCAGGCATGTGGTTCAGAGGTCAGGGAGCCTGCCGTCAAGCCTGATGGCATGAGCCATCTCTGGAACCTACAGTGGAATGAGGGAACTAAGTCCCACAAATTGTCCAATGATTTCCATATGCACGCGGTGGCACACACATCCCCATATACATGTGCACGCACAAGTGCACACACACACACACACACAAAACTTAATTAACTAATTAATAATATGCACTGGGTGTGCAGATCCATTGCCTGTAGAGTCTCTGAACAGCCTTCTCTGGCTTGTGACAGAGCCACAGGGAAACACAGCCAGAAGTGTCAAAGGAAGAAAGTGGGATACTGCTCCCACCTCCACTCGCAGCTGGTCTTGGCTTGACAACGTCCTTTACTTGGATCAGAGTTCACAACTCCTGTTGAAGTGCTCTCCACACTGTTCTTTATTTCCCTCTGTTCTAAATCATGGAGTAGAATCAGGTAGAAGGGAGCATGTATTAGGTACTGCTTTATCGGTTTATTTAGTGACTTACTCCCAACACTGCTTGCACTGCCTGTATGCTAAGCATGACTTCACTTTCTACCTGGGGAAGAATGACCTGGAGACATAGCCAAAACAATGGAATGTTACCCTTAACAACTTTCTGACTGTCAGGCACACTTCTGTGAAGTCTTGCTTGCCTACCCACCCCGCCTTGTGTTTTTAAAGTATAAAATGAGAATACAGACTAGACTCTGCATAGCAGCCTTTCAGTTGACCTGGCTTCTGGTGACATTTCCTCTCTTTTGCCCTCACTGGTGTTGGCGTGCACGTTCCAGAAAGATCTCGCCACATTAGTTGTTTGCCCCACTCACCAGTTCAACCCCAGGGAGTCAAAGAAACTGCCCTTAACCCTCATGAGTCTCAGGATCCTTCAAAATCTTTTATATTTTCCTTATGCCCTGCCCATATTTTAAAAAATTTAGTGCAACTCTGAAAAATCACCGAGTTTTATACATAACTATTATTTTCCTGAGATCCTCTGTACATATACACACAATTTTACATATATATAATATAATTATATAATATATCCATATATATATAAATGTAATATATATATATATTACATTTGGATATACATGGATATCCTTACTGTTCTTAGATTCAGTTTTCATAACTCTGTATTACCCTAGATCTCAATGGGAAATTTTCATATGTCATTTTAAGTCGACAGGCACTTTGGCTCTGTGAAGCACTTGGTATTAGTTGCTTAGCTATGATTAACTATTTAAGAAAGTGTAGGGTAATATCCCCTGTAGGGTAATGACAGACTTTAAAATAAGTCTGCTGCAGCACAGCAGCTAAAACTTACCGTTCCATCTTAAATCCTTGCCAATCCAGTCAGAAAAATAAAGTCTGAAAGACTGCCTCATTTAACACAACCCCTCCTCTCTCAAATGCCAGAAGTATTTTTCTACTTCTAGCAAAAGCAAATCTAACAAACACACCAGCCAAACTACCTCGACAAATTAAACTTAGACACTCTTAGATTAATCAAAATCATTGATTATTTTCAGAGGCTGAATTTCAAAGCTAATGAAAGCATTAATTCTAGGCAGTATGAACTGCAGTCTGCTCCAGTCCCCTGCAGTCACTTCACCTTTCTCCATGGCAACTATCTCTTCAGTGACAACTAAAAGACTATATTAAAATTTTTTAATAAAAGATATTTGTTATTAATGTTTTAAAATATAAGGCATGTTCATTGAAATTCATAGAGTCTTGTTCCTCTGACCTCACATTTAAAATGACCGGAATATCTTCATAATGTGAGAACTTGACCTCTGACTATCAAGCAAAGTCCACTAAGAAAAACCAAAGAAGAAAATGGCATAAGTTTTCACCAACAACTTAACAGTCTGACCTGACCATGATGTGGTCACACAAAAGCGAATTCATTGGTAAAGGGATGCAGAAGGCACAGCTGCCATGACTCATCTGTAAGGATGAAAACTGGAGCTACAGCTGAACAATACAAAAGCAACAGCAGTAACAGCTAATATTCCATGCTCACGATGTGTGCTAGGCGGTGAGAAATGTTTTTCATACACTGAGTCACCTAATTCTAGAACAATGCCAAGAGCTAGATACCTGGTGCAACCTCCAATCTACAAGAAACTAGACTTGGAGTGTAAACAATTTGCTTAAGGTCACACAGCTAGTAAGAAACAGAACTGGAACCATCTGGCTCTGAGCCTGCCTCTCCAACCACCATAACACCACTGTTGGAACTTGGGAATGTTGGACATTTAATTATCTACAATACAATTATCTTAATCCTAGTGCATGAATTCCACTGAATATCTATGTCTCTTTCATGAATAACTTAACAGAACTGAAATATCCAAAGGAAACTCATTGCTATAACATTTGTGGGGTCAGGACAGGATACCAACAACTGGGGAAACTGTAATATCAGGAAGAAAAGTCAATTAATAAGCCATCTCATTAATTCTGAGCATTTGGAGGGGAATCAAGAATCCCTTTATGACTCTGCTGACAATTTTCATTCCTCTCTGTAGAACTTTGCATCCGATTTTGGGAGTTATGGGAACTTTGATGCCCACCCTCAGCTTTACGTTATGCCAGCAAACACTATTTTAGATTAGATTTTTTTGAGTCTACAATGCTATATACTTCTTGGGGAAAGATTATCCAAATCAAATAATATTTATTGACTACCTGCTACATATAAAACCTCTGTGATGAACTTCAAAAATTAGATTCTATATCTATTGTTCCCTATCTCCAAAGAGCTGCACAGTCAAGTGTACAAAATAAAATAAGACTAGAGCATTGGAGGCTTGGCTCAGGGGGTAAAGTGCTTGCCACCCAAGCATAAGGACCTAAGTTCTAGTACCCAAGCCCATGCAAAAGCTGGATGTGGTAACACATGCCTATAGTCTTAGTGGTCCTACAGCAAGATTTGAGGGAGAGACAGGAGAATACTCAGAAGCTTGTGGGTAAGGGAGAAGCAAGGAGTATCATCTGTGTGCCTTCTGAGCCTAGACCTAAATACATACACACACACACACACACACACACACACACACACACACACAAAGAGTAGAGGACTGACTTCTCTATATAGTCAGAGGAAGTTATTACTTCTAGTGTGAGTTGTCAGGCAAAATTTCAAAATAGGATTTAAAATACTGGTCTATGGTGGCACATGCCTGTAATCCCAGTACTTTGGAGGAAGGGGAAAGAGGATTAAAAGCCCAATGTCAGAAACACAATGTTATCATGCATTACATGATAAGTTGGAGGTCATCCTGGGCTATGTGAGAATATAAAACAGCAAAACAAAATTATACATTCACTATAATTACCAAGAACCTTATTTCCAAGTGGTGGCGGGACACACCTTTAATGTCAGCACCCGGGAGGCAAAGGTAGGTGGAACTCTGTGAGTTTGAGGCCAGTCTGGTCTACAGAGCTAGTTCCAGCATAACTAGGACTACACAATCCTGTTTCAAAAAATCAAGGGAGGAGGAGGAGGAGGAGGAGAAGGAAGAGGAGGAGGAAGAGGAGGAGGAGCTTATTTCCTACCAGATAGCAATGTTCATGTCACATAAATACTCCTTGCTCACTTCAGCCGGTAATCTGTAGGAAGAGTATCCTGTAACAGGAAGATCCTGCCCATCATCACTCTCAGAATCCAACTAAAATAACCATAATACTGTTGATCATGGTAAGGACACCAGTCAATAGAAATTGGCTTGAGGCTATTAACTCATCTCCCCATAACCAGAGAAGTCAACACACAGATATTTGTTTTAATTCCAAGACAGTTTTGAATCTTCTTAGAGATTCCATGAGATTCTACACTTTTTATCAACCTGCCAAGGTCCTTAGTGTTCTAAGTAACAAAAAGAAAAAAAAAAAAGTTCAATTTGGGATTAAAAAGGAGGTGGGGGAAAAAAATCTGTTCCCTTTTCAAACTCCATGTTTGAGCTGAGCTGGTTGAGATCCCTAGAAAGCAAACATCTTTTCATTCTCCTTTCAATCCTGGTCACGATTCAGGATTTGGGAATTTACACCATGCAGCCTTGATTCCTGCCTGCTGCAACACTTTGCAACAAAAACACAACACAGAAGGACGGGGCATATTTGAAAGTCTGATAGAATCAATGTTGACTTGATTGTGGGATTCTGAAAATCTGAATTAAAGTCAGAAAAGAGATAGATTAAGCTACTAATTAATTATGGTTTCCAAAGACACAGTAATGTGTGAAAATGGAAGATGAGGAAAAAGACATCCAGTAAAACTGTCACCATGCATTCAACTAGAAATGGATCCTACAGTTTCACAGATGCAGATGAGATGCAGGTTTAGCACAGTTGTCTCCTTTCAAGGGATTCCAAATTCTGAAGTGTTACAGCATATTCCCAGAGACTGGGTAAGACTGGTGATAGAGAAGAGTAAAGTAAAGAGAATGTCAATGGAAATTAGGAGTTCAAAAAAAGGAACAAAGGAAAGAAATAGGAAATGACATAAACTTAGGAGCATGGGTACTTTATAGCTGGGAACAGGGCAGGGGACAAGACTAAATACACCAATGACAACTGTATCATTTACAATATTTTGGCTTCAATAGAAAAACTTGGCTCAAATTGTATATATATAATACCTCATACAATGAAATGATCAGATAAAGCATAACCTAGCCAAAGAACAGCTAATAAGATTCAAGTTCTACAGCCTATGGCTTTTTTGTGCTTCATCCTCAGGGTGAAGGCAGGATGCTTGTGGTAGTCCTAGCCATCACAACCCAACAAGACAATTTCTAGAGGAAAGCCAGAAATACTTGATCCTCTGCTATTTCCAGGAATTGAGGGAATCTTTCTTAGAAACCAAGGGCAGACTTCCCCTCATGTCTCTTCTGGCATATTTCTGTCACATGCCCATTCATAAAACTAATCACAATGGAAGACCCAGTATTACCATGACAGATTCAAATGTAGACTTTGGCCCCTCAGTGTCAACTGAGATTCACTAAAAGAGAATCTCCAGAGGTCATCTTTCATCTATGTTTTCATGAAATTTCCAGGAAATTCAGAAACACGTAAGTTTATAAATTATAGGTGTCAAGTAGAATGAAGTAGATTTTATATTCTGGGACACTGGTCAAGAAACTAGGAACCGAGGCACACCATAACCATTAAGATGACCCAAGAGCTGTCACATTAAATCTGTACTTTTCAGTGCTTACTTAACTTTCCCACTGTTTTTAACTATTCTTTCTGAAACTATCTACGTATTTCTAAATACTCCTACTACCAAGCACCTGAAACTGGGTCAGCTTTAGCCTGAGTGGTCACTTCCTCAATTCAAAGACCTGAAAATGCTGTATAAGACATAACCAAATTCTCAGGAATGAACCTTTCAAAGGAGTAATACAAAAGTGAAAAGTTTAAAAACAGCTCCTCGAGGTTGTGTTGATCTTGTGGTCCACTCCCCCCAACACACTGTCTGTAACAAAGATCTTATCTATAAAGTGATCACAGGGTAGGACCATAAAACTGAGATTAGACTAGGAGCAAAATCCACTCATGGGAAGCAGCAACAGGAATCTTCTCTCTTAACTGGGGATGAGAGAGTGAGGGTATTCTCACTGGGGACCAAATCTTCAACACGGGCATTCTACAGTGGACATGTTATAACCCTGCCACAGCAGAGATCCCCAAGTCCGGGAAGACACCTCACACTGGTAGATTCCTTGCATTTTGAGACAGTTTGCTGTGTCTGGGACTGTTTGCTGTTTGGAAAGAAAACATGGAAGTAGTCATTGCCCTTGTATATAAATACTAATTATGTGTCTTATTTAAGAAACAGCTATTTGTCTGAATGTAGACTAGATAAAGGAGGGGAGGTTCTCTTTCCCTGAAAAGTGATAGCTTGTTATTTACATAAAGCATGGGTGGTCTCCTTGATTATAAACTTGGATTGATGGGGGAGAAACGGGAGTTCTTGAAAGCAAATTAACTTTGTCCAGCCTGTAAAGCATTGGCAGAGTTTTGCTGCATTCTCTGTTTACTATAAAAAACAGAAAGTGTACACAGTGACAGTTTTCCTGTTCAGGATCCTAAGACTCCAAAAAGGACTTCAATGCTGCATTTCTCTCAACAGAGAAGTTGCTGGAGTTTCTTAGGTAACTGTTATTTTTATAATCATCAACATGGACAAGGATTGGCACACGATATTCTACTTGCCCTTACCTTACAGATCTAGCCATACAGTGGCTTAACCAAACGTTGTGGAGAATATCTATTAATGCCTACGGGCAATGAAGGCGGCACAGGCATAACCCCCTCTCATGGTTGAAAAGTAAAAGGTTGCTTGGTAGAGCCCCACCATGTGCTGTCACCTCTGTTTCTGTTACTGTGATAAAATACCCTGACAAAACCTGTTTAAGGAAGAAAGGTTTATTGGCTCCCAGTTCAAGGATACAGTCCATCATGGTGGCAAGCACATGAGACATCTGGTCACATTGCAAGAATGTATCCACAGTGAACAATGAATGCTTACTCAGGACACTTTCGTTTTATTCAGCCTAGGACATCAACCCTTAGAAAGATGTTGCTCTTGGTCGGTTCTCCACCTTAGTTAACCTCTAGCCAGAACCTAACCTCATCTGGATAGTCTGTCATGGTATGACCAGAGCTTGTGTCCTAGGTGACTGGAGAGCCTGTCAAGTTGATAATTCTATTAACTTCACACCTGCCTAATCCATTTCAAAGGGCTCTGCTAGAAAACAGCAGGAGACCATTTCTTGGCACCAGCCTTGATGTCAGGATTAATTTACATGTATTAGCTGACTGGGACAGGAAATAAAGGCCATTACAGCAAGAACAGACTCTGGTAACAAAGAAACACAACATAGCTGTTCAGGGATAGCTGCCCATCTATGTGCATGCATTTGTAGAAAGCAACAAAAGGAAAAATAACTCTGAGGTGGTGTAAACTAAGTTTCTTGAAAATTCCTTATAATCTCAGTACTTGGGAAGCTGAGGAGGAAGATCACAAGCTTGAGGCTAGCCTAAGCTTTATCTAGCGAGACACTGTAGTATTAAAAAAAAAAAAAAAAAAAATGAAGACTGAGTGACCTTAATGGTACTTTTCGATATTTGCTTTATCAGTGACTTATCATTTCCTGAACTCTAGCACTTATAATTTTATGATTTTTGATATTCTGAGTCAGTGTTCAATTAATTCTCCTCTACTCTATGGATCTTACTTTGAGCCTATTAACAAATAAATACATGATCATTACACTCCTGAGAATCCTAAGACATTTGTCCCCAAAAAGGCCCAGACTATAACCCTGTGGGTTAAGACTCAGCACATCATGGGTAAACTGTAAACTTTATGACTAGAGATAGTCTTTCAAGAGGACCTTAAAGAAGAGCTCGAGAAAACTCCTCCCAGAAATCCCACCAAACTGCTTTCAGTTTCAGGCACTACGTCCATGTCTACTTTAGTAAACACGATGGGAGGGACCCAGTCTCAATTTCATACTGAAAAGACAGAATCCCTGCACTCTGATAAGTATAGTAATTTCACCCAGTCTGTACACAACACTATTTGATGGGCATTACTTTCAGGATGCAGTAACTGAAGCCCAGGAAGGTGATCATTCCCTGCATGATCTCTGTTCTCCTCCAAAAGATGCCATTGATTTGTGCTTAATTTCTATGACTTGTCCTTTTACTAAAGTTACTACATTTTATATATTTTATGTGCAATTGTGTGGGTCCTGGGATCAAAGGCAGATCCTCAGGCATGGAGATCAATACTTGTCTCTCCTGGGCCATCTCTGGGCACTCTGAATTTTAACTTTCTATTTTTCCTAACAAAACAGTTGTACAATAGTACAAAGAAGCCCAGGAAACTTTTCATCTAGCTTCCCCAGATGTTAACATTTTACACATTCATAATACAATTGCTGAAACCAGGAACTGAGTGTTGAAAAAGGTGCCCTGAGCTTCCCATTTATTCACACTGTGTCTTTTGTCTTTCTGCACCTGCTCCCTGGCCCAGACCTGTAACAGTCACTCGGGTCATGGAGCCTTAGATACTACCTATCTTGGACAGTACTTTCGTGGCCTGTTATTTTAGATAATGGCTTTCAATTTTGTTTTGTCAACCTTACTATTGAATTAAGGTTATAAATTTTTGCAAAAACATCAGAGAAGTGATAGTACATCTTTCTCAGGTAATAACAAAAGACACGCAAAGTCAACATGCTTTTTCCTGATCATGGTAACTTATTTGTGTCTTAATGATACTTATAATTTCCATTGTATGTCAAAATGATGATATTTCTATCATTTATCTACATTCATTAATTAGATTTCTACTATAGAAAGAGGTTTCCTTTCTCTCTATGTATTTGTCGATTTTAATCCTATATCCTCATGAATATTTATGTTATTGTAGGAATTGAAACCCATTACTGCTATATTTATTTTGTTTATCAAGCTTTTCAACTAGGCTAGTGGTGTGGTAGAGATATAGCTTCTATATTCTCTTTTATTAAAACATTTATAAAAAAAACATTTTAGGCGTATTGGTGTTTTTACCTCTAGGAATGTATACATATCACTTACAAGTCTGGTACCCATGGAGGCCAGAAAAGGGCAACAGATCCTCTGGATCTGGGGTTACAGATGGCTATGAGCTGCCAGGTGGGTGCTGGAAATTGAGCCTGAGTGCCCTGGAAGAGCAGCCAGTGCTCTTAACCACTGAGCCACCCTATTCAATATTCTTATGTTTTCTCAATTCTTTTGTCAGCACATCTTTTTTCTCTGGCATAACAAGATGGTTAGATTCAACACACACACACACACACACACACACACACACACACACACGTATTCAACCATTTCTCTGAGAAGCAGAGGTTCCTTTTATTGGGAAACAGTATAGGGTGTGCAGGTGTGTTATCTCACCGAACTCTGAGGCGAGGGAGACTTGTAAGATTGAGAACAGAGCAGGTTGATACAGTGAGAACCCATTTCAAAATATATAAGGGAGAGTAAGAGAGATGGGGAGAGAGGGAAGGAAACTCAAAGGAAAGAGATATAGAAATGGACTGATAATGGTTACTAGATACTCACAGATTCCAGGCCTCCTCAGGGATAAGAACTAGGAATGTGTAAGCCAGCCTCTTAGTCTTCAGTCCGTAATATATTGTCAAAGCAGAGGCAATTCCAAACTTTCTCAGGTTCATTTCTTCTACCTCCATTTATCAATCACTGCTATGTGCAGGTCTAATAGACTCATAACATACTAATTGTATCTGTTTGGGATTTCTCCTCATCCTGGATTTTTTTTTGAGTAGGTAAAACATTGCATGCATGGTTCTAGAAAACAGAGTATACAATGGCATTTATGTACCTTTATGTACATCAGAGGACCTTGTACCCCTCCCTCTCTTCTCTATGACTCCATCCACTTCTGCCTCCCTCCTATGCACCAATCTCAGTCATTCTGGGCTGTGCATCCGTATTTTGTGAAGGTGTACTTGCTATTTGCATATCTTTGTTACACAGAAGATATCCAATACAATCATTTCACTTAGTTATTTAGTTATTTAGTTATTTAGTTATTTAGTTACAGACTGAAGACTAAGAGGCTGGCATGCACATTCCTAGTTAGTTAGTTAGCTAGCTAGCTAGCTAGTTAGTTAGCTTGAACTACGGAGCATCATATTAGGTCACAAAGAGTATAGTTTATTTTTAAGTCTTTTGATTGGGAGAAAAAAGGTAAAAGAAAGATATATTGCAGTATGTTCAAATTCTAGACTATTTCAACTAACATTTCCCAGAAGAAAGTGTTTCTTCAAATGCTAGTACCATACATAGGTAAGTATCGGAAAATATGACAAGATTTCTCCCTTTTTTTTTTTTTTTTTTTTTTTTTTTTTTTTTTGGATGATGAATAACTTCTCACTCATCTACAATATGGTATCTCTTGGCACAATACTCCAAACAGATTTCAGGCTACTCTGTCATTTCTAATATCTCCGAGCTATAATGACAATACACAGTAATTTATTAAACTATTGGGGATATTTGTTACACACTCTCTGGGTAATTGCGACTCTGAGTTAAGACATTCAACAGAAGGGATGTAGATAACAACTTGGAGTTAATGACCCATATACATAACCAGGTCATATGCTGGGAAGGTTGTGTTTTAAATGGCCTAGAAATGTAGGGTGGACACCGCTGCCTGAAAGAGCAGGTAGATGCACCAGAATGCTCGTGTTTATTACAGATCTTACTGAGTGATGGTGCACTGTAGATGTTATTACCGCTGTCTTTTTACTAACAAAATATTCTGAGAATGAGCTAAAAGAAGAAGCACTCATCTGTGGGGATGTAACACAGCAGATGATTGCAAGCTCTGAATTACTGTAACTCAATGGATCCCGACTCCCATCCCATTCATAAATATTCAGTCATTATGGGGAAACAGTGAGACAAGGCCAAGAAAACCAACAGGGTGAATAGATAACAAAGATTAAGAAGTCAGAAAGGGAAAAGAAGGGTACAAATAACAACTCAGCTCCCATGCACAGGAGCTTACAGTCATTAATTCAGACAGAGGCATACTGGCAGAGACGGCAGACGGCATGCTGAAGCTTTCAACATAGGCCACCATTTTACCTTAAAATTATCTTTCTTACTTCTAGACTGGTGCTTTTCGTTATTACTATCCTTCGGATACTTTTACACATATTTTTAAAATAATCATTGTATATTAAATGTAATATCACAGATACTACAAATTACATATATGTCTGTGAACTATGCATTACTGTATAGCGTATCTGTGGTATGAGATCTTTATGTACGCTATACATGCACTAGAACTTACCTGCACCTTACATGTAAAACAGATTTTTGCCCTTCCAAAGGCTCGTTTTCACCATGTTGAGACTGTAGGCTTTAGATGCCATTTGTTTGTTTTGGCTAGATTTCTGTCAACTTGATACAACCTAGTGCCATTTGGGAAAAGAGAATTTCAATTGAGGAAATTCCTCTATGAGGAATTTATGTAGACAGTTCTGTCAAGCATTTTCTTGATTAATGATGGATATGGTAAGGTCCTTCCCATACCAGGGCAGGTGGTCTTGAGTTCTATAAGAAGGCAGGCTAGGCAAGCCATGAGGAATAAACCAGTAAGCAGAACGTCCCCATGGCCTTTGCTTCAGTTCCTGCCTCCAGGTTCCTGCTTTGAGTTCCCACCCTAAATTTCCTCAGTGATAGAATGTGACCTGACAGTTCCTCCACAACTCTCTTTTCGTCTTGGTGGTTTATCAGAGCCACAGAAACAGTAACTGAGACAGTATTTAAACATTTTTCATTCCAAAACAAGAACAAAAAAGATATGAGAAATAACCAAACCAGTGTCAAACTGCTGAGCAATAAATAAGAGAAAAAGTAAAAGGATAAGAAGCAATTAACAAGTGCTAATTTAAAATAAACCATAATTCAAGTACAAGGCAAGATAGCAGAGTTTATGTGTAAGCCTCCACAGAGGTGGGTGGTGGGAAACGACTACCTCATAAAGTCAGCTGTCTTTTCCACCGCTGAACCTCATACTTCACTATTAAAACAAAGTATTTTCAATGACCCAAATACTTTTGCACTCCCCAAGGGCAGAAAAATACTGAACATTCCAGCTTTGAATTCGAGTTTAGCAATGCCACTCGTGGCCTTAAGAAAAGAACAATTGTTTCAAAGGTTGTCAAGATTGGACCTAATCAGGTAAACTGAGAGTTAAGGAGCCGTTTGTCCATTGTGTTAATTACTCTGGAATGATCAGATGGGGAAATTCCCCTTGGAATAGCCTTGATGTGCAGAGAGGAGCTGGGGGAATCCACTGTATTCACATCCAAGTAAAGCCGAGGAGGCGACACCGGGCCACACTGCCCTGTGCTGGCCCCACAGTGGACTGCATCCTTCTTAAACCCTCTGACCTTTCCATGCTTCTCAAGGTGAGAAAAGGAACTAAACAATACCTTATGCACATCAGTTTCAAAGTAATTTGAACAATGACTTTAGTACACCTGTGCTTTGACAACCACCTATCGTATTGTTGAGATAAGGAATTTTCTGTTTGTGGCATTCTTTCAATTAAAATGTCACAAATTTTGAATCTTTCTGGATTATAGATTTTCAAATAAAGGCTACTTGGTAAAGGCCAGCTTTCATTTCCTTGGTGGCATAAAAAAATAATTCTCTCTTAATATGATTATTTCTCATCAGAATATCTTTCAGTGAGTTGTCTACCCAGGTTTTTTGGCCCATGTTTTTAAAGGGTTGTTTATTTGAGGTTGGTGATTTCTAAGTTCTCCCTGTTTGTTTTGTATAAAAGTCCTTTTAAAACTATATCTTTTATAAATATTTTCCTAGTCTGTTTCCTATCTTCTCATTCACTTGATATTTGCACAGCCGTGAACTGTAATTGTAAGGAAGCCCAGCATACCAGACCCACTGCACCTTAGGTACCGTGCCACCAGTGTTGCTTATAAAACTGATTGTCACACCCAAGGTCACCTAGGTTTCTACCAAGCTATTTTCTAGTTTTATAATGTTGACTTATAAACTTAAGTCTGTGACTCATTTTGACTTTATTTTTATGAAAGGGGTACAGTCTGTGTCTTGGGTTTTTTGTTGTTTGTTTGTTTGTTTGTTTTGCATCTGAAAATCATTTAGTTGATATGGGACAATTTATTGAAAAAAAAAAAAACCTTTGTATATGCATTACCACTGCTGATTTGTCAAAGATGGTTTGCCTACAGTTATGCTAGCATGTCTGTCTTTTTCTCTTCATTCAGTTCTGTCAAGTTCTGTCTATACTTTGACCACTACTACACTGTAGATTTCATAGTAAGCATAAATAGTAAGTACACATATACATACCATACGTACACATATATGCAGTCATTTGGGCAGTGAGTGCATATTCATTCTCTTCAAAAGAATGCTGGCTACTATGAGTTTCACCTCAGTACAATGATTCAAATCAGCCTTTTCAGATTTATAAACAATTTGAAGAGATTTTTAAATAGGACTGAACTGAATCTATATATCAACGTGGGGAAGATGGCATCTGGCAATAATTTCTATCCAATGAGCAGTAAACATCCTTTATTTCTATTTCTTTCATTGGCGTTTCACTGCTTTTATCCTTATAAGTATATTTTGTCAGATGTATATGCATATATTTTGTCAATTTGCATTTGTTTCTCTCTTTTTTAGAAATAATATAAATGGCTTGAAATTTTAATTTTGAGTCCCACTCACTTATTGCTGCTATTTATTTTCTTTTGTATGCTAAATTTTTATCCTGAAACTTTACTGAAATTGCTTATTCTAGTAGGTTAGTATTTTCTACATAGACAACCATGTCAGCTGAAGGCAGAGAATGAATGTCATGTCTTCCTTCTCTAATTGGTGTGTTCTCATTTCCTTTCCTTGTCTTATGCATTAGCTTCCATTCTAGTCCTGTTGTGATAAGAATGGACATCCTGTCTTTGTTCATGTCCTAAGAGGACACTTCAAGAGCTAACCTGAGAATTTGTCGTTCTTTCCTGAGCTTGAGAAGTGTCTCTCTGTTCTAGTTTGCTGAGAGATTTTTATGTGAATTGCTATTGGATTCTGCCAAATGCTTTTTCTATATTTATTTAATATAACCTTGCTTTTTTCCCTTGATGTTGGATGGAAGCATACTAATTGTTTATGCAGTTCATCAGACCTGCATATCTGAGATTAAGTTCTACCTGGTCATCCTAATTCTTTTTATGAATTGGATTCAATTTGTTAATATTTTGTTGTTATATTGAATTTTGATATAGGGATGTACTATTCCACTCTAAAAGTATTATAACTACATTGAAAAATAATGAATAAAATAAAATGCCATCCAACACTCTATCTTCTTAATAAAAATCAGTATTTTTATTTCTCTGTAACCCTTCTGACATTGTGTTGTTTTATGTAGTTTATAATAATTATAGTGATAAAAGGTCTATTTTAATAATTATAGATAAACGATTATCTATATTTGGTTCAAATATTAAAAGACAATATAAGAGTTACAAATAATATTTAAAAGAAAAAACTTTTAAGTAGTTAAAGATTAAAATAGGTATTATTGTCAGGCCAAAATCAGAACAACATATATTGATCAATTCATATTTGTTTTAAATATTAGGCAGAATCTGATAGTTATACTTCATTTTACCTCTTTTAAAGATATTTAAATAAAAACCTGCTGAGTCAAATCCCACAAGAGAAATTTTGCAGATCTTGTCAATCTTTTAACACTACACTTAAGATTCATTGTTAAGGTTACCTCACGTCCCGCGGTTGAGTGTTGCACAAGGCCAATGTGTCTGGCCTTATTTCCAGGAGACTATCTTTGATTAACAAACACATCCAAGTAATAAATCAAAAGGACACGGGAAAACCATCTGTTCTTGTTTCTTAGTTAATAAGATACAGGTGTATTCTAAATGAAATGTATTTTATGTTACTCACACATATTATTCACAATCCATACATCAGTGTTACGTCTCAGAGGAGCCTTTTAAGAAATTAGTTCTACTTTCCACAATGCATTAGCTCCATGCATATCATAAAAGCAAGGCAGTCTTCTTAAAGGGCGGCGATTATCTAAACTCTTTGATGTGAATTACATAGTCAGATAACAGAGAACTTCCGCTCCTGACACTAGGAATCAGCAGGGTACAGAGGTCCCTTGCCAGTTGAAACAACAAGCAATGGTGAAATGTATTAAATGTTTCCTCTAGGACTGGAACTAAGATGAGAGAAAAAAAAAAAAAGAGCAGATGAAGGTGTTTGAGAGGTCACTTCTGTTTAAGGACAGCCTTGCATGGCTGACTCTGCAGAAGTTTACCATCTTATAAGACATCTATAGACGGTATTTTTCATGCCTGTCTTCAACATAGCCTCAGCTCTGGTCCTTACACACTGGTCCACACAACTAAAATGTCTGGATTTTAACCTAGAGGAAGTAAGCCCAGCTTTCTTCCGGATACAAATCCCAGACCATAGCATAGAGAGAGGACGTCCAAAGATGGCGGAAGTCAAATAGAAACGGGAGATGGGAGTCTCAGGAAAGGATACGTGACGAGAAAACATTCAAAAATATAACGAAAAACTTTCTTTCACATATAAAAAGCATGTATTCACAAATTCACCATAGTTAAAAACAAAAACAAATTTCAAACAGTATAAACATGAAAACTACTCATATTATGGCACATAATCAAATTGCTGAAGGTCTATGACTTATGTAGCAAGAAACAAATAAAATATAATTATAGGTTTCTTAAAAGGAGATATGCAAGAAGAAGACAACAAACTGGCAGTTTTGGCATGCAGAAAGGAAACTACTGATACTGCCCATTTAAAATGTTATATCTACTGAAAATGTCTTTCAGAAATAACTTTGATTTTAGGCAAAGAAAAGCTAAAAAAAATTATTATCAGCAATGTACTGTAGAAAAGTTTAAAGGCCATTTTAAGCAAAAGATAATAGACAATAGAAATGTAGATTTGCAGAATATGTGAAAAGCAGTAAAAATGTAGCTATGTGGTTGTCTATTTGTTTTTCAGCATTCATGAGGAACTGGTTACAGGGTCTCTCCCTAAATACAAAATACTGCATATGCTCAAGTGTTTTAAATGCAAAAGTTTTGTCTTTGTAAGCACCTTACATACTCCCGTGTATATATATGCACATTTTTTTTAATTAAGTGGGGAGGGGAGGGTAGATTATGTTCAGATGAGTTCAGTTCCCCACGGAGGCTAAAACGGTGTACCAGAGAAGTGGAGTTGCAGTTCATTGTGAGCTGCCCAGTGTGTGTGCTGGGAACTGAAACCAGGTCCTGTGGAATAGCATTTACATTTTCTTACCCTCCTGTATAACTGAAATAATGGAAATGCTATAAAATCGTCATTATGCTGTATGGTTTGGCAAATAATGGCAAGAAAAATAGCCAGTATATGTCTAACACATACTGGTTTTCTCCAAATACTTCAGTCTAAACTTAGTTGAAACTATAAATAACAAAATCTGTAGACAATGTAGGCGTACTGTTGTAAATATATAAGAAATTTCTCGTTAAAATGTTTCTAGGAGGAAAATGACTATTTAAAAAAGAGTATTAATGCATTTTGAGATTTACAACATACATAAAAATAAAACATGTAAGAAAATAACACAAACACTAGGAAAAAATATTTGAAATTTGCTTGATTTTTACATTTCAATATTATATTATATAAATTGTTTGACTACAAAGTGTCATGTAATTGTATATTTCAATATTGTGTAAATTGTTTAAATAAAAAGTATAATATTATGTATGTATTTCAATATCATCTTACATAAATTGTTCAAATACAAAGTATGGTGTTATGTGTGTATTTTATAAACTTTAGAGCAAGAAAATAACATCGTGATAGAGGAGACAAAGTAGGTTAAAAAATTAGTACTCAATGCTATACAAGTAGAATTAAATACTAAATATTCTACCCAAAAGAAATGAGAGAAATGAACAAACAGTAGCTAGAACAAATAGAAAACAAGTTGGAAGGTTCAACCCAATCATATCAATAATAACATTAAATATAAAGTTTTCCAATTAAAAGGCAAAGATGGCCACAGTCAGAAAATAAGACCCAACTACATGCTATCTAGAAAATTTACTTTAAATAAAGTCACAGATAGGCGAAATGAATGAAAAAGGTATGGCATACAAGAGAGACAGATTTTCTCACTGTCAAGTAGACTCCGTCAGAAAACAAAAGGGTCCTATAATCATGGCAACAAAAATCAGTTCAAGAGAAATCATTACATAAAAACAGTAGAAATTGTAACCTACCTTTCTGATTCCTGGTACAATAAAAGTAATTTCAATTTTAAGTAAAAGAGACTATAATACAAAAGGTATAGTATTCATATATTTGTATAAATAGAATGTCTATGTATGTTTGTATATAAACATTGAATTTTCTGTCTGAAATGTGGGTAAATTTTCCTTTGTGGGTTATCCTTATGTTGTTTTCAATGACAGCATCCCTAAAAGGCTGCCTGTGTGTAAGTTGCTACCCTATAACAGATTCAACCACCTTCTGCTTGGCTGCATTCACTTGGCAGGCATGACTGGAAAGTCGATGTAATCGATTTCAAGTGTCTCCAACACTTCCTGTTGTCCAGTTCCACCTCAAGCACCTCCACCTGGATGCCTCACCACAGCTCAGCTCTCTAATTTTTCCCCTTCAGACAACTCCAAATATGAACATCGGCCACATCTGTCTATCACTCTCTTAGTCAGGAGAGAAGATAATCGTTTCTCTGTTGCAGGTTAATGACCAATAGACTATTCCTGGAAGTAAATAGCATCTTCTCTCACTTGATTCCTTTTGATGGCTGAAACTGCAACCTATTTCATCGCATGCTTCCTTCTCAAGTCTCTGTACTTTACCCTGTTCTGCTTCAAAACAAACCAGCTTTTATTCCTTTGCCTCTAAGTCAGTTCCACTCACTCTTTGTTCTCCAAAGGCCCCCAGCATGTCTGATGTATATATGTGTACCTGGAGTGTAATAGAAAGCCAGAACCACAAGTTAGAAGAACTGTGTGGTCCTTGCTCTGCCTCTGAATAGCTAATAACGTCTGGTGATGTCACTTAGCATATGTGAACTTCTTCAGTTTGTTCCTATGAGGAAAAGAAAAGCTATTTCATTTATTTTATTCTATTTATATATGCAGTCTATTCATTTGTTTAAAGATTATTTATTTATATATTTTTTACTAAATAAAAATAATTATTGTATTTGCTTAAATAAAAGATTGTTTATTTAAAGATGTTAAAGAAACCTTTTCCAGCTTTCATGCTAGAATTCTAGAGACAGTTTCTGGTCTTTAATGATAATCTGAAATACAATCAAATCTCCCCTATGGTATATCTGAAAAAAAAATGTATTTCTAACGTTTAAAATGTCATTTAGATGTTTTATCTCATTTGTGCGACACTACTGAATAACAAGCAGCCTCAGACAGCAGGGAAACATGCTCCAGTAGAAGAGAGCGTATCCTCTCCTTACATTCAGGCATTTGCTCTTTCTTATTCCCTCCCCCTCTGTGCCTCTCCCTGCCCCCCAGCTCCTGGCCCTTCTCCCCACCCTTCCCTCATGCTTCTGTTTCTTTCTACCTCTCCTTCCTTCTCCCTCCCCACCTTAAAACTTCAAAGATGGCACAAGGGAGTGTATCACAGCTGACTCTCAGAAAGCTAGTAAAACTGCTAAGCTGTACCTGAAGTAGGATCTGTGATAAGCTTGCACACAAATACACTGTGCACAAGGACTGATTTAGTCTGTTTTTGCACACTCAGAAACAGGTTGAAAAGTTCTTCTCAGCCCTACGTGGTTCCCGTCAGGCCCACGTGAGCACATACTAGTTGTGTGATGTGGCTGCAGACTAACAGAGTCAGTGCTCTCCATGCAGGAGGTGAGACCTTACACTAGTGACTGAGAACTTACTCTCTTCCTCATAAAGTCCGCTAGACTCTGGTGCTTTGAATGAAAATGACCCCCAGCCTCACATGTTTAAATGCTTGGTCCCTGTTAGTGGAACTGTTTGGGAATGTTTAAGAAGTACAGCTTTATAGGACTAGGTGTGGCCTTGTTGGAGGAGGTATGTCAATAATGGGTTTTGAGATTTCAAAACCCCACACCACGAGGCCCAGACTCTCTCTTTCTGCCTCCTGCCTGGAGATCTGGATGAAAGCTCTCAGCTACTGCTCCAGCACCAGGACCCCCACCACACTCTCTGCCTTGACTGTCGTGGACTAAGGCTCTGAAACTATAAACAAGCTCCCAACTAAATGCTTTCTTCTAAAAGTTGCTTTGATCATTGTGTTTCTTCACAGAAACGGAACAGTGACTAAGACACAGACCGACCTTGAAGCTCCGCTCAAAACACTCAGTGCTCAGGGACCTGGCTCCAGAGAATTCTTACTTTGGAAGAAAGTAAGCTTCTTAATAGACTGGATTCCACATATCTGTGCAGAGACATGTAGGAACAGAGATAATTAAAACCAAAATTTTGTGAACTTGCAGCTCTTGGTGCTGGGTACATCTTTTCCTAGTACAAAAATAAAATTTATCAAACCTGGTTTTATAAAGAAAGCTGGGAGATGAACTTTCTAATGCTGAAAATAAGCTGAGAACTCAAGACTGATACTAAGAGGTGGAATTGTAATCTGATACAACCACTATGGAAAGCAGTCTGGTGGTACCTCAGAAAATTGAATATAGTATTTACCTGAGGATCCAGCTACACCACTCCTGGGTATATACCCAAAAGATGTTTCAAGATACAACAGGGACACATGCTCCACTATGTTCACAGCAGCCTTATTTATAATAGCCAGAAGCTGGAAAGAACCCAGATGTTCTGCAAAAGAGGAATGGATACAGAAAATGTGGTACATTTACACAATGAAGTACTACTCAGCTATTAAAAAAATGAGTTCATGAAATTCTTAGGATGGAACTAGAAAATATCATCCTGAGTGAGGTAACCCAATTACAAAAGAACATACATGGTATGCACTCACTGATAAGTGGATATAAGCCCAAAAGCTCACAATACCTAAGATACAATGCATAGACCACATGAAACTCAAGAAGAATGAAGACCAAAGTGTGGGTGCCTTGGTCCTTCTTAGAAAGAGTATCAAAATACTCAACCAGAGCTCCCAGGGTCTAAACCTCTAGCCTGACAACAGAAAGGGAGGGACTCATGGCTCCATTTCTATAGGTAGTTGAGGGTGGCCTTGTCAGGCATCAGTGGAAGTGGAGGGCCTTGGTCCCTGAAAGTTTGGATTCCCTAGTGTTTGGGGAATTCGAGAGCAGGGAGGTGGAAATGGGAGGATGGTGGGAGCACACCCTCATAGAAATTGGAGGAAGGGGTAATGGGATAAGGGGTTTGGGGGGGGGGTAATGAGAGATTAGATAACATTGAAAGGTAAATAAATAAAATATCCAATAAAAAAACAGAAAATTGGTCTGACAATTGTAATTGAGCAGTCGAGACTTTTTGTCAACAATTTATTATGAGGATTTCATATAATCCTCAAGGACAAGGTATTGTGGAAGAGGCCTGTGGAACTTTAAAAAGATTGGTGAGACATACTGTTGCTAAGACAAAGAATTATGCCGACCTGTGAGCTTGCTGAGTGCCCTAACAAGAGTGACTGGGGAGCTGTATTGGACATATGTTCCTGACCCATCTTTGCCTGACTATATCTCAGATGGGACAAGCTACCTTGACTCAACTTTTTAGACATTGTGAGACAGAGAATCGAAAAGAGAAATTATGTCTCTTGTACTCTTCTTAAAGGTGACCAGCTATTAGGTCTCAATCATGTACTGGTCTAGAAATCAATCCAATATGGGAAATAACAGTCTACTTTTGGAAGACTGGATCTGGACTTTGTCAGAGACATATTTGGAAGCTGGCTGTAGCTCACTATGATGTTACAATAGCAACAGATAAAGTTGGGACAGGATCTGGATTTCAAACAAGGGTTAGTACATGTTTTAAGACTCATTTAATTGTCAAGCTAAAATTGGTTTTGTCTCTTCTACAGTATTTATTGTAAGTTGCAGTGACTGTATAATTTCCAATTACGTTAGTGTGTTGAAATCTGGCATGTCTGTTACAGGGGTCTATCAACCAGCTTTTGTCTCTCTGCCCTGAGTATTAGAAAACCTTGATTCTCTGATAAAAGCTTGAAAGTTCTGGAAGAAGTGAGTTAGGCTTTAAGCAGAAGCAAGAGGGTAGCAGGCTTGATTATTGCTGGTATAACAACTTTAATTCCATTAATTGCTAGCACCACTGCTTCTGCAATAGCATTGACACAAGGAGTTAAGACAACTATTTTTGTTAACCATCTAGCAAAAAAATGTTACTAATGTATTGAGTATACAAAAGGATTTATATAGGTATCTGGAACAACGAATGATGCTTTATAACCCATTCAAATTATCTGAAGGAGGTTTAGGGTTCAAAAGTTAGGAGCCATCCCAAGTGTTATGACAAATATCATTGGAGTAGTGTTACTTTTGAAATTCACAGTGATTGTCATTATAATTAGAAAAAAATTTAAAGTCACTTGTAGGATATAATCCTAACACCTCTCTTGGGTATGTTAACTTTGCATAGTGAGATTATGAATTTAAAGAATGCTGCTCTGTTGACCTTTGATGCTGCAGATAATGCCTATAAAATTATCCATGGCCTGAGGTCACTATTTCCATTTTGATCAAACCTCAGGAATGGCATATATAGCTTGAGCAGGCTAGCCCTTCTTGTCCTGAGAATACTTTTTTCCTGTCCATCATGTTAAAGCTTATCTTTAACAACATCAACATGTTGGCAGCCAAAGTACATGGCTTGAACCTGAAAATGGACCCCCAGACAGAGTTATTAAATTAACAGGCTGGCAAGCCAAGGAGGATAAGATTCTGCACAGAGCCTTACCAACCTAAGACAGAAGTGCATTGCTTTTGATAATGCATATTCCATGATGGGTAAAGAAAGCATTCTTCTCAGAATGATCTAAGACAGGCTCAGTCTTGTTAATGAAATAAAAAAGGGGGAGAGGTAGAGAGCCTTTGAGGCTGCTTGGCAAGAAGCTGACATGGGCCAAGGACAAGGAAATGGGCTACTTGGCAGGAATATGACATTGGCCAAGGACAAGGAAGTAGGCTTTAAGAAGGAATCTGACATTAGACTAGAACAAAGAAGTAATTTCAGGTAGGAATCTAAATCATAGGCTACAACAAAAAAATAATCTCAGGCAAGAATCTAAATATTAGGCTAGAACAAAGAAGTAATTTCAAACAGGAATCTAAATTTTAGACTAGAACAAGGAAGTAGGCTTCAGACATAAAAATGACCTTGGGTTAGGATAAGGAAGTAGGCTCAGATACTTTGGCCTTCCTGATAAGCCTTTAGAAACAGTGATCATGGGAATGTTCACGTAACTGGGTTTAATGCCTTGCTTTTTCTTTGATTACTTGTGTTTATTGTATTGCTTGTTTCTCAACTGTTTGCATCTATTGTATTGCTAGACCCTCAACCTAGAACTGACCTTATTACATGCATGTAATCAAAATGGTATAAAAGCATAAAGGAAGAAGAGGTATAGGATAGAAAGTTCTAGGGAGGGAAAATGGGGAAAGGGGATGACATCTGTATTGTAAATAAATAAAAAATCCAATAAAAATATTATCATAATAAATTTATAGAAATGTAAAAAAAAAAAAAAAAAAAAAACTAAGACTGATACTAAGAAAATATGAATAAAACCAGAGCAGAGGTTCCTTAGCAAAAAGTTCTGTGAGGTTCTGTGGCCTTAGACACTTTAGGAACTATGACTTACTGTGTAGTAACAACCCAAGGAGTACACCATGTACAACCAGTGTGAGATTCCCTGCCTCAATGCCCCATACCTAGCAAGGGTTGGTCTAGGCAGAAGGAAGGGTGAGCTTCTACAATGAGCCTGGAGCTGATTGTATTTTTATCCCATTTTGAGATTATAAATTTGGAATCCAGGGACCTACTTACAAACATCACAGTACTTTGCACTCAGGAATGGCATCAAGAAACCCTTTACAAAGATGTAAATCTCTTACAGAGGTAAACCAAGGATTTCGTAAGACTGTGCACCTGCCAAGAAGCACAGGGAAAGAGACCTTCAAGAGTTCTAACAATGTGAAGATACACATGGAAAGGCCATCACGGCTCTTGTAAAGCCATAGAGGTTAAGTCCAAGATGCCAACTTGTCCCAACAGCAAGTTGCACAGATTTGCTCTCATCATCCACCCCAAGCATGAAAGAAGCCTTCATCGCTACATGGCCAAACGTCACAGGCTCTGTCAACTAAGGGCTAAGGCCCTGGCAAAGGCTGTGGCTGTAGGACCTGCTTAGACCCAAGCTTCAGTTCCTCCTGCTGCTCCAACTCCAGCTCAAGCCCTCAACCCCATAATAGTCCCACAGTAAAGGCTTCCATCAGCCAATGGACTGGTGTGACCTCACTCCTCCACACTGAAGTGTTTATAAAAAGATAAAGAGATAAAGAGAGTATGTTCTGTGGGTGTGTGGAGAGGTATGGGGAAGGGATTGTCTCAGCGGGCCCATGCCGAGGCATCTCTTCCCCTGAGGGACCAGCCACAACCGGTATAGTATGGAATGGAGTTAATTCAGGATATCGGGAGGGGGGCCAGGAGGGTAGTAGAGGCAGAGAGAGAGAGAGAGAGAGAGAGAGAGAGAGAGAGAGAGAGAGAGAGAGAGAGAGAGAGAGAGAAGCAGATAAGTAGAGGCCGGCCATGACCACGTGGAGAGAGGGGGAAGGGAAGGGAAGGGAAGGGGAGGGGCAAAGGGACAGAGAAGAGCTAGAGGCAAGAAATCAAGAGATTAAGAGAGTAAGAGATTAAGAGAGAGAGGAGGGGGCAAGCAGCTCCTTTTATAATGGGCCAGGCCTACCTGTAGATCCAGAATCCACTCTACCTGTGGGGGTAGAGTTTAGACAGAATACTAAACACACACTGCAAATGTGGCTGGTTTTGTATTTTAAAAAGGCAAGTTCTGTTCCCAATCAGGAGACATTAAAGAACTAACAGACTAATAACTAATTAAATTAGTAGGGACTTAGTGTCACTGAATGTTATTTGTCTGTTTCTTTAAACTGACACTTAGCAGTCTAAGACCCTCCACATATGCAGCAGCCTTGCTGCATTAACAAAGCTCACAGGGCTTTGGCTCACATCACTTCAGGCCCCAAGGAAACAGTTACAGGCCATGTAGTCAAAGCATAGAGAGATGGGCCCTTATAATTTAAGGTTTAAACAAGGTTTATTTCCTCTGACAGGATCACATGACAAAATAGAAAATGCATGCTTCAAAGGACAAAGCCTGTTTCACAGAGGCTGATGTGAAACAGGAAGACAGGGCGAGGGACAGTAGAAGGCAGAAGACTAGGATAATGTTGATTAAATAAATAGAAACAGTAAATGCTGGTGTCTTATAGGCAAAGACAAAAGTGGAAGAAAATATGGGGAATATCTTATCTTAAACAAACAGCAAATGCTAAAAGAGATAGATAGATATATTGACCCTGACCTGAACTTCATACAATGTATATACTGAAATACCACTTTGAGGCAGGTGGGACTCACTTGGCTTGGGCTCTACTCACACTCTTTCCAAACAATGCAATCTAGCAACCTGTTGACAACCTGGGATCCCCTTAGTGAATGCCTGATAATGTCCTATTGTATTCAAACACACTCTGGATCTACTAAGCATCTGGCCCAGAATGGTTTTGGATGTTAGTACAATAAGGCAAACTATATCCTCTGAATAAACTCTTAAGGAGAATGCCCGATTTACCATCTTATGCCTATGCATAGTTGGGTAGACATACAGTTAAAATCAGATGCATGATGGGAAAGGAAAAACAGTAAGCAAAGGCATATATAAATCAGGCCTGTCAATCAAAACTGAGAAGTGCCACACTGTGCTCCTTTGCAACTGTCTTGGTTTGTTTCTCTGTTGCTGTGGATAAAACATGAATCAAATCCAACTTGGAGAGGAAAGGGCTTAATTTTGCTGAAAGGCTACAGTCCATAGAGAGAAGCGACAGCATGAACCTGAACAGGACTGAAGCGAAGACCGACCGTGGAGGAACCTGGTTTACTCCATGACTTGCTCAGCTTGTTTGGTCATACAACCCAGGACCACCTGCCCAGCAGCGGTGCCACCCTCAGTGAGCTGGACTTTCCCTAACCAATTAAAAAAATGCCCTGCAGACATACAGGTTAATCTGATAAAGGCAGTTCTTCAGTTGAGGTTCTCTCTTCCCAAGTGACTCTAGTTTATGTCAAGTTGACAAAACTATTCACCATAACAACTGAACTCCTCCTTCTCTTGAAACCCATGAAAGAAAACTCCAAATATCTGGAACCCTTGCATATCCTCACTTCCCATGCCACACCCACCACCACCATGAGGTCTGCTGTCACTCTTGACCATGTATTTCTTGCCTCTAATTTCCTTGGGCTTTTGAAAAGTTTCCTTGTTACCTTTAAATCTATGTGAATCTTTATTTTAATTCTTTGAAGAAGTGGCCAAGAATGGCCATCTGGAAACGTTCACCCCAGCGCTGGCACTGGTAACAACACGGAACTTAAACATGGATGCTTCTTGTATTTCAATTCAGTTAAATAATCTTTTAGGATTTGCAAATTTTAAGCAAAAGTAATGATCTTCATGAAGTAGAAACTGCCATTCAGATCAATGTAGTTAAGAGGAAGAGGAGAAGGACTCTCTTTTTAAGACCTTTGACCTGGACTCTGTCTTTACAGCTTGAGTCAGAGTTGGTGTGCAAATAAATGTGGTTTTCTTTTTTTTAATCCCCCTGAATTAGAGGTTACTCTTTTAATATTATTAGGGAAGCCATACCTCTCCCTTCAAATAAATGTTTTCAGTCTAAATAATGGCTGCTGGTATTGTTACACACAGAATAATGCTTTCTTGTGTCCAAGTTTTTTTTGCAGGGTGTTGTGAAGACCCCAAGAGTGTCTTGATGTGAGTGAGCTCAAAGCAAGACCAGGGCAGCACCATAACAGGTGGATGTGGGGACTTATGGCTACAGCTACCTGCCCTGTCAAATTCACTGCCTGTTGTCCCAGTGCCAGTCAGATCAAAGACTAGGATAGTCATAAAACTCCCACTAATTTTATAGGCCACCATTACCGTAAATGAAATCAATGTTTACAATTGCAGGTTTCACCGTAAGCTTCACCCACACGTCTCCATCCATCCTAACTTGCTCATTCGACTCCTTCCCCATTCCCACACATACACGAGTGTTTGCAGAGCTTAGGCTCTCTGGGCACTTTGTCGGTGGCAGTCACGCTCCCTGAGATCAGAGCAAGCAACAATAAGTGTACTTTGTTCTCCCTGGTGCAGGAAGCTCACTGAAAGGCAGGGCTGTATTACCACAAAACAGGACAAACCAGTTCCAATTAAACCAGTTCATCAGAGACACTGTAATAGGACAAGGAATGGGGCCCGAGGCCAGGAAACTGAAATTCTTTGCCACATATTTTCAATGTAAATGAATCATTTCACACACTTAAAACTCAGTGGAAGTCTGATGTCACATTGATTACGGAAACCTTCTGGTGCTGACTCCTAAGCAGCTGACATAGGTTTCCCTTTGCTCCTCCCCTCCTGGACTTCTGCTGCAGTAGCAGACCATGAACAACACACTCGGGACTTCCAGATCTCACTGTCTACTGTCCCATGAAAATATGCCTAGAGAAAAAAAAAAAAAAAAAAAAAAAAAAAAAAAAAAAACCAAATCCTTTGGAAACAAGGGCAACACAAAACACAGAGCCTTACCCTGGAGTTTACCTATCCCTCTGATGAATTAGCCTGGTAGAGAAAGCGGGCCCTTTCCCTGCTGTTCTACCAAGAAGAGAACACAATCAAATACTCCTCTTGGGCCTATAACCTGCATTCACAAATTAATGGATTTTGTTCCTTCCCACCATTCCCCCAAACCTGTCTTCTTCATTCAGTTAGGAGCTATTAAATACTGAACAGCGCTCTTAATGCACTAGCACTAAGCACATTGTAGAGGCTGTTTTCTGATGGGGAATCAACAGCCCATTTCTGGTGACAGGTCAAAAAAAAAAAAAAAAAAAAAAAAAAAAAAAAAAAAAAAAAAAAGAGCAACTTGTTTGGTGGAGAATGTGCGGAATGACAATTAACTGGGGAGAGAGAAACCGCATGTCACCAAGCTTTATGTTCTCAAGGCAGCAGGAATGCTAACACTCTCATGCTGGACATCATTCTTGAAATACATTAGCCTAGCCTCTTAATATTGTTTCCCCATTGTGTTAAGCAGACAATGACTCTTCCCTGGGTTAGGTCATATGAGAAGGTTAGCTTGCACTGGAGCCATTTTAAAACAAGAATCACCTTCTGTCCTTGAAGATGTTCTGACAATGTGAGGCCCAAGGGAGTCACTCAGTGGAGGAAAGGCAAAGCAGACATCCCTCCCACCCCCAGGAGCGCTGGTCAGGCTCAGGCTTGTTGATTGGTTTGACGAGCAGAATTGTGCACAGTAATTCGTTTTCAAACATCCCTGGTTGAACTTCTATAGGTTAAATGTCTTGTACTTTAACTCCATCATAATACACCAGAAAAGCATACTGGATTTTCTAGAGACTGGACACATGTAGATATTCTGTCTCAGTTTTAGACTATATAAGAAACTCTAGGTTTCATAAAACTAGTCATTCTAGAAAATAATATAACAGACGAATATAAAAATTTAACCACTCTTTCAGACTACGATAGAAAATGAGAGATCGTACTCCCCCTGAACACCTATGCTCTTGTGTCATCCCCTTCCCCATATCCTGCATTTTTGTGTTTATAACCCCTGTGTTTAAAAGTAAAAATTATGATTTGATAATAATAAAAAAAAAGAAATGAAAAGAAAAGAAATAACACACAGTGTCCCCCTGGCTCTGCTGATTTAGCTTCTGACAATCCATTTTCTTGTTCTCAGAAATACTTTGAATTATAAAATGTTAATGTTGTTTTTGTTAGTATGCTGGGTAAAATAATTTTTATTGATTTCATTTTAAATTTCAAAGTTTGTAGTGAGTTAAAATGTCCTTCAACATAATTATAGGTCATATTTATTTTCATATTGTAAAATGCAAGTTAATCTGTTGAACATTTTTTTTAAACTGGATTCCTTTTTGAGAATTTCATATATGAGCATTGTATTTACATAATTTTTTCTTTCTTTCCTTCCTCCCTCTCTTCCCAACCCCCAATACTTTTCAAATATATCTTATTTAATTATTGTTCATATATTATGTATATATGTATACATGTATAAGTATGTATGTATATACAAATACTGATAAATAAAGTGTTTGGGGAAAAAAAGAAAATGAGAGATTATATATAGACACAGACAGGCAGACAGACACACCTCTTAATTGTTTTTTAAGCAGCAGTGATCTATTCCTGGTGTGTGTGTGTGTGTGTGTGTGTGTGTGTGTGTGTGTGTGTTACAATATTCATTTTGGATTTTATCTACTTATTTTTTCTTGCAGTACTGAGGATTGGACCCAGGGCCTCTCAAATGGTAGAAAAGCCAAATTCCACTGAGTTATATTTCCTCATCTCTTTTACTATTTTTAACTTGAGCCAGAGTTTTGCCAAGTTGCTCAGGGTGGCTCCACGCTTTCAATCCTCCTGTCTCAGAGAGAGTAGGAGGGATTACAGAAATGTGCCATACACTATGCTAACATAAATTCTCTTGAAGTTGCTGTAAAACAGTTTTTAAAAAAAAAAAAAAAAAAAACACATCTAAACATTTAATTGATATTTGACTATTTCTTCTTCAACCTCTTGATATTTTTAGCTAGGAAAAGGTGACAATGAGCAAACTTGAAATTAATTTTTCTTTTCCAAATCTTAAAGTCCTACCTCTAACTCTAGAACATACCATTTCTAAAGTAGCGTTCTTTAAAGGCAGAGTGTAGGCTTGTGTGACTAGGGATTTCTAAGCTGGTTAAAAACAGGAGACGTCCAGTAAAGATGGCAGCAGCAGCACCATTGTCACCTGGCCAGTCTGGCTGCTAAGTGTCTCCTCTTCCAAACAGCTGTACCTAAATCTCTGAATACGTTCCTGGAGTCTGGACATTCTTCTTTTTGTTTCTCTCCCATGAAAAACAAAGCTGCCACAGACTTCCACATGCCCCTTCTACAGCACACAGCAAGCCAAGCAAGGATCTATCTCTTGACAGCCATTGTCGAGATATTCAGATACCTGAATCCCCCGACTCTCCTTGAAATGGGAAACTAAATGTGAGCATTGAGAATGCTGTGTCAATTAATCCCAGCACTTGGGAGGCAGAGGCAGGCAGATTTCTGAGTTTGAGGCCAGCCTGGTCTACAGAGTGAGTTCCAGGACAGCCAGGACTACACAGAGAAACCCTGTCTCAGAAAACCAGAGAGAGAGAGAGAGAGAGAGAGAGAGAGAGAGAGAGAGAGAGAGAGAGAGAGAATGCTGTGTCAGCTGGAGAGATGGCTCGGCCATTAAAGGCTAGGCTCACAACCAAAAATATAAGAGAATGCTGTGTCATCAGTTATAAGACACTCAACTTTTAGAAGAATTATTAAATAATGATAATGTTAATCAACCACTTATGCTAGCATTATTCTACTAAAACTTGCATGAAGTAGCTCATTTAATACTTACCATAAGCCTGTGTATATTTTTTAGTTAAGAAAATAGGACACAAAGAGACTATACAACCTACCCAAACCTCATGTAGCAAACCCATGGGAAAAGCAGGCATGAGCCTGTGGTGTCTGCTTCTAGAGTGAGCCCAGAGCTCACTGACTCTATCCTGACCTCAAAGCCTTCCATTGAAACTGTTAGTTGTTGTTTTAAAGTAGAATTATTTATTTTATTTTATGTATATGTGTGCTTGGCCGTATGTATGTATGTATGTATGTATGTATGTATGTATGTACATAGTGCAATACCCGAGGAGTTCAGAAGAGGGAGTAAAATTAGTCCTAACTGGAGCTTTCGACGCAATGTGGAGGCTGGGACCTGGATTCATTCACTAAGAGAGCCCTCTCTCCGGTACCTGAAACCTAGGCTCACTGGGTCATCCCTGAGAATTCTAGAAGCTGATTCAAAGCAACCAGCATAGTGGGTGGGAGGAACAAAGAGTGTTCGCATCTGCAGAGGAGTGACTGGAAGGGACTGTGTGGAAGGCAAAGGGGGAACAGGAAAGAATGTTTCCTGAGGCAGTCCTGAATGGTTTTTACTGCTAATCCCCCTTTCACAAACTAGGTCCCGAAGCCCAGAGGTTCTGAAATAATTAGAACGCCACCGGGCTGGAGACAAGCAAGGAGCAAAGAGAAGAAAGAATGAAAAGACGGTGACTGGGACCCTGGACCTGTGGCAGATTGTAACTTGGAGGCAGACACTAGGAGAAAGACTTTATTACAAACAGAAACTCAGCGAGACAGGTCACGAAGGATGAAGAGGGATGGACCGCGGATGAGGTGGTAAGTTTGAAGCAAGTGGGGAGCATGCAAAGACCCGACTTAGCTGCATGAAGCAATAAGGAAATAGCCAAGGAGCGAAGGATGCCGGCCTCTTGGTGGCCTCTTCACAAGCCAGCCTTTCCTCTGGGGCTTTGTTCTATCCTCTCGCTGTTTGGCTTCCAGGTATAGTCTCATTTTTACATCTTTTAACAACCCAAACAATGGAGCCAAGGGTTACTTCTAATTTAAAATATTTTTGAGTAAAGTTATACATTCTCACTTATTTTTAAGTTGCATAAGCAATAAAAACTATATCCCTTCTACTGTTCAGAAAAGAAACATCACCAAAACTTAGACCCAAGTCTGTCTTTACAAGGAAAAAGTTTCTACTGATATTATCTATATTCCTTTAAAGGTGCTTAGCACAGGTTGGGTGTTTTGACTTCATGTTTTATCAACTAGATTATCAGTTTCTAAAAAATAAGATTAGACGGATTTGCATAGTGTGTTTATAAACCCTGGTTTAAAACACTAAGGAAAAGCAAGTCTTTTACACCAGACTTTTAAGGGAAACCCATGTGATAAGGAAGCTGTGTCGGAAGCAGACAGTGGCTCTCCATCCCTGACTGAAGTGGCTTCCGTGGGAGGAAGATGCTCTCCTCTGGTGGCAGGGACTCCACCACAGCAGTTCTCAGCCAGTGGATTGTAAAGGGAGTCAGAAGACCCTTTCACAGAAGTCGCCTCAGACTATGGGAAAACACAGATATTTATAGATGATTCCTAACTAGCAAAATTACAGTTATGAAGTAGCAACAAAATAATTTTATGGTTGGGGGTCACCACAGCATGAGGGACTGTGTTGAAGGGTCGCAGCATCAGGAAGGTTGAGAAGCAGTTCACTGGTGGCAGGTAACTCTGAAGGCAGTAAAGAGGCCGGAGACATTTATACCAGCATTTCCTATCCTGTTCAGACTTTATTGTATTAGCACTGTTTCCCCTTATAAGAGTTAAATTTAATATCTTCCTATCTATATTTATTTTTAAAAAATGTTTTATTAATATTCAAATCAGCTATCTGAATAATGTAAAATGTGGTCTAAAGCCTAAGTGTAAACTAAAAAACAAAATAAAAGCAAAGCCTCTCAAAATCTTAATTCTCTCATTTGTTCACTAAACTTCTATGGACTTGTATCTAGTCAGAGATGGGCACTGGGCTGGAGATCAAGAGAGAAATAACTATAGGGTATATTTTCAGGAGAGTTTGTTTTTGTTCTGGTGTGCAAGACATGACGTCAGATCATTGCAGGTCACCTGGCTGCGTACTAAAAGAACAGAAAGAATGGATGTTGGGGAGCTCAGTCAAGGGTCGGGTGGCTACTGAAAGGGCACATCTTCACCACAGAGGCAGCTCCCTGACCCAGTCTTAAAATATATGCGTGCTTCCTTCCACAAGATTAGTCCCTGCAAAGAAAAGAGGGCTAAAGGAAAAAAAAAAAAAGAATCCGGTCAAATTGTAAGTCTTCAGATGTCAGCTGAGATTAAAATGGGGGGGGGGGGGGCTCTTTGTAAGGTTGTATATGCATGTGTATCCATGTGTGCTTACATGCAGGTGCATGTGAAAGCCAGAGAGCAAAGCTGGCACGACTTCCTCGATACTGTCCATTTTACTGTTTTAGCTTGGGCTTCTCGCTGAATCTTGAGCTTGCTGTTTTAGCTAGACTGACTGGCCAGAAGCCCCAGGGATTTTCCTGTCTCTGCCCCCCATCCCTGGAGTTACAGATAGGTGCCACCACATACTGTGTTTTATACAGGTGCTGGGCATCCAAACTCAAGTGCTTATATCCGCTGACTGAGCCATCTCACCCAGCCAAAACAATGAGTCCTGAGGTCTGAGAGTGGCATGGTCTCCAGGCTCTCTGGAGAAAACTCCAAACAGAGCGAAGACATGTTTGTACAGCAAAGCCACAAGAGGGAACGCAGCTGTAGTCACCGCCAAGATGTGATAAGGAACGAGGCGAGCACAGGGAAGAGCTGTCAAGATCAGTCAGTCCTGGATGTTGCAGGCTAGACGGGAGCTAGAGAGAAGCTGATGCCACTCGCAGTTGAAATTAAAGCATCCCTGGTGCTGTAGAGATAAGGTTTGAGCTGCTGAGTTTGAAGCTCTGAGAAACTGTCAGGTCAAGATCCAACCACAGAGAGGGAGTGCAACCCTTGAACCAAACTCTCCATGGCACACATTAGTGGAGGCATCCTTTGTGGGCAAGTTCAACGTCCTAGGAGCGGATTAAAAGGGAATGAGCAAAAAAAAAAAAAAAAAAAAAAAGGCAGGAAACTCAAGGAGAGGTGTAACAAACAGGACCGGCAGGGCCATCTCTATGTAAACGCTGGGGTGCGGTGGGTGCAGCTGCAAAAGCATCTCCTTCAGGAGGACCTAATTGAGGACTGCCTGAGAGACCAATGCCAGCCAATTGGGAACTGCCGTTTAGAAGAGATATCTGTTGTCCGCACCGCCTCACCTCCAACCCTCAAGGGCAGGTAGGGTCGGCAGTGAGTAGTCCAGGGCACAGGCAGCAGATAGGAAACACAGGCAAGGAGGAATAAGATAAGAGGAGAGAGGTGGGAAAAGAGAGAGAGAGGAGGAACGGTCTCACTCTTGGCTCTGGGGGAAATGCAGATCCACTGGAGTCTTCCGCGTCCTTCCTCGGGCTGCGGATATAATCAGGGATCAGAGCAGAAACAGAGCCTGTGTTATAGAGGACGATTGACAATATAAAAGAAGGCAAGAAAAGTGAAGATTAGTAACCTCCTACCTGATTCATAGCATTTTAATAAGACTGATAAAAGCAAGGTTGACTAGCATGAAGGAATTCCAAACAGGAGAATTATTGTTTTCAGTTACCTGAAAATTTCAGTTAAGTGAGACGGTTTTGAACCTGTCTACATAAAATAATTGTTTCCACTTATAAATTCTCCCTTCCCCAATCATTTAAAACAGAAACGTCCTATCCTAAAAAGAAGTTACTGGTTTAGGTCATTTTAAAAGCCTGATGATAACAGGAACAAATACTTCAGACTAGTTTGAGAATCTGCGTGGAACCGAGTGGCTCACGTGCATGAGGTCGAGCAGTAAACACTTTCTGGAGAAGATTACACCGCCCCTCATCGCCAGCAGGCACCCAGTCCTCCACTGCCTCGGCTCTTCAGGGCATGAGCTCCCACTGACTTCAAAGGGAGCTTTAAAAATGGATTAAAGCAAAGACCATATATTGACTTCAAAGTGAGCGAAGCACCAAGATATTTCATACGGGAGGGGCAGAGATGAAAATTCTGCTGTCTTAGTGGTTCATGCTTAATGCATGCCACCAGCATCCCCCTGGCATTCAGCCGGAAGTGTGTTATTCTCTTTCAACACTTGCTTTATGATAACAACATAATAGTTGTTTGCTCTAGGAAATATTAATATCTGCCCTAAATATTCCAATATTATTACAATACTGTTAAATGTTAGTTTCTCCTCACATGACGCTGAAATTTTGCCTTGCCAAGAAAAAGAAATTTCCATTTTAATTGCATACCATAATGTCACTGTGGAAAACGACAGAATTATTCTTGATAGCATAATGCTTACTTGTTATACACAGCCAAATGTCATTCTCCGAACTTTATTTCACACATGCAATTTATTTGTTTATTTGTTTGTTTGTCTGTCTGTTTTCTGAGACAGACTCTCATTATAGCCCAGGCTGCCCTCAAAGTTGCTATGTAAGTAAAGATGGCCTTGAACTTCTGACCCTTCTACCTCCGCTTGAATGCTGGTGTTACCAACATGGGCCACTATGCAGAATTGGAAATCAAAGGGTTTTGTACCCACTAGACTCTCTAAATATAGCACGCTTACTGTCGAGCTATATTTAGGTAATTTAATATAATGAATTTCTGACTTTAAATTCAAATGCCTGCCATGCCTGTCACGTCCACGGTTATCTGTATACTACCAGTGCCATTCTATACATACAAACACAAACGACTTACTTTTCATGACACCAAAAAGGCTCTGGAAATTGAAGAGACTCTGAAGAGGAGAAAGCACATTCCGAATGAGCCTGTCCTGCTTCATAAAAACCTCAGACTCATTTTAAAGTAATAATTATGATTAATCCGGGGCTCTTAAACAAGTAGAGTGACTTAATAAAACTCCTATTAAGCCCTCTGGCCTCACAAGGCCTCTCATGTTCTGCTCCAAAGATACAACATTTAGCTTTCAGAACATGGGTAAAGCCAATACCTACATGGAAGAAGATCAGCTCCTTTCCTCCAAAAGCTCAGGGTCTTTCAAGAGATTACCACACCCTCATAAGTGCTTGCTCTGGTGTCTGGCCTAGCTCCCTCAGCAAGCATTCTCCCTTCCTCTCCCTCTTCCTCTCCCTTTCTCCTTCCTTTCCCCTCCCTCTCCTTCCCCACCCCCCACCCCCAGTCTCTCTCATAGGCACACTCTTTTATATGATGTAACCATACATGACAAGTCATATGATCCAGAAAACAGTTCAGGGGAAAGCAAAGAAGGCTATCTTCTCTCCACAGGTGGAACACAGAGCAGAGCTATGTTACACACGCAAAGGAAGAGAGATCAGACAACACAGATGATTGAATTTTGCACAGACTTTCACAGATAAACTAAAGCAACCCGTGGGACTGCTACCAATATCAAGCAAGAGAAAGCATTGTACCAAGATGGAAAGAAAGGCTGTATCAGGTCTAGGCAGGTAACAAATCCAAGCATGGCCTCAAATCATAAGACAATATCAAAACGCAGGAAAAAAATTCTTTTTAAAATACAATTCAATGCTCACATTACCATACCTCAACTTAACTCCAAAGCACATATATGATCCAACTGAAAGCTAAACCTATAATGTCTCTGTATTCTCAAATTTCATCTTGGTCTGAATATAAATTTTTACCCATATCTAGAACCATGTTAGCTCCTTTAATATCATTTACACATTTTACTTCTCTGTTTGATAGAGACAAACTGGACAATTGCTGTGTGCAAGGCTCTGCACCAGGTTTTCTATAAGGACTCAAGTGTAGCATATAAACTTCAGCCACAGACTGATGTGTGCATAAGCACAGTGCAAGAGCAACTGCCTTCTGGAACGAAGAGTAAGATACAGGTAACACTTGGAATGGTTCAGAACCCTAGCCCGGAGGGATGTCTATAGATTTTTCTAGACAAAGGGGTTGGGTGGGAGAGGGATTGTCCCTAAGTTCAAACATATTCAAATAAGTTTGGAAAACAGAGCAAATTCTGTATTGTGGGGCTCAATGCCTCTGATGCTCAGTTCTAAGAGAACAGAGCATTTCTCAGAGTCATTTGACTAAGGGACTTTTTTTTTCCCCACAAAGACTCTCATGAGACTAGTGTTTCACAAAATACTTTGGACAGTTCTCAGGGCGTTGAGCTTGCATTGAAGATATTGAGATATTTTTTAGTCGACTGGGCTGGAGTGTGAGTGATTTCCAGACTGGCCTTAGGTACATAGCAAGGGCTTGTCTCAAAACAAACAAACCAGGTAAGACTGAAAGGTAGGTTAGGTATGGAAAGGTTGGCTCAGTGGTTAAGAGCACTGGTTGTTCTTGCAGAGAACTTCAGTTCAGTCCCTTGCTATCCATATGGTAGCTCACAGCCATTTGTAACCCCAGTTCCAGGGGAGCCACCACCCTCTTCTGACACGGTACACATGCATGCAGGCAAAACATTCATACATGTAAAAGAATAAATATTTCAACTCTTTAAGAGCAACTGCAAATTCAGACTGTTGAAGAAATTTCTGGAAGTTTAACTTATGGTTCGGTTTATGGAAGCAACTGTGTACAGTCAGCTGTTGGCCACATTCAGTCCTTCCTAACTGTGAGCTTCCAACTCGTTACAAAGAAAGCATTTGTGTATTAATTTCTCATTCTTTACTATCATCATCTTTATTAAAAAGCTAGGATAGATATAAAAGGGTTCAAACAACAACCCAAAGGGGAAACAAACAAACAAACAGAAGGAAGGAAGGAAGGAAGGAAGGAAGGAAGGAAGGAAGGAAGGAAGGAAAAAAGGAAGGAAGGAAAAAAGGAAGGAAGGAAAAAAGGAAGGAAGGAAGGAAAGAAGGTAGGTAGGTTGGTTGGGGTCAGACCACCAAAGACTGAAACCTACTAGAAATGTCTTTTCTTACTGCCATGGTAAAACGAGAGTGTCAGTGTCTAGCTTTACCACTTATTAGCTGCAAGACTTTCTTCAAGTCATTTGACTTTTTCTTCTCTTATTTCCTCATCAATTAAATAAGTTGTTGTTACAGGATTCAGTAAGTCTATAAATATAAACTTTAATTATGACACTAGATATCAACTGACCCACTTTTGATTTTTTTAAGTTAGCACATGAGGCATTAGATGCCATTATGACATTTTTAAACAAAGTGGGTTTTAATAGTCTCCTTCCCCACTTTGGCCACCACCCTGCCATCCTTGTCCTGCCTGCCCCCCCCCACACACACACACACCCCTGCCCTGTAACACCCAACACCTATCTGTTTGAAGCCTGGCTTCTTCTATCAGTTGAGTGTTCCTTTTTGCCTCCTACTGTAAGCTCAGCCTTTTCTCCAGAGTTCTTAAGTATGTTCTCTCCTAAGATGTCTTCTACCCCCTTCCCAGCATATGTTCTCCTTCACTGAGTAATCTCATTTCCTCCACATGACACACGCAGCATCTGCAAACTTATTCCTGATACACGTTCATAATATAAGAGTATTTCCAACTGTGAGCTGCAAATATCACCTAAAATATCCTACAGCACATGGAAAGCTACACGTCCAAACTGTACTCTCCTGCTGCCAGCCTCCTGCCCAGCTGCATCCCTCTGCCCATCACCAGATGAAGCTGGAAAGCCTGGAATTGGCATTTGCACCTTTAGAACTCTCTCAGCTGCCCTCTGCTGTTTCCTGACCCACACTCATCTGGTCAGAGATCCTCGTTCCCCTTCAGGATTGTCCCCTTACTGGCAGGGCCTCTTCCTTCCTGCTACGTGTGCTCCCAAGTCCCCACATATCTCTCACTTGAACTTATAAAGTAAGTTTCTAGTTTGTTTCCCTGTGACTGACTCAACACACTGTGATAGTTCTTTTAAAAAACAAATACACAAAAATTGTACATTTTGTAGAATGCCATGTGATGCCTTGATATACACTATGCACAATGTTCAAATAATTGTAACAGATCTCTCTCCTCAAACACTTATTATTTCTTTTTGGTGCAAGTATTTAAATATTGTAGCTTTTGAAGAACTATGTAGTACATTGTCTTTGGCTGCAGTCACTCTCTCATGCAACAGCATACCAAAGCTTCTGATCCTAGCTAGTGCATCTTGGTGTCTGCCCATAACTTGCCCTTTCCTTTCTTCTGTTGTCCCTGAGAGGCTCCACAGCACTCTCAGCTTCAGAGAGCTCCTTCTTTCAGATTCCACGCATGAGAGAGAATATATAGCACGTGTCTCTGTGCTTGACTTATGTCACTTAACCTAGTGACATCAGACTCCACCTATGTTAAAAATGACAAGATGTCATTCCTCCTGTGCCTGGATAGTAATCTAGTGTATATATGCCCCACCTTTTCTTTAGTCATTTACCAGTTAATAAATACTGCCATTGTTTCCATGTCTTAGTTATTATGAGTAGTGCTATAATAAATATGGGAATACATATGTCTCTTCCACAAATGGTGATGCTCTCCTCTGGATAAATACCACTAGTGGGATTGGTAGACCATAGGACAGCTCAACTTTTAATTTTGTCTTAGGAATTACTATAATGACTGCAAAAATTTGATTACTGCCAGCAATGTACAATGTTACGTTTTCCCTGGCATCTTTGCCAATCATTGTTACATTTTGTCTTTTAAAGATTTTTTTTTGTTTTAGATTAACAGTGCCAACTTCTCACGTTTATAAAAGTCAGTGTGATATGGCAAGTTTGTCTCCACAGAGGTAGAAATGGGGCTTTGTGTGTCTCCATGGCATTGTCCAATGTTAGACATAAAAGTAACTCTTAGTAAGCATGTGTGGAAAAGGTAAAAACCAGAAAGGTAAGGGGAGAAGAGAGAGAAAAGTGAAATACATAAATAAATAAATAAATAAATAAATAAATAAATAAATAAATAAATGTAGATAGGATTGAAAAGAGGACTGGTCTGTATATATTTTGCAGATGAGGAAAACGTCCAAATCAGGCAGTGATTTGCCCACAGGAGCTGCACAGGACTCAGGGCTGGGCCTCTGCCCCCGGGCTCTGCCTTATTGATTCTCTACATCTGAGGCATCCTCCCACCTCATTCTGACCTGTTTTTATCAGTTCCACCCTCAGGAAGTGATGCAGAAGATTCCATCTGCTTCATGAAGCTTTCTTCATCTATTTGAACCCACCATGGCCTCCACTCAGCTAAAGAACAATGTTTACAGTCATTTTCATGTTGAAATAAATGCAAATTGCACTTTTCATAGGTTCATTTTATTTATGTATTCTTAGAAAAGAGTTTTGGGTGGATTTTAACACATGAAAATTCTCTCTAAAAATCCATGTGAATTTCTTAGGAATCTCGGTTCATAGATCTCACGTGTGATGTCTGTTGGGCCATAAGAAACAATAACTTTTATGGTTTAGTTAATATCCATATTTCTGGAGTTTTCTTACCACAATTTCCTACATGCCCCTTCTGTGTCTCAAAATATTGCTATTTAAGCTATTATATAAGCTGAATAAAATGAATGCACACAAGGTGATCCATTGACTTACGTTTATGCCTTCTGAAATCTATTGAAAGTAAAACCAGAAGTCATGATGAGTCAATCCTCATTCCTTTACACAGGAAAGAAGATACGGTTAGAGAAAGAAAACATAAAGAATGAGATTGGGGGAGGAGGGTGCTGGAGAGATGGCTCAGCAGTTAAGAGCACTGACTGCTCTTCCAGAGGTCATGAGTTCAATTCCCAGCAAGTGCATGATGGCTCACAATCACCTGTAATGGGACCCAATGCCCTCTTCTGATATGTCTGGACTTACACATTTCATTTGCTTTGTAGTTTTAAATCATGGAAAACAATAAGAGGAATTTGGAGTAAATCAATCAGTTAAAGAATAAAGTCAATGCTTAAAACAGGTTGTCCTCTCCTTTGCCTGTCTGGAAAAAAGAATTCATAGTGTGTAATAGTAACAGTAAGACAGCTCTTGAAAGGAAGGAGACAATAATCCCAGGGTCAGGAACAGTCACTGGAAACAGTCGCATCAGGCTAAGGTCTCTAGTACTGTGGTTTTACCCGGGTTTGCTAGATGAACAGTTCAGAGAACATAACTGATGTACCATTCTTATTCCGCTTTTGTACAGATAAGAGCACAGTGGAGATGCTAAAGGCCCATCTAGCAGTTACTGGTTAGTGATCTCATCAATCTGAAAAGATGTCTTGCTTATCTATTTTAGACAACAAGTCTATAGCCATCCATTATTGTGTACCTTACTGCACAATCTAGTGCTATCCAGCCTATTTTCATCTAGGTTCTTGGACTGTCTCTGCTTCTAGTCTCTCAGGACTATTCTCAATATTTTAAGAATATTCAGCTTTCCATCATTGTCCAGTTTATGTTTGTTATCCCATAATAATTATTAATAAAGCCCTTTTCTATAGTTTCCTCATTATGTGAATTTCATAGCTACCTTTAGGCAGCATGACCCCAACCACATTAATAACCCTTAATCCTTTGGGTGATTTTCTACTGCTTCAAAACCCAAAATTGTTTGATATGACACTGGAATTTGAACTCCTAACTATCCATAACCACGAGGTGGAAATTTTAGTTATTATTTGCTTTTGTTTACTTTACTCAGACTATTTTGTTAGCTGACATAATCCCATTGCTCAGAACTGTTCCTAACACATACTAGATGTTCAAATGTTGTTGGGGGGCCCAGCAAAATGGCTCAGTGGATAAGGCTGATGACCTGAATTATTGCATTCTCCATGATGGAAGGATAAAACTGACTCTCTTTTGAAGGCTTCATCTTAAGGTGCTACTCACACCATACAACACACATACACAGAGACAGAAGCCTATACACAATACACGCCACACACATATACTCACACCATACACACATGCCATACACACGCATCATACACATACTACACACATACACACCATACACACACAGAGAGACATACATCACACACACAACACACATACCATACATACATACATACATACATACACACATACACACACCATGCACACACATACACAACACATAAAAGAATGTATGTTGGGTGGCCGTGTCACAATCTTCCATCTGCTCTTCAGTCAGGGTACATTCCCTTCTGTTTCTTTTCACAAGGCCTTTAAAGGTATCCTTCCTTTTGTCTGGTGTGCTTTCCTCCTACTGCCCCACCCCTTCTGCCTGTCTTGTCTCCCTAATTTCCCTCAGGACCCAGCCTTAAAATCCTTCTCTCTGGGAGACCTTCCTCATCCCTCTAACTAGGCAGGCAGTGCCCTCCCTCTGTGTCTGCTCACAGCCGCCTGTGCTTCCCTAAGCTGTCAACCCCTCGCCATGCTTCCTAATCAGCAGGGTCTCCTGATTCTTTTCCCGCCACCTTGATTTACAGTAGGACAACACATACACATGCACATACACATACACATCCACACACACTCACCTGGCACATGGTCATTCATGGAGTCACTATAGGACTCCTGAATTGGAACTAATGAATAGCAAGGTGAGATGAAAAGGCAGCCCTGCCTTACTCTGTGATGGATTACGCTCAGTTCTGGAGGCTAAGTGTTAATGGGAACACACCCTACTTCCTGCCCAGAGAAAAGCAATCGTAGGCTAAGAGTGCAAACTGAAAACAGTTCAACCCAGGAAGAGAAGGGCAAAATGACATGTAAGGACTCGTGAATTTTCTACAAGAATATTAAACATGAGTTGGCAAGCCCTTGGGGAAATGAATGGTAGGAAATTGGAGGGTAACGGATACAGGCTTTTAGCAATCGGCTGCTCACAGAGCAGAGTTCCCTGTCTCCAAAGGCACTCACAGTGGAGCAGATTACAACATTGTACAGAGGAGGTGGGCTTGACTGTCTTAGCAGTGATCAACAGAAGAAAAGTAGGAAAGATTCAAGTGTCTAAATGGTTTGTCCAAATTAGAAAGGAAAATAATAAATAAATAAATAAATAAATAAATAAATAAAAGGCCCCAGTGTATACTTCGCTGAGCTAGCTGGGAACCCATCCCCACCCCCATTCTTCTTGTCCTATAGACAAGAGGGTTGAAGCAGGACAGGATGGCTAAATAAACAGCACAATAAAGACAAGGTCCTCAGTGAGAAAACCACAAAAATGCAACCGGTTGACAATGCATTCATGTTAAAAACAATAATATTTGCAAACAGATATTGGAATCAATGATCAATGACCAATAAAAAGAGAGAGGAAAGTATCCACTTTAATTCCAGGTGAAGAATTGATTTTGTTTTTCAAACCAAATAATATCTGCTAATGTTTATTTATGTCCATGAACTTAGCTGCTTATCAATTAATAACTTAAAAATGGACAAAACAAGGAAGCTAATTAAAAATTCCATGAACATAAACACTTCCAATCACTTCATATTCCCTTTTTTAAATGTTTTAGATTTATTTTTATATGAGTGTTTTTCTTACATGTATGTATGTGTACCACTTATGTGCCTGGTGCCATGGACACCAGAAGAGGGCATCAGATCCCCTGGAACTGGAGCTATGGATGGTTGTGAGCCACCTTGTAGGTTCTGGGAATTGAACCTGGGTCCTCTGCAAGAGCAATACTAGGTCCTCAAACACACTCTAATGCACTGGGCCATCTCTAGCCCTTTCATACCATTAACCTCCAAGTGTCTGCCTTCAGTGGCTCTGATGTAAGACTCTAGGTGACAGACTGATGACTCTGATCTGTGCTTTGTAGACTCTGCCGTTCTGCCGACTTAGGAAGAGAAGCCAGTCTCAGCTGCCATGTCAGAAGATGTGTCAGAGTTTTCCCAGGGGAATGGGACCTCTGTAATCTAAAATACCTTCTGAAGAATTCATGATCAGAATCAGAACAGCCCACCGTGGACAACTCTGTGATGGCCTTATGCCAGACTACCGTGCTGGCCGCATTCAAGAACTCACTCAGGAAAAGGACACTTGAGCTGGTTTATAAAGTACCTGCTAGTGTGCCCTGGGACTTCTTTACCCTCAGTGTCTTGCTAGCTGGGCTGTGATCTTGCCCCTAAGGCATAAACCTGAGATTGTAACACCTCAAATTTAATAATTCACACATTCGCCAGACAGTCTAAACATACACAAAACTGTTTTACAGCTTAAATGACCATTTTCAACTGCCAGACCCCAACACACACACACACACACACACACACAGAGAGAGAGAGAGAGAGAGAGAGAGAGAGAGAGAGAGAGAATTGTCTAATCCAAATATAGAAAGTTTTCATTTTCTAGTTAGAAAACAGAGCAAGAGATAAAATATTCCAAGCCTGTTCTACAATTTAAAGGGCTTGGTTTTTCAAAACAGATTGACTTGCCTTCACAAAGTTTCCAAAGACTTTGCACTGGGTGCTGGAGAGATGTCTCAGCAGTTAAGATGGCTTTGCTCTTCCAGAGGTCCTGAGTTCAATTCCCAGCAACCACATGGTGGCTCACAACCATCTGTAATGGGATCCAATGCCCTCTTCTGGTGTGTCTGAAGACAGCTTCAGTGTACTCACATACATTAAATAAATAAATCTTAAAAGACTCTGCACTGAAGTCAGAGAGCATCTGTGAGGACCACAGCTTCCCTTCTCACTCTGCCCATAGTCACCGTTACCCACTGGGAGCTGTGGGAGGCAGGCTGTCAGTGCGGTCTGATGATTGCCCATAAAGAATCAGCCTTGAAGATCCACAGCGTTGGAGGTTGTTCAAGTGCCACTTTCTCAGTAAAGAAGGATTTGCCAGCTAGTAAAATAATGACATGTGTCAGTCAGGCATTGGAGCACTTTAAATCAGGAAGAATCAGATAGGCAGCGAACAGGCAGTGAGGGCATGAAGTATGCATGCTCCTGGTAGCTCTTCATGAAGACAGCACAGATTGGCAGGGAAGAGAGATCTAGGTTCCATAGCTCGACATGTCCCTGAGCTGTGGAAAGCTCCCCTCTAGAGAATCTCTCTCTAGTCTCCTATAAACATTAGATGAGGAGCTTCCTGTCTAGCAATGACTCACTAGACCTAATTACTGCCAATGTGCATCTTACAAAATCAAGAGAAAGAGAAGAGCAACTCTGGAAGCAATTAGGGCATGTGGCTTGGTGGCTACATCTGGAGGAGACCCAAGTCAGACATGTCCTTGTGGGGATAGCTGTGAGTCTGTCTCCACCCTTGTGCTAACCTGAGCACATAGGTTAGACTGAACGTTAACTTCCTCGTGTGTGTAGTCAGCCAGGCATTTAGATCATCTGTCAGCTGACTGATCCGTGATTTCGTTACTCTTTATGACAGTACCATTAACTTTATGAATTGAATGCCTGAAGATTCCAGAGTCAAAGCATGTCAGATAACTCGAACCTACCATCTAACAACAAACAGAAAACCAAAACGTTCTGACACGGCTGACACGACTTTCTGCTCATTGTCAACAAAGTCCAGAAAAGTAGTCACCTTACTGACTGTGAGAAATGATTCCAACAGCCCCCTTCCTCTTCACTTTTTGTGGATTGAAAATCCCATGTCTTTTCCCCAGACATAGCTACCGTTTAGTGGGAGAGGGGAAAAAAACGGGGCCAGGAAATGGATAGTACCGAGGGGAGGGGAACATGCTTGGAACATACCTCCAGTGTAAAAGGGAAAAGGCTATAGCTCCTTACATTAGATGGAGAATGTAGTCACCTATGTCTCCTAGATTTACTAGCTTTCCAGTGGATGGAACAGGACCATCGTGGAGGAAAACTGCTGTAATAGTTACAAACTCACCAGCCGTAACCATGGCTCCCGACTTACTCAGACTTTCTCAGATCTCTGCTTGTGGTGCTACGAGAAAAAAATCTGTATCAACATCTAGAAGCCCAAGGAGACCTGATAGGAACTGGTTCAGATCTCTGCCTCACCTTATTCCTCCCACATCGACTACCTTCCTGTTTATAGTTTCTTTTCTTGCTCAAATTTTACGAAGGATAAATAAATCTGGATCCATTGTCTCTGCATCCTATCCCAGGGGAAAGTTGTTTTGATTCACACTCTACTTTTATATTTTCTACTATCACTCAGACTAGAGCTACAAGGATGAGCACGAGAGAAAATGCCCCACCCTTACCCTGCATACAAGCTAATTGGGAAGACGGACCTCTGCCATCCTTTCTTACCATTGCCTATGTGACATTTTTCTGTGGGATTCTCTCGGCCCTCTTGCCTCCTTAGGAACCAGATATTTCACTTCTCCAATCAAGTGGTTCTTCCTCTGTGAATTCTTCTACTCCCCACAGGGACTTGTTTTCCCAGTGTTCCTCTGCCACCAGTGTCCACGCAGCCTGCTGGTGGTCAGGGTCTTACTAGTGGTTGAGTTTGTTTTCCTCTATATATGCACTAAAGCAGCACATCCTGCAACAGAAACATGACTGTCTGCTTGCTTGCTTGCTTGCTTGCTTGCTTGCTTGCTTGCTTGCTTGCTCTGTAGGTTCAGTGCCCAAAATAACACTGTTCCTAATACTTAGCTAACGAGTATGTGTTATCTACTTCTCAAACAAAATGCCCTGTCCATTAACCAGATCACACTGAAGCTCTCAATCTTTGTTTCAGCCTGATCTCTTCCCCGTTCCATCAATGTCTAAACTACAGACTTTCTCATCTTTCTAACTCCATGTTGCAGCCTCAGCTCTGTCCTTGTCTTTTCTCTCATGGCCTATAACTTGACCTATAAATTGCTCATCAATTTTAGTTCTCTAGAAGTGGTTTTCTAAAGCACAGTCCTGATTGTGTGACTCCCATCTGGACATGGGTCCACATAATTTCTTCAGTTTGTAGCTTCTATGGCCACATCATTTCTTCAGCCTCTATGGACACATCATTTCTTCAGCCTCCATGGCTGCCTGATCCCAGCAACTATTTATTCATCTCACCTCTGAAGCACAAACTGGTTTAGGTCACATTTGTTCATGGTTCCCTCTGCACATGCTGTTCACCCTACCTGGAATGTCACCAGCAGTCTGCTCCCTCTCCTCCCAAACACATATAAACACTCACAGCACATACGTGCCTTATCCTGGCCCCCACAAATGTCAGCTTGTTGTTGAAGCTTTCCCCAAGTCTAGCAGAGTTCACTTGTTCCCTTCACACTATGCCCATATTATTTTGGTTTGATCCACAAAATTTTACTTACATAAATAGATTTGAATCTCCTATAATGGTACAAACTCATTGGTTGGTGTCCATGACATATCTTATTCATCTTTCTAATGGACACACATTATACAGTACTGACACAAAGCAGAATCTTACTATTTCCAACATCAAGTCTGCACACCTGAAACATTCAAGAGAAGACACAAAACACTTAACCAGCCTGGGTGCTGGGGCACTGGCTGGCCCACAGACAGAAGGGCATACTAGACAATCACTTGAAGACTGTTTTCCAGGGGTAATTCTCACAGCACTACTGTACTTCTGCAGTAAGTCCATCAAGGTGCTAGGTGTTGTTGAAATTACTAATCAGCCATCTATTCACTTTCACAGAGAGCTGAAGGAAAAGCAGCTCAGAAAAAAAGACTTGCCCAGGTTCCCACATGTCCAAGAGCATCCCACTGACATAAGGAGCCTGCGCAGCAGGAAACGTGAGTTTGCTTTTGGTATGAACACAAGCAAGCCACTGCCCTTCAGTGAACCTACAACAAACGCATGTGCAGAAACAAATGTTTCCCCCTGCAGTACAAGACAGATCTGGTTCTGCTGAGATTCAGCCTTTAAAGTGTAAAGTAAGTTTACCCCCAAACCAGCAAGAATCTGATTGTTATCACAACTGAAGCTGCAAATACACCCTGCAGGAAGGAGAGTGATCCCAGAAGCAAGGAAGAAAATTCTAATTAGGCCCTCACATCACTGGTTGTTCTGCAGAATCTAAAACAACATATGGGTAGCCTTCTCTAATGATCCAGCGATTGTCTAGTTACTGTGTTTGAACTAGCTGCCAACTTGGCTGTCTGCTGCTTTCTCTGAAGTACTGGCCTCACTGACCTCCTGAGCTGGCCTTGTCACCTCCTCTTTCCTCCCCTCATCCTCTGCCATTTATAGCTGAGCTTAACCCGGATTCTCTCATCCCACTAGCTTCCTCCCCTACAGATTATAAGTGACACGGTGTTATTGGCCTATAATTATCTTCCTCAGCTTCTCAAAAACATACACTTATTAGAAAAGGTGAGCTCACTTGAACAACTTAACAAGTAAACATAGCATTAGATGCTAATCCAAAACATAAAACAAATATGTATGAATTTATATGGATACAAGTAATTAGTGAGTAATGGAGAAAAGGGAGCAAATATTCCTTACATGAACATGCAATTATTAAAGGTGAGTGAATAGGGAAAATTAAAAATTACTATTATAATATCATCACCGTAACAATTGTCTCAAGAAAAAACTACTGGAAAAGTCATAGGTAGACAAAAGTTTCAAGAGGAATAAGACAGGTGCATAGCCTCAAAAATATCTCCTTCCGGATTTGCCAGTTTGGTGCTTTAATACATGCCCAGGCTAGGATGTAAACGCTGAAGTAGGAATCTTCAGTAAGAATTCAATTTATACATGCCAAACCTCCTTTGGTAGATCTCCCTCCAGGACATGAACTCAACTTCCCTCCTTTTAAAAGCCCAACTAAACCGAATGGTGTCACTCCTAAGGAATGATCATGGAAAGGAAAGATAGTCACTTTACAGGGACACACCTAGTGACCCATGTGTTCCAAGCTAAAGCACCCATAACTAGCTGCATGGACATTATGAACCTTCATCTAAGGTGTGAAGAAAAGTACACTTCTGTGGTAGTCTCTCCAAAGCTACAGCCTCAGATAGTTCTGGACCCGATAACAGATAGACCTTGGAAACACCTTACCAAACATCTTGCCATTAGTCTTTAAAAGCAATAATGCCATAAAAAACTATGAAAGATAGAGAAATCACACAAACTAGACTTCACTGAGGACATGTGAAAACTGAGTTTAACACAGGAACCTGGGTTGGATGTTCAACAGAACAGAAAAGGGATGCTAACAGAAACTCCAGGACAGTCTGAAAAATCTATAATTGATGGTAAAATGTCAATATACTGTGGTTATGTTAACTTATTAAGTTAATTTTTCTTGATTCTTGAGTGCTTCATACATGTATAAAACAAAATATGATCTTGAAATATGATCACTAACATATCCACTCCCATTTCTGTCTCCAATTTCCCCTGTACAGTCTCAAAAATGTCTTTTACTAACATCATGTCCTTTTTTTTTTTTTTGGAGGGGGTAACCCACTAAGTCAAGTTAACTGTCAGTATGTGCATGGGTGTGGTACTATCCACTGGGGTACAGGAAACCTACTAGTGAGAACACCTGCAAAAAAAAAAAAATCCTCCCTCTCTTAAGAGCTACCAACGGCCAATAACTCTTCAGTAAGGTTTAAGGACTAGAGATATCCTATTTCCTCATCTATGCTAGAATTTTGATTGACTTGACCTTGTATAGATATTGTGCAGGTCGAGGTTATGTTGGACTCTAACACAAGAGAAAGCTTGATAAAGAATAGATAGATAGATAGATAGATAGATAGATAGATAGATAGATGATAGATAGATAGATAGATAGATGATAGATAGATGATAGAGATGATACATAAATAGATGATAAATGATAGATTATAGATAGATATACATAGGTGATAAACGATAGATGATTGATAGATTAGATACATAGATGATAGATGTTAGGTGGTAGATATATAAATGATAGATTGATAGATATGAATATAGTCTGTAATATTTTTGCAACTCTTTGGTAAATAAAAATGTTTTAAAAGAGTTTCTAACATCCACTTTGCCCTGCTCTGTTTCTTTGATACATTGTATATTTTGTATCTTTAAAATGAGCATGTTTCCCTGAAAAACATCAGAAACTTTTTTATTTTTAGAGACCATCTTTTTAGAGAAGTCTCTCCTCAGGAAAGCGAATAGTGTCTTATGTTGAACTTCTTCCAGATTCCTCATCCAAAACTCCAGTGAAGCACTCCTCCAGCTTACTTTGTATTTGGCATGTATCTCTCTTTTTGGCAGCTCTACAAAGGCAAACGCTCTTTAAATCCCATCCACATTTAGAATCCAGTGCTCACCAGCTGAGTTATTGTTACAAAAGAAGCCCCCATCCATCTAAGGCTAGACCCTGAGCCAACTCTGGTTTTGAGACCAGCCTGCCAGCTGTTGTTTCTCCAGATCTCCCCTGCACCTGGAAGCTCAGCAGGTATCTACCCTGATAGAAGCTTACAGCAGAGCTCTGGGGCCAGTCAGCCCCAGAATGATTTATTCAGAACTTTACCAACCCTGGTCACCATTAAAAGCACAGCCTGCTTGATCACTGGGGCTTGCTCAGTGGCAGTCTCATGCTGGTCCAGGCATCTTTGCACCTGCCCTTCATCCTAGTCTTCCCCTCCTGCTGTTCCCTGGGAGCCCTACCCATGGTCCCAGCTTCTAAGTTAACAAGTTCACCTACAACCAGTATTTGCTCCCTTCACCACCAAGCTTTCTGAAATCCAAGCTTTCCTCCAACTTTGAGACCTTTCAGACCAGAACACACCTGGAGTAAACTGTTCTGTTCTCGGCTCCCTGCATTTGTTCATGTCCCCAACACACAGATGGAGAGCAAACACAGAGGGAAATATAAAGGAAACAAAATATATCTAAATTATTTTAGACCCCAAACTTCATCCTTGATAAGGAAAACAAACAACAAAACAACAACAAAAACAAACAAAAGCAACAAGACGGGGAGGGTTTCTTTTTAACCAGGAGACAGAGATTCCTGGCATCCTATGGTGAACACATCAATCCCAGGACTTGCACACAAACAGGGATTCTGAATTCTAAATCAAGAAAGTATAAGGTGTGGCAAAGATCAGGTGCTGGCTATAACTTTTGTTAGTTGATGTACTTCTACACTGTGTACTTGGAAATTTGTCCCAGAGCTTCTGTAAAATGGCTTCCCGTGGAAGCACGGTACTTGATGCGTAGGAGGCTACAGTGCTCTCTGGTGTCCTGGAGGCTACAGTGCTCTCTGCTGTCCCGGGGAGCTACAGTGTTCTCTGGTGCCTGGTTTCCATTCTGTAGGAAGCTCTTGTGCAGATGTGGTCTTGGGTCACCTGGAAGTACTGAAAGTCCACTTCTCCAAGCCTTGACTAAAGCACAGCTGGTACTTGTTTTGAATGTGCAAACATTTACCATCTTTCAAAAAAAGTAACTAATTGGTTGCAAAACTGAATACAAGGGGAAATGCAAAATAGAACCTGTGGCTAGGGTGACCAGGATGTGCATTATACAAAATCACCATTTGTAAGGTACCACAGATTTGCATATTTATCCGTGAAGTTCAGCAGAAGGTTGCAGGAACATGCATTGTTCTAATAAGATCAGCCAATTAGGGCAGTTTCCAGAGATAGTAGGGAAGTGTTTGGAGGAAGAAATGTCTTTTTCTAATTTTTATCACAGTAGCACATGAACTAGCAGCAGCCATGACTAATAACCCACTGCAAGGCTATTTTCTGTTCACTCTTTGTGATTTGATTTTTTTTTTTTTAATGTTATTTAACCAGAGTCTTGTTATGTAGCCCAGGCTGGACTCAAATTTGTAATCCTCTCCAGCTCTGTATCACCAAGCCTAATCTACTCTCTGAATTCTTATACATTATTCTGCAGTAAGACCACACAAACACCCCTAAGCTTTTAACAATTTCCCTAAGAGTTTCTGCAAATATCATCTCAGCTCAGATAAACATTTATCACCTCAAAAAAAAAAAAAACAGCAATAACATGCAAAGTAATAACTGAGCTAAAACAGTACATTAAAACGTCATGGCCTATTCTAACCTGCAGACCACTTTCTAAGTGTGTACAGTTTCAATCTTCCTGCATTACAACAGCTCCTTGACCTGGTTTCTCCAGCAAAAAAAAAAAAAAATCCAATTACATTACACAGCAATGCTAAAACATTGCCCTCAATTTATAAAGAAAGAAATTAATTTGCTCTCATCCTCTAAAATGAGTTAATTTGTATTAGTCGCATATTAGAAACTTTTCAGTAATATTAAATATGTCAACAAATATTTCTTAGAAATAATAACTATATAAAGTCCCTATCATTTAGGAGTTAGAGATACATGATTATTTATGTATTTATTTGTGTATTTATGTATTTATTTACTTAAAATACATGCTTTTCATCAAGAACCTTACACATCAATGGAAAAGAAAAATATGTAAACACATAATGATAATACAGTGTACCATAACCCTCACTAGAAACAAGAGTTAGATTCAAGCATAAAAGTGGAGAAGAAAGGAGGAAAGAGAGAGGGAGTCAACTATGTGTGAAGCATCAAAATCTTTCCTAGGAGGGGGCCCCTTGGCCTAGTCTTGGGAGCCGAGTAAGAATTAGCAGGAAGACAAAGCTAAGGTGTCAGAAGCCTATATAGAGATTCTGGGTGTGAAAAAATAAAAGACGTGCAGGAAGGGGCACATGTATATTGTCAAAGTCAGTTGTGTCAGCAAAGAGCAGAGGAGGGTGGCGGGAGCGGAGGCCATTGCCTGTGGATAAGCTTCTCACAACATGCGAGGAACTCTCGATTGCAATCTGCAGGCAGGAGGGTAGCCACTGAATGTCTTAGGAGAGGTTCTTCTTAGGTTTAGAACAGAATAGCTTCTCAGAATGGCCATCCCAGAGCTTTGAGGAAGGTGTATGGAAGAGGGCCATACCAGGAGTTAGTTGTGGAACAGAGAGGGCATGAGAAATGCCAGGAGAAAGAAGTGTAGGGTGACTGTCTGAGGACATTCAAGGGATGGTCCCTGGCATCCAGGCTCAGGACAAAGCTGAGTCCTGGGGATATGTGTGGCAATAATAAATGCTGGCATAAATGACAGTTCAATGCAGAGGTGGAGGCAGGGACACCGTGATGGGGTCCTAATGGCTTTGTGGATAGAATTCAAAAGGTTGGAAAACTTAAATGAGAGAAAAATTACAACCTCATGGTCACTAACTGAATTTCTCTCAAATAATTTCAATTATAAACACAGAGAATATACCCCACAAGTATTAGCAATGCCTCTGATCACAAGAATAAATCACATCACTGTTCTTAAGCATATCTCAGAGTACATTTATCCTAATCACTGCTTAAAATTATAGTAGTTATTAGGGTTACAACTGGATCTTATCATTCAGTGTAATTAATTTTAAAAGAAAAACAACAGCAAGGTATGATGCTAACCTCTGTAACCCTAGAGCTTGTGGGTAAAGGTTGAAAGAACATTCAAGGCCAGTTGGTTGCATAGCAAGATCCTGTCTCAAAACAAACAACAGAAACAATATTAAAAATCATCTGAACATATTTTAACCAGTCATCATGACTCAAGCTGTAATCCTAGCTCTCGGGAAGATGGCAGTGAATTTGAGACTAGCCTGGGCTATATTGTGAGTTCCAAGTCATTCTGGACCCAGACTGTGTAAAAAATACAACACAAAATTAAAACAAAAGCATTCATTGGTGTGTCACAATTTTCAGAAGTATTTTTACAGTTACTTATTAGTAGTATCATTCTGTGTATTTGGTTCAATGCATTTAGAAACATTATCTAGAAGAGGATCCAAGAGGCTTCCCTCTCCTGCCAGAAGGTCTGTGGCGCAATTCAAAACACCCAAGTTAGTGTGAGAACAAAACCATCAGAAAATTTAGGACTCGAAGAAACCATGTGAAGAAGTAAGAGAGAGAGAGGGCCAGGACAGTGCCTCGGCAGGAAATTACGAGGACAGAAACTGGTGAAGGCAGAACTGTGGTGTTAGAAAATGCATCACACAAAGACTGGCATGTCTCCTTTAACTTACCAGTTAGGTTGAGAATCCATTTAAGAGTTCTTCTCTAAGCAACAGAGCTAACAGATGCAAAAACACAGGTTGAAGGAATAGGAAGCAGCCCAGCCTCCAAGGGAAGGATGGAAGCAATCCATAGAAATGACAAGAAAAGACTGTCAAGGCTGGAGGTAAACAGGTAGCAGGAAAGAACTGCCTTGGTGTCACTCCTCAGACTCTCTGGCTTGGTCTAACTTAGGACTTGTGTCCATTGCAGGTTTCTTGAACTGAAATGACAGTTGCAGGAAGATCCACTAATGCATAAGGCAGCTCCTAAGATACAGAGGGACACCAGGATGGCAAAGGATGCACGGTAAGTAAAAGCAAATGTCCACTTAGCAGTCTCCCCAGTGACCACAGTGAGCGCAGTCTTCACGCACCCTGCTCCAGATCCCTACTGTGTAGGAGCCGGCTTAGCGAACAGCAGAGCGTCCTACTCTGCCAGAAAGCATGGCTGTTAGAAATGAGAACTGGGAAGACAATAAGAAAGGCAGAATCAGGGGTCAGGCTTTGGTTGTTTCTAGAGAGAAGAAGGCAAGAGGAAAATTTTAAGACACAGATGAGCCTGGGAGAAATGGGCTCAATCTGTTCAGAAATAAATTACTATTCCCACTTACCATGCCAGGCATTTACTGCATCAGACATCAGTCTAAACACCCGCATTATCGTTTGATACTGGGATTTATTAAAATAACCATCTATAACCCACAGGCAAGGGAATTAAAAATTAGCAAGTTTTGGGGCCTGTGCTGCCACATAGGCAGCACAGTGATGTCCAGATCCATACTGCCTCTTAGGGTCATGTCTGGGTCCCGTGGTCCTACTGCAGCCGTTGTCTGTGTTGATGTTTGTGGCCCGTATTACCACCCAAGACCACTTGGATGTCCATGCTCTATGTCCATGGGCCGTGCTACTACTGGGGGCCGTAATGATCTGAGTGGCCTATGCTTGCCATGTTGATGTCCTTGGGTCCAGGCTGCCTCTGAGGGCCTATCTGGGTCTGAAGTCCTTCCGCATCCGTGTTAGTCATCTGTGCTGTCACCAGAAATCATGTGGAAGCCTCTGTGCTCTCGCTGACTGCGAAGAGCAAGGAAGCTACTTTTGCAATGAGATCGATGACTGCAGATACACAGTTGAGAAAGAGGGACAGGGAAAGTTTCTGTGGTAACCATAACCCACCCCAGAAGAGAGTAACAGCCTAAACAGGAAGCCATCGAAGAAAACCCTTTAAAAGTGTGATAAGGATGCCAAGCGCAGCTCTCCACAGCTGCTGGCTTTGGGAAGCAAAGGCTTTTGGAAGGGGAAGGCTCAGATCTATTAAGGGCCAGGCCATTGAGAATTTGATCATGCTCCAGAGAGTATATAGACAATCAAATTTGACTTGTTTTTTTTTTAATATTTAATTTTAAATTTCATATTGTGGGGGAGAGGGAGGTCACAAGGGTTAGGGGATGAACATGGACAGTCTGGGAAAGTGAGTATGATCTGGGTACATGATGTGAAATTCCAGAAGAATCAATAAAAAAATACTATGTTGAAGAAAAAAATCAGCAAGTTTTAAGCAAATTATTTAAGAACACAAAGCAGCGGTGGGTGAGCAAGAAGGATGCCCCTGTCTTTCTGATTTCTAGGCTATTTTGACAACTTTTTACCTATTTGTATAAGGCCCAGCACTACAGAGAAGTGTTCTAGCTTGCTGGTTTGTACAAGAGGGATGAGCTATAGCAGAGGTTTCTATCACTTAGCTTCTTTTTTTTTTTTTTTCTACAGAGAAGTACCAGTCATTGGTTGAGAAATAGCAGTTGAGAATGGCAGAGCCCTGGCCTCAAAAGTCTGTCAAGGTTGGACATGCTGCTTGGACAAATGAGTCTAATTCAGGTCCCGGATGCAGCTGTCATGAAGACCAGTAGGGGTAACGAAAGCCAGCCGTGTGGTGCCTCATGCCTGTGTACCCAGCTCTCAGGAGGATGAGACAGGAGGTTCACAGCCATGTGTTCAAGGCCAGCCTGTGTTATACACTGAGTTTGAGACCTAGGCTACAGAGTGAGCCCCAAAACACCAGGGAAGAAGAAAAGTAAACAAAATCTGAAATTATTCTAATTTGTGATTTCTATGGTCCTAAGCAGAGATAAACAAAGGTTACAGTTTTCATCCTACCTAAGCTAGGTTTACTAAATGTTATTAAGTATTCAATTTCTACCAGTAACCATTTAAGCTAGGATCCATCTACAAAGTTAAATATAGCCAGCTATTGATAATTTTTCTATTTCTGCTTTTCTAAATTATTAATACATTTCTTCTCCTCTTTGCTTCTAAAAGAGTATACTGTTACCAAATACTATTTTTAAAGCACTTAGAGATAATAATTTTGTGTAAGGAGTTAAAAATTTAGAAATTCTAAAAGATTATTTTAGTCTTCTAGTCTGGAAGAAGAAATAAAAAATATTTAGTACCTATAAAAAAATCATCTAAAAGACTTAAAATGAAAACACAGACTTGACGGTTTAAATGCTCTCACAAACATTTAAACGTGATCTGGAAAATCGTTTCTCTGTCCTGAAGTTAAAGCTCTGATTCACGGTTTGGTAGATAAAAATAAAGATTTATTTCACTATGTGCTTTCCAACTACCGGTCTGTACATCACAGAAAATGTCTGGAAGAATGTGTAGCAAACCCTCAAGCCATTTGTCCATGAGATCGGTAGCCAGTAGGCTGATGGTTCATCTCGGAGAAGGAAATTTTCAGCTTTAATTTTCTGTAATATTCTGTTATTTTAATCTAAGCCTATATCGCCTTTTATTACTCCATCCATTGAAGAAACTTTTCTTTTTAGAATAATTTTATATTTGAGGAAAAACTTTACAAAGTGCAAAAGTTTTAAAAAGTTTTTACAAAGTTAAAATTTTTAGTTTCCCTAAACCTCCTCACTGTAATAGCTGCTGTTATTAACACAGCGTGTTATGGACCACCATGCGGTGGTAACGCTATACATCTAATCTCAGCATGGGTCTGTCAGCCTCTAGGCTTGCCTTTCAGCAGTGTTTGCGTCAGTGTCCTCTTTCCTAGGACACAGCTGAGCGCACCTCACTGCACTGGCCGCCCTGTCTCCTTGGTCTCTTGTTATCAGGAACATTAGGCTTTCCTTATTTTTTCATGGCCTTGACAGACTTAAGGGATATAGGCCATTTATCAGAGAGAATGTGTCGTCTTAACTTTACTGATGCTTTCTTGAAATCCAAAAGGTATGAAGAAGAAAGCAGAGCGGCCCACACTGTAATTCCAATACTTGAAAGGCTGAAGCAGGAGGATTGGTGGTTTAAGGTCACCCTCAGCTACATTGTAGGTTTGATACCAGTGTGGAGTACATGAAAACTCACATCACAAATGTGATTATAAGTTTAGAAGGAAGAACATCACAAAGATGACCGCATCACACTCTAGATGCAGATAGTCACACATCACTAGTGACATGAACTTCTTTGTTTGGTTAAGATCACATCTGCACATTTCTCTGTTGTAAAGCTACTATATCCTCACTTCCTTACCCAGTCCATTGAAAATGAAACCTCTAAATCTAGCCCACCCACCCCCACCCCAAGGTGGGTTAACTTCTTCCTTCTGAAGATGGGAACACTAACATATATAATCTGGAGTTATTCTGTCATGAAGGTTTGTTTCTTCTGCTTATCTCTGTATTAAATCACTGTTTCTCATCCAGGACACACTCATGTTTATTCATTTTTTTGTTCTTCAATTATAACTCAATGCTATATATCATCTATCAGACCTGGGCAATAGAAACCATTTTAGTTGGGTGTCTTTAATTTAGTCTTCCCTTTGAAATACCCATCTTTTTGTTGTTGTTGTTGTTTTTAATGTTTTCTTTTTCAAATTACAAAATAGCTATGTTTAGTTTGAGTTTTTCTTGGTACTGGCTCCATGATTAGCCATTTCTGCAAAATGTCTTTAATCTGTTTATTGAAGAATTGTACAAGGACTCCACAGTCTAGCTGGTTTATGTCTTCAACTAGCTTTTAACAAGTGTTGAGGGTTTGAGTGCGTATGTAGCAATGCTGAACATAGAGCCTTGCTCAGATAATCACTCAGCAAGTAGAAGTCCTTACTGTTGCTATTGCTACTGCTTTACATGCTTACAATAAATATGTATGTTTCAAATCCTAATCCCAAATGACATCCCGCTGGCATGGCACCAAGCCTTCATATGTCTACAGGGATTTCTTCACTTTGGAGGCTGAAGACCACATAAACTTAAGGAATGGAAATCCCTCCATTTTTACCTCAGGAGCCTGCAGTCATGGGCCATAAGCTACAAAATCAAAGACCTCTGTGGGAAAGTTCTTCTCTGATTTTCAAGTCTAAATGAAACATTTTGAAGAGCACTAAGAAAGGAAGCAAAACACACCAAAACAAAAAACCAAGCACTCACACATACAAGTCAAACTCGCATAAGGTCTAGAAGGTACACTCTTGAATCTGCCCAAAGTAGTTGTTGCTGTAAAATGCTGTGATGTCATCTTTTGGGAAATGGATACTGTCTTACAGATATATAAAAACACCTTCAAGTGAGTCCTAGTTCCTGAAACACAATGTCACTGTTTTTACATGTTAATGGTATACAAATAGATAACTCCACTCATGACTTAAACACGAAAGGAAAAGCTCTAAGAAAGGAATATGAAGGGGTTCTCTCCCTCAAACACTCTGGTCATGAGAGGAGCTGCCAGGAATCTTCTGAAACAAGATCAGATGTGAATCCTGGAGGATCTGTGAGCAGGATGTTGGAACCAACGATCAAGCCTTGGGAATGAGAAAAGGGTTGAATAAAGGACACAGGAGCACTTACAGCTGTCAAAGAATTATCTGGACTCGGTTATGTTGCTGGGTAAGAGACAGCGTGAAAAACTCATCCCAGTCTAAGTTAGGGGTCTTTGCTGAGATGGCGTCACACGAATGTCTTACAGCCCCTGAAAGATGTAGCCCAATTTTGCTTCAGGAAAGAATTACAAAAACCTAGGCAAGCATAGCCACCCTTGAGAAATTTAAATAATTCTGGTAGGAATTATCCATCTTCTGGGGAAAGACATACTGAAGAGACCAGGTGAACAGAAGACACAGTTTCAATATGTTAAAATAAAATTACAGGTATTTATTTATTTATTTATTTATTTATTTATTTATGGGGAATGTGCCGTGTGTGCTACAGCTTGCATGGGTGAAGGTTAGAGAACAACTTGTGAGATTTTGTTTTTTTCTACCGTGTGGGCTCTAGGGATCAGGCTAAGGTTGACCTGGAGGATTAGCAGCAGTGCCTTTACCCACTGAACCGTCTCGCCATCCCAGATTCCTTAACTTTTAATGTTCAAATATTAATATTAACTAAACTTTGAAGTGTATTAAAATGACATCAGTGGGCAGAGTGTTTGGGTTCCAGCTCTGTCCCAGAAGTGAGTGTAGGATCAAATGTTTCGGTATTATAAAAACAACATGCAGATGACAGTAGCTTAGGTTGACTTATTAATCCACCTTTCATCAGATGAGGGACAGGTGAAATTAGAACACTGTAATGGCTCTCGTTTGGTAAGAGGTGGGTAAGAAACTTAACCTTGTTTGACAAGATCTATCATTTACTTTAAAATAATTTGACATCATGTGATATGTATGCCAATTAAATAGTTTCACTTCAAGGCAAACACTAACAGTTAGACATGTTTTTTATTTGTTGAATTACATATATCTAAGACATGTGGGCTAGCTAAAATAGTTTGAAAAAAAAAAACACTTGCAAGAACAAAGAATAAGAATTCTCTGAAGTCTTAACTGGCAGCACCTTTTAGTGATGCCTTTATCTCTGTGTCTAGGAACACCAGGTTAGAAAGATTTCTGATGGCAAGATGTATATTAAAAGATGCAAATCCCTACCACAAGTAACGTTGTTAACATACAGTTGGAACACCTAAAAGAAAATGGGCAGGCATGGTGTCTGACGCGTCTGATCACAATACTTGGGAGGCTAAAGCAGCAGGATTGCTGGGAGTTTCTAAATAGAGACCCTGTATTTAGAAGAAACTAGACGTGAAAGTTCCTCAAGCCTACCAAACAGGTGGATGACGGAATATTTGATGCCTACTTTGCTAATGAATGCTAGTCTTCTAAATACCTCTATGGATGGCAGGCTGTAATCTGAAAATCTTTCCAGAAAATATAGTGCCCTAACTATGTATATGTTACCTCTGTGTCTGCTTGTGTCCTCAATGTCCTCGATGCCGTGTTTAAAACTGCAAGGCTAATTGTGTTTAAGTATACTATAGGCTTTGACCTGTGTTAGAGAATAAACTCATAGTTTTACATGTGGGCTTTTCCTTGACAATATTTTGAGCTTTAACTTGGATTTTTATTATCCACTGGGCTCCAATTTTTTTGGTATGGAAACATTTTTCTAAAGCTAGAAGCAAATATATAAGATATTTATAATAATATATAAATAATCTTTTTTAAATAGCAATTGCATGAACAGCCTTTCTATAGCCTACCCAAGCCAAATCTCAAACACTCTACACACTCATTATCCTCATATACTTTTATAATTGTTACATAACATGGAAAGCACCTGTACTTAGCAATATTCTACATTCAAAGGAACTTAGGTCAGATTTACTACCTGATTAAACCCTGAAGCCCAATTAACTACACACTCATGTATTTCCCAATTACACTTTATAGTTAGTAGAATTAGTTAGACGGGTTTATAATTTTTCTGACTTTCCTATCACTACTTTGCTACAAACATTGTACACAATCATAGTCACTAAGCAGATGTCAACAATAATGCATGCTAAAATTTGATCACTGTTCTATGAAGGAACTAAACAGAATCCCTTGATCTTTTAATCCTCTACATATCTTGAAAGTGTCTGAAACACTATATCCACAGTGTCAAGACAGTGTACAGGTGGATCGTGGGACATTGCCTTACGAAACAGGCATGAAGTCAGTTATTAGAACAGCCTTCAGGCTCTGTGCGCAGCAGAAAAGACCCAGAATATGGAGAGATAGTCAAATTGCACCTGCCCTGAGTTCCACACAGGCCACTGGGAGTACCATAGCCAGATTCCTTGCAGAATAAAGAGCAAGCAAAGTTGCGGTTGTCAACAGCACTGGCAACTGTTTGGGGATTCAGTGCACGTGTTTACAAGCTCAGTGTGAATAAGTAGCAACATAAAATAAAAGAATTATTGCTTTATAAATTCAGAAGTTACAGGGACAGTGTTGGAGGAATGAGAAAAGATTTTTAAAGGGACCTGGGACGTATAGGATACGACGCCAGGCTGAATTCATAAGTGTAATTCCTACTTGTCTCCCCAGCTCTTTACTTTGTTAAGTTAGTTGTGTGATGCCATTTCCTGCCTAGCTGGCACAAACAGAAGATGCTGGTACAGGAGTCTGACCAATAATAACCCACAGGTTTAGAACTGAAACAAAAATTGTTCTAAAATGAGGACAGGGCAGAGGCAAGCTATAAATATTTCAGTCTCTACTGATCACTGCTGGGCATTTCCTGCACCCCCTCCCCACCCAAGCACTATGCTAAGAGTTGGTAAGCATTGTTTCCAAGCTTTACAGTAGCTTACAAAGCAGCTCATATAAGGAAAAGCAGGGCCTAGGAAGGCTGGGTAGGTAGCTAGCAGTTGGTGAGACTAACCTCTAAACTCAGAAACTTAAGCTCACCAGTGTCCCATCTGCTTTCTTCAAAGAAGCCAGTCTTCTGACTCCTCAAAGAGGAAGGATACTGTTTAACTCTATTGTAAACCTTGCTGGAGGCAGCTGTATGTTCCCAGCATTGAGTCAGGGTGTATGTAGTAACCACACACGAACTTTGAGGACACTTTGACCAGATAAAGTGTTAGTTCAAATTTAAAATGTAACAATGATTTAGGGCAATATCTGTTTCCTACACTCCCATCCAGCCTTCGTATTATACATACTGTCCCCGTGTCAGCATGACAGTGCGGGGAGCTACACTTGGTCATGAAGTTGTCCTGGACACACTGTAGCCAAGTGGGAAAAGGTTCAGAGGTAATTAGAAAAATTATGGAGACAAGAGAGAGTTCCATGAGATACTACCTAATTGTATCCAGTCTGTGGTTTCCACAAAGGGAAGCTGGGAGATGGGAGAGCCCAACGTAATCTACTACACAAGGTTTAGGTGAGGGAAAAGATCACAGAGTGCTGACACGACTCCTAACATCCTCCTGGGGAGAAAGACAGCGGACAATGCTTTCTCCAGAGAGGAAATGCAAAAAGAATGGCTTTAGAATGGATGACATTTGAGGTATTCAGAAGAGTCGTATCCAGAAAGTTCAGAAGACATCAAACAACTGAAGAAGTATAAATCTGACCCTAAGAAAAATTACCTGAGGCTAGAAATCTGAATTCATGACTAGTCAGCTCTCTCCTCTATACTAGTCATCAACAAACACGAATCACTCAGAGAAAAGAAAATGAGTTAAAGGTTTGTGTCTCCTAAACACTTGTAAACACTTAACCTCAATAAGATAGTTTTAATATAAACTCCTTTTTTTTTTCCAAGATAGGGTTTTTTTTTTATATATAATAGCCCTGGCTGTCCTGGAACTTGTTCTGTAGACCAGGCTGGCCTAGAACTCCCAGAGATTCAATTGTCTCTGCCTTACAAGTACTGGCAAGTACAAGTCAAGCAACACCATGCCTGGCTAATGCAAAAACTAATTTTTGAAAATAATTTGTTATAAATGTACAAACTTTATAGTTCTAATGAAATTTTATTATTTGAAAAAAATAAAAATTAAAGGAAGAAGATTAAGTACATTATAAGATGCCAGATAAATTATGGACTCTGCTCCCAATATAACCACCTGAGGATGACACAAAAGAAATGTCTTTAGAAGCCTTGTCAGAGTGAGTTTTGTGAGAGTGGATCTGGCATTACATCATGCTAAAGGAGAGACTTCTCACAAACTTTCCGTATCTTATAGCAGTTTCTCTTCTTGTTGATTGACAGCTGAGCATTTAGACATCCTGATGAGAGGTATTGTGGTAGTTACTAGTGGTAGTTACTGTGGTAGTTACTAGTAACCACATCATAACCACTTCTTGAGTATCATCATCTTTTAGCTGCCATTCTGTTAGCAGTGACCATTACCAACAAGCTTGCAAGGCTGGCTTTACCATTTCCACTTTTTAAGTAAAGCTTGGCAAAGTTAAGCAACTTAATAAGGTCCTAATGTTGGAAGCAGAAAAGGCAGAAATCCATCCCAGAGCAGCCTTCACTGGGGCCCTGAATACCGTCCCAGAGCAGCCTTCACTGGGGCCCTGAATACCGCGCACTACTTTACTTGTTCACTGAGGACTGATTTTCACCACTGACATGTAAAAACAGTAAAAACTAATAGTTTATGATAACAAATGGTTTTTATTGAACCACATAAGATTGATAATTATTTGGCCATTTGACCACAAAAATGGGAATCCCATACGATTCAAACTCATAAAAGCAGTCAGTCGTATTTCATAAAGATGTCAGAAGCAGGGATGAATTTCCAGAGATTCCATACTTAATGGGCAGGAAGAACCAAGTTTTTATCCTGATCAGTACTGAATGTATCTGCTGTGGCAGAAAGAGAGAGAGAGAGAGAGAGAGAGAGAGAGAGAGAGAGAGAGAGAGAGAGAGAGAGAGAGGAAGGGAGGAAGGGAGGAAGGGAGGAAGGGAGGAAGGGAGGAAGGGAGGAAGGGAGGAAGGGAGGAAGGGAGGAAGGGAGAGAGGAATTCATGAATTCACAAGATAGAGAAGTTAGGGAGAATTGATATGAAAGAAAACAATTGGTTAGTTTAAGTGAAACCTTACGAAACCCAGATGAAACTAGGGGCTGGGAACCATGATGTACTGGGAGACTCAAGCTAAAGACAAACACAAATGTAAGAAAAAAGGACAGATAAACACTATTGTCTACACATTTGTTACCAAAACTTGTGTGTTGAAACCCCAACTCCCAAGGTAATGATATTAGCAAGTGGAGCCAATGGGAAACTCTTCAGATCCCAGTGAAAGAGGTTAGTGCTCACATAAGAGGCCCAAGACAAAAGCAGAAAAGCATGGTTCCCTTCTGTGAACACTTACTGCACACCAAGTCTGCAGGATCCTAGCCTTGATCTCCGGCCTCCATTCCTCACTGTGAGGGATAAGTTTTTGTCATAAGGTACCTACTTTATAATATTATAACAGCCTCACTGGATTACAGTATATTTAAATGATTCCATCTACATGAAGACAACAAACATATTTAAAATATTGGAACATGTTATTGAAAATCAGAAAGATAAACAATTAAAAGATACAGAGAATCTTCAAGTGAGATAAAAAATATTTGATATAACAGGAAATTTAAAAATCATTCAAATCTAACCCGTTTGCTTTAGCCCTTGTTTTCCTGTGAAGGAAACCAAGGTTTGGGAAATACCCTAGGAAACACTAAATCTCAGCTTCAGTGCTGCAGCCAATGTCTCCCTGACACGCTGCCATTTGAACACAAAAATGCTATTTGAACACAGTAACATCCTTGGATACTGCAACTGGCCATGCCACATGCTACAGACATAAGAAAATCCTCAGACATCACAATCATTTCTCTAGTAGCATGAGACTAACAAAAGTAAACTTGAATAGGTCTTACAATCGTTAAAGAAAAAAAACACTGCATTTTCGATTTTCTTATTCAGGGTGCTTTTCTAATTGCTGCTGGATAGTCTGTCTTTTTAAAAAGGAAGGTATTCTAAAAACAGCTTTTAATTAAAATGGGTTAAATAAAAAAAAAAAAACAGCAAAAACCACCTGTTATTAAAGAAATGCATTAGCAGCATGAGATTTAAAAGAAGCCTCTGGAACAGAAGTCAACAGTAGATATCTATGACTGACAGTTAGTTTGCCTCTCGAAGCACGTGGGTAACAGAAGCACACGCCCTCGCTCGTGGCTTCATGCGTGAGGCTGCACGCTCCGGCAACAGCTCCACGGCCACAGGCCTGTGCTTTTCGGCCTTTGCCACAACAGTCCTAAGTATTTTCATCTGGGCACTTTTAACATGGAAGGGCCACTTCTATGGCTGACCATTCTCCCTGCTGGGTGCGTTTATCAAAAAGTTCTTCCCAAACTCACCAATCCATCAAGCATAGTTTTGGCTAAGGATTCAGGAATTAAAGAAGAATAAATGACTCTGATCCCAATGGAGCTTCAAATTCACCACAGGAGACAACCACCAGAAGAAGAACCAACATGCCTGTCTGTCTGTCTGTCTGTCTGTCTGTATCTTCATTGTGTGTATGTACAAGAACTTTCTGTCTTTTTATTATGTGTATTTGTGTGTACATACATGAATTTATATACACCACGATTGTACAGGACCTCTCAGAGACAGAGAGAGCATCGGATCACCTGGGACTGACTGGAGTTACAGGTTGTTGTAAGCCACCACGTGCTGAGCGATTTCTCCTCTCCCTCGATGGGTCTGTCCACTGAGCTACTGAGCCCCAGCTCCCTCACAGAAAGCCTGAGGAGATGATATCACCGATGCCCCAGCACTATTGAGTGCTTCTTTGTAACAAATAAGTCAAATGATATTAACCAAAACAAAGAGGCTAGGAACAAAGCAGAAACTAACAGTAAAAAGTAGCTCTTCTTGAGAGGATTATGTTATAGTTTCCTTGGTTCCCAACCATTTTCAGTTTTATTTAAACCTCCTATGTTTAAAAATATAATTACCAGGATTATGGAGATAGCTAAGTGGTAGAGCCCAAGGCCCTAAGTTTGAGCCCCAGAATGGAAAAAAAACAAAAACCCAAACCCAAACAACAATAACAAACCTTATTTATTCCATGCTAAAATAACTTTAGATCTTTTTAAAATCTGATATCAATTATTTTTATTTATTGCTAAATTCCTGTCTCAGTGTATGAGTCTGATTCTTTACTGGTTCTCAGTGCAATCATCACTGTTTTAGGGAGTTTTGTTGTTTGTTTGGTTGGTTGGTTGGTTGTTTAACCTGTTTCCTGACTTATGGCCCTGTTCTGGACCGGCTGCCCTTCTGAAGCAGGTGTTTACATTATTTTATAGCTACCATTCTAAGCCGGTGCAGAAGAAATACACATCTTCCTGGCTTGCTCTGCCTACTGACTTCTCATTCTTACTTCTCCTATCTTTATCTTTAATTAATAATAGTAATAAGGAGATGTTATTAATCATACTTACCACTCCTATGTTCATTTTTACATATAGTTTTCTGCCACATAGAATCCCCCTGTTTTAGCTATTATTAGTAGGTAGGCTGCCTACAGTAACAATTAAAATTATTCTTAAAGAGACATTCTCCTGATTCACAGAAACACGAACAGCAATTGAACATAGGGCAGTTATTAAAGGTGAAATGCAAGCAGATTATTTCACAAGGGGACTTGTGAAGAGGAGACTTGGTGTCCGCAGATTGTTGTTATGCTGATGTAAAGGGGGTAACGGTGGTGCAGAAACAGGGCCCTGGAGGCTGCTGACCTGACCTGAGATGCCCCACATAGAACTGTCTTAAGTAACTCTGCATGAGGTACACACGCTGAGCAGGAAGACATGCTAGGAACCAGTGAGTGAGTGAGCCAGTGAGTGAACGTAATGAGTTGTTTAAAAAGCATTTATGTTGAAAAGTCAACTAAGAGTAAATGAAAGGGTGACCAGGCATGCTGGCACTTCATCCCAGGTGTCCAGAGCAAGGAAACAAGTAATCAGGGCAGTTGCAAGTAGCACTCAGACAATAATACAATGTTGAATCTGTGACAAGCTCTCCAAGCAGTGTGTGGTGTGGTCTGTGTGTGTGGGGTGTGTGTGTGTGTCTGTGTGTGTGTGTGTGTGTGTGTGTGTGTGTGTGTGTTGTATGTGTGTGTGTTGTGTGTGTGTCCTTGTAATTGTCTTTATTTTTAAGGTTTTTTTCCCTTTAGCAGATGGTGTATATTTGATGCATTTGTTCCTTGCTGACTACTGATGCAATTATCTGAATTAATTATCTGAATTTATGACTTGTACAATGGTAGCCATGGTAAATATCAACACTTATTGTGTGCAGTTCTTGGGGCTCAACCCTTGAAGAGAACTCCATCCTAAGGCTTCCAAGTGACAGCAAATCCCTCTATAGACTCCTCAAGGTTCCTATTTATTCCTATAGTCAAAAAAGAAGAAATAATTTATCGTTTTTCCTCAAGGTAGCATCATCCATGTTAATTCTCTGACAACCATGCAAATCTGTAGAGTCACAAATGAACATAGTCCTTTCTGATTGTTGCGATGAGTGGGCTGCATCCCTATTGTGGGGCCCAGAGCCAATCACCAGAGCATCATTGCCACAAGCACTAGCCCTGGATCTGGACTGTGGGACATTAGCAAGGCAGAGCTGAGAATGGTTCATTATATTGACCGCAATTCCCTTTTTAATTAAAAAAGTATATATATATGAACTCTCCCTGCAGTGATACAATCCCCAGTCATAGGCCCCTGGCCTCCTGCTGAGAAGACTAAGATGATGAGTAAAGAGGGGAGAGGGAGTGGTAAGAACAGAGCCAGCCAGCATAAATACCTTGTGTAATTAGTTAAATGAGAGTTAAACAAAGAAGCTGATAAAAGTAATCAAGTAGTAAACAAAGGGCAGGAGAATTGCTATAAGCGCTGAGCCGATAGGATGGTTAATTAGCTCGCTTTGCAGGGCAGATTTGATTTCTCCCCAGAAAGCAACGGCTATGACACATAAACCTGGCTTCCCAAACATCATCAGGTATAACATAATATGTCCCTCGTTGCCTCTAAAAGCAATACCACTGAGTTACTGTGCACACTGCTGGTTTCTACGAGGGTGGGGGAGCCTTTTGCTCTGAGTTGTTTTAATAACAGTGGTCCCTTAGCTTTCAAGTTCTAAACCATGTCTGAACTGGCTCAGGACTATCATATACGATAGCCTCAAAACCAAGGCCTAGAGAGCTCAGGCATAGCAAAGGCCTGCTAAAGGGACTATAAAGAACTCACTGCATATTTTATAGAGTCCAGTATAAAATGAAAATCCAGACGCCCTTAGGCAGATATTATTAAGTTCCAGGGCCACAACAGCAGAGTATTAAGCCACTTGTGGGCTTACCTAACTGCACAGGTTATGACATAAGCTGCAAGCCAGGTTCAGTTCAGGCACCAGTCAGCTTGAGAACGTGCTCTGAAAGTTCCACATGTATCCCCTTGTTCTCCCTGTGACTCAAGCGTATGGTGGCAAGATGGCTGAAAGAACTTGGAGCATGCTTCATGGCTGGGGAGCCGAGAAAAGTATAGCTGGTGGATTATAAGGAAAACAGTCTTTCTTATATCCTCACCAAGTCTTCAAACCAAATCAAGGATTCCGATTCTAACAGATAAATGCTCCTGGGGAAGAAACCGTTTGCCTTTTTAATTCAGAATGCCTAGCAGTCAGATACTATTGTACCAAGTCCTATAAAAAGTGATACTCCCAGGGAAGTCTTCTCACTCCTGACAGAAGGGGCCATTTCCAGGCACCAGCAAAAAATGAGGGAGCCCTCAATCTTAAGTGTTTATTTGGTTTTTCTACCTTGACAAGCCAAGGTAGACACATAAATGTTGCTACAGTTGTAATTTGGAATATTCCCAAAGGTTCTTGTTGTCAGTACTTGGTGCCCAGCTGGGGTCACAGTCTGAAGAGGTGAGACTTGGAGAGGTCTTTGATAATCATTCTTGCCTCTGGTTCCAGTCCAGTTTTCTACTTTCTGAGTCATCAAGATATGGAGAACTGCCCCCTGGGTCTCCTGCCATCATAAAGGTACTTGATCTCATGCCCCAATATCCCAGTCATGAGAGAATACACCTTCAGAATCCATGGGCCAAAATAGACCTTTGCTTCCGTGAGGCATTTTGTCAAAGTGATGAAAAAGTAACTAATACAAGCGTGGACCTAGAAATGTTTCTGTAAACACATAGCTTTAAATAACTTAGTTAAGATGCTTGTTTTGAAGCCTTCTCACTTGAATTGATATTTGTACAACATGCTAGTGTAAACATGCAAGGTTGGAGCCTTCTGTGTATGCCCCTCCCCAGCCAACTAACTTCCCAGAATGCTTTACCTAGAGGCCTTTCCAAGAAGGGAGTTTGTCAAGGTGAGAAATAGTGTGATAATTTTTTATATCTCTCCTTAGTTGATCTGTCTTATACATTTATTTCCACAAGTCAGTTGTTTTTCCAAATGAGACAGAAATATACTTTTTGAATTATTGCAATTATATTTCTCAGAATAGCTTATACCAATAAGACATTAATGGCAATATTGGCCTTTTTGACACATGGCAAGATTCTCATACATCCCAAGGAGGAAAAAAAAGGGCTATTATTCAATGTGGTATGTTCATCCCCATATACAAACTGTGCATAAACAGCTATATAGGTATAGTGATTTCTATATTAGCGCATAAGATCCAAATAAACAGAAACAGATTTTTGTGTTCGGGCGAAAAGAATCGCCGTAACAATTGTGCCAGTTTATTTTCATCTCCCCTCTAAAATACACTGTGTGTGTAGATGCTCCACTATTTTCTAAGCAACCTCTCAATCCTGTACCTCATGCAGAAACAAACTTAGGCCTTCTTGGAGCAGTCTAGGTCAGTGGCCAGCTTCTTCCCAGAACCTAGAAAAAGCTAGTGCACCCTGTGGAGTAATATTTTTAAGTATTCACCCCTCCAGAATCAATATCAGTGTGCTGTCAGTATGTGCATTAGCCTATATTAAACCAAGAGCAGCCCCAAGAGCCCTGTAATGACACCGGGGGCGGATAGCTGGGGATGGGCAAGATGAAGCAGAGATGACTGTATTGGCTCTCCACAGGCAGAAGGCTTCCGGGATGTTGCACAAGGCTGTGATTCTTAAATTAGATCACACAGCACTTGGTTTCAGGCATTGACACATCAGCCAAATAAACCCTCTTTTGCTTTTCTTGACTCAAGAGATGGATTCATATTAGACCCTCTAGCCTGTGAGGGAGATTTCCGCTTTTAGAGGACGGGTGTTACCACCAAATGCAAATATCTTAAGAATAGCAGAACACTACAGATGTCGCTGATAAGACAGGAACAGTAAACTTGAACCACTACTGACTCAGGTAAGACTCACTGTAGTGAGACTCTGTCGTGCCCACGCTTATCCGTGGAGCACTTTACAGAGTCAGCTAAACCAATATGTCAAGCGGGGTCCTGGCAAAGGGCTGAACATCAATTCTGCTGCATTACTTAAACAGCGGTGGTCAGAGTAATTACTCACATCTGGCCAGGATTCATGCTCATCTTTACAGGAAAACTGACCAGACTGCAGTAAGAGTGCATTCTACCTGTGAAATCTGACCTTCGGATTAGAATCAAGAAGGGTGGGGCCCGTGCAATGAAGCGGATTGACTAAAAGAAGGAGTCACAACACTGGAGTAGCTGTGGAAAGCTCGAAGGCTTTACAGCCAGACTGCCTTGGTTTAGAAACTCAGCCCAATAATTTATAAAACATGTGGCTTCAGCCAAGCGTCTAACCTATGAACTGATTCTGCAAAATAGGAATACCAGCCCGATCTTATGAAGTGAGATTGGTACTTTCTTTCTCATAGTGTCATCTTAAGAGTTAAACAAGCTAATATACAAAGCTTAGCTTAGTAAAAGTAATAAATAACCAGCTGAATACATATTAGCTACAGTTGTTACTGTGATTATTAGCTCCACTAAGGCCTAGTTATCTAGAAAGATTTAAATCCATTATAACTTTGTAATTTAGTAACAAAAACCATAACCAAAAGTATAGGTTAATTGTTAGACTTACACAGTCTAAACTTGGCTGCACAGTCAACATAGTTTTGATAATATTCCAGTCATGATGTACATCAAAATACTTGAAATTCTAGAAAATTTCACTGAGGCACGGTCACAGTGAATCCAGCCACAGAACAATCTCTCTCCCTCCCCCATTCGTACACACACACACACACACACACACACACACACACACACACACACACACCCCTTGGGGATATATTAAAACTACCGCAACTGAAATAGCCTTAGCTAGTAATTAAGGCACAGCTAATCAGAGCGCAGAGTGCAGCACAGGCTGTGGTCCTCTAAGAAACAGAACACGGGGTGACAGCTCCTGCTATCAGGGCTTTGTTCTCCTGGAGCAAAAAGCACAAAAGCATAAAGTTGAGGAACTGTCGCTTCGTGCTGTTGGGGTTGGGAGGATGACAGGTTTGGCTGCTGCGCAGGGCGGATGTTCCGCTAGCAACTGCGTGGCGGCCCACACCCGCCAGTGCCCTTCCCCACCCTCAAAGCATGACTTCACTTTTCTAACACTGCCCTTAAGGAATCTGGCCACTGTGACTTCCAGTAACCATATGTATCACCCGTGATGAAGCAGCGGAAAGCACTGTTAGACAAAAGGAAGGAGGATTAAGCCAGAAGAAACCCCACTAAACCGTTGCCTTCAGTTATCTGTTTCACTCCTAGCAATTTATGTCACCGAACAAGTCTTTTCGCATCGCTCCGCTCTGTACTTCAGGGGGTTCTAACCACTTTCCCCTCCCCCATTAACCGTCTTGCTCCTCCCTTTCACCTGAGAGCTTCTGACTGGGCTAGGTTCACACCCAGTGGTCCCAGAAGAGCTCTCGGCTCACACTATGCGTCATAAAAAAGCAGGCAATGAACATCCATACTCCTAATTGCTTGTGAGAAGGCCAGGCCGAGTTGACCTCTTCCATCCCATAGAGCTGCACGCCAGCGATATAAGCTTAAAAGACTGGAAGTAGCACGCGGGTGGGGTAAACAAACTAATTAAAACCCGAGCTCTACCACTCAGCCTGTGCCTAATGGGACCTGCTATGCTCAACTCCATAGGGGAGAAAAATCAATCCAAGCTGGCTAGAGGTGTTGCTTTTTCTTCTTCCTGTGAAATATCTGTTTTAGGCTCCATCTAAACTGTTTAGGCTCCAACAATCTTAACTAATGCAAAGGAACTCAAGGGTACTATTCTTTCCAGTAAGACTGTATAAATAAAAACTATCAGCTCGACTGCACTGAAACACAGGACCACTCCCTGACTGTGAGCCGGCAGATTGATCAACTGAACTGACATGTGCTTTCTCCTCTCTCTCCCCCAATAGCAATTAGTTGCACCAAGGAAATTCATTTCATTTCCCCAAACAAAAGGCAACAATTCTCTGTTCTTTACTGACCGGTTAGGCTGTGTTTTAGCAAATAAAATAGTAACGATTCTTAAGAGCAAGCCCTGAATTAAATGTAAACAATGTATGTTTATCTGGAGCTTTGGAACTGAGTTGAGGCTATGGGTCCAGAGATTTGCATTCCTAACAAACACCAAGGCCTCTGACATTTATCCATCACACCAGGTTGGGGCTAAAGTTAAGCAAGAGCCAGCGGCAGCATCAGCATCACCACTGGCCTTTCCAGAGTCTCTCCCTGGGGTTATCCTTGACTGTAACTGCCGCAGAGAGGAGACTTGCTCCTCTGTCAGTTACAAACCAGCCTAGAAAAAAACTCCAGCTACAGCCTACTAACTATGGAGGACAGGAATTGAAGAAATTCCACACAAATCAAAAGGCATAAATAATTTCACCTGGTTTCAGTCTTAATGTTTTTAACAAATTATTTCTTGAACATGTAAGAGAATCCCTTTCACATAGGGTTATGTCAAACGCTTATTCAGCACTCATTCCTTGCCGTGAAGAATCTGAAACCCAATGGAGGTAAATACTGAATTCCGTTCTGCAAGTCACTAAATATTTCATAAATCACAGAAGCAAATGGGACCAATTAACCCTGCCTCATAAAAAAAGAGAGAGAGAGAGAAACATGTCTTTACAATGTTAAAATACAATGAACTGCACATTTCAGAGCTTATCTAGGCTTTTGCAATAGAAAATTACCTTGTGCTTTTTTTTTTTTAATTCATGAGAACACGAAAAATAACAGGCGGAGACGGAGCAAGAAATCTTTGCATTTTGATTTTTATGCGACTCTCACAGGCCTTTGTCTTAACACAGCAGCCTGAAAACAGAATTAGGCAAAACAACCCTTCTTTCTCCAGTCCATTTTAAGCAGACAACATCCCCCCCCAATCCCTGCCTTAGCAGACACCGCGGGACTAACCAACAAAACAGAGATGCAATTAAGGCCCAAACGTTTAACACTCACCATCTCCTGCTCCCAACGTCTCCTTTTGATGTTTACAGCACATCTGTAGGATGCAATACTAGGAGATGCCTTGTTTGACCTGCTGCATGATGCTGTGACATCAGTTCAGATGATGCAGCTCATTATGGGAAAGGCTGCTGTTGCTATGGCAACTGGGATGTGCTAGGAATCCTTGCTGCATTTCCAGTGGAGCCTGAGACAATACAGAAGCCCTGTAAGAAGCAGACAATATGCAAAATGTAGTCCAGAGAAACAGGGCTCCTCATTGGACTAAAATCCGTAAGTTTAAAAGGGGCTTTCTTAGAATAATTTTAGAAGATAAAATAAAAATTACCTCTTCGTTTGCTCCTCTACATTTAGAGAATAAAGGTTCGAGTAGAATGCAGATTCAGTACTAAGCAAATACAAACTCATATTCATGGTTCCCTTACAGGCAATTCGATCGCCTTTCTCTCCAGCTAGTAATAATACCTCTTTAAAAGTTACTAAAAAGAAGTTTAGTTCATCTGGCAAGGAGGAAAAGAACAAAGCATGGATTTTAAAACAATTTAAAATGTAATAAAACAGCTGACCAAGTGAGTCTAATTCTAAAGTACACAGACTAATAATTGTCAGAACATGGGCAAAACCTCAGCCCTAGGTCTGCCATGAGGGTGTTCTCGGGTAGACACCACCCCAGAGTCTGCTGCTGGAGTACTCAGCTGCCACCTAACCTTCAGGAGCAGTGGAAAGGGGTTGGATCCTAGAGACCTGTCCCCCATCTTACAGAGAACTCCCCCTCCACATGGCCAAAAGGCAAGAGTCTTCTGGGACTTAAATCTGGAACAAGTGAAAGACCTGTAGAAATTTCTTGTGACCACCACTCCCAACCCTGGGGTTTGTTTTGTTTTGTTGAAGCAGTAAGACTGCCTACCAGGGAGGCTATTACTTTCTCCCCTCCCCCACTGGGTCTGGACCACTGACAGGCACATTAAAACAAGACTCCAAGAGGATTTCTCCACTTAGTCAAACAAGGAAAATCCAAAGCAATCACTTCTTTCCAGTCTGAAGCATAAACAAACATCATGTTGTGACCCTGAGGGGAGCTAAACATGGACCAGCAAGCCATCTCAAGCATCTAAGGCTTGCAGGCCACTGACAGAGAAAGGCACCACCAAGCTGACCTACATCCATTCTGTCTCTACAACTCTGGGGAAGCACAAAATTCTGAAACCTAATACAGAATGAGACAATTATATTGTTTAGTCCTCACTGAGATGTAAAACAGCCCTCTTAATTAGCAGCATGAGGGTCAGGAGGAAGGCAGAAGGAACTCAAGCAACCCACTGTAAAGAAAAACTGATAAACTGAAGGAGAGATGCCAAGATCCAGCCTTCCACAGAGCAGCCCTGCCTTGGATGTAAAGTCATGATCGCTCTTGCTTTTCCAGATTAGGAACAAAGAAGGGAAGAGCAAGAGGAGAACTTGTCTATATACTCAGCATCACAACAGAACTTGACTTTCCTTATCTTAGACCCCATGGTACTCACTGAGAGGTTAGCATAGAGCCACTGCAGAGCCAAGAGCATCAGCCTGGAGCTCAGGAAGTCCCCCTGTGATGGTACTCCCTCCTAGAGCTCCTTCTGTGTACTCAGGGTTAGTAACCTCTCAGGGGCTCAGGGGTTTCATTTGAGGGAGGGTGTGACTTAGATAATAATCATGGTTTGCTAATAATATTTTAAAATGTTTCTTTTATGATACAGAGCAAAGCTGGACTTCCTTAACTGGGGCAGGAGCGAAGAAGTCCAGAATCAAGATTGTTGGACCCTTCTTGGCATAATTACTAACGCTGCCTGCTATCGAGTACTACTGGCCTCTCTGAAAAACTCTTGGGTCTCCAGAAAGAAATGGGGTGAAAATCATAGAGCTAGAACAAGATTAGCCTTTGCAGAGAGGGCTCCATAAATCCCAGGGCTCCATAAAGAGGAGGGGGCAGGCCAACAGATAGACAGATAAAAGAGAATGTCATTTTACCCAGTCATAAGGAGAATGAATTATGTCATTTGCAGGGAAAATGGGCAGAACTACAGAGTATGACATTAAGTAAAATAAGCCAGCCTAACACAGACAAATCCACATTTTCTTTCAATCACACCGGAATATAGTTTCTTAGAATGAGAAAATGTCCATAGACCACCTTTTCAGGTTCTAAATATGGCAAGAAAGATCAGATAGCTCAATAAATCTGACATCAAGTCCGATTTTTGACATCCTAGACTAGCTAAACAGTAGCTTACAAGTTGACCCAGACTGGCTGAAAATGGCAACAATCTTTAGTAGAAGCAAGCCATGAAGCATGTCCTTGCTTTGTGAATGTGAATATGATAGTTCACTCTGAACTTCCCAGGAGCCTGTTACTGTGCTGCTCACTTCCTGGGTTGTCTTGGAAATTATGTGCTATGATGTATATAATGGTATCTTAGACAGTGTTCTCCTGCTATGAAGAGACACCATAACCATACAGCTCTTATAAAAGAAAAAATTTAATTGGGGCTTGCTTACAGTTTCAACAGCCCAGTATCATGACAGGGAGTTTGGTAGCAGACAGGCAAACATGTTGCTGGATAGGTAGCTGAGAATTCTACATCTGGACCCACAGGTAACAGGAAGATAAAGACACGGAGGCTGGCTTGAACTTTTGAAACCTCAAAGCGCACCTCCAATGACACATTTCCTCCAACAAGGTCACACCTCCTAATCCTTCTCAAGTAATGCCACTCTGTGATGACCAAGCATTCAAATATATGAGCCTATGGGGGCCGTTCTTATTCAGACCACCACAAATGGCATTTTGGAAACCAGAAACGCCAGAGTTTGTTAATGCCACTGTTAACACCCTTGTGCCATTAGTGGAAGTTCCTTAGCACTCAGATTCTAGACTCTAGGATCAAATGATTCGGAAACAGCCAACAAGGTCTGCCCAATGACTGAAGAAGACCAAGCAGACAACAGCTACTGCAGAGGAGATCCCGGGAGGCTAAAGGGCAGGGGGTTCTCTCAGAGGCCACACCACAACTTTGGGCAACAAGGTACAAATAAGTCACTTCTTGAGAACAGAACTAGGGTCAGAGAAGGGAAGTGAAGCAAAACTCACACTGAAAAATTAGAAGACTTTCCAGAATGCAGAGAAAAGGAAGGCCTGAAAAATAACTTGTGAGAACTCATTTTTAAGCATATTGATAACTTTATTTTTTCATGTGCATAGGTGCTTTGCCTGTGTGTGTGTGTGTGTGTGTGTGTGTGTGTGTGTGTGTGCGCGCGCATGCATTCACCATGTGCCTGGGGCCCACAGATGCCAGAAGAGGGCACTAGATTCCCTGAAACTGTAATAACAGACACTTGTGAGCTGGGTGTTAAGAATGGAATCTGTGTCCTCTGGAAAAGCAACCAGTGCTTGTAACTGCTCTGACAATCCTCCAGCACGTGATATCGTTTTAGATGGAATTAAAACAGCTGGCTAAGTGTCTCTAACTCTGAAAAGAAATGTACCGAAAATGTGTTAAAAAATAGACAGGTGGAGACCACATGACACAGCAGGTATTGTCTTTCAGAGATGACTCTTCACCCTCCAGAAAGTGACTGTGGGTAAAGCCATTGCTTAGCAAACAAGAGGACATGATTTTGGATCCCTGGCATTCACCTAAAGGCCAGTGTGGGAGCCTCTGCCTGTATCTCAAGAGCTGGAATAACCAAGATAAAAGGATCCCATGGTCTTCCTATCTTAAAAACGTAGTCAAAATGGTGAGTGCCAAGGGCAGAGAGAAACCCTGTCTCAGAAACATAAAGCAGAGTATATAAAGATGCTGGACATTGGCCTCTGGCCTCCACGTGCATTCATATGGGCAACCACGCACATATATGTGTGCACACACATCCACATAAATGTGCGCGCATACACATACACACATGAATTTTTGGGCTTTTGTGTGAATACAGAGTACAGGGCATATTAGGTAGATCACCTGGGATACATATTCTTTGTGAGAGACAACAAAGGTATGTTCTTCATAAGGAGGCAGGAGAGAAGAAACAGAAAGTCAGCAGGACAGACTGGTGGGTCACTCACTAATATCAACCGTCTCTTGTATAGGCACCCTCCTAGTGCCACTTAGGTTAGCCTTGAGACTGGCTCTAACCAAGGAATGGGAGCTAAGAAGAAATTTTACCTTAGAAGGTGGTTAAAAGTGGGTTTGCCTTCTCATTTCCTTCCCTTGCTAGCTGGATACACAGCCCAATGGATCCCTAAGTCTCTAAGGGATAGTAGAACCACACTGTGAGTATCTCTGGGTCCTGGAAGAACTATATGGGGGCGAGATACCTTCTAACTAGTCACTACATTCACTGGGCTGTAATGAGCAAGAAATAGGCCATGGTGGTAGTTAATTTTGACTACCAACTTGACTCAATTGAGAGATGTCTAGGAGATTAATGAAGCACACATCTGAGTATGTCTAAAGGTGTTTCCAGAAAGAATTATTGTAACTTTAATTTTTTTTCAAATCCTACTTTTAATGATGAATCTTAAATGTTTTAAGCTTCCTTGTAACCCACCACCCACCAGAGGTACTGAAAAAGAAAGAATATTGGGGGGCGGGGGGGCGTGGACCTGTTTAGAAAGTTTCTTTGGAGCAACTCCTATCCGTGTTGTCTGGAAATCAGCAGTTCAGTTTACAGGTCAGCAGTAGCAGCTCCATCCACTTGTGAACACCTCACAGACACACCAGCAGTCCAGTTCTATAGAGTCAGGGTAGCAACAATGGTGACACAACCTAGCAGAGGCAGCCAGGCCTCAGCCTAGGCTCAAGTCAGCAGGAGGGACCAGCAGAAACACCAGAAGTTCTCAGCTGTGCACAACCTAGCAGAGGCAGCCAGGCCTCAGCCTAGGCTCAAGTCAGCAGGAGGGACCAGCAGAAACACCAGAAGTTCTCAGCTGTGCCTCTCTCTCAGAAGTGAAGATTAGCAAAGACAAGAGACTGGTCCACTAGCACTGCACAGCTAGCTGTACCAGCAAGCCAAGCTCTAACTCTGTCACTCCATGGAGTCCTGTTTATATAATCTCTAAACATCATGTGTCCTCCACGTGCCCTGCCTCAGCATGGCTTTTGCCTCAACATGTGCATCCAATCAGCCCGAGTCCTTGGAAGTGGCAACAAACTGCAGTACACCACCAGAAGTTTTGTTGGTGCATTTCTCTCTATGGTGTCCCAGTAATTGCAGCTCAACTAAGCAATGTAGGTGAACCAATGCATGCATGTCATTAACAAAGAATCCTTCATTACATGTTCCTTCATGTGCTTGTTCTCTCCTGTGTCTGCTTCAGTGAAACGTTCCTTCATGAGTCTGCCTTAGCCTTTCACACCTGTGACCACTTTAATGAAACGTTCCTTCGTGTGTTTGCCCCAGCAAAACACCATCCAACCGGCTTCATCAAAGAACCCCTAAGTTTCCACTTCAAATTACCCATGAGTAACCATGATTTGGTGAATGAAATGATTCATTGATTGTTTTAAAACTCAAGTAAAAAAGAACCATGAAGATGGTTCAGTAGGTGTTTGGTGAACAAGCATAAAGACCTGAGCTCAGCTCTCAGCACACACATAAGTCAGGTGTGACAGCACATGGTTACAACCTTCATGCTACCCTTGGGGAGTTAGTGAGTAGGAGCAGCAGATCTGGGGAGCTTGATGGCCAGACAGTCTAGCCCAAATGGCAAGTCCAGATTTGATGAGAAACCTTGCTCAAAATAAGACAAAGAATCTTTGAAAAAGTCAACTGACATCCAAACTTCTGACCTCCATAAACACCCTCCATGTGCAAGCACAGTCACTCACATACATATATGCACATATATACTCACATACATATATACACATATATACACATGAGAAAAGATATGAATAGACTCTTGGGAGACAGTAGAACTGGGAGAGGAAGGTGGGGCTTAGGTGGAGGAGGTGGGTCATGGCAGCATGCCTTAGAAGCCTATGTCTTGAGTTTGGGCCCTTCCTACTAGTCCTCCTTGCTTCATGACTGCTGTAAGGTAAATTACCTGCCCTCACTGTTACCGCTTTTCTGCCTGCATGAAAACCACACATCCAACTGACCATGGAATTAGGAACCAAGGTAATGCTCCCTCCTTTAAGTTGTTTGTCTTAGGAATGTTGCCACCGTAACAAAATAAATGTTTGCATTTTTGGATTTAAATATATATGCTGGGCAAGAGAGATGGTTCAGTGATTTATAGCTCAATCATGAAGACCAGCATTCAGATTCCAGTACCCAAACAAACCAGCATTCACAAATGTCTCTAACTCCAGGTCCAAGGATTCTGACCTCCTTCTGGTCTCCACAGACCAGACACACACACATACATAGATATGTCCCCACACAGAAATAGACACAGACACAGACACACACAGAGACACAAACACATATACAGAGAGAGAGAGAGAGACAGACAGAGACAGAACAAGAGACAGAGACAGAAACAGAGAGACAGACAGACAGAGACAGAGATAGAAAGAAAGATAGACAGACACACATAAAGAGAGACAGACACACACACAAAGAGAGAGATAGACAGATACACACACGCGCACACACACACCATCAATATTTAAATATTTTTAATCTCAAAGCCATTTCTCCAATACATTGGGCCTATTCCTCTTAGCATTTAATAAGAAAAGTTATATATATATGAGAAATGTTGGGAAATCTGAGCCAGTTTAGTAAGTACTAATAGATTTAAGATAAGTCTCCTCCCCTCACCCCTGTCCAAGTCACTGTTTGATTTAATGCTATTTTGTATTTCACATGTCTTGTACTTCAATTGATGTCTCTGTGGACACTGTCAATCGCCATGGACCACTTCAAGGACTCCATGTTGGGGTTTCATCACCCTTTAGTACCCGAGTCCTTGGGATACATTGATCAATCGGAGAAGAAAGATGAGTGTTGAATGGAGTCTGGTCTGAAAGCATTAGTCATTTCCACACTCGTTACAAAAGCTAGCGCTCAGGTAAATGGCCACACCCTTGAAAGAGGCCGGGAACGTTCAAGTGTACAAGTCAATCAGAGCTCTGGTCAACTCAGGGAGTTTGCCAGCAATGCAGTATCAAGCACTCTTCTAATCCAGCACCCATGCAGCAATCCGTACAGCAGTGCAGTGTCCAGGAACTATTGTATCTGGCCCCTAGTAACAGCTTAAGTACAAAGAGGACAGTGTTAGGCCACAAAGGAGGCTCCCAAAATACCAGTGCTGCTGACAAGGTCCTAAGTTGATGATTCGGTCCAAACTAGGCTGGATTCTTACTGAGTAAACAGAAGGACTGCCACCAGGTAAACAGAAACCTAAACTCAGCGTTCCCTGGCCATTTGAGGCAGGTTTCTGCCTATCAGAAAAGCCACTACTTCCCTTATCTGCCCACAATGGTCAACTACCCTGAGCAAAGAGCTTCTGGTTCCTGATGAAGCCAAACAGAACAGCCTACAGCAGTTCACAGTCCCCATGCTGACGCCCAGGCGTTTCTGGCCTGCATGCTACCCCCCATCACTATCTTCCCAGGGCTTTCCCTACCAGCTGCTGTTCTCTGAGGCAGCCCAGCCATTTGTTCCCACAAGAAACTGCCTTTCTGCTCACAGAGAGGTTTAGTTCAACGGTTTCACTGCACTTTGCCTACAGACACTATATATCCAAATGCATAACGCCTTAAAACATTCCCTTTCACAGGCCCCAATATCTTTGTATCAACTTCACAGATATAATTTCCATGGATTTCCATGAGAGACCTGCCCAGTCATGAGTCTGCACCTAGACAGGAGCAAAATGATGACTTCACAGAATTCTCTTGAAAAGACTGACACAGACATAAATCTAAATAAATGTGCGTGTGTGTGTGTGTGTGTATGTGTGTGTGTGTGTGTGTGTGTGCTCCTGCATGCGTGCATGCATGCATATGCCACAAAAGAACATATTCAGTATTATAAAATAACAAAATAGAGTAATAAAACTATTGCTTTATACAGAGCTGTGTTTATAGTGTTCCCTGGCTTTTATATGGTACTTTCCCATAAAGATAAGCCTTTTTCCTAACCATACAAGATTAGAAGCTAGCCTAGAGCCTGTTTTATTGGCATGCTAGTCCTTGGCTTAAGTCGAACCACCCAAGAAATGTGGTATACCCATGGAATAGCCACTGTGGTTAGGCAGCTCTGTAACTGCATCTGGTTCATGTTTTGAGCTGTTAGCACTACACTGCAGAATATGGCTGATTGAAGTAAAGAAGATTTAAGACTAAAGAAAAGGATGGTATCCCAAGATGGAAATCAGCCAGCAACACTTTTATATGTGAGATTTAGGGTGTTACTTTTCAAAGTGTGAATACCAAAGCCTCTCCTGTCCCACAGAAAGGGCTTTAACATCTCAAGATTAGCTTTGGAACCAACTTTGGTGTCTTGTCCTAGCAGAAGCCAGACTTATGACTAACTGCCACTCATACAGTGAGACTTAAGAAAAAGCCAACCTCAGGTCCATTGTGTCCCTCTCGAGCCTGACTGGGTTTCTAGATTACCTCAGGATTCAATCCACTAACTTGAAAAACCAATGAGTAATTTGGTTGGTTAGATGACTGTCAGCCGTCAGCAGCCACTGATACCTGCAAAGCAGTTCATGCTGTGGGGAGGACAGTAAGTTGGTAGGAAGGCATTGGACAGATGTTCTAGCTCTAATTTGCTATGGGAAATGGGATACATTATTTAACCTCTTTCAGATTCGCCTCCATAAAACGAGAACTAAAACACACTGCTTACCTAACATGGCTATTACAACCCAAGAGGTAAGTTGTGCCAGACACCACGGCTCAGGCCCAGGATCCCAGCACAGGGAAGCCTGAGACCACAGGATTGTAAGTTCAAGGCCAGTCTGGAATACATAGAAAGCCCTTCCCTTCCCCTCCACACACACACACACACACACACACATCACCCAATAAAAGGGAATGGAAAGCAAAATTCTTTCTTTGTAATCACATTAAAACAAACATAGGCTTGTGTGCAGAGTAATGAAGAAGAGAACTTACACAGCAAAGAGAAGGAAGAATAAGAGTGATAAAGGAGGGAGCGGGCAGAGAAGGGGTTAAAAACTAGAGAAAGGGAAAGAAAGAACAGGGAAATCAGAAGATAAGAAAAAGGAAGGTTTAATAATAATAGAAATAGAGTGCACTTTGAGAACCTGAATTCATGCCTTTCTGCTCCCGCCTAATATATATCCTCAGACAAAGTTTCTATCTCAGCTTCAGATTTTCCCCTAACGAATGAGGATAATAAGGGCCTTGCAAGGTTGTTATGGACACTTGCAATCACTCAGGAAACCTGCATTAGAAACTAGTTTTGTTACAAAGCAATGGTTTCTCAGCTTGGAGAAGAGGAACTCTAATAGGTGAATTTAGATGAGGAAGAAAGAGCCAGAACCCAGAGGAGAACCTGAAAGAGGAACTGCTGAGAACCTGTGCTTCTGGCAGAACAGCTCTGTGCTGTGTGGAGAAGAGAACATCTCCAAAGCCAGAAGCTCCCAACAGTGGACAGTGCGTGAAGACCAATAGGCACCATTAACTGGATTTCTTATGTGCACGTATCCAGGAATCTTAGGTTAGACTCGTGAGCAGTCAAGACTGAAGGAAGAACTCCCAGGGGAAGACAAGCACATAGTTTTGCCACTGAAACTTGCTAAAAACTAAACTAAACTAAACTAAATTAAACTAAACTAAACCAAACTAAACTAAACAACAAATGACTTATCACAAGGTACGTTCTTTTTCTATGAGAGACTAGACCTATAAATGAACCTATCAGACCAGAGGGGTTCTCCGTGGGAAAGCAAGGGAGAAGAGCTAAGAACTGGAGGGCAGATGCAAGCTCCTCAGATGGGCACCATGGGGCAGTTGCTGCCTGGGAGAGAGCAGTAAAGACTGTGAGGGAAGTGCTGTGGGGTGAGAGGGTGACAAAGCTACCAGAAAAGGACATACAACCATCTTCCTCACAAGCCAGAACCACTCAGTACACAGAGGTTGCAGAGATCGACGGCTCCCAGTAACCCTTCCAGCACACAGCACCCAGTGAAGCCTGTAAGAGTCAGAGGGATCTGAGAACCTGGCCTTTCAGCTCAGTGTAGTTGTGCCAGAATTTGTAAGCATCTTTTTATTGCTTGTTTCTTCCTGTTTAATCTCCATTCCTGTATATACATCTCATGATGGTTTTGCATTTGTTGGTATATGTTTGGTTGGGGTTTAAGTTTGCTGCGTATGTTTCTTCAATCAGCCTAAACAAGTCACTATTTACTCTACCTGTCACCCGTGTCTCATAGACTTCCTGTGCTGGTTAGTTTTTTGTTAACTTGACACAAGGTCTGGTCATCTGGGGAGAAGGAACCTCAGTTGGAAAATTATCTACATCAATTTGGACTATAGACAAATTTGTGGGGCATTTTATTGACTCATGATTGATATGGGAGGGCCAGACCCACTGTGGCTTGTGCCACCACTGGGCAGGTGGCCTTGAATTGTTAAAGAAAGCTAGCAGCCAGGCCATGGTGGTGCACACCTTTAATCCCAGCACTTGGGAGGCAGAGGCAGGCGGATTTCTGAGTTTGAGGCCAGCCTGGTCTACAGAGTGAGTTCCAGGACAGCCAAGGCTACACAGAGAAACCCTGTCTCGAAAAATAAAAACAAATAAACAACAAAAAAAAAAGCTAGCTAAGCAAGTCACATGGAGCAAGCCACTAAGCAGTGTTCTCCATAGCCTCCTATGTTCACATGGAGCAAGCCACTAAGCAGTGTTCTCCATAGTTCCTGCTTCCCTGTACCTGCTTTGAGTTTTCCCCTGTCTTCCATTTCTGATAGACTATAGCAATAAGATGAATAAACACTTTCCTCCTCAGTACAGGTTGCTTTTGGTCATGGAGTTTATCACAACAGTGTACAAAGCAAACCAGGACAAGACCTCTCAGAGAGAAAGAGAAAAGAGAGAGAGAGAGAGAGAGAGAGAGAGAGAGAGAGAGAGAGAGAGAGAGAGAGAGATATTTTGAAGCCTGTTTGGTCTTTCCAAATTTTAAAGAAACACACTAACAGATTATATCAAAACAAAACAAATCAGGGGGATCTGTGTGTCTGTGTGTGTGTGTGTGTCTGTGTTTGTGTGTGTGTGTGTGTCTGTGTTTGTGTGTGTGTGTGTTTGTGTGTTTGTGTGTGTGTGTGTGTGTGTTGCCTCCAAGAAACACACTCCCCTATCAATGATAGATACCAAAGGTTTTGCCAAACAAATGTAACTACAAACCAAGCAGGCATAGCTATTCTAATATCTGACAAAACACACTTAAACCAAAACTAGTTAGATGAGACAGGTCATCTAGAAAAAAATTAAACAGACAAAATCTAGAGTTAATGACATCATAAATCAAATGGGCCTAACTGATATCTACAAAACATTTTACCCAAACACTAAATAATACACATTCTTCTCAGCAGTCATAGGAAAAAAACTGATCACTTATGAGAACACAAAGAAAGTCCGGACAAATATAGAAAAATTGAAATCACATTCTTTGTCTATTTGGCCACGTGGAATAAAGCTGGACACAACAGCAATAGAAACTCCACAAAGTAGACAAGGCCATGGGAATGAACAACCACTACTAAATGGCAACCTGGTCAAAAGAGAAATCAGAGAGGGAAAACTTAAATTCTTATAATTGAGTGTAATGAAGCCACAAAATACCAAAAATCTATAGCACAAAATAAATATAGTCATAAACAGAAAGTTTGTTGCACTATGTGCCTACATAAAAACATTTGAGAGACTTCAAATGAATAACTTCCTGATGGCATCTGAAAGCCTTGGAAAAGCAAGAACACACATGCATAAGCAAAGCAGATAGGGAAAGATAATTAATATCAGGGCTGAATTAATGTAATAGAAACAAACAAAAGCTTTACAAAGAATCAACCAATCAAAGAAATTAGTTATTTGAGAAACATTGACAAATCTTTAGCCAAATTAACCAGAAAAACAGAGGGGTGGGGGATCCGAATTAATAAACTAGAGATGAAAGTGGGGCATTACAAAAGACTCTAAGGAAATCCAAAGACTTGGAATGTCATTTAAAAGTCTATATTTCTCCTGTCTCCATACACACCTGATCCCGTTCCCCTTTCCCCTCCTGCTCCCCTCTCCCACCCAGGTTCCTCCCTCCCTCTGCCTCCTGTGATTATTTTGTTCCTCCTTCTAAGTGGTATTGAGACATCCTCACTTGGGCCTTCCTTCTTGTTAAACTTCTTACAGTCTGTGGGTTGTATCATGGATATTCTGAGCTTTTGGGCTAATATCCACTTCTCTGTGAGTATATACATGCATGTCCTTTTGTATCTGAGCTACTTCACTTAGGATGATATGATATTTTCTAGTTCCATCTATTTGCCTGCAAAATTCGTGATGTTCTCATTTTTGATTGCTGAATAGTATTACACTGTATAAATGAACCATATTTTCTGTGTCCATTCTTTGGTTGAGGGATATCTGGGTTGTTTCCAGTTTCTGGCTATTGCAAATAAGGCTGCTATGAACATAGTGGAACGCATGCCCCCGTGGTATGGTTGAGCATCTTTTGGGTACATGCCCAGGAGTGGTATAGCTGGGTCTTCAGGTAGAACTATTTTCAATTTTCTGAGGAACCACCAGACTGATTTCCAGAGTGGTTGTACCTCTTGCAATCCCACCAGCAATGGAGGAGTGTTCCTTTTTCTTCACATCCTCACCAGCATCTGCTGTCACCGGAGTTTTTGATCTTAGCCATTCTGACTGATGTGATGTGGAATCTCAGGGTCATTTTGATTTGCATTTCCCTGATGATTAAGGATGTTGAACATTTCTTTAAGTGTGTCTCAGTCATTCGAGATTCCTCTGTTGAAAATTCTCTGTTTAGCACTGTACCCCATTTTTAATTGGATTATTTGGTTTTTTGGAGTCCAACTTATTGAGTTCTTTATATACTTTGGATTTTAGCCCTCTATCAGATGTAGGGATGTAGGGTTGGTGAAGATCTTTTCCCAGGCTGTAGGTTGCTGTTTTGTCATATTGACAGTGTCCTTTTTCCTTACAAAAGCTTTTCATTTTCATGAGGTCTCACTTGTCAATTGTTGATCTCAGAGCCTGAGCCATTGGTGTTCTGTTCAGGAAAATTTCCCCTGTGCCCATGAGTTTGAGGTTTTTTCCCAGTTTCTCTTCTATTAGATTCAGTGTATCTGGCTTTATGTTGAGGTCCTTGATTCATTTGAACTTGATCTTTGTGCAAGGTGGTAAATATGGATCAATTCACATTCTTCCATGTTCAGACTGCCAGTTAGACCAGCACCATTTGTTGAAGATGCTTTCTTTTTTTCACTGTATATTTTTGGCTTCTTTGTCAAAGAACAAGTGTTCTTAGAAGCCCAGAGGACCAGAAAAATGACTGGAAATGTGAAACTGCTGGGGGTTGAGATGGAATGAACTTCTAGAAAGTCCCAGAGACACAATGGGAATGATCTTAGCTGAAATGCCCAACAGTGGGGAGATGGAACCTGAAGTGACCACCTCCAATAAATAGACAGGGCCTCCACTAGGGGGATGGGGTCACCAACCCACCGTCAAAATTTTTGGCCCAGAATTATTTCTGTCTAAATGAAATGCTGAGAAAAAAATGGAGCAGAGACTGAAGGAAAAGCCATCCAGTGTACGGTCCAACTTGGGATCCATCCTTATGGGTGGGCACCAAACCTGACACTATTACTGGTACTATGTTGTACTTGCAGACAAATGCCTAACATTGCTGTCCTCTGAAAGGCTCTACCGGCAGTCAACTGAGACAGATGCAGATACAGCCAACCATTGCACTGAGCTCGGGGACTGCTATGGAAGAGTTAGGGGAAGGATTGAAGGAGCTGAAGGGAATGGCGACCCCATAGGAAGACCAACAGTGTCAACTAACCCAGATCCCTAAGAGCTCCCAGAGACTGAGCCACCAACCAAAGAGCATACACAGGCTGGTCTGAGGCCCCCAGCACATATGTTGCAAAGGGCTGCCTTGTCTGGCCTCAGTGGGAGAGGATATATCTAATTCTATAGAGATTTGATGCCCCAGGGAAGGGGAATGCCTGGTAGGTGGGGGTGTAGAGGTGTGATTGGTGTGGGTGGGTAGGTGGAGGAGCACCCTCTCAGTGGCAAAGGGGAAAGAAATGAGATGAAAAACTCTGGGGGGTGGGGACCAGGAGGGACAACATTTGGAATATAAATAAATAAAATAATTACTTTTTAAAAATCCTCCACAATTGAACACCAGACAAACAAAATAAAAACAAACAAACAAACAAGCCATATTCCACCAAACTGGAAAAATCTGAACAAAATGGATAAATTAACCTCCCAAAGTTAAGTTGAAATAAAGTAAGTAATTTAAGAACAACTAATTAATTAATTAATTAAGAATTAATTTAAGATTGAAGATGTAACTAGAAATTTTCCAACAGTAACAAAAAGATAAATTCAGCCCAGAATTAGACCAGAACATTAAAGGAGAACTGTACCAATACTCCTCGATATATATATATATATATATATTCTTACCTAAAGGGGACATTTATATTAACACCTTAATTCAGGGAACATCACAGAAGAATGGGTAGAAAGAATGTAAGATCATAGAATGGGAAGGAGTTCTGTGCAATGATGTCTTCTAAGCATGTCATGGTCACTGCACAAGAGTCAATATTCCATCCTGAGTGGAAGAGGGGATCATAAGACTGAGGAACTATTACTTACTGGTAGCTGCTGGAGGAAGTGTCATTGGTCTTTGCAAGCGTGGCCACTGATAGGTTGTTCATAGCCTGCTGGATGGCCCCATGCCCATATGCACAGAAGCATCACTAATTAGTGGATTACACAAAAAAAATAAGAGGATATGTATGTGATAAGAGAGTGTGTTGGGGGAACCCAGAGAGAGAAGAATGGATGAGTTGGAGGGATATGAATGAGATACATTATAAACACAAATGAAATTGTCAAAGAATAAATAAAAATCTTCTAAAAAAAAGATTGAGAAACTGAAATAAGTAACTGGCATGTGAATAATCGAGTTATCTTGTTATACTATGTAAAGTGTGTGTATGTAATTAATATATAGGAGTCATCATGAACTTTTTGTGACTAGAGTAGGAAATTTTAAGATTTTCTGCTAAGGGTGACATGTTTATGCTGCAGTCACTTCCCTTCTTCATTTTATTGACATGAAGTGAAGTGTGTAAGATGAAGCCTGGGAAGCAAAATGGAAGGAGCTCAAGTGAACCTCTCAGAGGGCTCTGTCTGAGGGGAGTCCTTTATAGGAATTATGAAAATGTGAGAACAGTGGTCTTCAAATGAAGTTAAAATAATTTTCTTTCTATCTGGGATTCCGAGAATCAGGCTCTTCACCTCATCTCTAAATTGGCACGTCTCTGTTGTTTTGAATGAGAATGGCCCCTTCAGGCTCCTACATTTGATACTTGCTATCCAGTTGGTAAGGAAAGGATTAGGGGGTGTGGAGATCCTTGTTGGAAGTCATATGCCACTGAGAGTGAGCTTTGAGTTTTCAGTTAGCTCACTCTGCCTCATGCTTTTACATCAATGTGTAAGCTCTCAGATACTGCCCCAGTCCCTGCCTGCCTGCTGCCTACCATGACGGCCATGGACTCGAAATCTCTAGAACTGTGAGCCCCAAATAAAACATTTTCTTTTATAAATTGTCTTAGTCATGGTGTCTTAGGACAACAGTAGAAAAGAAACTAAGACAGTCTCTTACCTTGTCTACAAGCCATCTTAAACATTTACTCTCAACTTGAATCACAAACATATACAGAGAAACATATACAGAGAAGCAAAAGAACTAGTTTCAAAATTTAAAAAAAAATCAAACGTTTACTATTTAAATCTATTAAATGTTTACTATTAAAATCTATTAACACTTCTGTTTCAGTACATCTGTGTGCAGTGTGTTAGTAGTGCAGCTGTCCTTGGTGCTGTACGTTTACTTCCATATGTAACGTGCATTTGTCTGTCCCAGTACCATGCACTACTTCTAACAATGTGGGTGCTGGTATTAAGGTTCAAGCATGCTCAGAGCTGTATGAGGGCAATCCACATGCTCTATTATGAATGGTCATCAGTTTATCCAGCAGTAACAGCACATAGGTCTTTGCAGAGATGCCCCTGTGTGGTGCTTTAGTAATTGATGCTCTACATTCGTGTGAGGAGAAGCTTGTAAACACGAGTGTATGTTTAAATAGGAAACAGTTAAGAAAGAGCCAACACGCTCAAGGGTTAACAATTAACCATATATAGAAAGAAGTCTTTTCCCAAAAGGAGACATCCAATAGAGAAAATACACTTACCTTGTGAGCAGATGTACAAAGGTGTTCGTTCAAACACTCATCCAAATAAATGTACACAAAACACTAAGCACTCTGAGATAACCGCCCACCACAGAGTTAACTTCCTAACAGAACAACAGAGAGTGGTTAAAATACATCAGGAAAATCTTCACTTCCCAGCTTGCTAACTCAAGAGTGAGGGACAACAGCCTGTCCTTCCAGCAAACAAGTCACACACCTTCTTTTCTGTACAGGCCGGATGAACTCTATATAATGCAGCACTTTGTCTCTCGAGGTCACAGGGAAGGTTCCACTTGGCTGGGTCCCAAGAAGAGAAGCAGCTTTTCTCAGAGCAGCCTGACTTGTCAGTCCAGAGAAGAAAAAGCATGGGTTCTCCACTTCTGTACAGTGGACTCGGAAGAGATGTGTTCCCAAGAGCAGTAGGGAAAACTGTCGGCCCTCGCTCTTCATCACGTCATTGAGGCCCTGTGACTTCTCTTGACCCTCTCCAGAACAGATTGCCTGACTCCAGATTCATGATCTTGCCAAGTTCAGTATTTGTCAGGAATGGACCTGAGCTGAGAAACGGAAAAGTACAAACTCTCATGACATCAAATTTTCGCTTATTACATATATCCATCAACTAGCTGACTGTGAGTCAGGATGAATCTGTAAGTACAATGATCCAGGGTGGCAGTTTTGAGACAGTTGTCACAGACAGCTCTTTGTTGGTACCAAAAACACTCTCATCCTGTTTTTTTGGTTTTTTGTTTGTTTGTTTGTTTTTTGTCCTAGAGTCACATAGTGGCAGGTCAGAAAGGTTAAGTGGCATAACAGATACATCAGACGTAACACTGAGTAAGAAGCAGCAAAACTAGGTGTCACTAGAACCACAAAACACCACTAATTATTTCAACTTTGAGGTTTGGAGTTACTAACTAGCAATTAGTAGTGGGGCAAATGCTGCTATGACCAAAATATCTGCAAAAGCACTTACAGGAGGGGTGGCTGACAGCTTCAGAGGCAGCCGTGCATTGAGGCTGGAAGAGGACAGAGGAACTCATGCCATGGCCGCCAGGAAGGACAGAAAAAGATACAAGAAGTGTCAGATTAAGATTCAACCCCGAGGAGTCTATCTCCAAAAGTCCTCTGAGTCATAACAGATGTGGCATTTTTCAAAAGACTAAAATATATAAAATCAAAATTAGAGTTATATATATATATATATATATATATATATATATATATATATATCCAAAATATAATGGCATAGACTAAGCATTCCCATAACAAAGGGAGGGCTAGAAAGGGCAGGGAAGAACTGAGTGAAAGCAAGACCAACCCTCAGCAGGACTAATACTAAGCCTGTGCCTCTAGTGGGCATGTGGCATCCATCCTGACTCCTGTTGTCTTGTCGTCAGCCAGCATGGCTTCTTTTAGGCTACCTCCTCTCTTTGCCCTGACTTCCGTGTCCCACATTGCTGGCACTTCCAACATCCTGGAGTTGCCACGCCAGTTTCACCTTCAAAGTCTGTCCCACCCTCGCATGAGCTGCATTTACAGTGGCCATGCCTGTCATCTCTGACATTGCCAGATGTCTCAGGTTTTCCTTTGAAATCCGGGTGCAAACTCGGTTCAGTTCTATCGCTGCTGCTCTTGCCAGTGAACATCTGACTCCATCTTCTTCAGCCTTTTAACATGGACTCACACGGATGACTCTCCTTGGGCTCCCTTCAACCTTGAATCATGACTGCATTTTTGACATCCCTGAGGCCTCCAGCTTCTTTACAGAAGATGATCTGTTCTCTGCCTTCCTGACTTACAGATGGCCATTTTTTGACTTTCCAGCCTCCACTAGTATAAACATGTCTGATAAATATCTTTCTGTAATTTTATATAATGTAATTATGTAAAGATAAATAGGCTGCTCCTTTGGAGAACATTAATGCAGTGATCTCTCTAAAATGGACCTAGTGGCAATCCACCAAGCATTTTGTGAACTCTAAAGCTATATGTAAATGTTATTTGCTATCTTTATCCCTATTTCTGAAAAGGTAATACTCAGACTCAGCTGATTCTAGAAATATATTTTAATCTTATTTATTATTTTTAAGCTTTTAAAGGTATAAATGGTTTACTCATTGAACGTTGGAATATATTTTAACTGTGTTAAATATATCCCATGGAAATTCTAGGCCAATCATTCAATCAACAGATGGGGAAAAAACACTTTAAAAATGTGTCTTTCCCTACAAGAGGAGTTATTTTCTACCAGCAAAGAAAACATTGGTTGGCCTGACACATTGCTGAGTCTATCAATATCCAAGGCTACTCCAAGCAATAAGGAATCAGCTCTTTTCTTTTTAATTTTATTTTTTACTTTACTTAGGTGTGTGTGTGTATGTGTGTGTGTGTGTGTGTGTGTGCGCGCTCGCCTGAGAGTATGTATGTGCATCGTGTGAGTGCAGGGACCCATGCCCAAAGAGGCTTGAAAACGGCTTCGAAATCCCCCGGGCCTGGAGTCAGGCAGTTAGGAACCATCTGATGAGGGTGCTAGAAACCGAAGCCAGGTCTCTGTAAAAGCAGCAAGTGCTCTTAATTGCTGCTCCATCTTTCTAATCTCCAAGAAATCATTTCCTTAATTATAGCTAAGTGACATTTAACTCTGTCAGAGACTGGAAATAGAAAGCATATTCCAAATAGGATCCCCATTTCTTACTGCTATATACACAGAAAAATAATTTTTGGCAGTTTTAGATAAAGATTTGACCCATCATTCCAATCAAGAGATTCAGAGATACAGAGGTACAGCTTCAAAGAGTAAGATATCATGCTATGCACAAGACCTGAACAGGATGGAGTGAGTGTGTGTGTGTGTGTGTGTGTGTGTATGTGTGTGTATGTGTGTGTATGTGTGTGTATGTGTGTATATATATATATATATATATATATATATATATATATATATATATACATATCACATGCATGGAAGAGGGGCTCATGAAGCTCCACACCCAGCTGAAGGGCTAATGATGGTTGGCGGCTGCTTAGATATAGGGTGTCAGTTTTCTTTAGGGATGTGAGCCCTAAGAGGATGCCCATGCTCCAGTGAATGGTCCTACACCCATGAACATGCAATATTTTAAGTGGACACAATGGATTTTAAATATTTGTTTTTAAGAGAAAATAAAGGGCTGAAGAGTTGACCCAAGTATGTAAGTGCTCTTCTTCTGAGAACCCAGATTTGGTTCCCAGTACCCACATGGCTGCTCACAACAGTCTCCAACTCCAGTTTCAGGAGCTATGATGCCCTCTTCTGGGCTCTGTAGGCACTGTAATGCACATAGAACATATACATGCAAGCAAAATACCCCAACATAAAATAAAATTGTATAAATATTTTTAAAAAGCACAAAGGATAACTCAGTCGATGAGGAGCCCTTGCTGTTCTTCCAGAGGACTCAAGTTCAGTTCTCAGCACCCACATCAGGAGGCGTACAACTGTCTGTAACTCCAGCTCTAGGGGTTCAGAGACTTCTGTCTTCCCAGATACCTGCACTCATATGTGCATACCCTCATGTAGACACACACCTACATGTAGTTAAAGGCAATAAAATACATCTTAAAATTAAGAATAGTACATTAAATTGGGGTCAAAAGTAGAGGGCAAAATAGAAGGGGCTATATGCATGTATGAAATTATCAAACAACAGAAAGAAAGACAGATACTGTACTGTGTAATGTAATACAAGTCTCAAGTAATTTCCTTAAGGAACTTTTCTTTATGTGCTGGAAATAGTTCTCTCTTTAACGACATGGGTACTTGAATTCTCTTTGAAGTGAAAGGAGCCATTGTTTAAAAAAAAATATTTTGGAAATATCTACTAACTTTCTTTGGGAAAAAAATGTGATATAATCTAAGAAGAGATGGTTCAAACTTAAAATATAAACATTTTTATTTGGGGAGGAGATGATTTTCTTTTTGAGATGAATTTAAGTGGGGTGTATGTGTGTATGTACATGTACATGTGTGTGTACATGTACATGCTCATGTGTCTATACATACATGTTCATGTGTGTGCACACACCAGTTTAAGTGCATATATGTACATGTATGTTCATGTGTGTGCACCAATGTAAGTGCATGTGTGTGTGCACACCAGTTTAAGTGTATGTGTGTAACATGTATGTTCATGTGTGTGCACCAATGTAAGTGCATGTGTGTGTGTTCCAGTATAGGTGTGTGTGTGTGTGTTTACAGGCCAAAGTTGGCATCTAGAAAATTCCTCAGTCACTCTCTATCTCGTGTTTTGAGATAGAGCACTGTCTCATAGAACATGGAGTGCACCAATTCAGCTAGACCAACTGCTCAGTAAATTCCAGGGTTCTCCTTGTCTCCTTCCCCCAAGTGCTGGGATTACAGACACACACACACACCACACTCGACTTTTTCACATGGTTATTAAGGAAACAAACTCATGTCCTTGTGCTTGGGTAGCAAGCACTAAATCACCTCTCTAGCTCTTGTGTAGCTTTTAAAGACTTTTTCTCTTTTGAGAAGGAGGACTATGGATTGAGGATATGTTCTGTTAAAAGGAATATATAGTCACAGTCACTGGATGGGACAATGATTGCGACAGTGATCAGTGGATAAGACTTAAGAAAACATGCAGGGATTGAAAGAGCCAACCTTAGGAGATAAGTAGAGGAACTTTCTCTCTGCCTGTGCCTGTGCAGACATGCTTAGGTATTTATCAGTAGACATAGCTTCGTCTACTCCTGGAGATTACCCACTAGCCTCCGCCACACAGAGTCATGCAGAGAACTGAACAGGCTGGCACTAGAGGAAGCTCCTAGATCTATGTGTCCATACACTGGAGGCAGCCAAACTGGTGGCCCTCTCCCCTAAATTCCTATGTTGAGGCCCTAACCCCTACTATTTGGAGAGAGGATCTATAAAAAAGACAGTAGAGACCAATAAAGTTGTAAGAGCAGAAATCAAGGCAAACAGTACTGGTGTGATTTTAAAGGGGGGCAGAGCTTTTCTCCTTTTTGCCATATGAGAACAATGAGAAGCTGATCAACTGAAAGTCAAGAACTCGATTCTAAGTTGTTCTGAATATTGATTCTGGATTTCCTAATCCCTAAAACTTAAAGAATATAAATTTCTGTTGTGTTAACTCATCTACTCGTTGGTATTTTATTATAGCAGCCCAAAAGGCTGAAATTTGCTTTAATAAGAACACACATTATTGTAATCTCCAGATAAACTAGAGTAACATTAGACCAAAGATATGTTTAGTAAACTACAGAGTCACACTCTGTAGTAAATGTCTGTTATTTCTCTCCAGCATCCATTTCTAAAACTTTTAAGGGAAGTTTCTTCTGGGAAAAGGGATCTAAAATTTCCTTTGGAAAACCAAAACCAAACCAAAACAAACCGAAACAAAACAAAAAACCCCTTTCCTGTTCTCCAGTCATATGGTTTTAATGTAACTAATCCCAACCCATGTGTACAGGAGATCTCTGGCTGAGTTAAAATCATAGCACATCTCACTGCTGCGGTTTCACTGATTAGTTCCAGAATGGCACATAACATAATCACAGTCAAGGAAACATGTTTACTCTTTCTCTGGAATTGTTAGTTCAAGGATACAGCCACAAGTCTGACAGCCAGATGAAGCAAACAGAAGCAGATCTCACTGGTGGTCTCCAAGCACTGATTCTACCTGTACCAGCTCAACCTGATTGTGAAGTTTCATACAAACTGGTCAATTCTCATCTTGTCCAAGGCACTTGGAGCTGCAATTTTTCTACCAACTGAAATTTGAAGAATTATAGAGGGCACGGAATTTGTTTGTTTGCCCTGTCTCCCACTCTCTTCCTGGTTGTAGCAGGCTGTAACATAAAAGCAATGGGTGTCCTACCTTAGCCCTCTCGGCAAGGGCTGCTAAGACTTCTCTGTCAGGCCCTACAGCCATCTCTTCAGCGTGTATATCATAGAAAGGGGTCTGTGTCCCTACAGTGAAGGGCTCCAGCTTACAACCTGCTCGCCCCACACTCCCACAGTTGTTTCCTATGGCATGAAAACAAATGTTCAATATGTGATGGCCAAGTAAATCCCAGGGCTTGAAACACAAGAATAATTGTTGCAATAACAAATATCAGCCATTTGTTTCCTGACCAACTACTCTGTTATCATAGCTACTCAAAACAAAGAAGTGGATATTTCAGGGCCCAGGTGAAATTACAGAAACAGAGAGTGCAGACCCTGAGTGCAGAAAGGAGGCTCTAGCTCCTCTCAGTTCATAGAGATGAAGGCTCGCTGTCCACTGCCTTTTCCCTCAGCTCTCCATAAATCTCTACCACTTACCCTTTTCCTTATGGTTACAGGATCTTGTGCACAGAATTAAATTTTCTCAAAATTCATATGTTGACACCATAACCCCCCCACCACCCAGATAACTGTATTTGAAGTCAGAAACCATGAGAAGTCAGCAAAGATTAAGGTTTATAATAAGGGTGGGTCCCTAGCCAAAAGAAGTTATAGTCTTATAAAAAAGGGAGAGACACTGGGACCATGTAAGAACACAGTGAGAAGCCAGAAAAAAAGCTCCCTTACCAGCAACCAAATTAGCTAGTGTGGCGGTGTGAATAAGAAATTCCCCCATAGGCTCATGTTTGGTCATCAGGGAGTGGCACTACTTAGGAAGAATTAGGGGGTGTGGCCTTATTGAAGTAAAGGTGGCCTTGTTAGAGGAACTGTGTCACTGTGGTGGAATTAGAGGTTTCAAAAGCCCAAGCCACCCTCAGTGTCCCCCTCTTTTTTGTTGTTTGTTGTGGGTTGTCCTGATGCTGTTTGTATTCTGTTAGCTCTGATTCCTCAGGAGGGGCTGTCCCAACAAGCAGTCCATCACATACTCAGGTGATCTCATCTGAACCTTCTCCCCATTCTAACTGGTCAATAAAGGGTAGAGCCTGTGATTGGGCCGTGGAGGGGAAAGGTGGGACTGGAGGTTTGAGAATGGGGGAAGGTAGAGAAGAGGAAGAGGACAGAGGGGAAAAAGAGGATACAGGAAGAGGAGGAAGAAGACATGATGAACTAGAACCATACTGTCCAGGAGATACCACAAGTAGCAAGGGATCTTATAGCTTATAATGGAATAAGTTAGTATAGTGTTAGATCTGTCCAATATAGGTATATACAGGTATATATATATGCCTATATATAGGTATCTAGCTTATAATTATAATAACTAGTTTGTGTAATTTTTTGGGTGGGTGAGGGAGGTTGAGACAGGGTTTCTCTGTGTCACCCTGACTGTCCTGGAACTCACTCTGTAGACCAGGCTGGCCTCGAACTCAGAAATCAGCCTGTCTCTGCCTCTGCCTCTGCCTCCCAAGTGCTGGGATTAAAGGTGTGCGCCACCACCGCCCGGCTTGATCGTGTGATTAGGGTTGGAAATTCCAGCAATAGTTGTCTCTGGATCTAGGCGTAGAATTCTCAGCTACTTCTCCAGCACTATGTCTGCCTGTATGCTATCATGTTTCCCACCATGACAATAATGGACTAAACCTTTGAAAGTGTAAGCAAACACACAATTAAATGTTTTCTTTTATAAGAGTTGCTGTGGTCATGGTGTCTCTTCATAGCAATACATTTAGTACCAGGGAGTTGAGTCTTGCTGTGGCAGACCTACCCATGCTGCTTGTTGAAATGCGGACTTTGGGACTTTAGACTAGGAAAGGATTACCAATTGAATGCTTTATGTGGGAACTTAATGGCCATGCTACTAGAAGCACAGAAGTCCGTGGTGCTGACAGCAATGTTGATAATGACATCTCAGCTCAAGAGGTTGTAGAGATGAATATTACTAAGAGGCCTAGAGACAGTTCTTGTGATATTTTGGTGAAGAATGTAGCTGCATTCTGTCCTTCCTTGTCCAAAAGTATCTCTCTGGGGCTAAATCAAAGGCTTTTGGATTAACGACATTGTCAGAGGAGATTTTAAGACAGCCTAACCTTGACTCTGTTGTGTGGTTCTTAGTGGCCGCTCTTATACAGATATATAATGAAAAGGGGCAAACTGGGCAAGGAAAATACAAAGTGTACAACTTGAAAAGGAAAAGGAGCACCAGGGAGTGTAATAGAGCTAAGTCTGGGGAAGACCCAGCCAGCTGAGCTTCCAATATGTGTAAAGCAATGAAACAAAAGTTTAAGCAGTAAAGGAAATCACCAGAAAAAGGAAACTTGTGAAAGTAATTTGAACAAAGGAATTGAGTTCCAGATTCAGCAAGCAGAAGAATCTGACAGCTTCAGACACATGGTCTGGCTTTAGAGTCAAGGATACACAAAAGGGATTGTGGAATTTCCTCTATGGGTAAGGAAAGCAATTGAGGTCCAAAGTGCTACGGGTGTCCGGGCACAGAAGCTGAATAAACTTCATTTAAAAACCATGAAACAAGTTATTTCCAGAGCAGCCATTTCTTCTTTCAGGTTTTTGATGATGGGAATCAGCCTACCTGGTTTCCAACCCCAGCCTTGTCCTTACAAGCTGTGTGACTTTGAGCATATTAGTTAGTACCTCTTTATCTTGACTTCCTCGGGTGTATAAGAGTATGCTCTCCATCATCTGGTCGCTAGCTTAACTGTTGTATATAAATAACCTTTGAGGCACAGGCCTATCACAAGCCCTCGTAAAGCATTAACTATTGCTATTAGTAGGTTAGTGGTAAACGTGCGCTCCTTCCCATTATAACTAAAATAGTACACCAAAATACACATGGAGCTGGTCTTTGAGAGTAATACATGAAAATAAGAACAAATAATGACAGATGTCAAATTTTAATTTCCTATTAGGAATTGAACACAGCAGGTACTTCATCTGTAATCACCACTCAGCAAACCAGCAACTGTTATTTGCATCTGAACTTCTTTTCTCTCTGCTGTGACCAAATGCCTCAAAGGAACTAATTAGAAGGATTTCTTATGGCTTATGGTTTGAGGATAAGGTCATCAAGGAGGGAAAGGCGTGGCACGACCTTCTTTCTCACATCTGGAACAGAAAGCAGAGAAAGGAAACTGCAGGTGTCTTCTCGTTTTTCCCTTTTCATTCCGCCCTGGACCCCAGCCTTGAGTGTCCACATTCAATGTAGGTTTCGTCTCCTCCGTTAACCCTCTGTTCAAACAGCCTTACAGACACACCTGCATAAGTAAACTGATCATTAATTACCTTCATGAAAACCTTTGCTAAAGTTTAGGGGCATGTGTTAACATCTGAAAATCTGGGTTAATTTTTAAAAGGAAATACATCCTACTTAAAAAAATGTTACTTTAGAGCCAAATGTGGTGGTGCAGGCCTTTGATGCAGGCTTTCCATCACTACTCACAGGAGGCAGAGGTCTGTGAATCTCTGTGAGTTGAGAATATCTACATAAATCAAAAATGATTTTTTTTTAAGGTAAGCTACTTATAAGGTGGGGGTAGAGACACAAATCCACCTTTGCCAGCCTTTTTCCGTCTTAGCAGTCATGTCAAAAGCAGTCTGTTTCTTTCATCCTCGGCACCCTTTTGACATAAGTGGAATGGGCAATATCCTGAGAGTATTGGAAAGATAGGCTGTAAAGTTAGGCAATCTGGAGCCAAATGACAGCTCTGTCACTTACTACATGATTTAAATTGCATAAGTTACTTCACCAAGGTCTTTGCTTGTTCACACTGTAAAACAAATAAGAGTATAATAGTGCATCATGCCAGGACAGCTGGATGACTAGTGAGCTGATACAGGGAATCTACGAGGCACATAGCTACTCCTAATGAGACATTAGCTATTATTATCATCCTCACTGATGGCTGAAGAAACCAAGGCAACTTAGTGAAAGAACAGAGACAACCAATCCGGTTTCATGTTTCTCAGCCATTTTTTTTTTTTACTGAGTTATATATAGTCATACATCACTTAATGCTGGTGATACATTCTGAGAAATACATTTAGTAAGGGATTTCATTGCTCAAACATCACAGAATATATGGTCACAAGCCGAGATGCTGCAGCTTACTACCTAGTTAAAGCTATACCGTATGTAGAGATGGCATGATCTACTGCTTGTAGGATCATGGTAAAGAGAGTAACACGAGACTAAATTAACCTCAAGAGAAAACAACGCAATGAAGAGATACAGTAAGCATAGATGTATGAGGTTTCTGGGGTAGCACGTCTTCTGGAGTAGCTATATAGAAAATGGTTTTTTGGTAAGTTGGGATACATTCTAAATCAACTGCAAAAACATAGTATAATAAATTCATAAGCCAGCAATAGTCATTTATTACCAAGTGCTGTGGGGTATGTGTAACTGGATGTGCTGGACTCTCATTCTGCTGGATGCACAGTAGACTTTTATGCACTAGCATTCTCCCACTGCACTTGGAGTTACAACAGCTACAACACTGGGAGTACTCGGGTTTCAGTCCTAAAACAAAGCACTGAATGGTTCTCTGAACCATTGAATATTCTCAATACCAAGCCATAACCTGAGTACCTTGATGTGGGGCCATAGAAAGTGAGCTTCACTCTTTCATGTTGCCCCTCTTCCTCTCTCCCATTTCAGATCTTTGTGGTCCAGGGGAGGCCTCCACAGTCAACAACACTCCAGGGGCCAGTGAGGTGGCTCAGCTCAGCAGGTAAAGGCACTGCCCACCGAGAGTGATGGCCTGCATTTGACTCCCAATACCCAAATGATGGGAGGAGAGAACCAACTGCATCAAGTTGTCTCTGAGCTTCACAAGCACACCATCACATGTACGAGAGCATGCGTGTGCACATGAACACACACACACATGCTAGATCAATAGATAGATAGATAGATAGATAGATAGATAGATAGATAGATAGATAGATAGATAGGCAGGCAGGCAGGCAGGCAAGCAGGCAGGCAGGCAGGCAGGCAGGCAAGTAGATAGATAAAATGTGATGATTTTTAAAAAATGCTCCAGGCCAGAGCTTTTGCTCCCATCCTGGCTACAAATCTGGGTGTGCTGCTATTATAGAAATGTCATTTGCTTGGGTTTGGCCTCATTTTTCTTATCAAATGCATTTTTTAGTCATTTTTATTAAACCTTCATTATAAATAACTTACAAATGAAAAACAATACTTAGTGAAACTAAACAGACCCAACGTCTCTACTTCCCAATGAACTTCCAGACAGTTAGAGTCGCCTCTTTGAAGCTGCAGAGCTTCACATTGGATTTGACACTTTCACTCTTTTTTTATTGGACATCTTATTTCAGATGTTATCTTCTTTCCCAATTTACCCGCCCCCCCCCGAAACCTCCTAACCCATCCCCCCTCCTCCTGCTTTTATGAGGGTGTGCTCCCAACCATCCACCCACTCCTGCCTCGCTGCCCTCCAATTCCCCCACACTGGGGCATCCAGCCTTCACAGGACCAAGGACCTCCTCTCCCACTGATGCCCTCCACTACATATACAGCTGGAGCCATGGGTCCCTTCATGTGTGTTCCATGGCTGGTGGTTTAGACTTTGGGAGCTCTGGCTGGTTGGTATTGTCACTCACCACATGGGGCCACAAGCCCCTTCAGCTCCTTCAGTCTTCTCTCTAACACCTCCATTGGGGACCTTGTGATCAGTTCAATGATTGGCTGTGAGCATCCACCTCTGTATATGTCAGATTCCAGCAGAGCCTCTTAGGAGACAGGAATATCAGGCTCCTGTCAGCATGCACTCAGTGGCATCCACAATAGCTTATGCATTTGTTGACTGCACATGGGATGGATACCCAGGTGGGGAAGTCTCCAGACAGCCACTTCTTCAGTCTCTGCTCCACACTTTGTCTCCTTATTTGCTCCCATGAGTATTTTGTTACTCCTAAGAAGGACTGAAGCACACACACTTTGGTCTTCCTTCTTCATGAGATTCATGTGGTCTGTGAGTTGTATCCTGGGTATTTCGAGCATTTGGGCTAATATCCACTTATCAGTGAGTGCATACCATATGTGTTGTTTTGTGATTGAGTTACCTCAATCAGGATGATATTTTCTAGTTCCATCCATTTGCCTAAGAATTTCATGAATTCATTGTTTTTAATAGCTGAGTAGTACTCCATTGTGTAGACGTACCACATTTTTTGTATCCATTCCTCTGTTGAAGGACATCTGGGTTCTTTACAGCTTCTGGTTATTATAAATAAGGCTGCTATGATCATAGTGGAGCATGTGTCCTTGTTATATGTTGGAGCATCTTTGGGCATATGCCGAGGAGTGGTATAGCTGCATCCTCAGGTAATACAATGTCCAATTTTCTGAGGAACAGCCAGACTGATTTCCAGAGTGGTTGAACCAGCTTGTAATCCCACCAACAATGGAGGAGTGTTCCTCTTTCTCCGCATCCTCTCCAGCATCTACTAGCACCTGAGTTTTTGATCTTAGCCATTCTGATTGATGAGAGCTGGAATCTCAGGGTTGTTTTGATTTGCATTTTCCTGATGACTAAGGATGTTGGACATTTCTTTAGGTGCTTTCCAATCATTCAAGTTTTCTCAGTTGAGAATTCTTTGTTTGGCTCTGTACCTCATTTTTAATAGGGTTATATGGTTGTCTGGAGTCTAATTTCTTGAGTTCTTTGTATATTTTGGATATTAGCCCTCTATCGGATGTAGGATTGGTTAGGATCTTTTCCCAATCTGTTGGTTGCCTATTTGTCTTATTGACAATGTCCTTTGCCTTACAGAAGCTTTGCAATTTTATGAGGTCCCATTTGTAAATTCTTGATCTTAGAGCATAAGCCATTGGTATTCTGTTCAGGAACTTTTCCCCTGTACCCATGTATTCGAGGCTCTTCCCCATTTTCTCTTCTGTTAGTTTCAGTGTATCTGGTTTTATGTGGAGGTCCCTGATCCACTTGGACTTGAGCTTAGTACAAGGGGATAAGAATGGATTAATTTGCATTCTTCTACATGCTGACCTCCAGTTGAACCAGCACCATTTGTTGAAAATGCTGTCCTTTTTTGACTGGGCAGTTTTAGCTCCTTTGTCAAAGATCAAGTGACCTTAGGTGTGTGGGTTCATTTCTGGGTCTTCAATTCTATTCCATTGATCTTCCTGCCTGTCTCTGTACAAATATCATGCAGTTTTTATAACTATTGCTCTGTAGTACAGCTTGAGCTCAGGGATGGTGATTCCTCCAGAAGATCTTTTATTGTTGAGAATAGTTCTTGCTATCCTGAGTTTTATGTTATTCCAAATGAATTTGAAAATTGCTCTTTCTAACTTTGTGAAGGATTGAGTTGGAATTTTGATAGGGATTGCATTGAATCTGTAGATTGCTTTTGGCAAGATGGCCATTTTTACTATATGAATCCTGACAATCCATGAGCATAGAAGATCTTTCTATCTTCTGAGATCTTCTTGAGTTCGTTCTTCAGAGACTTGAAGTTCTTGTCATACAGATCTTTCACTTGCTTGGTTAAATTCACACCAAGTTACTTTATATTGTTTGTGACTATTGTGAAGGGTGTCATTTCCCTAATTTCTTTCTCAGCCTGTTTATCTTTCCAGTAGAGAAAGGCTACTGATTTGTTTGAGTTGACTTTATATCCAGCCACTTTGCTGAAGTTTTTTTTTTTTTTTAATCAAATTTAGGAGTTCTCTGGTGAAAGTTTTAGGGTCACTTAAATATACTATCATATTATATGCAAATAGTGATGTTCTTAACCAATGCTCCAAGTGAAGTGGCTCCTCTAGGATGTCTCAGGATATGGTGTCTTCACGGGAGCACACCCACTAGGTGTCTGCCCCCTTGTCTTGCAATTCTTTAAGGGATTTTTGTGTTTCCTCTTTATCTTTGTTCTTCTGTATTTCTTTAAGGGAGTTATTTATGTTCTTCTTAAAGTCTTCTATCATCATGAGAAGTGACTTGCTATGGAGAAGGAATTGGATTCTGATGATGCCCAGTAACCATTGTTTCTGTTGCTTATGTTCTTGTGCTTGCCCTTCGCCATCTGGTTATCTCTAATGCTACCTGCACTCACTGTTTCTGACTGGAGACTGTCTCTCCTGTTACCTTGGTTGTGTCAGAATTCCTCAGAGTCCAGCTGTCTCTGTGATTTTGGGATTCTGGGTGTAAGAGCTCCTGGGAATTAGGCTGCCTCTGGGATCCTGTAATCCTATGATCCTGGGCATGTTAGAGCTCCTGGGAGTCCAGCTTCCTCTGAGTGTTGTGGGGTTAGTTACAGAGCTAGTGCCCAACCAAGGTCTGCTCAGGGCACCAGCTCAGACAACTGCTTTGAGTACAGTGGATACTCTGGGATGGGTTAGAATATGGTGTCTTCACAGGAGCAGACCAGCTAGGAATCTGCCCCAACATAAAGGACCAGGCAGAAGGGCTATACTTTCTCTCTTAAATATATTATGTACTTACATGCCACAAAAAAATGAACAGAAAATTAAAACTCTGTGGTAGAGTTAAAACTAAAAACCAATCAGCCTTTATCTTTTTATGGCTCTAGTATCTGTAGTCTGCATCTAATCCTTTCGCTCACCCAATGCTTACCCTGTAATTTTACTTATTTATTATATATATGAGTACACTGTAGCTGTCATCAGACACAAGAAGAGGGTATTAGATCACATCACAAATGATTGTGAGCCACTATGTTGTTGCTGGAAATTAAACTCAGGACCTCTGGAAGAGCAGTCAGTGTTCTTACCCATGAAGCCACCTCTCTAGCCTACTTTTCTTTTATTTTTCTCCCTTCTACATGTTACATTATGTCTACATGTACATTTGTTTGCAAGTATAAATACACACATGCCTTATATACTATGATCCAACATGAGAAAAAACATAACAGGATTTTTTGAGCAAAGCATGACCTTGCTTAATATTATGCATTCTAAGTCCATCTATTTGCTTACAAGTTTTTAATTTCATTTTTTAAACAGCTAAATACTATTCCATTCTATAAATGTTCTATATTTTCATTATCTACTCATCTGTTGAAGGACAACTAGGTTGGTTCTATTTCCTTGCTATAATGAATAAAGCAGCAACAGGAATGTAGAGAAAATGTTTCTGTGGTAGAGCATGGAGTTCTCTGGGTCCCAAGGATATTTTCATTTTGTGTTCTCACTAATTTGTGATGGAGTTCTAAACAAAGCACTACAGGTAAGCATTTCTTCCTGGTAAAAACTCTTGCCAACGCAACACTGACTGTTATGGATAACCCCTGTTGGTAAGAAGCAATGTTCTCTCTCCTCTCCTATGGCCTATGGGCCAAAGTAATAGTCCTTGCATTACATTTTTAAAAGAGAAGCAATTGAGAACAGATGTAAGCTATCCATTTCATTCTCGGATCAGGCCTCTAACCAACACTTTTAAATAAACACTGGAGCCTGGGAATCTGAATTTCATGAAAAATCTTGCTCCCCCATATGGCAGAAAGAGTTGTTATCACACAGGACAGCTGCTAAACTGTGGCTCAAGCCAACATAAAGAACTTATTGCCCAGAGCGTGTCACCTCCAAGATGTTCAGGCCTCCATCTCTCCCTTTCTGCCTGCCTATTAGGCTTGGAAGCAGGCATGAAGCATAATCGCCCTGCCACTCCAGGATCCCAGAGGACATCCCCTCCTCAGCGTGGAGCGTCTGTCATATGGCTACCAGGCATCTGGTTTTAAGCAGGTTTTTGTTGAGGGGTGAGATGATGCCAGTATTGTACTGTTTTCCCTCCCTGTGGACTTCTATCATAGTAAGTGATGAGAACAAATTAATCCAGCAAAAGCCTGAATCATACTTAGCTAAAATGGATTGTTGGGAACCAGAATCTCAAAACTCAGACACTATAGATCTCCTTCAGTGCTAAAGTATAAGGGGAGAGAGTGAGTTGTCTTTGAGAGTTTATGTCCTTGGCTGCTTGTCTCTCATCACACATACATTCATATTTTGCAATATCTAACTGGTTTAATTTTTCCCACTTATTTTCTCCATGTCCTTGTAGTTATGTGGAGACATCCCATACTTCAAACTTGGGTTGACAAGTGCCATGGTTTTCCATTATCTCAGAATAGGCTGGACAGTCAAAGAAAGCTGTTTTCCCCCTTAGACAGAAAAGGCTGAAAGTGGAGACATTAGAAGACTGGCAAACATAAAGTTGAAATGTGCGTGAGAATAATATTATCCAATAAATAAACCAGAAAGAGGGAGGAAATATAAGGAAGCCAAAGAATGGAGATACAATTCAGGGATATGAACAGTAATTAAACATCTACTGTGAACCAAACCTTACCAGATAATTCCAGGTATGCTTAATACCCGTAAGTGCCCTATAACAAAGATAGCCCTCCATTTCAAGACGGTAACTTGCTAGGTATTATATAATTGCTACAAAGTGTGACAAAAGGCCTAGAATCACATTTATTCTGTTTAAGACCCCTCTCTTTTTTAAATGCATTGTTCTAACTCTCTCAAGTCTAAAAGATTGTACTCAAGCACAGTCAGTAAGAAGTGAGTGTAACTATGAACACACTACACTTTCACACGACAAAGAGCTGCCTTTGCAACCTTTTTGCAATGCTCAATCTGTTTCAGAATAAACGGTTTTTAAAAAGTTGTGTAACTGCATTTCACAGGGTACACAGAACCCAGATTAGGAGTCATTAAAGTGGTGGGCTAAAAGCCCAGGGATTCAAAGATCAATATGTAGACTTAATATGATTTACACACTGCTCTTTGACCTCGGATACCAATAAGCCCAGATAGTTCTTCTCAGTCAAATAAAATACTTTAAAAACTGCTGTCAGTCTTAAGATACTTCTCATAAAAATCTGCTAATGAGACTAAGTTAAGCATGGTATCAAAAGCCACAATTATTCTTCAGGGACACACATGTAATGATTGTCTTATTTCTGGGACGTTATTTATGCCCAAGAATTCCATTCCTCTTATGAGCAACTAAATGCATTAAATTATTTTAAGTCTTTTAGGCAATGCTATGGCTTGAATGTAAATGTTACCCCAAGACTCACATACTAGAACCTAAGACTCAGTGCTATAGCATTGCTGATAGATGGGGTAGGAAAGCAGAGTTGAGCCGAGCACTCAGGGGCACTATCACTTTCTGTGACACTTTCCATGAATTCCTCCAACCCTGAAGCTCATGGGTTCTGTCCTTGTGAGATCTTATTTTCTGTTTCTGTTAGTCAGATTCTCCTATATGATCAGAACGTTGCATCTGGAAGGCCCCCTTAGAAATGACTTAATGACAGCATATCCTACCCCCAACCATTACGTTGAAATTGAAGAAAGTTGTTTTAATTTGTGTTTAGTCTTGCTAAGTGAACGGTCATTTTTTTTGTCCTTGAGATTAATAGCACACTATTATGAACAGTCTCTGAGGGCTTTCCTATAAATATTTCACAGTGTTGCTACTTAGAGGGTAGGGGAACTTAAAGAGTTATTGATGCCATGAACTAGTTTTCACACTAAATGGAGATCTAACCACACAGAATATTAATATTTTTCTTGTATTTTCCATTACTGAAATGAGTTAAAGAGTACAGAAAGTACCTCTGAACTTTATCTTAAAGTAGATTATTTTAATATATTAGAAAGAACTGTTTTAAGAATTCTCAAGTCTCAGTAACTTAGCACATTAAATGTATTTCTTACCCAGATCAGAGGTCAGTGAATATTACCCAAAAGGCTTCTCACAAAATTATTCAGTCTCCAGGTTCCTCCATTCTGTAACTGTGACCTCATCTGAGTCTCTGAATCTTCTGTTCAGAAATGAAGGACAGTAAGCTTGTCCAGAGACAGTTTCCACAGGCCTGGCCTAGAGCAGGAGACAGCTTTGTTCACATGTCACTAGCCAGCACAGTCACCAGGCGGCACCGAGGAAGGTGTGTGCAATGGGGACTACAAAGGCAGTGAAAACTGAGGGCCAGCTGTGTGCCCGAGAAGGTAAGCACACGGATATAGTATACCAGTCAGCTCTGCTGCGTGCAGAAAGCTCCTTCACTTTCAAAAGCAAAGTCTGGGGTATTTATCCAAGCTCAAATCATATCACACTGGAATACAGAATTTTTCCTACTTGAATAAGACATGTATACACACACACACAGAGGTTCAAATACAGAATCTTTCCTACTTGAATAAGACATGTATACACACACACACACAGGTTTACATAGTGAGTTCCAAGCCAGCCAAGGCTATATAACAAGTCTCTCTCTCTCTCTCTCTCTCTCTCTCTCTCTCTCTCTCTCTCTCTCACACACACACACACACACACATATGCATACACACACACACACTTGCACGTGTTTCAAAAAAACTGATTTTATAATGATATAGAAAAATATTGAAGTTAAGCAATCAAGATATGTAAAATTTGCTTGGTAAATAATGAAAGTAAAAATGTACTAGACGGGAAAGAAAGTTGAATGTTTCAGCTTCATACTGAGAAAAGCATCTTCCAGTGCCCACCTCGGTTTTTCCTACCCCCATCTCCTTCAATGTCAGAATAATCACTGTGAGTAAAAAGTAGGGGCAGAGAGTCAGGTCCATGGCAACTAGTATAGCTGGCAGAAAACAGCTAAAGGTCATGTTCCAGGTCTGATGTAACATGAGCTAAGGGAGCCTAGTTCTGGTGTTGGGAGCCCAGAGGGACCTCTCCAGAAGGATTTCCTGTCTTCTGTGGGTGCTTCTATCACCCACCACTGACTCTGCTGTCATAGAGCTGCCACCACACAAGAACTCAACCCCAGCATTCCTCCTGTGATTAACTGCCCTGAATTGTTCTGCTGCGCCACCTTTACATGAATAATGTCTCATCCTGTCTCTTTTTGGGGGGAATCTCCTGGAGCAAACTTCTAAGGGATGCAGGGGTGAGGGGTAGGGGGTGGGGTCTTCAGGTTTACAGAAAGAGCAACAAACAACAATTCTCTTTCATAATCCAAACACCCAGGAGCATAGAATGGTTGCCAGAAAGAACGCGTTTCTCACCCAAATAACGCTATTGGCCATGGTGGTAACTAAGATCGCAGATCTGGGATTGTCTCTAATAAGGACCCAGGGTATGAGTGCCTCCCTCCTGGCACAGCCCACCCTGGAGCATAAAGCCTCTTAGTTCGTGGTGTTTTCTAATGATTACTCAAAGCACAATGGCTGGGGGGCAGGGTCCAGAGGGGGCAGGGAGGGGGCAGGGAGGGGGCGGGCCAGCAGGCCAGCTTGGAAGCAATCAACCGGCAGGGCTGTCAGGTTCAGAGCCTGCTGTTCTCCAAGGGCTGATCAGAAGGACACATGAGAAGGCAGCAGCTGTGACTGGAACCGGCCTTCCTAACAGCTCCTTAGCTAATGCACTGGAAGGATCCAGAGGGAGTCAGGAAAGAATGAGTCCCCAGACGCGTGTGTGCCGGTCTCTCCATCCACGCAGTTTCCATTTCTAATTAGGCTTGATGGTGTGGTTAGGATACTATTCTTTAGGTTAAAGATAGCCAGTGTCTACTTCAGCAGCTCTCTCTGGAGCTCATAGTCAACGTTTCCCCTTGCTCATGCCGCCTGATAAATCTTGATGGAGTCAAGATATTTGATGGAAACAAGATATTTTAAGTATTTTTATTATAAAAGGAATATATTATAGTTATTAAAAATCAAAACACTTAAAATTTAACAGATAAAGAAAATGTCTATATATATATATATATATATATATATATATATATATACATCTTTCTTAACAGTTGTTTTATTTAACTCACTTTTAGACATTCAAAAACACTTACATGGGCTATTTGTACATATAGGTAGATATTTAAGATGAAATGACTTCATTTTATACGTTTTTACAATTGGTTTTGTTCTAGTTATTATTGTTACTTGATAAATATACTTCACTTACTCTAGTAGCTAAAAATAATAGTTTGTTCTAAGTGTGTGTTTATTTAACCGATCTTGTACTTACTAGTACCATCATATATTCTCCGACTACTTTAGCAAAATACAACTCCTAACAGAAGGATTACTAAATCAAGGGATTATATTACTATATAATATTTATGTTCTATTTCAATGGGCATTTCTAAATTATACTCTATGTGTTTATTAATTATAAATGTGCTTATCAAGGGCAAATTACTTGAATGATATGACATGGCTATTAAATAGAGCCATCAGAAGAATTCTTGCCTATACAAGTTTCAAACTCCAGACATGAGGCTGGGGAAACAGTTGGTCTGACCGAAATAGAGAACATATACAAAATAGACAAAGCATAAATGTCTATACGAGCATATAAATTTGTAAATTAATTTATATTTAATTTCAGATTATGAGAATGATTCAAAATTTGTATAATACTGAATTCTTTGAAAGTAAAAACACTTTTATGTTTTTATTTTTAAAAAAATAAGTATGAGGTAGCTTAAAAATCAGAAATGGGGGTGAGGGAGCTAGGAGGCTGGTAATGTGTGTGGCTCAGCTGGTGAAGAATCTGCTGTGCGTGCATGAGGACCAGAGTTGGGTACTCAGCACCCATACGGGGAGCTGGGTGGAGCCAGCGTGGCAGCACATACCTCAAAACCACCACTTGGCTGATAGAGACAGACAGATCTCTGATGCTCATTGACCAACCTGGCAAGTCAGTGACATCCAGGGTCAGTTAGAGACCCTGCGTCAAAAAAATATATACACATGCACACACTAGCTCATACAGTACCACATACACGTGCACATGTGCACATGCTCCCACAAATCCACACATACACCAGCAAAAATATCCACAAATCCACACATACACCAGTAAACAAACAAAACTTAGAGATGGGGCCAAAGCCATAAGGAAAGAAGACAACATTTGCTGCTTACGATTCCCATGGTGTGAATAAGGAAGGAGGACAGGCCGGAGCGCCCCATACTTCCTTTGTGTGGGGCGGATAGAGGTCCCTGGACTGAACAAGGATGCTGGGGATCGTTCTGTCTTTGCGCTGTTACAGACGGAGAGAAGACTGAAGAGAACTAGTCCAAGATGCTACTTCTGAGTGCAACCACACTTCTTCAACTTTTACCCCCCTAACTTTGCTCAGCGATGGGAAACTCCCCAGGATTGTTTTTTTTTTTTTTTTTTTTTTTTAAATGTGTATGTTTCCTGCTTACTGAAGACAAAGAAAGAAGTCTGGGAAGTTGTTAATAATTAAATTACCCAAGTCTTAACAAAGGAAAGAAAAAGGAAGGAAAAGAGACTACCTGGTAAAACCCGGAAATGCATTACTTCAACCAGCCCTTTCTGTCTCTCTGTTCTGCTACTGGAAATGAAATCTTACAGTAAGTGCACATTTCAAATTTTAATGTTAGATTTGTCATCTGGTTATGACATTCTAGGTGTTAAGAAGTTCACATGGTCCAGCAGAATAGTTCAACTGATAAACACACCTGCAGCCATGCCCGAAAGCCTGAATCCAATCCCCACAGCCCACATAGCTCCACACATGAGCTCTACACATGGCAAACACACATGTGAATGCACATTAATAATTAAATAAATGAAAATAATTTTAGGCTTAAATATAGGGAAGAAATTCTCGACTAAGTGGCTCAGACTCCAAGTTCACCAATTACTGGAATCTAAGCAAGATTCAACTGATAAAGAAAGATCAGGGACAGCAAAACTCAGCCTGTTCTTAATAGATTAGGGTTTGTGAGTTTTACATCACCGTAACAAAATACCTGAAGCAAATCAAGTTTAAAAACCAACTCTTTTAGTTCAGAGTGTCCCAAGTCCCTGTTAGTTGGTGTAGTTGCTTTGAGGTCCCCACCAAAGCAATGCAGCATGTGAAAATGTACAGCAGGGAAAAAAAAAAAAAAAAAAGTTGTTCAGGTCATGGCAGCCAGGAAGCAAAGAGAAACAGGAAGTGACTGGTACCTAACATAACCTTCACAGCTGTGTCCCTCAATGACATATCTTCTCCCATTAGATCTGCCTACACATATTCAGGTGTATGTGTATCCATACACATATGCACATGAAGGAATTTGTTACAAGGGTTGACCTTGGAGCCACCCTAGGATACAGATATATACATATTTATCTGACAAACCCCTGATTGATATAACAAGCATAGACTTAAAGTATACTGATTCTTTTCTTTCCTTTAATATCTCAAATACCTTTTTAACATGGAGAAGCAGAGGATACCAAAAGTAATTAAACAAGGGGCTGTGGAGGTGGCTTAGTTGGTAAAGTGTCATTTGTACAACATGTATACCTGTGTTTGGCCAAGCATGGTGGGATACACCTGTAATGCTAGTGTTGGGGAGACAGAAATATGAGGATCCCTAGAACTCAGCTAGCCTTGCCAATGAGTGAGCTTCAGGTTCAGTTAAAGACCCTGTCCCAAAATATAAGTTGCAGAGCAACAGAAGAAAACACCCAATATCAACCTCTAATGCCCACATACATGTACACACATGTGCACACAAACACATGAACACATAAAAATAAACATTCTCCCCCTTAGCTTATGAGATCATAATCAGTGTCCCACAATGTGGGGTATCGGAAGATAAAAATATAGCCAAAAGGTATTTTTATACAATTTATACGATATGACTCAGCTATCAGAGGGTCACTGGCCTCAAGAGAGGCTGTGCCTGCCTTAGCCCCAGAAGAGAGATCTCCTTTTGTGATTTTATAATTATAATTATATATATTTATGAGGTGTCATGTAGAACTTCAATACCTGTATACAATACCATGATCAGAGAAGTTGGCATGTCAATAACCTAAAACATTTATTATCATCGAGAACACAATTCTCTCGAGTAACTACTTTGAAATATTCTGTTATTTTCCACCATAGTTATCCTACTGTGCAAAAGCAGATTAGAAGTTATTCAATCCTGACACCACTTTCCCTTCCCACATCCTCCCCCGCAGGCTCTGGTAACCATATTCTAATCTCTACTTCTTTGAGATCAACTTTTAAGCTTTCACCCCGTAAGTGAGTATATATAGTATTACTGTCCTGCACCTGACTTGTGCCCACTCCTCATAGAATAATAAGTAAAGGCTGCATAATAAAGAATACTACAAGCTTTTACAATTACACTAAAAAGAGAAATAGGCTTGGGACACATTTGTGGTCAAGGAAAAACATTCATTCTAGGTCATATCCAAGAATGAAGCCACTGGTGTGCACTATGATAAAGCAAAGCCATGTGAAACTGTTGCTTTGAACTTATAATGAGCTTATAGAATGAAACATTGCTTTGAACTTAATATCAACATCCTTCTGTAACTCCCCTTTTGTGTAACATTTTATCTATAAGCTAATTTTCTAAAGAACTTTTTTGTCTAAGAAGGTATAAGAAAACCAGAGAAAAAGAATACAGCATAGCATTTGGGGCTCTGCCCCCTCCACCCACCAAATGAATGTGTGTGGCTTGGTGGGGCTCTGCCCCATCCATTCAAGAATCGGCCAGTGAGAGGTTCTTGAAAGGAGACAAAGTAGGAAATCAGCACTTATAAAAGAACAGAGAGTTATGAAGTAAGAAACCAGTGCTTATTAAAGCACAGCGTTACAGGGTAAGAAACAAGCACTTATTAAAGCACAAATAGTAAGAGAGTTACAGAGTAAGAAACCAGCACTTATCAGAACAGAACAGTTAGAAAGAGTTACATTTTCAGAGGCCATCAGCTTCTGGCTCCCAGAACAGTAAGAGAGAGTTACAAGGCCATAGATCATCCGTCTTTGGCTTTTGTCCGACTCTGTGTCCCACCTCAGTACTTGTGATGCTGGAAAGGTCCCCAGCAGATCATTGGTTATATATTATATCCACCATTCTGTACAATCCTCCAAGAAAGGCAAATTAATGAATTCTGTATTTGGTGAAGTAATATTGGTGACAATGAGATTAAACAGTATCTTTTAATTTGTCCCAATTCAGTACTAAAAAGAACTGGATCCTAGCTCTATTATATTTTTTCCAAATTATCACATGGGACTAAGCAAATGATAATTCTTACTTCTCACCTGGTCTGCTTTTCCCACCTGGTTAGGTCCTTTTGGATTCTCAAACATCTAAGTCTGATTAAAAGGAAATGGGGGAGCCAAAAATCAGAGTTTACCTTCTTCAAGGTCCAGAAGGCTTTGTTGCTTTCCTTTTGTTGAGGCACAATTACCCTTATTCCCTGGAGCTGAATATTGTATTGCCCTTTTCTATTTCTCTCTGATAATACAGACAGCTCCATTTCTGAGTGGAACATGAGAAGGTAACATGTTCATTGCTTTCCTGGGCCTGAAGGGATTGAGCAGTGGAGCCGTGTGCACTGAAAGCAGAATAGAACTGCAGAGTGTGAAATAAGACCTGCTGTAATACCCTGAGCCACACTGAATTCTAAACAAGTCCTGTGCTATTACAGTTTGCTCAAGGATAAATGTAAATGGTGAACAACTTCCTGAAAGTCCCAAGAGAATTCTCCTGAATTGGGTGCCTCCCTCACAATGGTAGGTGCTAGGCCTTGGCATCTCAGACTTGATTCTGTACTCTTGATGTGCTCAGGAATGAGAATGAATTATAAACTAGACCAATCAAAATCCACTTACTAATATTGTAGTAGAGATAGTCTAGAAGTGGGGGTGGGGAGATAGCTTAGCACATAAAGTAGTTGTCTGGGTTCAGCTCAAGAATCCGTGTGAATAGAAGGCCCAGCCAGATAATGTGCACTTGCAATCCTAAGGCTGGAAGGTGGAAATTATCATAGAGTTCACTGGACAGACAGCTTAGTCTTTTTGTTAGTCTGTGGGTTCCAGGTCAGTGAGAAATTCTCTCTCTCTCTCTCTCTCTCTCTCTCTCTCTCTCTCTCTCTCTCTCTGTGTGTGTGTGTGTGTGTGTGTGTGTGTGTGTGTGTGTGTGTGTGTGTGTATTCATATATGTGTGTATATATGTGTGTAATGTGTATGTATCTGCACATACCTGTGTACCTTATCTTCCTCCCAGCACACACACACAGACAGACAGACACACTCATAGTAGAGAATGGACAGAGACAGATTAACTTGGTGTCCTCAAAGGTCTCATTCAGTTTCCACAAATACAGTCTTGGACCTGTGGGCTGGACAGCTTCCACTTGCCATGTAGGTCACAAACACAGAAGAAACAGGCCTGCAGAAAGTATGAAGCAGCTATGTCAAGGCACAGCAAAGAAAGAATCAACATGTCATGTAGTGCCTCACTCCAGGAGACCTGGCTGTGTTCTCATTCAGGGTTGACATGAGTCACCCTGCATCATCAACATTACTTTTCTCCTTAGCTAGTGTTTTAAGATTGAGCTTAGCATTCTACACATTGCTAAGTAAGCACCATACCACTAAGCATATTCCAACTCTTCCTTAGCTAATTTCAACTACAGTCTGCTACCCACTTTTTTAAAAAAGCATAGTTACATCAGAGTACACTTGTGGTGGCTTTGTGATATGCCAACATGGCCAAACAACATTAATTTCCTGTGGATTCAGTAAAGGCTGAACACAGAATCTTGTCTATGGGAGATTTAATGTGCAGGAATGATGCGGACAGCCATTCTGTTGCTCTGGATGGACAGAATGCTTGCAACTTGCTCTGCTGCTTCCTAGACCTGCCTTCAGCTCTTCCATTTCCTGCATCACATGTGTGTTTAGCTAAGAGGTCATTCCATCCAATGGATACTGACTGGGTTTATCACTCAACCACTTAGAATCATTTTGCTTTTCTGTCACAGGTACATTTACTTAGCCACAATCAGATCCCCAGCTACCCTCCCCGTATTCTTATTAATAATTCTGGAGACACTTCTATCTTCTAGAAATGTTTTAAATGCATTGAGCAAGGATGGAAAAGACCAACATTTTTAATGTACAGTCCCTTCCTTATTTATTTAAACAGCTGTTTCTGAAGATAAGGACAGACCAAAAGATGACTTTTATTACCAAGCCAAATTAACTGACATTTCCATGTTTGTAAAAGTCATCTCTCAGCATGGTAAACCTTTTTACCACTCTTTTCTCTTCCCTTCTCAGAAATATAAATCATGAGATCGCAGAGAATGCCCGACTTATTCCCAGCCACACCTCGTCACACTGCCATCTGCCTGGCACGAGCAGGCACTCAATAATACTTTTGCTTTTGCTGCCTAAGCTTGTACAAGGCCTACATTGCCTCTGGAAATCTTAACCATTCCTGAAACTTTGCAGTATAACTAGCATAGCTAAGTCCATGCAGCAGATACGTCCACCCACTGCCTTGTAACATATGAGTTAGAAACAGAGGGAAAAAGGAAAGAGGGTGATTACATCTTATCATACCCATAATTCCAACTCAAAACTACACTTCTGCTGCAGAGGACCTAGCCTCAGATCTTATTGCCCACATGGTGACCCATCACCACCTATAAATAGAATTCCAAGAATTCCAGTGCCTTCTTCTGACCTCTGTGGGCACTAGGCACATGTGGCACACATTCAGGAAAGCACTCAAATACACAAAATAAAAATAAATAAAGTCTTTTTAAAAGGCAGCACAAACAATTTAAAACTTTAGAGGCCAGCCACATTAGTCATGTCAGTGGCAAAGCATCATGCTTCTTTGAATGGAGTTGAGGAAATGAGTAACCATCTTGATGTTAAGAACAGATTTCAGTGTTGAAGAAAGGAAAAGGAAATGTAAGATCATTTAGAAGATGGATAAATGGCTAAGCAAGTAAGAATGCTGGCTGCTCTTCCAGAGAACCCAAGTTCAATACCCAGCACGCACATGGCAACTCATGACTTACTGTCACCCCAGTTCCAGAAGATCTTATGACCTTTTCTTGGTCCACTTAAGCACCAGTTATTCACATGGTACACAGACACACATGCAGGCAAAACACTCATGCACATAGAATAAAAATATTTTAATTTAAAAAGATTAATTACATTAAATAAAACTCATCTTTTTAAATCTAAAAGCATCACTATCAATTCATATTGTATTTTTACTTTATTTTTTTTTCCTTTATTTGTCTACTGGGGAAAAAACACAAGAAATAACAGTCAAAAAAAGTAATAAGTACCAATAGTACCCAGGTAATGTGGTTTCTAAAATACTTCAGGCTTTCTGGAGCCACGGGGAGGCTGTCACTAAGTAGGAAATCCTCAAAAACTACTAGAGTTGTATCCAGAGAACTCAGGAGCCAACCTGAGCATTCCAACTGACAAATACAAAAAAATTTTAGATCCTGGTAATGATTATATATACAATAACTGCAACTGATTAGACTCTAGCAATGTGTAACAATCCTATAAGAACCATTGGTTGGCTAGGTATGGTAGCAATGTCAGCACCTGGGAAGCAGTGAGTATGAGGCTAGCCTGGGCTACAGAGTTAGTTCTAGTCCAGCCTGAGGTACAGAGACAGTAAAAATACAAATGAGCAAGCAAGCAAACAAACAAAAACATTGCCTATCACAGATGCCTTTGGGGACTACTTACCAGGTTTACATTGGTGAACAGAGGAAAGGATCAAGCAGTCACCTTCCTTTCTCTTACGAACTGCCTCAGCGAGGGTGATGGCTGAGGGTAAGCACTTTTTTTAGCTGGAAACACTGCAACTGAGAAAGGGAGAAGTGAAAACAGAGCATCCCCCTCCGGAGTGTCTTGGGAATTAACAGGTCTCGGAAATAATCATTAGCAGCTCTTAACATCCTTAAATGGAGAAAACACTGCATACCTCCTAGTAACACTACACCCCAGAAAGCATCTAGTCTGATCTACCACTAAATTTACCTGCCAACTTATACAGTTTATACAAAATTGTTAATAGCACAGAAATGCAATATGCAAAAATACAGGTATGAAACGTTCTACAAGGCTGATGACATAAAACTTGCAAAGGAAAGGGAGATAGGAGTAGAGCCATAGATTAAGAGAAATGTAAGAAATGCAATCTCAATAACTAACCTTTCTTAGATCCTGACTATAACAACTTAAACAACCAGGAAGGAAATATGTAATCACTGGATATTAGTTGATAGTGAATATGAGAGTTACAGGGCCTAGGGTCTCATACATGCTAAGCAAGCACTCTACCACTAAGTTACATCCTTGTGGTGGTTTGAATAGGTATAGCCCCCTAGATTCATGTGTTTGAATGCTTGGTTATACAGAGTGGTACTATTAAGAGGTGTGGCCTTGTTGGAGAAAGTGTGTCATTGTAGGAGCAGGCTTTAAGGTCTTCTATGCTCCAGTTACATCTAGTGTGACATAGTCTCCTTCTGCTGCCTATGGATCAAGATGTAGAACTCTCAGCACCTGCTTGTTCTAGCACCAAGTCTGTCTGTATGCTGCCGTGATGATAATGGACAGATCCTCTGAAACTGTAAGCCAGCCCCAATTAAATGTTGTTTTTATGAGGGTTGTCATGATCATGGTGTCTCTTTACAGCAATAAATCTCTAACACTCTGACTTTGTCTTTTGAAATGGGATCTGAATTGTCAAGGTTGACCTTAAATTCACTCTGTAGGAAACTTTAAGTTTAGTAGCCTCATGTTTCAGGCTCTCAAGTGTCTGGGTTTACAGAACTATACCACTGTTAGGCCTAGTTATTACATTAAATTATTGTTAATAGTAATTGTTAATACACTTTTAGGTAAACTAAATATTTTGATAAAATGTTATATTTTAGGTATTTACTTGCCTTTTAAGTATAATAATAGTTTGCGGTTATGTTTACTTAAGAGAAACCTTATTTTTCACTATGGAAATCTCTAGAGATAAATATCTAAGAGTTTCTTCAAAAACTATGAGAAACAGAGAAAAAAAGAAATAGGGTAGGGGGGACTGGGGAGATGGCTCAGCAGTTAAGAGCACTAGCTGCTCTTCTGCAGAAGTCATGAGTTCAATTCCCAGAAATGACATGGTGGCTCACAACCATTTGTAATAAGATTCCATACCCTCTTCTGGTGTGTCTGAAGACAGCAAAAGTGTACTCACATAGAATAAATAAATTGAATACCCTTGCTTGGTCCTTTTAGCTGGGGCAGACACCTAGCTGGTCTGCTCCCGTGAAGATGCCATATCCTGAGACATCCTAGAGGAACCACTGCACTCAGAACAACAGGTAAGAACCCTCTCCCACAACCCTATGCCCCAGAGCCTAGGGCACTCAGGACCCATCAGCCACCCAAACCCCGCCACTCCAGAATACCACTTCCCTTCGGCCCCTGAACTGGTCCTTTTGGTTGGGGCAGACACCTAGACAGCTCCCATAAAAGACACAATATCCTGAGCCATCCTAGAGGAACCACTGCACTCAGTGCAGCAGGATTTCAGGATCCCAGAGTGAGCTTCAGTCCCAGGAGCTCTTCCACCCAGGAGCTCAAGATCATAGGATCACAGAGACAGCTGGACTCTGAGGAGTTCTGACACAAGCAAGATAACTGAAGAGAGAGAATCCAGTCAGAAACAGTGAGTGCAGGTATCACTAGAGTTAACCAGATGGCAAAAGGCAAGCACAAGAATATAAGCAACAGAAACCAAAGTTACCTAGCATTATCAGAACCCAATTCTCCCACCATAACAACTCCTGGAGCCCCCATCACACAGGAAAAGCAAGATTCAGATTTAAAATCACTTCTCATGATGATGAAGATAGAAGACTTTAAGAAGGACATAAATAACTCCTTAAAAAAAAAATACAGGAGAACACAGGTAAAGAGGAAACTCAAAAATCCCTTAAAGAATTATAAGACAACACAACAAAATGGGTGAAGGAATTGAACAAAACCATCCAGGATATAAAAATGGAAGTAAAAACAATAAAGAAATCTCAAAGGGAGACTACCCTGGAGATAGAAAACCTAGGAAAGAGATCAGAAGTCATAGACACAAGCATCACCAACAGAATACAAGAGACAGAAGAGAGAATCTCAGGGGCAGAAGATACCATAGAAAACTTTGACACAACTGTCAAATAAAATGCAAAATGCAAAAATCTCCTAACCCAAATCATCCAGGAAATTCAGGACACAAAGAGAAGACCAAACCTAAGGATAGTAGATATAGATGAGAGTGAAAATTTCCAAATTAAAGGACCAGTAAATATCTTCAACAAAAGTATAGAGAAAAACTTTCCTAACCTAAAGAAAGAGATGCCCATGAACACACAAGAAGCCTACAGAACTCCAAATAGACTAAACAAGAAAAGAAATACCTTCCATCACATAATAATTAAAATATCAAATGCATAAAACAAAGAAAAAATGCCAAAAGCAGTAAGGTAAAAAGGTAAAGTAACATATAAAGGCAGACCTATCAGAATTACGCCAGACTTCTCATGAAAGACTTTAAAAGCCAGAAGATCCTGGACTGATATCATACAGACCCTAAGAGAACACAAATGCCAACCCAGACTACTATACCCAGCAAAACTCTCAATCACTATAGATGGAGAAACTAAGATATTCCATGACAAAACCATATTCACACAATATCGTTCCACAAATCCAGCACTACAAAGAAAAAAATAGATGGAAAACTCCAACACAAGGGAGGAAACTACAACCTAGAAAAAGCAAGAAAGTAATCTTCCAACAACCCCAAAGAAGAGAGCTACATAAACATAATACCACCTCTAATAACAAAAATAGCAGGAAACAACAATCATTTTTCCTTAATATCTCTTAACAGCAATGGACTCAATTCCCCAATAAAAAGATGTAGACTAACAGGCTGGATACGTAAACAGGACCCAGCATTTTGCTGCATACAGGAAACACACTTCCGTGACAAAGACAGACACTACCTAAGAGTAAAAGGCTGGAAAAAATTTTCCAAAAAAATGGTCCCAAGAAACAAGCTGGAGTAGCCATTCTAATATCAAATAAAATTGACTTTCAACCTAAAGTAATCAAAAAAAGATAAGGAAGGACACTTCATACTCATCAAAGGAAAAATCTACCAAGATGAACTCTCAATTCTGAACATCTATGCTCCAAATGCAAGGGCACCCACATACATAAAACTAAAACTCAAAGCACAAATTGAACCTCACACAATAATAGTGGGGGATTTCAACACCCCACTCTCAGCAATGAACAGATCATGGAAACAGAAACTAAACAGAGATACAATGAAATTGACAGAAGTTATGAACCAAATAGATTTAACAGATACTTATAGAACATCTCATCCAAAAACAAAAGAATATACCTTCATCTAAGCACCTCATGGTACCTTCTCTAAAATTGATACATAATTGGTCACAAAACAGGCCTCGACAGATAGAAAAAGATTGAAATAATCCCTTGCATCCTTTCAGATCACCACGAACTAAGGCTGGTCTTCAATCATAACAAAAACAATGGAAAGCCCACATACATGTGGAAACTGAACAACGCTCTACTCAATGATGACTTGGTCAAAAAAGAAATGATGAAAAAAACTAAAGACTTTTTAGAATTTAATGAAAGTGAGGACACATCATACCAAAACTTGTAGGACACAATGAAAGCAGCACTAAGAGGAAAACTCATAACTCTAAGTGCCCACAAAAAGAAACTGGAGAGTTCATACACTAACAATTTGACAGCACACCTGAAAGCTCTAGAACAAAAAGAAGCAAATACACCCAAGAGGAGTAGACGGCAGGTAATAATCAAACTCACAGCTGAAATCAACCAAGTAGAAACTGAAAGAACTATACAAAATATCAACAAAACCAGGAGCTGGTTCTTTGAGAAATTCAACAAGATAGATAAACCCTTATCGAGACTAATCAAAGGGCACAGAGACAGTATCCAAATTAATAAAATCAGAACTGAAAAGGGAGACATAACAACAGAGGAAATTCAAAATAATCATCAGATTCTACTACAAAGGCCTATACTCAAGAAAACTGGAAAATCTGGATGAAATGGACAATTTTCTAGACAGATACCAGGTATCAAAGTTAAATCAGGAACAAATAAACCGTCTAAACAGACCCATAACCCCTAAAGAAATAGCAGCAGTCATTAAAAGTCTCCCCACCAAAAAAAAGCCCAGGACCAGATGGTTTTAGTGCAGAATTCTCTCAGACCTTCAAGGAAGGCCTGATACCAATTCTCTTCAAACTATTCCACAAAATAGAAACAGAAAAAACACTACCCAGTTCATAATATGAAGCTACAATCATGCTCATACTTAAACCTCACAAAGACCCAACAAAGAAAGAGAACTTCAGACCAATCTCCCTTATGAATATCGATGCAGAAATACTCAATAAAATTCTTGAAAACTGAATCCAAGAACACATCAAGACAATCATCCACCATGATCAAGTAGGCTTTATCCCACGAATGCAGGGATGGTTGAATATTCGGAAATCCATCATCATAATCCACTACATAAACAAACTCAAAGGAAGAAAACACATGATCATCTCACTAGATGCTGAGAAAGCATTTGACAAAATTCAACATCCCTTCATGGTAAAAGTCTTGGAAAGATCAGGAATTCAAAGTCCATACCTAAACATAGTAAAAGCAATATACAGCAAGCCAGTAGCCAACATCAAACTAAATGGAGAGAAACTTAAAGCAATCCCACTAAGATCAGAGACTAGACAAGGCTGCCCACTCTATCCCTACCTATTCAATATAGTACTGGAAGTCCTAGCCAGAGCAATTAGACAACAAAAGGAAGTCAAAGGGATACAAATATAAAAGGAAGAAGTAAAAGTTTCACTATTTGCAGATGATATAATAGTATACTTAAGTGATCCCAAAACTTCCACCAGAGAACTCCTAAACCTGATAAACAACTTCAGCAAAGTGGATGGTTATAAAATCAACTCAAACAAATCAGTAGCCTTCCTCTACTCGAAGGATAAACAGGCTGAGAAAGAAATTAGGGAAATGACACCCTTTACAATAGTCACAAATAATATAAAGTACCTTGTTGTGAACCTAACCAAGCAAGTGAAATGATCTGTATGACAAAAACTTCATGTCTCCAAAAATTGAAAGATCTCCCATGCTCATGGATGGGCAGGATTAATTTAGTAAAAAATGGCCATCTTGCCAAAATCAATCTACAGATTCAATGCAATCCCCATCAAAATTCCAACTCAGTTTTTCATAGAGATAGAAAGAGCAATTCTCAAATTCATTTAGAATAACAAAAAACCCAGGATAGCAAAAACTATTCTCAACAATAAAAGATCTTCTGGAGGAATCACCATCCCTGAGCTCAAGCTATGCTACAGAGCAATAGTGATAAAAACTGCATGGTATTTGTACAGAGACAGGCAGGAGGATCATTGGAATAGAATTGATACCCATAAATGAACTATAAATGCATACATAAATGCATATTTCATGATGGTTAAGGAAGGCATTCTTGGCAGAACAACCTAAGACAGGCTCAGTCTTGTTTATGCAATAAAAAGGGGAGAGATGTGGAGAGCTTGTGGGGCTGCCTGGCAGGAATCTGGCATTGGCCAAGGACAAGGAAATGAGCTGCTTGGAAGGAATCTGACATTAGGCTAGAACAAAGATATAATTTCAGGCAAGAATTTAAATCCTAGGCTAGAACAAAGAAGTAATTACAGGCAGGAATATAAATCTTAAGCTAGAACTAAGAAGTAGGCTTCAGGTATGAAAACGACTTTGGGCTAGGACAGGGAAGTAGGCTCAGATAAGTTGGTCATCAGGATTATCCCTTAGAAATCTCATGATCACAGGACTCTGTTTACTGCCTTGCTTGTTTGTTGACTATTGGTGTTTATTGCCTTGTTTGTTCCTTGACTATTTGCATCTATTGTATTGCTAGAACTGACCTTAATACTTGCATGAAATTAAAATGGTATAAAAGCAAAAAGGAGGAGGGGGGATGGGAGAGGGGGTTTATGGAGTGGGAGCAATGGGTAAAGGAGATAACATCTGAAGTGTAAATAAATAAAATATCCAATTTAAAAAAAAAAAAGAAATCCAGGAATGATGACTACCAGCTTTGCTATCTGTCTGCAACTTGATGGCAGCAGCCACTGATTCCCTGAAGCATTTGATGTGTCAGAGTTCTGCCCTTTACTCTCTTCCTTTCTGTTAATTTGGTTACTGTGTTTCCGCTTCACTTCGTCCCAGTAGTCAGTTTATATAACACATCAGCATCTTTCAAGCATCTCTTTGTGTCACGCAAAGTGAAAAAAAAAAAAAAAAAAAAGTCGTGACCTGATTCTGTGACAAAAGTATTGAAAACCCTTATGTGTAGAAAAGTATAGAAGCAGAAGAGGGACATAAAAGATAGCAAAGAAAATATAACACAGTGAAGGAGAGCTTATATGGGAGTGGGGGAGATTGCCTTGCCATTTATCCTTGATCTAATAAAAATTAGTGCTAGAAGAGAAAAAATGTGTACTATAAAGTGTATAGATAGTCATTGGATGTTATTGATAGCACCGCTGTCTGTAAGATTTTGTATGTATGTGTTTCCATGCTCTCATGCGTATGCATGCCTGCCTGGAATAATATCATACAGTAATTCTGTCCTCAGAGACTTGAGGAGCTGTACATTTTACATCCCACCAGAGAGAAGAGACACCCAGCATCTCTCCATCCTCACCGGCACCATTTCTGTTTCTCTGATTCCAGCTACCCCAGTAAACTGTGAAACTGAACGTCAGGACAGTAGTAGGTGCTTCTCTAAAGATGACTCTTCCTCCTCCTTCTCCTCACACAAGGTCTTCCTATGTAGACTGAAGACTGACCTATTGTCAAACTAACAATCTTCCTGCCTTGGTTCCCTGGTTACTAGGAATAGAGCTACGTGCTACCATGCCTAACTGTAAAGATAACTCTTCAATGTTTTTTAAAAATCTTTTAGAGCCTTTGTTCCTCAAAAGAGCAGATCCTTAGGACTGAGAATACCATATTATGCTTCACAAACCAGAGTCAAGCCAGTGTTCAACAACAGTAAGTCCTGTAAGGAAATAAAATGGAAAAAGCCTGAGAAGATGGGGAGATAATGGTTGGGGGGGTGGGGAGGCAGGTTGACTGGCAGTTTAACACTGAAAATGTGTACTGAGTGAAAAGTTTGCTCCCAAGAATTGCTTTTCCAATAAAATGGTGTCGTGATAAGCTTTAAATCCTAAACCTCACAACAAAAAGTGAGGCTGAAGAAAAGGAGGAAGTTGGTCAGCATAGGCAGGGGCATTTCATTTTGAAACAGTTCTTACTAACATGGAGTGAAAAAAGTTGTTTAGTTCACACAAATTAGTTTGGAACAAAAGCAAATAATATAACATCCCAAGGCTTTTACATTTTGATCTTACACACCCCAAGCCCACCTGCCTAGAGATGGCACTGCCCACTGTGAACTGGGCTCTCCTATATTAATTAACAATTAAGAAATGCCCCAGCAGACAACAACCATAGACCAATTAGCTGGAAGCAGTTTCTCCTTTGAGCTTCTCTCTTCACAGATGTTTCCAGTTGACAAATGAGGTTAACCAATGCAGCCCTTTTGGAGAAAATGTAGAAATGAATCAAAATGGGTAAATGATGCTTAGAAATGAGGATGTTTGCTCAAATTTTAAATTAAATGTTTATTTTTCCCTCAATTATATGCAAGACATTTTTTCCCTGGAAGCATGTGGCTGGGCTCTTCACATCTCAGTGGATCAGGAAGAAGAAGAAATCTGCTGGAATCAGAGCCAGTCAATAGTCCTCAAGCTTCATCTACAGAAGGCCCCATGTTCACAAGGGTCACCACCTCCTAAAACAGAACCATCAGTCAGCTGGGAACCAAAGTGTTCAAACAGATGATCCTTTGAGGACATCACACGTTCAAATTACAAGAAGTAGGTTTATGATATGTTCTTAGCCCAATTTAAATGAAGGATAATTATTTACAATAAGAGGTATGAGAATGTTTTCCCTGCAAGTCCCTATAATTGAAACTGGATAGTTCAAGCTTATGACTGCTCTATCATAAGTACTGGGGTTCAGTTCCAATGTCCCACTTAGGGCAGCTTACAGACCGGTTGTAACTCTGGTTTCAGGATATCCAACACTTCTGGCCTCTGCAGCAACCACAGAGACAGTCACATAAACACACCTACTCAAAAAAATTCAAAATTAAAAAATTTAAAGTTTCTGTAACTAATACAGGGAAAGCTATTCCTTCTCTGTCCACACCGTTTAGAGGAGTCTGATAACTATGATTTCCAATTCTACCATGATTACACTGGTTAAAAATACAGAACAATTTCTATTCATGAAAAGTTATAATCACATCAGCTTCTGAGTAGTTCATCTTGCCTTGGCTAATTTCAGGAAAGTTTGTAAATAAAAGTGCTGCTTAAAGAACACTCACCCTTTATCATCCATATTGGTGGGTAAGAGGCGGTCAACAGTAAGGAAGGAGTGGGTAAACAGACTTGCTCCTGAAACACTACATCATTCCTAAGACACCACTCAAGATTTCTAAGTCATATAAAAAAACAAAAACAAAACAAACAAAAAAAAACATTGAATAGTATATTTTAATTCAAGCAAAGAAAAGTAATTCAAGCCCCTCCGCCCCTGGCCCGAATACTGGTGGCTGGAGCAGTCTCCCAGGTGATCTGCTCCCCTCTGGAAACTGAGTCCGGAGGCACCCTAGGGAGGGCACGGGACAGCAGAGCAGCAGAATACACAGCCTTGGTGTATCTACTCATCAAGCATACTTAACAGACCTGCCCAAACCTCCGATGTCCTGGAATTCCATCTGGATGCAGTGAAGACACAGCATCAGAGGCTTATCAACTTACACTTCCCCCCACCCCTCTTCTAATATCTCAACGCCCTTAATCAGCTTGAAGAAGTTAAAGAAGAGTCAGTACCCCTATTCCCTGGGCTTGGGGACTAAGATGGTTAATAATGGTCTGTCCTTCTAGGGAAAAGTAGTGGTTTTGTTGGAACAGGGAGGATTAGCTAGGACTTATTGCATAGCCATAACCTATTAGTAGAAATCTGTACAATTAATATCAAGATGAAGGTATAATTTCTTAAATGGTACAAAATTTACTTTGATTTCAAATTTAAGGTTTTCATTGGTATGAGCTTCTTATTGATATAAAAGTGAGATGAATATTGATACTCTCATGGGCATTGTGCCTGTATAACACATTTAGGAATACAAGGCTTAGACCCAGTCCTTCTTTAATTTTTTTTAACTGATTTGGGACAGTTAGCCTATGAGTTAAGGGACTATAGCAAATTCAGGGCTTTGAGTTTATTGTTAGGGTGTTTTCCATATTTTATTTAGAAATAGCTGAGAGAAGTTAACAGACAACAGTCCAGGTTACCTTACATGGATAGTTGGTTTTCAAAACATCAGAAGTCCATAGAATTCATGTTACAAATATTTCTATATTAATGTTTATTTTGAGTAGAGACCTGTCTGCTCCTGACAGCTTCCTGTTGTGGATTCTAAGAAGAAATTGAGCATCCTTGGAGTTACTCCAGTTGTGCGGTGACAGCCACTAGGCAAGAATTGCCTCTTTCCATCTACAGACAAATTACTGTCCAGAAAAGGACACGCTTGCAGAATAGTCGACTGATTATATCTGCCTAGACAGAGTAGTCAGCCCTTAATAATTCTGCATCACTAATGTCTGTCAGATGATTCTGGGCCAGAAGGCTGAAGATTTGATGCTCCAACGTTCGGTAGTATAGGGGCTTTTCAGGTGTTCAGTGGTCTCTACAAATTGGCTAAGTTTTAGAAGTTATGCTTAGTGCTTCCCATAATTTCAGTTAACTAGTCATTCTGGATTTCTGACGGGGTGAAGACCTATAGTCTCATAGCCAATCCTGGCTATTTACTTTGAGAGAACCGATCTGAGTGGACGGTTTTCAGCTGACATTCATTCAAAAGCCAAGAAAAAAAGCCAGGTTCAAAACTAAGTGCTTTAGTTAGGAGAGATGACAGAGGTTCTGGTTAGTCAACAAAATGATGGACTGGGTATTAGGACTATCTTGTACCGCACTGGTACAATTAGGAATGACTATGCTCTAATTGCATTTTGAGAGAAAAGTGTTATTTTAACAGGAAGGGTGAAGCTAGGTGATGAGAGAGAGAAAGAGAGAGAAAGAGAGGGGGGCATGGAGGCAGATGTTCACGTGTCTCCTCCAGTCAAAGATAGTTTATATATCTAGGTTGGGTATTGGCTTACACTTCTAATTGAGCATTACCAAACTTATAAAGCCTTTCATTAACATTTTTAAAAAATGTATAAAAGCAAAAAGGAGGAGGGGGAATGGGATAGGGCTTTCTAGGGAGGGGAAATGGGGATAGGGGATGGCATCTGAAATGTAAAGAAAATATAAAATAAAATTTAAAAAAAAAGAAAAGTAATTCAATATGAAATACAACATAGATCTGCTTTTTAACTATATTTTTATTTTGAATTGTGTGTTGAGTGTGGATTTGTACTTTGTGGTCCCTAAGGAGGCCAGAAGAGGATGTCAGATTCCCCTGAAGCTGAGATACAGGGAGCTGAGAACTGCCAGGTACAAGCACTGGGAACCAAATGCGGAGCCTCTGGAAGAATAGTACATTCTCTTAACCTCTGAGCTATCTCTCTAGGCTCTTGATCTGTTTTTCTAAAAATTGTCTTTTGATAGATTATGAATAGAAATTTTGGAAGTAAAACCCTAGCTAATACTTAACAGAACAGATGCCTATTTTCTTGCCTAAGAATGACTGGGTTGTCACCTCATTTGTTTTTATTTTGTCTGTGCTCACTGACCTTGGATGTCACCCATGTAGAGGCTTCTTCTACATGATGCTGCCAGCAGCATTTTTATTTACAAGTCATTGTGAAATTGGCCTAGAGATAATTAGAATTAGTCCACAGCTTCCATGACGGCACATTTCATGAATAGAAATTTGTGCGTTCCAGAAAGTTAGTCATTGTTTTCCTGATGATGATTTTTTTTTTCATCTGAAATCTATACCCTTTGGTTAGAGACAAGGTAGAAAAGGTAAGATTTTAGTTCTAAGTAAAATACCTTTCAACTTTGCATCAAAGAAAGTCTTGTTTGCTTCAAAGGGAAGAACATGAATCTACATGGTCCTGTCATTGCTCACTTGCATCCCTTGTCTTCCCACCACCTAATTAAATGGGGACAAACATAAAAAGAGTTACAAGGAGACAGTCAGTGGTGCCCATTTGCTTCACTCCACCCTGAAGACCTAGAGTCACTGAAGGCAAAGAGCAAGTGTGATTCCCTTTCCATCCTGTGTCTGACATAAGATGTTTTCTTATTATCTTGGGGAAATAAAGAGTTGTCTCTCCTGGGTAGAAGATTCAAACAAGATCTAAACTGTAGGGGACTTGCTATGCCACTCGGCTGTGAGCTGTATATTGCACTCATATTTCTAGCTTGGAGAGTCTATTCTTTTTAAACTGGCCAGCTTTAAGCACCTTCTACAACAAGGCACTGTTTGACTCCTTGGAGAAAGAAAAAAAAAAAAAGCAAAAAACTTCTTCCCCTATCATCTGCATTCTAATAAAGGGAAATAAATGATCAGAAATAAGTATAATAATTTATATCGAATGTTAGGTGCCAGGTGCTATGGGAAAATATAATATACTTGGCTAATGGGAATCTATTGTCTACCACAGGGGAGGCAATCAATTGTACAGTGAAGAGTGGCTCTGGTTTGAAATAGAGAAGTCAGGGTAGACTTCCTTACACCAGTGAGAGCTAAGCAGAGAACAGGGAAATGTGAGGGAGTGAACCAGGTAGCACTGGGGGAAGAGCAGTGAGACAAAACAACCATGTGAAGGTTCCTGTGTGGGAGAGAACCTGGCTGGTTTGAAAGCTAAAGGTGAACACCCAAAACAGGTTAGGCAGAAATGGGCTAAATACAGGACTTTATAAAGTCTGTTTTTAAAGATAGAAATCGCCCCTGGTTTTATGGTGGAAAGGAGTGCAGTCTCACTTGGATCAAGAAAAATCATTTCCACTGCTCTGGTGGAAGAGACTGAATCAGAGATTAGTAGGAAAGATCTTGTGATAAATCAATGTGAGGTGGTATCTGTAACCAGTTCTCAGAGCTACTACTACCAAGCACCACAGCCTGGGGATTTAAGCAACAGACATTTGTGATCTCAACGTTCTGGAGGGTTAAAAATTGTTTAAAAAGGTATTGGCAGGACCATGCTCCCTCCCTTCTGTTTCAGTCATGGCTTCTGGCTTCTGGTACTGTCAGGTATCCCTTAGCTTGTAGATGGCCATCTTCTCCCTGAGTCTCTGATAATGAAGGTAGCAAGAGCAAATGCCATGTAGGACTTGAAGGTTTAGCCACAGGGTATTTTAGCACATTTGAAAGTGAGTAATACTTTAAAAATTAAAATGTGATTCTATGATTTTGTCCCGTGCAATAGGAAATGTAGCCACTTATAAGAGCTGGTCAATTGTAAGGTGCCATTTGGGCCTCCCTGCTCTAGGATGTATTGTATCCAATTAACTGTATGCTCAGGTTCTAAGGCAGCATCCAGGCCAAGGCAGTAGTCTCAGCCTCTCAGAACTGCTCTGGGCCAATGCCTGACTATCACAGAAGTTCAAGGGTACTTCCAAAGACACTCTCTTCTCTGTCTCCTTGCTTGCTAAGTAAGATTTCTTCAGAGCTGTAACCAGTCTGTACTTCTCCATATCCTTTCTTTTCAAAGGTATCAAACAGACATGTGAAATATTCTATGCATCCCCTTCCCCCCCCCTCTCCTATCTACATCTGTAGAATTTGAGTAGACACACCCATAGTTGGAATAGTCTGAGAAATACAGGCAGTAAGAAGGGATTTTTAGTTTGGATCATCCACTACTCATCTAGCAAAGATGATTTCAATCCAGGTGGTTGGTTAGGTCATGAATAGTCCTTGGCACAAGATAGACCAGATGCCCAAGTTTTTACTGATAGTGATGTGGGAACATGTCCCATTGAAGACAATTCTCTTACTATTTAGACTCAAACATTTAAAATGGATAACAGTGGGGTTGGCTGGTCAATACTGTTACACTGCCCTACAGAAGAATAAGAAAGAGCCTGGGGATACCTACGAACAGTTAAAGTACCACAATCTAATGGTCTTTTTGGTCATTTACAAAGAGGCTCTCATTGCCTGTGGTGGGAAAGGAGACAGAAGGCTTGCCCAATAAATGTTACGTGTGTGTGTGTGTGTGTGTGTGTGTGTGTGTGTGTGTGTGTAAGCCACAGGTCACAAGTCATTTGATTTCCCTATCATTACCAACATCCATTTTCTGACCTAGTGGCTCTAACTGATCCTGGAATCCTGGAGCTCACTGATTGTTTGGGCTGGCTGGCCAGTAAGCCCCTAGATCCTTCTGTCTCTGCCTTCCTAGTGCACATCATTCACACTTGTCTATTTTACATGGGTGCTAAGGGTCTGAATGAAGGGCCTCATTTTTTCAGGGAAAGTACCTATACTGACTAAAGCCATCCAAGTACATCCAGTAAGCACTTAAATACTTAGCCAAGGCAGATATATTTTATAAAAGTCCTATTCTAGAAAACCTTGGAACCAGGTGGGGCATCTGAATTAGTGTCACTAATCACTGTGATATCTACAGACTCACTTGAGCCTTTAGAGCGTACAGAGGTAGGCCACCTCTATTTACTAGGAACTAGCAAGTCTACACACAGGAATATTAGTCAGAATCTTCTATGCTACAAGGCAAACACTCCATCTTTAGGTGTTGCCCCACACTGATCCTGCCAAGCTGATAACTAGGGATAAATTCCAGCACAATCTGTGGTGACATGTTAGCACTGGTGAGAGAAGAAAGAGATTACACTCCAAAGGAACTGTGAAAATCCACACACATGTCCCAACCAGCCCACGGGAGGACTTCTGTAGCTGGTTTTGAGGGTAACTGATCAAGAGAGAGAACATAAGATTCATATGAAGAGTAAAGTAATAAGGGGTGCAGAATTTAACATCCACGCAAAAAAACTCAGGGTCTGGTAAGCTTGCTAAGGTCCTACCACCCTGCTGACTTGGTGATGCCTGGAAAAAAAACACAACTGATGCTCAGCAAAGCAGATACACTTGAATACTGACATGTAACAAGGAAGAGAGAAAGAGGCTGGGAAAAAGGTGGACATGCAGGAATAGATACCTTATGGGATGCTGAATGCTTGGTAGAGGATTGTAGTTTCTAGAAGAGCCATGACGATGTTTACTACTCCAAGACCACATAGAACTTTCTGGTAAAGGTGAATCACTGACAGTGTCAGGTCCTTCAGAACCTGTAGTAAGGGAGGCAGCCACAAAGCTTGGTAATGATGTGATAAAACCCTATACAAATAGAGACCAGGGGGCAGTACAGAGGGCAAGTGGCCAAAATTATCTCAGTGATTGTCAAGGCTAAACATATAACTATCTAATCAAAGACCTGAAAAGAAAATCTATCAGAAGACAAAAGGTAAAAAGATCCCTGTAAACAGATGAGTGCAAAAAGTCATTTGTGTTCCATTCATGCATTCACCATCCAATAGGTGTTGGGTAAACAAATGGGCAAAATGATAGGCCAGTAGACATAAATCAGTCTTGTCGTCAATCACTTGAGACTAACTGGACCAGCAGTACATGGCTGCTACTTACCGAAATCCCAAAACTATTGTATCTTCCTGCTTTAAAATTCTTCATTCTGGACTTTAATTAACTATCAAATCTCCTACTGAAGATCCTGATATTTGTACTTTAGGCATCAGCCAGTTCTGCATGTGTGCATCCTCAATACCTCATTTAGAAAGTTTTAGAGTTTGCAGATAACAGAAGCCTAACTGAGAGCGTGTCACTATGAGGCATCCTTACTGACTGCTTTACAGCACTTGGTGCAATAGAACAGTGTCACAAACTGAAACTAGAAATGAGAGGGAGAGAGTAGGCAGTTTGAAGAGTAGATGTGAAGGGTTGCTTGTTCAAAAAAAAAAAAAAAAAGACGAATGAGAGGCAGTTAGCTTCCTCTGTACATCTCCTTCAGCTGTCTTGTATATGACAAATTTTCTGTCTTTCATGAATACTCAGTATAAATTGTTCATCTGAGACCCCTATCCCATGAGGTCTAGAAACAACTTGACCCAGGCAATTTTAATGCTGCCAGAGAAGTGCTTCCTAGAAGATAAACAAGGCTGCTACCCACCCAATTAATATAGATCATGAAGACACTCTTTTCCTGTTCTTCAGTTGCATTGTGAAGTTCTCTTGGGACATTGAGTTAGTGGTGATGGTAACTGTTGATATTTATCCATAAGAAGTTCTAGAAGTAGGAGAGTATGTATTATATATGCATGTGCACGAACGCATGGAGATATATCAATGCCCAGCTACGAGAGGGACTAAGAGTCATCACTATCCTACAGTTCACTTGGTCAACATTATGCTGTCTGTATGATCTATGGAGCAATTGAAATCATAACCCTTCCTCCTTCAAGAGATAGCAAAAGGTATTAAGAAAAAAAAACAAAATAGACATAATCCTTAATGTAAACTCCTGTATATTTGATGCCTCTTTGTGACTACAGTATCGCCCCTAGTGTCAACTACCTACTCAGCCTCACAGAAATGGCTGTATAAGCCCCAGCAAATATTACCAGTCTTGATTCGGCTCAATTTTAACCAGTTGTGTTCACTCCTTTCCTGTGTGCCTTTTGTTTTTGTGATGTAGAATACGGATGCTATGCCTATGTTCTACTTCTTAGCTGGTTCTTCAGCCCTAATTATTTCATTTTATGACCCAATACTAGCAGCTTCCCTTACTATCATTAAATGTAGATGGTCTTATTATTAAATGTAGATGGACACATTAAATGTAGATGGTCTTATTCCCCTTCTTCAACTTGGGGTTTAAGATATAGACAAGATATCACCAACAATGGTTGTCTAATGTCTTATTAGACAATGTGAACAGAGTGAAGCTTCATTTTAGGATCCCTTGTGCACCTGGTCCCACTACTTTATAATGTTTGGTACATGAAAAAGATTGTCTTCTGGTTTACATATATGTTGCCTATAAAACTGACAACATACTCAGATTCTTCCTCTATGGTTGTTTCCTATAAAAGGTCCCATTTAGTGAGAGATCAAAAAAAAAAAAAAAAATCACCTGTTGCCAGAGGCTGGGGCTGAGCTGGTGATGAGTTACTGCTTGTCTACTTCACTCTTCTACTTGCCAGCTATGAGTGATAGTACCTGTTCTTAGGAAAGAGAGGAAATAGCATCATAATGAACATCTGAGACCAGATGTTTAAAATAGTTGGCTTTATTCCCATCTGCTGCAGAAGAAAGTCTCTCTGATAACGGCACTTAGACTAACCCCCATGTGGTTGGTACAAGCCAAATTGCACTGCCTGTGGTACTAGGAGAGCTGAGGGATAATCTAGAGACCCACAGCCAGACATTATGCAGAGAGAAAGACCTTGGACCACAGAGCTCTAAATGGGATGTCTCCATCAAATCCCTCCCCTTAGAGCTCAGGGAATCCTAGAAGAAGAGATAGAATGAGTTTAAGAGCCAGAGGGGATGGAGGACACCAGAAGAACAAAGTCCTCTTAATCAACTGAGCAAAGCTCATATGAACTCACAAGAGACTAAAACTGTAAGCCCAGGACCTCTGTATCTATATATTAGCTTTCAGCTTAGTGTTTTTATGGGACTCCAGAGTGTGTGAACAAGTAGGTCTCTGATTCTTGTACCTTCTCTTGGGGCTATTTTCCTCCTGTGAAATCGAAGGTTTGATGTGATAGGTTTTTGTTTTATCATATTATATTTTATTATGTTGTATTTTGGTGTTGTCTATTAGAAGCCTGCTCTTAGCTAATGAAAGACAGAAGGGGTGGATCTGATGGGAAGGGAGGAGAGGAGGATCTTGGAGGAGTGGAGGGAGGCAAAACTAATCAGGATAATATTGTATGAAAAAAAATAATCTATTTTTATTAAAAGGGAAAATATTATATAAAAAAAGAAAAAATAAAACAAGAGGCCTTGGCTATAATGAACTGACATTAGGAATCAGGTCCACAATCTGCAGAAGCTAAAACAGAAGGCCTTTATTTTCTGAAAGGAATTAGAGAATAAACAGCTGCTTCTCAACTGATTGGGGGCAGGGAGACAGCGCCTTGACCACACCTTTCTTTCTCGAACTTTTTTTGATGTAATATTTTATTTATTCTTTGACAATTTCATACTGTGTATTTTTCAATATTTTTGTTTATTTTTGAGATTGCAATTTAATTACAACATCTCTACCGTTCCATTCCTCCCCCCAAACCCTCTAATGGATCCCTCCTCACTCCCTTAGAAATTCATGGCCTCTTTTATCATTAACTGTTATTGTATGCATATATGTGTTTGTATGTTCACAAATATTCCTAAATAGAACCTGTCAAATCCATACGATGTTACTTGTCTGTGTTTTGAGGCTGATAATCTAGCACTGACAATCAATCGTTGTGTTCTTCCCTGGACAGGAACCCCTCTCCTGCTCCCAGCTTTACACGGTCATCTGTAGTTCTTCATATACGGTTGAGGCCTTGTGAGCTTCTCCCCATTCAGTTTGGCGTGTCTGTTGGTGTCCTCCTTGTTTAGCTCATGTTTGGATGGCTATGTTGGTGAGGCTTTACAGGTACAGCTTCTGACATACAGTGTATTTTGACTGCCCTTCTAAAACTCTTAAAGAATTTGTGGTATTTTGTTGTGATGAGTAGACAAGACATTTGAATTTCTGAGACAAGTGTGGATAAAGCCAGATAAAGCCGATGAGGTGGTGCCTGCCTGTACACTGAGGATATCTCACAAGCTTGCACGTCTAAGAAAGAACAATGAAAAACTTAAATGTGTCTCTCTTTCCAACAGTGAGATATTTAAAGTGCCTTCCTTTAAGGTGAATTTTTCACACACACGGCCCAGAACATACATGCTCTGCAAAACCATTCCTTCTAGACAATTCATAATCAACAAAACTAGACTATGCTTCAAAACTAGAACCAGTGCAAAATATACCCCCTTTGTAGGATAAGCTTTATATGCAAATATAATTTCATTGATACAGGCCTATGGCTTAAAAGAGATGGGATAGTTTTTTAAACACACACTAGAAAGTCTGGATGGCATCCCCCAGATAACTTTTGCTTGACACCAGGTACATTTGGTGTTGATCTGACTGCTTTATTTGTTTTGGTTTGTTTCCTTATTATTTAAAACAGTCTCAGTATGTGGCTGCCTTTGAAGTCAATGCAGCCTACCTTGGCCACTCTAGTGGTGTCTGAAAAAGACAGCTATTGGTTTTAAGGATCTTCTGTGGAGTTTGAATTTCCTGGATGCCAAAAGGAGAGAGTCCAGGCCAGCCTGTCTTTTCTGAGAGAAAGCCAACATCTAGTGTCAGCCTGATTTGGACAGCCAAAAGTTTTAGCATTGATCATTTGTAAAGAAAAGTTGAGACTTTGCTTGCCCAAGTCACCAGAAAAGGGAAGAGACTGTGGTGGGAGTAGAGCCTAGGGGATGACCACACACTTGGCAGGCATGTTCAGCCTAGGGGATAAACTGTGCCATACACTGGGCAGGTATGTTCAGCCTAGGGGATAACCTGTGCCACATGCTGGGCAGGCATGTTCATGTTGAGGCTTCCTGCTTGCCCACCAAGGCAGTGGACAATTACTGAACTCCTATTTTCTGAACCTTTATATAGAAAATGTATTCATTACTGTGTTGCGTGATCCCAAGACATCTTAGAGAAGGGCCTTCCAGACAGCAGATGATCCTGAGTTAGAGAGCCAGACCCTGTGGCCTTTCCAGGACTCTTTCCTGGGACCTCTAAGTTAGTTCCTTGCTTCTCTCAGTGCTGGACATGGAGCAGAGTGATGAGACTGAACCTCTGCTGATGGGCAGTTGAACCCAACAGCCTGGGAAAGCCACCTTCTCGGCAGCACACTGCTATCAGGCTGTATGGCTTCACACCTAAGTCAGGACATCAGAAATGTGTCGGTTCTAAGCTCCACTCACTGGCTATGTAAACTCCCAAGTTTTTCAAATACCTGTGCGTCAACCCTACCAGACTGGAACAGCCTATGGGAATAAAGCTTATTTCGCCTCACCGTTTCAGAAGTTTCATCCTCTCATCATAAGGACACATGGCAGAGGTCATGGTGACAGGTTCATGTAGCCGACATTTGTTCACGTGGCAGTAGACCATGAGCATAGAACTTGACTAGAACCAAGGGTGGATATGACCTCTGACCTTCAGAGGCCCACCACTAGCGACCTAGTCAGGCCCCACCTCCTAAAAGGCTCCACAGCCTTCAAAGTAACACGATGAGCCTGAGGTCAGGTTCTTGCAATGTGACCCTGTGGGAGCCATTTCAGACGGAAATAAAAGAACAAACCAACCTGAGGAATAAATTATCAGCGTGGGACATTTAGCATAGAGAAAGTTGTTAACATTTATGTTTCCTTATGACCAGAAGATCCATGACTGAGGGAAAGGGAGACAGGAAAACAACTCCTCCCTTGTAACCCTGTCTCTCGGTGTGAAGCTGGAAGCAGGCTTACTCCAGCCACTCACTTTAGCAGGTATTTTGAAAGACAAATGAGATGGCAGAACTAAACCCCACAGGGAAAGAAGCTCAGATGGGGTCACTAACAGAAGACTGTGACCTGGGGAAATAAAGGTGCAACTTCCATATTTGTCTTCTTCCTAATCTTCCTAGAAAATTCACAGTACCGGTTGTTGCTGAAACTCTGGCATTTTAAGATGTAAGTGATGTTGAGATTCCATCAGCTCTTTAATACAAAGAAGACTGAAGAAAAGGGAAAACTCCCAGGTAATACAACTTGGCAACACTTTGTTAACTTGCCAAGTTCTATCTGGTCACCTGTTTTTAAAAAAAAAAAAAAAATTATTACATTGCATCTGTTTATTGTGAAGGAGTCGTGCCTGGCACAGCTCCCCTGTGGAGGTCAGAGGTAACTTGTGGAAGCCACTCTGGCTTCAACCATTTGAGTTCGAAGGTGAAACTTGGTTAGCCAGACTTGGAGGCAAGCACCTTTGCCTGCTGAGCCTTCTCCCCCCGGCCCTGCCTGGTCACCTTTAGTTAGAACAAATTTAAATTGAATTAATTCTATCAGCTATACCGGTATATAGAATGTACTCGCTGGGGTGAGATGGGTAGAAAAAATACCTCAGTCTTTATCAAAATTTTGGCTACAAGGCAACCCCTGCAAAATGTTGTTGTTGTTGTTGTTGTTGTTGTTGAAATTTTTTCTTTGAAAACAGCATTAAAAAGTCTAAAATATTTACCAGATGATCTGCTGAGTTTTCAGCTAAGCTTCAAAAGTTTTATGAGATCACTCCTTGGACATAACTCTAACAGTATGGACCATGAAAGTAAAGCAGGGGTCTTTTTTCTACCTTCTTCATGTGGCCTTGGGGATACAACTTCTGTATTTGTTCATAAGACTCCAGCCCCTGAGACTATGGTGCATCCCAGTTGATCAAAAGCTGTTGTTATCAATAACAAACAAACAAACAAACAAGCAAACCCTTTTTTTTTCTTGGGACCATGTATTTAATGAAGTCACCATGTGTCCTGGCTGAAGTACAAATTTTCCCAGCCTCTCCCTACTCTGATCACAGCATCTACCTTCTTTAACTAAAATTCTTTTCAAAGTAAGTTTTAATTCAGGCTTTCTCTACCACCAATTTTCAGTTCTGGTTACATGAAGCCACCCGTCATACCTGCCTCGGCCAGGGTAGCTCTTCTTTTTCTCCCTTTTAATTCAAGTTGCCTGAATTAAGGCTTAAAACATGTGGGAGGAAATTCATAATAATATCTTTAATACTAAAATCAGTTTTATTAATTTAGTTGCTAGTATTTTTTTCAGCTAATCATAGATATTAAAATGTGGTACTCCTATGTGAAAATATTTCGAAAATATTGTGTGTTTGAGAATTTTCATTAGGGCGGGGAAGCTGGGCCTCCACATCCTGTCCCAGTTGCCTTGAAGGCCTGGCTGCCAAAAATCTAAGTTTTCCCCATGGGAGAACCATACACACATCCAGCCAGGAAGGTCATCCTCCAGCCAGAACTCCAGAGAAAGAAAACCATCCGTAGGGCTGTGAAATCAGGCCAAGCATTTACTACAGACAAAATCCGTCTAGGAAGCAGCGACCCAGTTAGTGAGGAGACATTACCCTCATTCCACAGCGCTTTTATTTTTGTGTTTCTATGTGGGTCACAGCACAGAAAATTCTATGGAGAATTTTCCAGGGAAAAGATGGAAGTCACAACTGAGAATTATTGACCCCACTTTTTTTTCACAAGTTGTCACATGAGAGAAAAGCCGAGACCGTAGGGTTTTAAAACTGTGCTTGCCCAAATTGGGTGATTTCATAGATTGGGAAACATTTGTGAAGAGTTGGGGGATTGATTTATTGCTGTTAACATTTTCTTTGGCCAAGAAAATGAACATTTTTAACTCTTGTCACCAAGATTCCTTCCCTGAGAGAGATGTAGATGTCTGCCCTACACACACCCCAAGTCTCAGTGACAAACCAAACAGTTTGGAGTCCACTACATTTGACCTCAGGGGACCAGAACGTTGATTGGACTTTTGTGTACAGCATGAGTAAATGGGTGGTGACAGAAGCACCTGTGGTGCCAAAGCAGTCACACCGCAAAGTCTTCACACCCAACATGGACAGCAGCTTGCTCATAGCTGCTGGATGGAGCCCCCTTCCCTAATCCTCCCCAGTTTATGTACCTCAGCCCTTCCCAGACTCTGAAGCCACATGCAATTAGAGCAGAACTGTATGCATATGGCTGGGGAAGGTGGCCAGACACACTAGTACGGGTTCAATGACTCTCCCACGCCCTCCTTCTAGGAGATAATGACAACACTCCTCAGGCTCCATTGGTGCATGCTAGCCAGCCATTCGTAGGGCTTATCTCACAAAGGCGGCAGTAGTTTGTCTAGAGAATGATACTTTACACCTCTGATCTGCATATACAATAAAAAATAAAACAAAAAGCTCACTCAGGAGTAGGGTGACTATGATTCTTACAGAGAGAAAGAGGCTATTTCTTTCAATAGGTCATTTGGCCTTCATGCTTATGAAGGTGGATTAAACATTTTATTTTGTGTTCACTTTAAACCAAGGCAAATAGGGGAACAGCAGCCAACATCCTGGGTCCCTAGCGTTATGAAGCCTGAAGATGATATGAGGCAACTTCCCAAAGCATCCCGGGCCTGAGCTGGGAGGGAGAGGTCAACAGGTCAAAGGGGAAATCCCTGAGAGATGATCAGCTCCTAGCTTGTGAGATTCAATAGAAAACCAAACACACTAAGACTTCAGGGCTTTATTTTCCTCTGCCCAGCTTTGAGAGTGGGATGGGGTGAGGGGAAGAGAGACCACAACTACAGCAGCTTCACTGCTTCTCAGCTTGCAGCGCTTGCTGATCCCTTTCCAGCAGGTGGCAGAACACTCACATAGAAAATTCTAAAACCACCCAGCGTGGTTTTTATTTGTTTATTTTTGTCTCTCAGAATGTCCTTGGTATCAGTGCCTTAAAAGTCAGCAGGGCTAAGGGGGAGCTTAGCAAGCACGAGTCCCTGAATTCAATCCCCAACATGGAAAACATTTTTGTAAAAGGCCCAAGTGTTGGACGGGATTCTGCAAATTTTAAAACTTCACTCACATTCCAGCCTACAATCCTGTTTACATGATACTTTTGTTTTCATGGAGAAGCAAAAACTGCAGAAAGAAGCATAACTCAAGGAAAGCCTGGGTGATAAACTGCAAAGACCCAGAGCAATATCCTCTACCTGTGAGAGAACCCAGCAGGTAGCTTCTACATTTAAAAACAGCACTAACCCCAATGAAAGCTTTAACTGGTGTCTATTACCTGTGTTGTGGACATTAACTAGAGTGTTTTCTAAGACAGAACTGTCTGTGGATTTGGCTTTCCTCTTTTTAAGGAGAAAAGTTGTGCTGTTATCAAAGTTACACAGGAGAACGATCATAATTCAGTGTCTCTGTACTGGAACTCATATTTCAAGCTGGAAAGCCATTCCCTAAAACATATTTTACTGGATATTTCAGGTACTACACAAGGCAGATGGCTTGCTTTCTAGGACTAAGCATCTCAGTTTGCAGTACCATGCCCTAAACAAGAAAACTAATAAAAAAAAAAAAAAAAAAAAAAAAAAAAAACCCTCACCCCATACAACAAGAAAACCCACACCATATAGTTCTTAACGAAGTCACTGCAACTTAGGAATCAGGGCTGCAACTGTGAGCTCTGTGAGCAATTTTGAAAAATAATTTGAATTACAAAAGTAAAACTAATTATGCTTCTCCCAAAAATACAACAATCATGTTCACAGATCTAAGCAATTGCAAGTCAGAAAATGAACCTGGGTAAAGAAAATGCCCTAGAAACATTAAGCTGCCTGAATTTGATTATCAGCTTCATACTCCCTCTTCATGGTCTCCTCTTTGCTTTTCAGTTTCAGTCTGATCTTATTTTTATCCTCAAATACTAGGGTTCCCAAGATGTCCTATGCTCTGAACCTTCTCAAATGGTACCCGCCTCGTGAGACAGAATGTTTTTTATTGCTGGAAAGGACCTGGCAGACATCAATGCAGCTGTTTCTATGGGGAGTGACACTTGACCCTGAGAAACAGGTTCCTTAGAGCCACCACTCAGTACCCCTAGGGTCAGGATTTACCCCATCATCACTGTCCTGTCACCTCAAAGTTTGTCATTTTCACCAGTCAAAAGTACCTGGCTCCATCAGTCCTTCTTTGGAAAACAACATTTGGGATTAGACGTTTTCAGAAGAGACAGACAGGGCAAGAGGAGACAACATTGTGAGCTGTGGGTGCTTTCCGTTTGAGGAATCACGCTCTGCCTGTATGTGACTCATGCTCGAAACATACAAACACCAAGGTCTAAGCTGTGGTGAGCTGATCCTTGGCAACTGCACAAACTGTAAGCTCCACGACAGAGGGTCTGTTGTACTCATACCCATACTCCCTGCCTCGTCTCTCCACCGCCACCTTCACCACCGCCTTCTTTCTAGTTTCCTGTCTTACTTGGGTCTAGCCCTTTTAATCAAAACTCTATTATTAGTAAATAGCTATCATCCACTTACACTCTGATAGCCTTTAGGTTACTGTTTGACATCTCTAGAATTTCAATTTAACCACCTTAGGAGGAAAAGATTTCTGCCCCATCATAGGACTTCGATCAGAAGGATCAGCCTCAAGACCTTTGTGACCAAGCCCTAACCACTCTCTCCGTGCACAGCCAAGTTTTTCAGCCTTTGGAAGAATAGCAAATTGTTCATGAGAACAATTTCTCATGAACAATTTCTTCTCCAGTGACCTACTGATTCCCTCCTACTCTGTGGCTCTTCTTAGCATCTGCATTCTTTTCTAAAGAAATATAAAACCTAACTCCCTGCTGCCTTCTCTTCTCCCAGCTGTCAAGACCTAGAAAATATGATGATACTGCTTATTTAGATCTGCTTGTGTTGCTCAATAAACACCAAGATGCCTGTTTGTTTGCCACATCCTGCTCCATCTCACGTATTAGCTAGAGTCCTATTTTCACCCTGTAACACACTAGGGGTTGCTGTTGCAATATCAAGACCCAAGGAGCTGAGATGCAGACAAGAGAAGTGAGAGTCTTCAGAGTCCTGGAAAACACTTCATCTAGGCCTCTGTCTTCACAAGACCTATGCAGCACATAATTCCTGGACAAACCTCTCAAACAGTACAACTGAGGAGGGCAGCTGAAGACTCCCAAGCTGAGTGCTTCAGTGTAAGGCTCGTTGGCATAACCACTTATCTCTTGATAACTGCTAGATGTGCCCATTAATCCTTCCTTGCCACCACAAAGTTCTGCTTAGACAACCAAGTAGTAAACACTGTCGGGCAGAATTACACATACCAACTATACCCACAACAGCTGGGAAATACTTGTGTCTGCCCCTGCCTTTCACAATCATCTTTCCTGGTATGTGATAGCTAAGACTTTGGGAATGAATTCTTTATATACAAATGACTATCATCAACCTCTGTCAGTCCCCAGTTTAGCTGCAACAAAATGCTCACAGATGGCCACTCCCTGGCTTCAGTCAAATGTGCATCAATGGTGGGCAAATATGGCAGGAAATGTTCTACCCTGTATCAAAAGTCTTTTCACATCTCTAGGTAAGTTGTCATGACAAAGAAATCATTTTGATAAACTGTGGATTTTTTTAAGGTTTTATAAAATGAGAGACAGACAGACAAACACACACACACACAGAAAGAGAGAGAGAGAGAGAGAGAGAGAGAGAGAGAGAGAATGTGTTGATGTGTTGTAGTTAGGTCTGAGAAGAATTTGCCGAGACCAGTTTCTTCTACCTTCCACCACGGTTTCAGGTATCAAGCTCAGGTGGTGTGTTGGTGTTGGTGTTGTTTTTAATTCATTAATGACAAACTTACCTCCAAGTATGAAAAAGTAACATTCCCACATAGAGTTGGATCTGTGTAACTTTAATTTTTTCAAAACCTATTTTTAATGATGGATCTTAAATGATTTAACCTCCCCTTTAGCCCACCACCCACCAGAGGTAGTGGGAAAGAAAGGCTATGGAGGAAGTGGACCTGTTTAGAAATGATTCTTTGGAGCAACTCCCATCTGTGTTGTCTGAAAATTGGCAGCTCAGTTCACAGGTTAGCAGGCAGCAGCAGCTCTATCCACTCACAAAAACCTCAAGGATACACCAACAGCCAGTTTGGTAGAGTTGAGTTAGCAACAGTGGTGACACGACCTAGAAGAGACAGCCAGGTCCCAGCCTTGGCTTGAGTCAGCAGGAGGAACCACAGAGGAAGCTGTTGGCATCAGAAGTGAGCTTCCTAATCCAGTGATGAGGTCACCCATCCCAGCGTCCACCTGGTCCACATCCCCAACCTTCGAGCAGTTGTGTCACAGCCCAAATAAAAGGCAGACCCCCTTGACCTTCGCTCTCTTCCCCCTTCGTCGTCTTTGCTCTCTTTTGTCCTTTTCCACCACAATAACCCTTTCCCATGGGACTATACTGGTCTGGTGTAATCTGTTCAGATGAGCCAAGATTCTAACACAACAAATGCCAGGGGAAGTTCTCAGCTGTGCCTCTCTCAGAGAAGAAGAGAAGATCAGCAAAGACGTCAGACCAACAAGCCTTGCGTAGCTAGCTCCATAAGCAAGCCAAGCCCAGCCTCCATCAGTATCCATCAAGTCCTTTGAATACTGTCTCCAAACATCACTTGCCTTCCACAGGTCTTGTCTCAGCATATGAGTCTGTCTCAACTGACATCATTCTGCCAATCAGCCCAAGTCTATATCAAAATACCAAGAAACTGCAGCACACCACCAGAAGGGTTGTTTTTTGTTGTTGTTGTTGTTTTGTTTGTTTGTTTTTTGGGTTTTGTTTTGGGGTTTTTTTTGGTGTTTTCTCTCTATGGAGTCTTGACAAACGCAGCTCAACTACACAATGTAAAGTGAACCAAAACATGTGTGTTGTTAGCAAAGAATCCTTCATCATGTGTCCTTTCATGTGCTTGCTTTAGCAGAACATCCTTTCTTCTGTGTCTGCTTCAGCCAAACATTCTTTCACGGGTTTGCCCCAAGCAAAACAGTATCCAACTGAATTTCAAAAACAAAAAACAAAACAACAACAACAAAAAACCAAAAACACTTAAGTTTCCACTTCAAATATGCACCAAGCGAAATAACTATGGTATTAATCCAAGATGAAACAATATATCCCACGACTATAGCCCCTCTAGAGCCAGTACCACACCTTTTGTGGATATGATTTGGTTGCTTCTCACAAATGCTAATGACAAACTCCCCTGCTAAGCCCCAAATCTGAAGAATCTCAAAGTGACTCAAGAACTCTGATGCAGATGCCACTCCAGGGACAGTCTTCCTCAGAATGCTTTCCTTTTTGCCCTGACTTCAGCCCCAAGAAGAGAATTCCAGCCTTGGTTACATCATACTTTCTGATGAACTAGAAGGGTTTTTGCAAGTACTGAGTTGACATTTCCACAAGAGTTTTACTACACACAAGGATGGATCTGCCATATTTACAAAAGCATGAAGAGAAATTTAAGCAAGTAGCTCTTAATATAATTTCTTCTTTCACATATTCCAAAGATATGCTTCATCAGTTACCAAGGCTGAAGTTACATAACTGAAATCCAAGACAAAAGAGGGTGGGAGCTGTGCCAGGGCATGTACTTTAAGAAAGCTGTTGTTCTGGCTGGTTTTATGCCATCTTAGCACAGGCTAGAGTCATCTAAGAGGAAAGAGCCTCAATTGAGAAAAGACCTCCATGCTATAAGACAGTAGGCAAGTCTAAATGACTTTTTATTAATTAGTGATTAATGGGGAAGGTCCCTGGGCCTCTAGTCCTCAGAACATTATGGGTGTTATCATCCCCAGGCCTATAGTCATGGGCTCTATAAGAAAGCAGACTGAGCAAGCCATGAGTAGCAAGCCAGTGAGCCTCATGACTTCTATAGCAACCCCTGCCTCCAGGTTCCTACCCTGTTTGTGTTCCTGTTTTGACTTTCTTTGGCGATGAACAGTGATATGGAAGCATAAGCTAAATAAACCCTTTCCTCCCCAAGTCTCTTTGGTCATGATGTTTCATCACAGAAATAGTAACAGCTGTACTCTGAAAAATCAACTCTGACTAGCCCTCTAGAGGTATTCTGCTCAACCTCTGGGAAAGTCTATTGCTAACACAATCACACAGTAGAGAATACAGAGATGGTAAGACCTTGCATTCATGCTCTAAGGTCCCCGTAAAAGGCCAATGATCATTTTAGCCCTGGAACCCTTAAACAAAAACACAAAGGCAAAGCCTTGTTGTAGCTGTCACTGCCCAGAAACTTCCGTATGCAAAATGCTGACCAAAAAGTAACAGCAGAATGCAAATTTCAATTTAATGTTATAGCTACATTTAAAAAATTCTTTTATACTAATTCTTGTAATCTCCTAATTAAAATGGTAAAAGTAAAATGAATTTACTTCTTCAGTAAATTCATCAGGGATTCTATGTTTGCCCCTCAAACTCTTCTGAAAAGATTAAATTCCATAGCACTACCACCAAATAATGGATTGTTACTTTTAACTGGTTTGGGGGTGGAATCTGGGCACTTTTTTTTAAAATTCCTCCAGCATATAACCAGGATGAGTACATCTAGGTCAGCCAGCAGAACAATCTTCATGTATGTATGTATGTATGTATGTATGTATGTATGTATTCTAAGGCTCCATGTATGTATGTATGTATGTATGTATGCATTGTGTATGTATTTATGTATTCTAAGGCAAGCTGGCATGTACCTCAGGCTGGCCTTGAACTCAGTAAGTAGTTAAAATTGCACTTGTTTTTCTTCTGGAGTACTAAGATTATAAATGCACACCACCCCTAGTTTATTTTATGCTGTTGATTAACTCCCAGGCTTCTTGTGCTGCACAATAAGCCTCAAGCAAGTGCACTGTGCACGTGTGTGTGTGTGTGTGTGTGTGTGTGTGTGTGTGTGTGTGTGTGACTAAAAATTGAACCCAGGGCCTCACACATGTTATGCAAGCACTCTATCTACCACTGAGCTATGACCTCAGCCCTTGGAGGTAGTTGAGGATGACTCCCAATCCAGGATGCCTTCACCTCCCAAATGCTGGGATCACAGAAGTTTATGACCATTTCCTGCTCCTAAAAGTTTTCTTTAAACTTTGTCTACTAAATTTTTTCTGCAAAATGACATTAATCTTTCTCTTACAGGAATAGAGTGTAGATAAGACTAGGATTATAAAATATTTGGAGGTAATGAAGAAAGTTGTAACTGATATATTTACATCTGAAGCCAGTTGTTATCAGTTGTTTGCTTATATAAGATGATATAGAGAATATCATCTTATATAAGCAAACATGCAATAAATCTGAAATTCTGAGGCATAAATATATGATGACATCTCCTTACTAAAGAACTGATTGAATTGCCAAACTTAATTTTACCTTCAAACAAACAGAAGAGTAATTAAATTACAAAGAAAAATGGGTAATGATAAACTTGAACAATAAAGTCTAATGAAGATCCAGACTATGGCAGAAGACAGGCTCAGGCCTCCAGTTTAACTATGGGAACACAGCAAAGCCATCTTAGGAAGAAGCCATTAGTGTCAACACTGCCTGCCTCTCTTTGTTCTTTCTTCCTCTGTTACTTCTTTGTAAGACTGACAGACTTAGTAGGGGTTCCTGACTGAGACCACCCCCTCAAATATCTCTACCTTCTAGAGTAGAAAGCAGTTGGCCCCTCACTGCTGACAGAGAAGAGGGGAATCACTCTGCAGATACTAAAACAACATTCAGGGCTAAATTAGATTTCAAAGTTAGAACCAACAATCTGAACCCAGAAACTAGGTCTCCATGAACTTCAGCATGGTTTTTTTTTTAACTCCTCCAGTTTAAAAGAATAAGCCGAGTGTACCTCTCAGATACACAAGGTCTGCATTGTTAAACTTCACCTTCTCTAAGAATAAGATTCGAAGAGCCACTTGGCTGCGGGGCGGAGGGATGGCAGATACCTCCTCACCCACACCTGATGCATCACCATGACACTAACTGAGATGCCTACATAAGGGCAAACATGAGGAATGCCTTACATAATGACAGATATGCTCAAACGCGACGGGCATGGACCTGTGCTGGCATTTCCCATGGGCAAAGACTCTAGTCCCTTCCAAAGGCAACATTTTAATGACCTAATTTGGTCAAGACAGTGATGATATCTCTTAGCAACCAACACAAAGTAACTTCAGCATCGCTCCCTATGCTACAGCTTAGCAACCCACACAAAGTAGCTTTAGCATCTCTCCCTGCAGTTTACCCACAGCCACCCTGACTCAACTCTTCTCTCTGCTCAGGGTCAGATACAGGTCTTCAGTTTCCTAAACAGGGCCTGGGCTACTGCAACAATTCCCCATGTGGCAACTGACAAACCCTGGCTAATTTTTAGAAACCGACAGTTACCAGACACATGCAATGTTTTAGATCTTCATCCTAATGTCACCCTGACAGCTGATCAAAGAGTGTTGTTTTTCTCCTATTTGAATGAGAAGTGGAGGGCAGTATAGAGAAATTGAATAATTTCTTTTCAAGGGCAATTAAGATAAACTATATAACAGGCTCTGGGCTCAGTTTTGTCTGATCGTAAGCCTGTGCTCTTTAAAATAACAGTAGTGGGTTCTCTCCAGCATCAGCCAAAACAGTCTTCAAACAATAATTTATTTAATCATTACAAAAGCCCTGGGGAAAAAAGTTTTATTTTTACCAGAGCCATTACACAGATGAACAAACTAAGGAACTAGCAACTCCCTAAACTTGCAAAGGTCTGTGCTGGCAGCATTAATATTCAAACCCAGGACAGTTGGTTTAAGCATCCATGGAGGATTTAACTCCTACACATAATGTCCTGTTTCTCTCCCTTGCGATTTAGTGTTTTCTATATTCACTCATATGCACCTAAGACTCGGTGAGCGAATAGAATAGAATGATAAGCAGTATTCCCTTGGTGACCAGCAATACTAGAACAATATAAGAAAGCCATCACCAGAATATAAGGCCAAGTGATGTATATGGAGCACCAGGGGGACCTAAGCACTAGGAAACAACAGAAGACTTCCTTCAGCACCAAAGGTGAGATCAGATAGGGATAAGCAAAGGTTCGTAAAGGGACTGAAGATGCAGAAGGTGACATCCCAAAACACACGAAAGGTTGCTCTGTGTGTGTGTGTGTGTGTGTGTGTGTGTGTGTGTGTGTGTGTGTGTTGGTTCATTTAGTCTTCCCATGAGGCATCATTATTTAACAGATAAAGACGATGCAGTATATAAAGTTCAACGACTGACCTAGTGATCCAAGGTCACACAACAGCCTAGTGTCGGAGCTAGGTTTGTGATACCTGCCTCTTCATGATACCCTTTCTTTAAACCTGGAAGCTTTTCACAGAGGTAAACACAAACTAAACAGGCCAGGGTACTGGGCGAGCACTGGCAGAGCCAGGGAAACATAACCACTCTCTTTCTCGACTCCTTACAGTAGCATACTTTGTCTTCCATCTCCCAGAGAAATAAATACATTTCCAACCTAGAAGACGCTACCCTGATGGGTTTCTACAGCAAGCAAGATTCTTCTCAGCAGACTGACACATGACTTGCCTTGTTCAAGTACAGAACAGCACTCATGAGCCAGTCAAGCTCACCGTGAAAGGACCAGGCCAAGGGCAGACTCTATTGGAATCAGGTTGTGAGGATGCAGGCAGGGAACCCTAGAAGACCCCCTAATGCCAAACTCTTTGTTAGAGAGAGAAAATCCCAGAGTTGAGTGAGGGGTGGCTTAGGCTGTACATTCAGCACCCCAGCACCCCCAAAATTCTGAACTCCATGAGAATGCTTTGGCAAAGCAAGAGATGTGAAATTCCTACAACAGCTTGGGGAGGAGGTAACTAAGGACCTGCCTTCCCACGGAGTCCGTCTTTAGACTCCGATGCTGCTAAGACGGAAAAAGAGCAAATCTGTTTTGTTAGCAAGGTTCAGGATTGAGTCAGGTTTTATGTTGTTAGGGAAAGGGTAGGAGTGGAAGGCCGCCTAACTGTGAATCACCCTCAGCTCTTCATCAGCACACCGGAGGAGAGTGGGACGTTTGGGGGAAGTATACCTTCTCCAGACTTTGTGCTCGCTCTCTTCCCACCACTCAGGGAAAAGGCCTTTGATGTTACAGCACCCACTCGCACCCTCTTACAGCACGCCTTTTACAGTCCCCACTGCCTATAACAGAGACAAATATAGCTGCTTTGATGCTTCAGCCACCGTGCCCTGAGGTGACCCTTTAAGTAGACTCAACATAATAGATCTAATCACTCAAACAAGAACCTGCTAGTCAAACAGTAAAAGAAGCATCCATTACTTCACTGTCAGAATGTTTTAAAGAGTATCGAGGTCATCGCTCATCAAGCCTCCCTCTGGGAACAGATTTAGTCCATTGCTCTTCGTAAGGCTGAAGGACTGCACACCGCCTTCCATTAATATCCCCTGCCAGTCTCCAGTTCTGCCCTCACCCATCATCACATCAGGCAGTAGCCAAAAGACATAACCTTTTTAAAAAGTGTACTTACCTTAATGCTCTCAGAGTATTTATAGGTCATTTTCCTTGCTGGCTAGTATTTGTGAACTGGTACAGTAAATAAAGAGGTTTTTTTTTTTTTTCTCTCTCTCTCATCTTCTTTAGAATTAGGTAAAAATCATCAGCGATCAGAACCTAAACAAACATAACAACCTTCAGGCTATGTCATCTGCACTGTTCTGTTCACACTGGTTTTCTCACCCACTCCCCTCGTATAGGAGTTTTTGATCATGAGCAGTCTAAAATATTTGGGAACATAGAAACTAGATGTTTTAAAGGTGGAGAAACTATAGCAGTCTCTTTTCTTTAAACTCTTTCCTCCAAGCTCCTTCCCTGTGTGTATGTATTACCTCTCTGACCACTCATAGCTAGACTTCTTTGTGTATCTATATCTGTGCCGAGGTTTCTGCTGACTTGCACTCCCCCTCCCTCCTTCTCCACCTCCCGTTTATAAAATGCCTTACAAGCTTCTCAAGGTCAGTGTATAGAAAACAGAACCCATCATCTCCCTCTATCATCTCCCACATTCTTCTTCTTCTTCTTCTTCTTCTTCTTCTTCTTCTTCTTCTTCTTCTTCTTCTTCTTCTTCTTCTTCTTCTTCTTCTTCTTCTTCTTCTTCTTCTTTTGTGGGGAGAGGGGGTACCTACCAGCATTGTTCAGATGAACCTGCAAATCAAGTCCCACCACTCCTCTTTACTCAAAGTCCCTCACATCCAATCGATGTCAGAGACTTCCCTCTTGGATATATCTGCATGTCTCAACTCTCATTGCCACTATCCTAGTTCAAATCAAAATTATAATTCCCCAAATTGCCCTGCCATCCTTGCAGCTGGCTTCTCTGTCTCTATTTATATTCTTGTAACCCAAGACTTACATTTCACCTGGTGATCTTTCTATAGTATAATTAAGTATGTTGTACTGCTCACTGAAGCCCCTTCTAGAGTTCTACATTTGGACCAATCTCAAATACCTTAGCTGAAGGGCATCCGCCATTTACCTCTGCCCAAACACATCTGTTGGCAGAATTTCTTCACATCCCATGTTGCATCAACACCCAATCTTTCAGAATCCTAAGTCGGCTGTTTCATTACCTGCTCCTCAGCCCCTCCTAGCATCACAAAACTGTACAGGAGAAAAGGTTGACCATCAACATCAGGGCTTTCTACCAACGTCATTCTTACCATCTGAAAATTCTATGCAACTGATTAGTGAGTGTTTGCTAATGGCAAAACACTACATTAGTAGCTACAAAGACACGTCCCTCAAGCCCACCGGGTCTCAATGTGTTCATTACATTTGAGTTCCATTGTTTAAGTCCTGAGCTGTGTATGGTAGGATGGACAACCTGGGCTACTAAAGGGAAGCCTGTCTGAAGGGGAAAATGTTCAGGTTTCTAGAACTATCAGTCCCTGACACAGTTGGCTTGTTGGCTTGATCCTCTCTATAGGGGATAGCTTACCAGGATTACCTGTTTGCTAATCCGGATCCCTCATGTCTCCTCCCAACCTTTGTCCTTTAAGTAAGCCTTCTGCCACCACTCATGACTGCTTATGCCCAGTTTAGAAAGCTTCATGGTTTTGGTTTTAGGTGTTGGTTTTTTTTTTTTTTTTTTTTTTTTTTTTTCTGTTGGCTTTCTCAGCTATGCTCTAAAGCACAGGAGCAGAAACCTTGTATTTAATAGGTATGTGTAGCGCTGTGTTGATCGGGGCTGGATAATACTCTTTTTAAACAAATAGTTTTAAATTTTATTTTGATTGCATTTATTGATTTTATGGTGGAAAGGGAAGAACACATATGTATCATGGCATGAGTGTGGAGGTCACAGGACAACTTGCAGGAGTCCGTTTTCTTCTTGTACCATGTGCAAGAAAGCCAAGGATGTTTTTACTTTAAAATCGTGAAGCTCAATAAGAAGAACAGTTAGAAGAGCTATACAGAACTTTGCCAATCAGCTTTTCTAGGTCACTCCTGCTCATAAACCAAGCAAAGTCAAGAAGAGGATAAGCAAAGACCATCAATCTGGAATCAAAGGACTATATCCTACATCTTGCTGTTCAGAACTATGGCTTAATTACTGGAGTCATGGATATTTTCAGTGCTGGGAATTGAATCTGTGCATACGAGTGAGCACTTTAGCTTCGTGTTATAGTGCCAGCCCTGGATATGGGTCTTGGTGGGTATTTTCCCTCTTGTTAGGTAGATGACAAGACTCTTGATATTATTAGAATTGCAAAACATCCTTCTGGTGCAAATTACAAGGTCTCCCCTTCCTTCTGACTAAGAGCAGGGTGCACACTGACTGGAAGCAGGTTTTGTAAGAGTTGCAGACCCATGCACAGACGGTCCTATATAATTCTCTACCTACCAAAATCATGACTTTCACCACATAAATGCAGGTACTGTGTCAAATTTCTTACCACTCAGTTCTAAATAAAAGGAAGCCTACTTTCAGTAAAGAGAAAGTGGATATAATACATCTTTTTCATATTTCTTTATCTTTTCATAATAGCCTATTTGTATAACTTTATCGTACTGCCACCCCTCAATGGTAAAGCAGAAAATTTTATTATCATCAATGGGAATAGAAATTCCAACAAGCAAAGTTTGTGCAGACATGTAATGAAGCATAAGAACCCCTGGCTTTTAGTAGAGGATAGCAATGTGAAAGTGTCACAGCAATAGACAGCATGCTACAGCAGGGTTGACTACTACCTTATCAGGAATAGGACACAGAAAATCAGTGACCATCTTTCCTTTGTTTTATTCCCTCTGGATTCCTTTAAGCATGACTCATTCAAGCTCAGTTCAAGATGAGACACATAGTAGCCTCAGGGAGTTAGTGAGAGAGCCAGCTAAGGATCCTGGGTCGTCCTTATCCACCCTAGTTTAACCAAGCATTGCATTTAGGCGTCTTTTCAGTCTCCCCGCCCCCCCCCCCTCACTGCAAAGAGTATTTGTATGTGTATCTTAGATTGTAACTGCAGTAAACAGGGAAAGAAGACATTTGTGTGACACCAGTGCCATATTTTGCCTGCATCCACTAGAGGACTGAAGATTTCTGCATTTAGGGTGTCCTGGATTGTTTGTTTGGTTGGTTGGCTATGTTGTTGTTGTTGTTGTTACTGCTCTTCTTCTTCTTCTTCTTCTTCTTCTTCTTCTTCTTCTTCTTCTTCTTCTTCTTCTTCTTCTCCTTCTCCTTCTCCTTCTCCTTCTCCTTCTCCTTCTCCTTCTCCTTCTCCTTCTCCTTCTCCTTCTCCTTCTCCTTCTCCTTTTCCTCCTCCTCTTCCTCATTTTCCTCTTCTTCCTCTTCCTCTTCCTCTTCCTCCTCCTCCTCCTCCACCTTCTAATAAATTAGAGTTATCTGGGGAGAAGAACTTCAAATGAGAAAACTGTCTCCATAATATTGGATGCCTGTAGGCAAGTCTGTAGGGAATTTTCTTGATTTGGCTGACATGGTACCACCCCTGGAGAAGTGATCCTGGCTTAGGGAAGCAAATTAAAATCACTAGGAGAAGAAGGCAGTGAACATTAGTCTTCCAAGGCCTTAGCATCAATTACTGAGTCCAGGTTCCTGCTTTAAGTTTCTGACCTGACTTCCCTTAGTGATGGAGTGTTTACCTGGAAGTGAAAGCTAAATAAACCCTCCCCCCATCAAGTTGCCTTCAGTTGTGGTGTTTATCACAGGAATAGAAACATAACTAAGAAATAGGGTATCAACCTCTCTCCCTATGACTGCAGATGGGGTGATCTTAATATTGTCTACATCCTCACCCATGGCCTTGCATCTTGAAAGAAATTTAAGTAGCAAGATGTAAGTGATTTCATGCATTCTATATAAAAAAAACTATTTTAAAAACGTGTGCTTTTCTGCACAGAGGATGGATCAATGAATGGAACTACTGATTTGCAGGAGTTTAGACATATTTATCAATTATTTTCTCCTTGGAAAGCAGTAAGTTCACACTGGAATGGAAGGCTGACAGACACAAGAAACTTCCTCCTCCCAGGAGACTTTAGAGAGGTCATCAACAGACAGTAAGGCTAATAAATAATGCAAGGGGGGTCAGGATCTAAGTGTCTGCCATTGCAATTGCTGAAATGGCACCAAATTTGGAACTTTCCACACTAACAATACTCCTAAAGTATTTTTTTTTTTATTCTTCTAGAGTAAAACATTATACTTGCCAAGGATTAAAACCAGAAATATTTAACTTGGGGAAGATTGTATTCCTTTTGCTATTCCCTAGATAGAAATACTAAAGTCTATTTCCAAATCCAGTTGGTTTTGATATCAATGATGCTTAGTTAGAAAAAAAATAAACTAGCCAACAGAGAGAAGGCTAAGAGAAGCCTACTGAGGTGAAACCACTGATTCCTCTTACCGTCAGATACCAAGGTCCTGCAGCAAGGCTGGGGGCAGACACAGACCTGCTTATACAAAAGAATGTTATCAGAACCATCTCCCTGAAATCTTTTGGGATCTTAGATTCTGGAGAAGCCATGACTGTGGTCCTAGCACGGAGGTCTGTGAATAACTGTAGAGCTTTACAGATCACTACACTAAACAGCAGGAGGCCTTGCTGGGAGAAGTGAGGCATTACAAAAAGCCACATGGAATGTTGGGAATCCTCAGACACACCTCAGCCTGATTACAAATCTTGACTCCAGTCCTAGATCTGAAAGATACCAGATACTGAGAGGAGGAGAAAAAATCTGAGAAAAAACTTGGTTTCTGCCATTCTGGAGATAAAGAATAAGACACATACCAGATAGGATGGGGTGGGGTAAAGGGTTTAATAAGATTCATTATTGGATGAGGTATTCATTTGATTGAAACCAGCCTATTTGGGGCAGAAACAGAGGAAAACCATGCTGCTCTGTCTTCTCATGCTTCAGAGTGCACAGAAGTACCACATGAACAAAACTGATGGAGCCATACATGCACCAAAATGGGTGAACTCAGCTGTGGGGGTGTGACTCCATGAGTCAGTATTACGAAAGTCAGGGTCAAAGAAAGAACAGCTTAACAACTGTGCAAATGTCATAGTACAAGTTGTAAAAGATCCTGACCTACCAAAGAAAAAATCAGAGAGTAAAGAGACAGCCCATAAGATGGAAGATGGCCTCTGCCAAATATTCATCTGGCAGTAGCTTCATATCTAAAATATATAAAGAATGAAAAAATGAACAAAAGAGTAAGCAAACAGGATGGATAACGGAATGAATACTTTTCCAAATGAAGTGTACTTGGCTAATAAATACATTAAGGAAGTCCAATATCCTTTGCCACCAGGTAAATGCAAATCAAAACCACACAGCAACTCCATCTTTCTTTTTTGAAACCAGTTTTTTCTCATATAATATATTCTGATTAGGGTTTCCCTCCCTCTACTCTTCCCAGTTCTCCCCAGCTCTTCTCCCACCGAGATCCACCCCCTTCCTCTCCCTTTCTCTCATTAGAAAACAAACAGGCTTCAAAGGGATAATAATAAAACATAATAAAATAACTAAAACATCAGAATAGGACAAAACAAATAGAAAGAAAAGAGCCCAAGAAAAGGCACATGAAACAGATAGGGCGTAGAGACCTATTCATTTGCCTACTCAGGAATCCCACAAACACACTAAGCTGGAAGCCATAATATATACACAAAGAACCTATAGGGTTAAAAAAAGATAAAAAATAATTTAAAAAATATAAATAAGAAAACGTTAAAGGTGCTAACCGATTCCATTGAGTTTGTTTTCTGTTAGTGTCTATTGCTGCACATACTGCCTAACTTTAAGAGTACTTTTTCCCCCAGGCAGATTCCATTGGAGGAAACTAAATTTTCATTGCAAGTGGTTACTATGGGTTAGGGGTGGGGGCATGTGTCCACTTCTCCTTTCAACTCTAGGACCCCATCTGGTGCAGACCTGTGCAGGCCCTATTCTTGCTGCTTCAGTTTCTGTGAGTTCCTCTGACTGTTCTTCATGTTGATTCAGAGGCCTTGTTTTCATGGTGTCCTCCATCCCCTCTGGCTCTTGCACCCTTTTCACCTCCTCTTCTGCAGCATTTCCTGAGCCCTGACAGGAGGGATTTGATGGAGATGTCCCATTTAAGGCTGAGTGTTCCAAGGTCTCTCACTCTTTGCATATTGTCTGGCTGTAGGTCTGGTATAGGTTTAATCCGAAACCATACATCTCAATTTACCTGACAGACTTACAGCTCAGAATCAGCAATAGTAAGGGGCTCTTACTCTTTCCCTTACTAAAGCATGTCAATTTGGATGGTGTGTTATACTTTTCCATAGGTGTAATCTATCACCAAAATGGTTTCTACTATCTGATTATGACAAATACATTTGAGGCCCTGTACTTTTCCATCAAGTTACCCAGGTCACCTTTTTTTTCTGTTTTCCTTTTCCATCCCTCTTTTCCATGTCTCCCTAAATTCTTCTACCCGTATCTTTCCCATAAGGGCCTTGTTCTCTCTGAGGAAAAGGAATGTAAATCAACTTTCAAGTCATTCACAGTCTCAGAGGAACAAGACTTACAAGACCGCCATTCCTGGTACCACCACTATTTGACATCTTACACAGTATGACTTCGTTTAGCACACTATTAAACTGATAGAGGTCCCCATCTTTTCTTTCCAATTTGCCAAAGGCCCCTCCTAAGAATGATAGCAAAGAGAAAGAACTCCCCCATCTCGCTACAAATGAATCAATAGCAGGTAACCTGAGTGAAGGTCCTGCATGTAGGCAAGGAGATGGACTATCAGCTTGATGAACCAGAATGAAGAGACTAACTACATGCTTATGTAAGCAGTCGGCTTTACTCTCCAGACTTTCATCTGTTTCCGTTTATTTACAGCAGCAGGATTCAAGGACAAATTCTCTTTTGCTCATGGCAAATCATCATTCACTCCAGGAAGCCCAAAGGCATCACCAAAATAAAAGAAAACAGGGAGCAAGAAATGAATGATAGTAAGAACCAAATCCATTACCGAACTAGGATTTTTTTTACAAGAGATATAGATATAGATATAGATATAGATATAGATATAGATATAGATATAGATATAGATATAGATATAGATAGATATAGATAGATATAGATATATACCTTTTCTCCCAGAACAGGAGTAGTACTTTGTCTGGTTTGTAACTTAACCTTCTGGCATATCATTGCTCATAAGCAAATTAATAGTCGAGCCGTGATTTCTTCCTTAATAAAAGCAAGAGACTCTAGCCACATCAGATGCAGAACTGAATTGTGAATCTTAAGAAGATAATTAATTCAACTGCATATGATAGAACTCTGAAAACAGGGACTGAAACCCTCCTCTGACTGTTCCTTTGTGGCCTTCAACAAACTTCTTAGAGCTTCAGTTTCCTATCTGTGGAGATAGGATTTGTTTGCTATAGCACCTCCTGTCAATGGTTCTCTTCATGTATCTATGGTCATTTGGTCAAGAACATGTTCTTTCTTCCATCTTTTTACACCAGGAAAGATGGTTCATTCCCAACTCCTATAGCCATGGTCTAACACCTCTGAGATGGCTAATCTTAGTTGTCAACTTGATGAAATTCAGACTCACCATAGAAACAAACCTCTTGGCATGTCAGTGAGGGGTCATCTAGATTAAGTTAACTGAGGACACCCTACCCTAAATATGGTTGACACTTTCGCACACAGACACACACACACACACACACACACACACACACACACACCTGCCTGAATGAATGCAAAAAAAAAAAAAAAAAAAAGAAACAAGTGAAGTCCCTGCTCAGCGACTCACTGCCTTAAGGTTCAATGCCATGGCTTCCACACCATGATGGACTAAACCCTCAAACTGGGGACCAAAATAAACCCTTCCTGCCTTGGTTGCTTTTATCCAGTGCTTTGTCCCAGCAGCACAACAGATTAACACACCCTATGATGCACACATCTGAGATCTAGATGCACACTCTTGCTCCTTCCATCTTTCCTTGAATCCGATACACTGCATGACACAACCTCTTAATGGTGGCGTCTGGCAAAGGAAGATGATTTCTGCTTCTAGCTCACAGATAGTCCTTGACTATGAGCTCTCATCACAGATACCTCAGATAAAAGAGTCCATTTTAAACTATAAAGCAGAGCGTGACTACCAAACGTATTATAATTGAACACTTTGTGCCTACCACTGAGAAGCTAATTATTCACACTTTACGATTCTTCTGAGGTCATATGTGGATCCAGCATATACTTTCAGCCTCAGGGGATTCAACCATTTCAATCTCTGATCCTCTTTGGCAAGAAACATCACATCATTACACTTGCCTAGAAAGGTACCAATATTTTCCTGACTTGCCACAAAAATCCACTGATTCAAATCTGACTCCAAGACATACTAGTTCATTTAAAAGAGACATAGAAAACTCATATGTTCATTAGTAAGAGAAGATCTTCTTCAGAGACCCTTGAACCTGATCTACAAATGGTGGTCACAGTATCCTAATAGTGACCATGAAAGAAGATTTTCATCTACTTAAATTTTCGTCTACTTTGAGATTTTTTTTTTTGAAGGATTTCAAAATAATCCCTTCATCATTGGCCAATTCATGGGCTTGCCTACATCATGAAAAAAAAGTGCTACATATGAAATACATAAGATGCTGCATGTTATCAAGACACTATTTCTCCCAGGGGGGAGGAAAGATGCCTTAGGAAGAAGTCAATTGTAGAAGCTTTAAATAATAGAGATTTTTAAAAAGAAGAAATGATTTAAAAGAGAAAGAAGTAGAGACACTGTGAGTGACATAAACACACAGTATGACACATTTCTCCAGGATCTGGATTTTCAACCCTCCAAATGGCCTCTATCATGAAAACCTTGTTTTCTGGTGGATCTCAAGTTCGTTTCTACCCACAACAGTAGAGTTCACCTGCAAACTTCCCCGTGCTACTCTTTAAATGCAGCAGACAGAAGAACACACTCTCTGTTCCCTAGTTCTTCTGTGCAACTCCTGTATCTCCCACAGTACCAATGTTATTCATAGACCTATGTTTAATGTCTGTGATCTGAGTAGAAACAGTGCCTCAGACTCCGGCAATTTGGTAAATTTCATGATGTCAGGGCCTGTTGTTCTCTAGGGATTTTATTTCCCACTGTTCTGCCAGTACTCTCCCAGTTCTCAGCTGATAGTTTCTTTAAAGAAATCGTGGAAGGCATACAAAGACGTCTAGGTGTTCAAGGACTGCTTGAAAACAGCTTACCATATGGAACATTGATGCTACTGCACCCCCAACTGTCTCCAGACTAATACAATGCTGTCCAACAGAGAAGCCCATCAAAAGCCTCCTTGCTTCTAAACCTAAAGTCCTAACAGGTGAACTCATCAGCCTCGCCCCTCAGGCATAAGACAAATTCCTCATGGTGTCTGAATCTTATTACCTGCATGATTAATTTGGGGACAGTGTTACCAAAAGGGGGCTTCTGTAGAAAAAAAGCTTGGCTGAGAGCCAAATCTATTCAAGGAAAGTTTGAGGGCATCACTAACTAGAGAAAATGGCTCAATTATGACTCAGCTCAAAAAAGGAGGCTTACACTTTACCTCTCAGTTCCACATTGCAATAAGGAAAGAAGCCCAGCCTCTGGTGTGTATTCTAGCAACTAACAGCATGGCATGACTTGGTACTAGGACCTCACCTTCTCTTCAGCCAACCTACTGAGATCCCCAGTCTAGGATTCAACAGCATCCTGTCTATAAAGATGGCAAAGAGAATGTTAACAAACTGACTGTCTTACCCAAGGTGTGGGTAAACCTGGAAAGAGTCTGTAGATGCGTTCTAGCAGGACTATCCCAATTTTGTACAGGCTGAATTTCAGACCCCATACATAACACACAGCCATACAGATTGCCTCGTCCCCTATGTCAGAGACTATAAATAAGCTAGCTTCTAGGCTGTCTGGCCCTAAACCAGTCCTCACGTGGCCCTCTGCATTGGGGCATCAATCAATACCAGACAAGACAAGAAGAGAGGGTGTTAGGAAGAACAAGGATGGAGAGAGCCCAGAGTCCTTGGCAAGACTCACATTACTGTGCCAACTACACCCTGTCATCTTTATAGACAGGACAGCTCCTGAGATTCAACACACTCCTATCACCAGTTTCAATCACCACCATCTATCTCTAAAAGAAAATCAAGAACAACTTGGGCTTGTTTGCTCTGGTTTTATTGTGAAGTCCAGCAATGACAAGGGCATGCCCAATGAAAAACACGTAGAACAATAAAGTCATCAATAAAGACATCAAAATGAACAGGGAAAAACTCTCAAATCAGGATAGGTGATTCCTAAGAGAAGAATGGAACCATGTCCTGAAAACCCAAAGAGACAAGAGGAAACTCTATAGTCCTGACATCAAGATCATTACAACCAGACCCCAAGCAAACTATTCACAAGTGCAGGAACTAAATATGTAAACTATTACAAAGGGCACAGGTCCTACCACCTTTGTGCTAGGCACTGAGAGAGCTGGGGCTTCTTGGAATTGGGATACAGACAACCATTACAAGAGGAATAAGTGAAGAGAGGCAGGAAGGAGAGTATCTCTCAAAGCAGAAAGAAAAGAGCTGGAGAGTAGATCAGCACTTAAGAGCACTGGCTGCTATTCCAAAGGATCCCAGTTCAGTTTCTAGCACTCAAGTGGTGGCTCACAACCATCTGTAACTCTGGTTCCAGAGAATCCAATACCCTTTTATGGCCTCTGCAGGCATTGCATATCACATAGTGTACTGATAAGCACACAGGAAGAACATTCATGCACTTAAAATGAAAATAAATAAAATCTCAAAAAATTCTAAAAATTCAAACCATGACTCACAATTAGCCAAGGTGCAGAGAACAAGGGATTTAAGAACTCTAGGCCCTAAAGGGAACTTATACACCTCAACCCTCTCCTGAGGCTCAAAGGTAATTTTTGAAGAGGGGGGCAGAAAGAGTGTAAGAGCCAGAAATAATGGGTGGCTACAAGGAAACACATTATGATCTGGATACATCAGGGCGGCTGCACAGATGAACTCAAAGCAGGTGCAAGAATGTGTACAAAACCTGTCCAAGCCCAAGCCAGAGCAAAGCCCAGCCAGGACAGAGGAGGTGGGCACACTCCTACCCCAAGACAGGGAGTTACTGACAACTCACAGATACTGGGCTAGAAAGACCGTTTTCTGTTTGAGTACAGTCTCTAGCACAGACAGCACAGTTTTATCTTTAAGGATTTGGGCGGATAGAGAAGGGGATGAGTTGGGGAAAAGCTGGAAGAGGAGTGATCAAAATCCTCAAAGATTTCTTTTTTGAAAAAAGAGTTTACCTCCAGCTACACACACCCAACAAAGTATTGAAAAACCACTAAGAACAAACAAACATAAAAGCCAGTTTGGAGACATGAAAAATGTATCGAGAAGTTTCAAAATACATCTAATCAATCTTATAAAAATAGAGCTAATGGAAGAGAAACAATACTTGAAGGGGGTGTGGCTAATAATTTTAAGAACTGGAGAAACACAAGTTCAAAATTTGAAGACACGTTCTGAGAAGCAAGGTGAAGAATCAATCAAAATAAATCCATAAACACAGTGCAGTTCAACTACAGAGCATTGTAAAAGCCACTAGATAGGAAAGACAGATTCATCCAAGGAAAAGATTCAGACTAACAAAAGATTTAGCATTAGCAACAATCAATATTAAAAGAAAGTGGAGCAATAGCATCCCCACACTGAGAGGAAAATCTAGCCAATAAGGATTCCATACTGACCTACCTACTTTAGCTGAGGGATGAACCTGCCACAGATACTCACTTGGGAAAAATATATGGAGAACATACTTCACAAAGGTATTAGTGAGACCAAAGTCTAGGAACATGGTTTCAGGGGGGAAGGAGCACAGAAATTTTAAAATCATAATGTGTGTTTATTTCATATTCATAACAATTTTATGAGTTTCTTTGAATAAAGCCACATGCTATACCATAAGAAGGATATATGGTGCATTTCTTGTGGGAGAAGAGGAAGGAAGGGCTTCTTACCTGTAGAGAAGAGATGTACTAAATACACATAGGCTTATAGACATTTCAGAACTTAAGTAAATATGTTAGAACTGTGAGGGCAGCTACTAAAATGAGAAGATATGAATGTATGTGCCGAGGCAACAGAGAGAATACAAAGAAATGGAAGAGGATCAGGCCTGCAGAAGGCAGGAGAAGAGGAAAGGGACAGGTAGAGCAGGAGGTGGGAAGGAGGGAGAGGGAGACCAGACAGTGGGAAGTCTGTGGCAGAGGTAGCTACATGGCTTCCAAAGATCTGTTCTATTCGGTGAGGATGCGCTGCTCAGCCGTGGCTGCAGGGCTGTCTCCCAGACTCATCCTGCATCCAGGAAAGTGTGACTAGGTCTCATCAAAGAAAGGTGAGCAAGCCGGGCAGTGGTGGCGCACGCCTTTAATCCAGCACTTGGGAGGCAGAGGCAGGCGGATTTCTGAGTTCAAAACCAAAAAAAAAAAAAAAGAAAAAGAAAAGAAAGAAAGGTGAGCAAAAACTAAAAACTATATAAATAATTTATCCTCTGATGTGTTAAAACTTTCAGTGCTGTCCTGGGAACTTAGATCTGGGGTAGCTGAGCCACTAGATGGGAATGGTCCAGATCCTGAAATAACTGACTGTAGGAGCCTATCCTCTCTGCTTAAATCATGTCCAACATAAGCATCTCCATGTCTACCAGGACACCAAAGCACTATGACAAGAGTAAGACAAGTATTGGCTACATCTCCTGAGCTTATAGATAAATCTCTATTTCAAGACACGTCAGCTTAAATATTATAAATAACAGTCTAGCTTCAAACTTCCTATGCAGAAGATGATGGCCTTGAACTTCTTATCCTTCTGCCTCTACCTCCCCAGTACTGTGAATATTCTTTGAGAATCAAAAACAAAAATATGTTAGTTGAGTATGAGTAGTGGGTGCAGGCAATATTTTAAAGTTGTTGTGAGCACAGTTGACAGAAAACATAAAGTTGCAATGTGAAAGGTAGAAATTATAGATGCTTCAGAACAACCATTTATTAAAGCTTGTATTTGTGCAAAAACAATAGTCAACTATGTGCAAATGAAATACAGCAGAAAAATAAAAGAAAGTAGACTTTCAAATAGCCCGCATATGAGATGGGGCAATAGAGGCCCCATTAGAATGATATGCAACGTGAATAAAGAGAAAAGCCAAATGGCCTTAGTGAGTGACTGAGTAATGAAAGAAGGGAAAGGTGGGAGAGGGGAAGAGAAATATAGGGAAGACAACACACACCATAATAAAACTGACCTAGGCATGATGACAAGGAAGATAACCCTGTGTTTATTTGCAACTGGTTGGGGTAAGTTTTAGGTCTCTCATATATAAAATAATAAAAAGCAAAGGTTAGCACTCAGACTAGCTGTTGGAGACGTGAGCAATGCAAGCCCTGCAGCCGGGGTTTGAACTCTGGCCGTAGGATCCTAATGTCTTTCTAAGACACACAAAATGCAGAGTTAATTAAAAACAGATCATTTTTCCTTCTTTAAAAATAAAGCAAAAAAAAAAATTTAAAAAAATAAATAAATAAATAATAATAATAATAATAATAATAATAATAATAATAATAAAGCCAGAGCTGAGCTTAGTGGTGCACACTTTTAATTCCAGCACCTGGGCTGCAGAGGCAGGCAGATCTCTGTTCATCCAACTTCAGAAGTCCCCATAGTCTATAGCAGTCTCAACAATGTTAAAAGTTCAAAGTTCACGGTATCTTCTGAGATTCAGGCAATCACTTAACTGTAATCCCCAAAGCAAGACAGGAAACCAGCTGGGCAAACTCCAAACTCTGCATCTCCATGTCTGATGTCAAAGCAGTCTTCAGATCAAGAAATTCCTTTTTCATATTTGTTGACTGCAACAAACTTCTTTCTCCTGGGCTGGTTCTGTTCCACTCCCTGTTACCAGATTTCCCACCACTCTGGCATCTTGAACATCTTGGGGTCTCCAAGGCAACTTCAATGTCACAACTTCTTGTTTCAATGTCTGGGATCCACACATGATCTTCTGGGCTCCTCCAAAGGGCTGATATAACTTCTCCAGTCTGCCCTCTGTAGCACTCTAAGCTCAGGATGACTCCACTCCAGTGATGCTGCTGTTCTTGGTGATTATTCCATGGTACTGGCATCTCCAATACACTGGGGTCTTCCGCTGCAACCAGGCTTCACCAATAACCTCTCATAGGCTCTCTTCATGGTGCCAAGCCTCAACACCTTTGCATGACCCCTTCAGTCCTGCTCCTTCACCAATGGTCTTCTCACTGTGCCAAGCCTCAGCTGTTCTTTATGACCCCTCATGCCTTTAAAACTAGTACCACCTGGGTGACTCTTACATTATCAGGTCCAGCTGCAGCACAAGGTACAACCTTGGCTATCTCTGGAACACAGCTTCTTTGTGCTCTCAGAAAACACTTCTCAGAAGATTTCACCTCAGTGATGCTGGTCTCTTCTTAATCACCACTAATTTCTTAGCTCCACCTAACCAGCATCAATTGTCCCAGTAGTCTCCTTCTCCTCCTGACTATAAAGCCAGAGCCAAATACTAAAGCTGCTGAGTTCTGCTGCTTCCTGGGGCTGGAACATGGTCCCTTGTTCTATTTATTACATTATCACTAGCTTTCTGTTTTCCAACTCTTTCACTGCCTGGAACTTGCTCTGTAGACTGACTTTGAATTCATACCTGTCTCCCAAGTGCTCTTAAAGGTTTGTACTGCCATGCCTGGATCAAAAACTTGCTTTGTCCCAGGCTGGCCTTGAACTCAGAGGTCTGCTTGCCTCAGTCTTCCGGAACTAAAATATTATAGTACCATGCCTGGTCCTAAACTTAGCTGGGTGAGATCTTGAACACAGGATTCTGCTCCATTTCATTTCCTGGTGTCCCTCATGTATTATATATTTTTTTTCCTTTGTAATCTTGCTATGCTTGTTCAAAACATTCTTCATGAGACTTAACCAGAGAACAAAGTTTCTGCTGGGCTTTTTTTGAAATTTCCTTTGTCAATGCAGTTAATGTCAATCTCTTTACCTTAGCCTCAGGTAAACTCTTCAGAGAAGGGGAGAAAGCAGCTACATTCTTCAGCAAAATATCACAGAAATGTTCTCTAGGCCACATGCTGAAATGCTTCTTCCCTAAACTCTCTTGGGCCAGGTCTGCACAGTTCAAACCAATCTCAGCAACAAAGCCTTTCATATTCTTACTAGGAGAGCCCATTAAGCCCCACTTAAAGCATTCCACTGCTTTCCAAATCCAAAATCCCAAAATCCATATTCTTCCAGACAAAAGCATGGTCAGGCCTATCATAGCCATAGCCCAGTCCCTAGTACCAACCTCTGTCTAGTTAGGGTTTTACTGCTGGAAACAGATACCAAGACCTAGGCAACTCTTATATGGACAACATTTCATTTGGGCTGGCTTTCAGGTTCAGAGGTTCAGTCCAATATCATCATGGAGGGACCATCGCAGCATTCGGGCAGGCATGGTGCAGGAGGAGCTGAGAGTTCTACATCTTCATCTGGAGGCTGCTAGGAAAAATCTGACTTCCAGGCGCTAGGACAAGGGTATTAAAGGCCAAGCCCACAATGGCACACCTACTCCAACAAGCTCACACCTCCAAATACTGCCATTCCCTGGGCCAAATATATACAAACCATCACACATAAGATACAGGAATGGACTGGATCTAGATGGGAGAGGAGGCAGGGGGAGGAGGGGCTGGGAGGAGTGGGGGGAGGGGATACCATAATCAAGATATATGAGGCAAAAAGATCTACTTTCAATAAAATGGGGATAAAGAATACTTTCAAAACTAGAACAACTTTTGAAATTTTCTACATTATTATTTTCAAGCATGCACTGGGTAGTTTTATGTCAATTTGACAAAAGCTAGAGTTACCAGAGAGGAGGATGCTTCATTGAAAAAAATGTCTCTATAAGACAGGGCTCTAGGCAAGCCTGTAGAGCTTTTTCTTAATAAGTGATTGATGGGGGAGGGCTCTGTCCATTGTGGGTGGTGCCACTTCTGGGCTAGTGGTCCTGGACTCTATAACAAAACAGGTTGAGCAAGCCATAAGGTGCAACCCAGTAAGCTGCACCCTCCATGGCCTCTGCCATCAGCTCCTGCCTCCATGTTCCTGCCCTGCCTGAGTTCCTGCCCTCATTGCTTTTGATGGTTTTTAAATGGAATTGTGAATGAAATAAACCTTTCCTCTCCAAGTTGCTTTTTGTCATGATGAGTCATTAGAAATAGTAACCCTAACTAAGACAAAGGGATCATAGGAGTATTTTACTTACATATCTTACACACCGAGAAGAAATCTTAAATTAGGAGATTTAGAACCTAAATCATTGGAATCATCTTAAATCAATGTGTATGGGCTTCCTTTGATTTAGGATATTTCAGTCTCAATTAGTAGCATTGCCTGGATTTTAGAGAAGTATCTCACATTCGCTACAAGGCAAATAAATACCTTTCTGAAAGATAAAATATAGATACAAAGTTCCAAAATGATAAAGATGAAGACAGGTCCCCAAACTTACCAACTCTGGCATCTCATATCTGGTATCCAAGCCCCTTGCTAGTGAGCACAACATTCTTATCTGATTGAGTCTAAAGAAGATAAAGTCCTAAAAAGATATGTTTTCTGGAGGTTTTCACCCAACGGAGACTATATCTCTAAAAATAGTCATAGAGTATACTTAATAAATCTTAACACCAAATTCCCAACCATTGCTATCAAAGGTTAGCAATGAATCATCCATGGCAAGGCAAAGAAACTATAAAATTAACAGAGAATATTTAAATAAGAAAAAGTCATCTGATTTCTATTGTCATTTAGAAATGAAGAGAAATGTATCTGAGCTTTAATTAGACCATAAACTGTACTTTCTTAGATTATAAATATACTCAGCTCTGTTAGGTGAGTGGAAAACTCGGTGGAAGAACTCCAAACTTATATAAAACTATTTTTAATTAAAACCATGCCTCTTCTGTGGATTAAAAAGCAAAACATGGATCAGAGATTTTAGGTAATATATTAATAATAAAGATATATGACACAGCCAATTCAAAAAAAACTTTTTAAATTATGTAGAATAAAGGAATGTTGAGACAAAGGTGCAAATGGAAGCAAAACTGGCTTCTTACAGAGAGGTTGCCTGAAGGCCAGGCCAGCATCTGTAGTCGACAACAAAGACTACTGTGCACGGTCACCATTTACCTACTGCTTACATAGCTGTAAAACAGCATCCAGAGGCTTAGACTTAAATATTAGATCCAGACAATGAACCTTTCCACCCACACATTTTTCATACACAAGGGTCACCTATCATTTTAAACAAGATAGAAGGGGAGAGTGAGTTTATCCACCTGTTAGCTTATAACAACTACAAGAAATTTAGGATGTTCATCTATGACAGCTTCCTCCATCCCTCTGGCACGTTCAATGAAACATTTGCTACAAATTAAGTGAAGTGCTCACTGTGAGAAAACTCTACGCACAATAAAGATCTCACACCAGTGTCAAAGCAAGAACACAGCTCTCACCTCAAGGATAGTAAGAGACATTCTAGAGCCAAATGACCCAGAAACACAGGTTCAGGTTACCTCAATTCTCATGTTCCAAAATGGTCATAGTTTTATTGAGTTTTAACACTAACAGAGTTAAAAGAAAGCCACAAGTCAAGGCATTTAACAATCTTTTTATTATTTTATTTTTAATTTTTGTATATGTTCACAATATGTGTAGCCACCATATAGGTACTGAGAGCTGGACTCAGGTCCTCTGCAAGAACCGTAAGTGCTCTGAACTGCTTAGCCAGAGGAATGGCTAAACAGTTCTAAAAAAAAACAAACAAACAAAACAAACAAACAAAAAAAAAAACCAAAACCCACAGATCACTGGGGAGATGTTCTGTTTTATTCTTTGAATGACTAGAATAGATCAAACCTCTAGAAGCTGTCAGAAATTGAGTCAGAGATCTATTGCCAGGCAAGTTTGGGCATGCTTTAGTTTATGAAGTTAGATACCAGAAATGAAATAGACTGGTACGTCTCTTAAAAGCCTATAGTTCTGTCCAAAAGTCTATCAGGACCACTGGATTCACCCTGAATGTAGTCATAGAGAGGGAAGGGGGAAAGGCAGAGGAGTGGTAGAGAATTCAAGAGACACTTCACCTGCTACACAGTGTATCTGATGAGGACAAACGAAGAGAGGAGAGACAGAAAGATAATGAGAAATGCAAAGCAGATCTTACAAAGGGGAGAACTCCAAGTATTCAAAAATATCTCTCAGAAACCCAAGCCCCACTCAGGACAATTAAATCAGGACCCTCATAGGAGAGCTCCCACCCTGGTGTTTCGTAGGTTCTCATAATGGTTGCAGCTGGAATCCAGGTTGCTAACCTCAGTCGAGGAGGCTAGAGCTCCTCCTTGTCAGAGGAGATGAAAGAGATCATAGGTGCGGTGATGATTCAGCACAGTGGTGACTCAGCTCTTCCTGCTAAGGAGGATGGAAGGGTTTGGGTTGAGTCTCATCTCTTTTAAATGAAAGCAAAATTCCTGAACAGGAAATAACTTGTGGTGGATGCTAGATTTTTGTTGTTCTTGCTTTTAAAGAGTGTCGGATCGCAGGATGTGCCTTCCCGTGCGTACTGACCAGAATGACAACCCGGAAGTATGGTTGTGGAATGACAGACGTAAAGGCTGTTTCCTTCGTAACCTATTGAAAAAAAGGTATTGACTTAATAACACTCAGCGGTGCGAAGGAAAGAGAAATGGAGTTGGCCTCAAACACTGATGGGGCAGTGCCAATACTGTTCAGCAGAGCTTGGTCTCAGTTTCCTTTCTCAGGAAAAATACATCTCATCATATCTAAAAAGTCGTTGATTATAAGATGTACAACAGTTTGACAAAATTACTCATTAAGTAGTTTTAAGTAGCTGGTTTTTATTTTTAATAAAACAACAGAATTACTATTAATGTGAAAAAGTAGGATTATTATGACAATAATATTTACTAACAATAAAGTCCAAATGTTCCAGGATACAAAAATAAATTTTTCCTTACTAAAAAAATCTAATCTGAGGAAATCCTTCAAATAAATGTCTCCTAAAGCTAAGTTGTTAACCATGCCAACTAAACTTATTATTCTCACATAAGCAAATCTTAATTTAAGACATAACTACTTTAAAAGACACCTACCTGCTGCATACTTTTCTAAATGCCTTTTAGAAGATGTAATAAAAAAACATTTTCCCATGAAAAGACTAAATGATCACATATACTTCAGGGTAAAAGAACAGGAGTTTTAAAATTAAACTGCTAATGTGGGATCTTAAATATATTATGAGTTCAGCAGAAACCAAAAGCATTTTAATATTGCAAATGTGTAGTGTAAGACTTGAACATAATTTGTAACAAAAGCATAAGACGGAGTAAACATGTGCAGTAACGTATGCAGCGTGGACAGGAGGGAGAAAAGAAATAGGAAAACACTATAAGGAAAGACAAGAATCTGTGGGAAAACAAAGCAACAAAGGTAGCTATGCGATAGAAACAGAAGAGTAAAGAAGATGTTAAGTTTGAATAACCCTGGCTAATTCACTTAACAGATGAGTTTTTCAATAATTGTATAGACTGACTGTGGTGGTTTGAATAAAGATGCCCTCCATAGGTTCATAGAGAGTGGTACTATTATGAGATGTGGCCTTGTTGGAGTATATATGTCACTGGGAGTAGGTTTTGAGAACTCAGAAGCTCAAGCCAGGCCTAGTAGCTCACTGTCTCTTCCTGATGCTTGTGGATCAAGATGTAGAACTTTCAGCTCCTCTCCAGCACCAAGTCTGCCTGAAACTGTGAGTCAGTCCCAATTAAATGTTTTTCTTTATAACAGTTACAGCGGTTATGTTGTCTCTTCACAGCAATAAAACTGTAAGACACTGACCGGAAACATATAGAAAATATCCAGACAAGACTCATGCATGCCGACAGAGGGAGAGGAAGAGAAGCTACTTCAGTGTATCCACTGGATTCTACAAAACTCTACACCGCTGACAACGGCCCTAGAAACCAGGGTTCAGAGCTAGCACAGCAGGGCTCTAGATCCACTCCACAGCGAGAGAACAAACACCTTCAATCTTGCCCGAAGAAGGTAATTTATTAACTCGAATTTTGGGAAACACCTGGTTACGAAACGCGATGATCCAGAGACTCAGAATCGACGCTCCTTTCTTCATTTCTTTGCCACCTCTTTCTCTTCGTTCTCTAGCATGAAGCACAGAAGTTGGCCACCAGACTACCCATACTAACTCATAAACCAAGGGTTAAATACAAGCATACCAGAACAACGTTCATTAGTGTTGTCTAAAACCATTGGGTGGTTTTACAAATGTAAAAGCTTTATAATGGAGGTGCCAGGATGCTGACCCCATCAGACTTGATTACTCACAGGTCAAGATCGTATGCTCCTTGATGAGGTGCAATATCAAGCGCATGCCCTACCATCATTATTGCATACAAATTTGTTTTCTTTTTAAGTCAAAATCTCAGCTTCTGCATAACGACACATTTTCAAGAAACAGGGCGAATAAACAAATTAAGCAACAAAAAGTATCAATTCCTTAACAACACAATGGACCGTATCTAAGACATACCATACCCATAATAAGGAGATCAACAGCCTGAAGAGGAATGAATAATGATCGCTGGAGAATAGAAACCAAATTAAATAAGATGTGAGATTAAGTTTAGCCCTTTATGAAAATTTCTAAGATGGCATCTTTGAAATCAAGTAAATTTGAGCATGAGCTGAGTATCAGGCGATATAAAAAGGACTTACAGTAATATTTACTAATGGTAGGGTAATTAGGGACTTTTGCTTGTTTATTCCCTAGTTTCTGTTTCCAGTGTGCTTATCTCTGGAACTTTTAAGTGGTAAAACCACCTACTCTAGAGCTGCGAAGTGTGGAGGTTACCCGCTCACAGAGGTAGGGAGGCTCCACAGCCCGCTGTCCCGGCATGCCGCGCGGGGAAAGAGCGGAGCCCTCTAGAGGAGGGCTCTTACCCGACATGCACCGGGTACATTTGCATATCCCTAGAGGTAAACCACAAGGACCCACGCTCCCAGCGTGATCTCCGCTCAGCAATGAGATTCACGATCCTCACGGGTTTCACACAATTCCGGTGAAAAACACTTCTTCTTCGTTCTCAGGCGTGCGAAAAAGCTCGGGTAACACTAGCATCAAAGTCACCCTAAGTATAAGATTAAAGAGCTTTTGGTCTTTATATAGTCCGCGGCTAGGCTACACATTCGTGCTCGCTTCGGCAGCACATATACTAAAATTGGAACGATACAGAGAAGATTAGCATGGCCCCTGCGCAAGGATGACACGCAAATTCGTGAAGCGTTCCATATTTTGCAATCTAAACTCATATTATTAAATGAAGTATATTGGTTTACACCCAATATTGAGATTCTGGTTTACAAAACTGGCAACATTATATAACTGTTTTATAAGATGAAGTCTTATAAAACCGGGAAGCATGGCATTTTTCACTTAGGAGACTTCCTGGTTTATGAATTGCTTGATGATTCTTTTTTTGAATTTACATTGATGAATTGATTAGCCCTCCTAGGGAAGCAACAGGAGCGTCTGTTTCTCCCGGCTTGTAGACCCGAGTGTATGTTACAACTAAAAAAGACCCTGCCATTAGGCTCTGTCTCACAAGGTGGCTCGAAAAATCACTGGCCAATGCTGCGTAACATGAATTTGATAACAGCAGATTTTTTGATGAAAACAAGCACTAGGGGCCAAATACACTAATAGGTCAGGGTGAGTGACTTATCTAAGCAGAGCTGCACCAAAATATGGAACGCTTCACGAATTTGCGTGTCATCCTTGCGCAGGGGCCATGCTAATCTTCTCTGTATCGTTCCAATTTTAGTATATGTGCTGCCGAAGCGAGCACGAACCTGCCTTCTAGCCGCGGATTATATAAGAGCCAAAAAGCTCTCAGATGTTTCACTTAGGGTGATTTTGATGTTTGCGTTATCCGAGCATCCCCGCATTCCTGAGAACAAAGAAGAAGTGTTTTTCACCAGAATTGTGTGGCTAGACTCGTGGATCCCGATTCTGAGAGGGGGTCGCGAGGGCAGTGTGGGTCCTTGTGGTTTACCTCTAGTGATATGCAAATGATTCCCGGTGCATGTCGGGTAAAAGCTTTCCTCTATCTGCCCGGGGAGGGGAGTAAGTTCTCTAAACAGTCCGCTATCCTGGCATGCTGGGAGGCTTTGCCGTCTTGGGAAATGTGTGGCAGCTAAGTCACCAGGGCCCTGAATCAATCACCTACTCCCCCACACACTTAAATACGAAACTTATTACCTATTTCCACTGCGACGTAAGAGCCCAGTGCCCGTTGAAGTATGCCCATCCCGCCAGGTGATCCCTCCCCAGCATAGACCTACTGGGTTCCAGAACTATCGGCACCATACTCTAGGTACGTAGCAAAAGCTCGGTTAGGCCCTCCAGAGTGTGGGGTACAGTTTATTTGCAGCAGGCGCTGCCGGGGCCTGGACCCGAGGAGTTTGACTGGGCGGCCACGCCCTTCTACTCTCTCCGAGTGGCCAGTCGCAGGTAACGCCAGCCTGTGCACATTCTGCGCAGGCGCCGGTGAGGTCCAGGACAGAGGCTCGGGGACCAGGGGCCACACCCCTTCACAGGTGTCTGGCAGGCGCTAGCGCGTTGCCTGGTAACCAAACATCCGGAACACAGATGGAAGGGCGGAAGCCCACCTACTTGGCCTGAGAGGGGAATTTAAGGATTCACTTTGGAGTAGAGCAGCAGAGTCACTCTTGTTCTTCCTTTTCTTTTCCTGCATATTAAATGGCATGTTAGCTCTGTTACGATACAAATGTGTAAAACATACCTACTTGCAGGAAATATTTGTTGAAAGCCTTTGCTGTTCAAGGCATAGCTTTGTGGGCTGTAAAATGACGGACAAAGGTCAGAAACTCTGCTAGTTTGGTGTGGTTTCAGGATTTCTCAGAATGACTTCGGGACAAAGGTTTTCCTGTGTGCTTATAATTAGCAGCCTTAGTCGGTTGTGGTGCGGCACCTGCCTGTAATCCCAGTACTTGAGAGGAAAACACAGAAAAACCAGAAGCTCAAGGCCAGACTTCCCTACATAGCGAATACAAGCCCAGCCTGAGCTAGTCAGCTAAAATTCCCAACCTTGAGCAGACAAACAAGGCCTATCCTTGTTCCAGCAGCAAACAGAAGATGAGTCCTCCAAAGGACATTCTGGGGAGGGAATCAGTGAGTTGAGCTTCCTTCTATGATATACACAAGGAGTTGTTCACAGAGCCGTGGGTGTTCATCCCCAGGTTACACCTAGAAAGCCTTTACCCAGCAGAGATGAAGACTTCTCCAGCCACCCCACTTCCAGCTTACAGACTACCCGCTCCCCTCAGCGAGGCTACCTGTAGTTATGGATAAAACTGTACTACAGTAGGTAGGGTGGATACTCAGGTAAGGGTCTCCCGAGCTCCTTGCTCCCTTATGAACAGGTGTAAGTCAACAAGCCCAGCTGAGATCTTTTGCCAGTAGACACTACGGAATGTGGCAAGATGGATTTTGTTTGGTTCAAAAGATAGTCCTGTACAACACCTATTCACGCTCTGTCTCGCTTAATAAACAAACGAACTACTGAGGGACAAGGCGTGTTACTTAATTTAACTAGAGTTTCGCTTGTTTTTTTTCTTCTCCTCCTTATCATCCCATTTTTCCTCCAACCTGGCACGTGAAATAATTTTAAAACTTGTTAATTGGCACCGGGTTTCTGGTGTACAAAAAAGGAACCATTGTGGAGTCTATAGACATTCTGCACCACTGAGACAAAAGCAGAGGAGAGGAAACAGTCCACACGCATGTCTGATGAGCATAGCTTCCCTTCTTTGTGTTTAAAGTTGATCGTTTTCTTTAACAACTTTTGAAAAGTAATAAAAACACTGTTCTTTCCCCAAGGGAAAAAAAAGCCAAGTGAAAATGACATGTCTATTGAATTAAATTATACAATTAGAAGCTTTTTTAAAAGCTTTGGTCTAACTTTTCTGTTAGCCTGTCTTTTATGATAATTTTTTATGAATTAATTTATTTATTTTATGTCCAGATTGCAACTTCCCCTCCCTCCTTTCTCCCAGTCCCTCCCTCTCATTTCCCCTCCCCTCACCCCCTCCATTTGTTTGCATAAAATAACGTTTCAGTTGTTTGAATGAATGCTAAATCAAGCCAACTTTAGGTTTAGGTCAGTAAACTTGCATTAATTTAATGTTTTTTATTGCAACATCCCCATGAGGTTACATGTGTTTTAGTACTTCTTTTAATATTTTTATTGCATTATTTATTTATTACGTGCATGCATGTTGTGGTCTGAGGTCAACTTGCTAGGAGTTAGATTTCTCCTTCTACCAAGTAAGTTCAAGGGATAAAACTCCTATCATTAGGCTGGATAGCAAGCACCTTTACCCATCTCACTGGTTTTCAGTTCTTCTGAGAACTCCAAAGTATGTGGGTAAGATTTAGTTTTATTTTCTTTCCAGTGAAAAATTAACTTGAGATAGAGATTACAGAAGAAAACATAGGAAAGTATTTTTGAATCCTTGGGGTGAACAATGAGTTCTAAGATAGAATACAGAAAGTAGAAACTCGGAAAAACTTGTCAAACTGGTCTTTATCATAATGTAAAACCCTGTTCAACACAGAGTCAAACTGTAATACAGGACAGAAACTGAAGAAAATAATCAGAATCCGTCATCAGAAATGTATCAGGAATAAATCCAGATGGGGCTGGAAAAAAGGCTCAGTGGTTGCTCTTCCAGAGGACACAGGCTTATTCATAGCGATGGCTCACAGATGGTTATCTGAAACCCCACTTCCAGGGGATTGAACTCCTCTTCTGATTTCTGACGGCATCAGGCACATTGTGGAACACAGACAGACAGACAGACAGACATGCAGGCGAAACACTCATATGCATAAGAAAAATCTAAAATATGTTAAATAATAAATTGAGGGATGCTTTTAAATTTCAACATTAAAAATATGCCAAAGAATGAGCAAAAGGTTTAGACAAATACTTGGCAAAAATATAACAAATGAAAATCAAAATGAAACAAAAAGTGAAAATGAAAAAAAGATATATAAATGCCTCACATGCAAAAGGAGACAAATTCAATACTGACAATCACTAGAAAATTACTAATAGCCACTAAATACCATCTCCCGGTACTAAAATGGCAAAAACTAAGAATAAAACTCGGGCAATTAAGAGCAGCTGGAGCTCCTAGGTGATGCTGTCAGGGAGGGAGAGAGGAGAAGTGGTACATTTTTAAAGAACTGTTTAGCTTTTCTGTGCGAAGATTCATGCTAATTATCACCTTGGCATAATCAGGAATCAAAGGAAGGTGGACATCTGATATTCCTGTGGGGGGTTGTCTTGATATTAGTTGTGATATATATTGATGTGAGACCCATTTCAATTGTTGGTGCAAGCGTTCTCTGGGCAGTAGATTCTAGTCTGTATAGTATAAAGAAAGTGAACTGAGCATTCGCAAGCCGACACTCACCCTCTCCCCTCATTGTGGATGTCCTGTGACCAGCTCCTTCAAGTTCCTGCTGCCCAGACTTCCTTCCATGATCAACTGTACCTTGAACTGTGAGTGTAAATGACTCTTGAAATTACTTTTGCAAGAGTATTTTATTACAGCAATTAAAAACTGGGAAGTCTTACAGAGGAAAACCTATTAGGACCTACCAGTTTCTAAATATTATACAGGAAAAATTAAGACTGAAGTTCACATATTTGTATAACACAGGGAAAGATGGATTGTGACATACTGATACAATGGAATGCTATTCAGCCATAAGAAGAAGCCTGTTGCTGATGTGCACAGAATGAATGTGTTTCACAGGTGTGGTTCACAAAAGAAGGCAATTGGGAGAGGTTTGCGTCATGAGTCGATTCATGAAAGTCTATGCACACATGACTCAGCAAGTAAAGGTGCTTACTTTCCACTGAGCCTGACAACCTGAGGTCTCTCTGGGACCTACAAGGTGGAAGGAGAGAACAAATTTCTGACTTTCTCATAAGGCATATGCATTCCCCAAATCCCACATACATACATACATACATACATACATACATACATACATGCAATTAAGAGATGTTTAAGGCTCCCAGGACTCAATGTAGGTGACCTTAGCCAAAATGACCAACAGTGGAGCGATAAAACCTGAAGAGACCACCTCCAGTAGTTAGACAGGGCCTCCAGTGGAGGGATGGGGACAACAACACACCTTCAAGATTTTTGACCCAGAATTGTTCCTGTCTAAAAGAAATGCAGGGACAAAACTGAACCAGTGACTGGCCTAACTTAGGATCCATCCCATGGGCAGGCACCACAGCCTGACACTATTACTGATGCTATGCTGTGCTTGCAGAGAGGAGTGTAGCATAGTTGTCCTCTGAGAGGCTCTACCAGCAGCTGACTGAGACAGATGCAGATACTCATAGCCAAGCATTGGACTGAGGTCAGGGACCCCATGGAAGAGTAGGGGAAGGATTGAAGGAACTGAAGGGGATGGCAACCCCATATATAGGAAGACCAACTGTTTCAACTAGTTTCTCTGGACCTCTGGGAGCTCTCAGAGACTAAGCTACCAAACAAAGAGCATATACTGGCTGGTCCGAGGCCCTTGGCACATATGCAGCAGAGGACTGCCTTGTCTGGCCTCAGTGGGAGAGGATGTGCCTAATCCTATACAGACTTGATGCCCCAGGAAGGAGAGATACGAGGGCAGGAGGCACCCTTTCATAGGCAAATGGAAGGCATGGGGGTAGGGGAGTGAAGAACTCTGCCAGGATAGATGGGGAGGCAACATGTGAGATGTAAATAAATATAATAATAAAAATAATGTAAAAATGTTTAAGCTATCTATGCTAAGGTCTATGTATAAGCAAAGCTAACCTAATTGTAATAGAAATTGAAATAGCAATGGTTAGAGGGAGAAATGGTGTCTAGACTACAAGGTGTTCTAAGGAAGGGAACTTTCTGGAATGATGTAAAGTTCTTCATGTCAGCCGGCATGTAGTATATTCATCTTTCAAAGCATTTCAACTACGTAGTTGGAATCTAAATCTCACTAAAATTGCCACTTACACTGCAGCAACACTATGCTTAAATGAAGAAAGCTATTTGGATTGCAGAGGTCTATGACCGAGGGATTCACTGCACTCATTATTTACTAAGTTCTCAGTGTTCTTGGCACCAGTGTAGAGCAATGATCCAGTCCCTCAACCTCTTGCCTCAGGGTTCTCCTGTGTAGAGGAGATAAACAATGAGAAGATATGCAAATAAGGGTAGGTAACTTCAGCTGACCGTTAATACCATGAAGATAAAATATTTAGAGAATTAAATACGAGACCATATTTTACTCATCGATGAGACCAAGTATGTGCGCCACATGTGTTTGCATGTCAAATTATCCTCTGTTCAGCTCCCTCCTGATCAGAAAATCAGCCTCTTTTAGTCTCATTGTACAGTGAAAATCCTTTTTGAAACATGAAGCCACATTTCACTGTGCACATTATTTCCTCACGCAGTCTCTTGGAGAGGACAGATGGACAGTTTGTTAGACAACAATTAAGAGTGCAGGAGTGTGTGTTTAAAGAGAAGCACGTGACATGGTTCACAGCTGCTTCCGCTTCGCTGGAGCTCCCAGTTCTCCTCACAGCTTGAATATCTAAGGAGTAACCTAGTTAAGAACTTGGGAATTTCTATATCTCTAAGCTCCAAGGGCCCTGTAAAAATAAGACATCATACCAACCGAATTTGTCACATCAGGCATAGTACAGGTCTTAAATGTTAAATGCTCTAAAACTGTGGTGAGCTCTTAGGACACCAAAATGGTTTCTGTCATCCAGTTGATCCCCACGGTCAGAAATCGTTGAGCATCTATTATACACTGTTGCGATAGTATTGCTGATTTTAATCTGTTTATTTTGGTTCTTATCCATAGAGACAGAGGATTCAGCTCCTTAGAGTTCTAGCTTTGCTTGACACCGGCGAAAAGCCAAAAATAGTAGTAATCTCAGTTAAGATCACAAATCTTGTTCAAACTCAGTTTTGTTTTTATTCAAAGCCAACCACTACACAAACTTAAACAGGTGAAATTATCCCTGTACTTCTAGTTTCTATTATGAACCTAGTACTATCCTGAAGAATACCACTGCTTTCCCTTAGAGAGCCCTTCAGAAGCTCAGGGCGGACAGCTAGTGGACTGATTGCCATTAGTGATTGCCTACTTGGAAGCAGAGACCTGCAGAGGACAAATATGATCTTCTAAGTGGCTTACTCGTTGTAAGAGTTCAACCAGGAGACCCGAGTTGTCCTTTCTGGGTTCATCACTAGCATCTCCTCTCCGCCAAGCAAGCCATGTGGGAGAGAATCCTGTGCAGATGGTCAGCTGACCCCCCCCCTCCCCCGACTCCCCAGATGAAAAGCTGTACCTGTGTTCATTTGCCTTAGGGAATGGTGACAGAGACAACGGTAACTCTTGAGAAACTGAGATGCAGGAACATAAGTGAAGGCAAGGAATGAACTTGAGGCTGAAAACTGTGCATTCTTGATACTTGAACAGAGCAAAAACTGGGGGTCAAAAGATTGCTATATAAATACTAACAGTTAATAAAAAAAAGTGGACAGGGGTAAGTTAAACAGGCAGAAGAGGGGGAGAAAGAAGAGGACTCTCTTTCTCTTCCATATTCTAAAATACAAGATTAGTAAGTATCCCCTGGGCTGGGGATCAGGGGCCCGATGCCTGCCTAGCATGTGGGAGGCCTTGCTTTCAATCCTCAGCACTACAAAGGCAAACAAACAAAAACATCTTTTCTGTAAATTACATGATTTTTAACCTGTAGGGTTGTTTGAAACACAGGCTGAACATATCAGAATTTGAGTGTTAGCTCTGTCATTAAATGTCACTATCTAGAGTCCTTTGTACTTGTTCAGTGCCTTAAGAATAAACCACCTTCTGTTATCATAAGATTAAAAAGTAAGATGGTGCACTCAGTGGGGCTGGCTCACAAAAAAAAATACTCAAAAAAATCTATTGTTTCATTTTCACTCTTCTTTCTGTATGGTTCTTATCACATAATGTTTTGTATAACTGTTACCTGGGTGTGTCTTATCTTTCCCCTCATTAGACTCTGACCTCTGTAATGATGGAGGGTAGCAGCTTACTCAGTCTGTTCCCCTGAACAGAGTCCTTATCCAGAGAAGGCTCTTGAAAAACTCCACATTGAATGTTACTGTTTATTACCCAGCAAGCACTCAGTATTTTAATAAACAAATCATCCCCAAATTCCCGGTGATCCCTTGATGGGGTGGACACTTTTATTTTTTTAAGCTGTCTTTCTAGACCATTTGATTAAATCAGTAGCCTTTCTACTTAAGATAGGCAATCTTCTGCAGGTTGACGGGGCTGTTTTCACCATTCGTCAGAGGCTTATTTTCATCCTGATGAGCTTGTGTTATGCATGTTTACCCTATCCCGAGCAGCAACCCTTTCTTCCTTTTGTCACCAGAACATCCATGATCTTCAGTGACAGATCACTGGCATGGCTGTCTACATATGCTGTTCAGTCACATGCCGCATAGCATTTCCAAGACAGTCCTCACATACAGCAAGTGTCCCATAAGATTGTAATGTACCTGGACCAGGAACAGGTAGCTGAAGAGAAGGCAAGAAAAGGGGGAAATAGCAGGAAAATTAAAAGTAACCCTAAGCTGATTCACTGTGGATAGGGTTAGAAGACACTTCAGCAGACCTCAGTGAACCCTTTCAAAAGTGAAAATGGGGCTGGCAAAGACTGCACAGTGGGTAAAGAACCTTGCCACCATTCCTAAATGCTGCCAGTCCTGACCACCTGAGGTTAAACCCCACTCTGGGGAAAGGAAAGAACTAACTCCCACAAGTTGCCATCTGACCTCAACATGTTTACACATGAACAACATACACACTCGAACACACATACATACAAATGAAAATATACATTTATAAAAAGGTAGAAAATACAGAACCAACCCTGAAACATTGTCATTAATAGAGCACTCACCCTACACTATCTACTTAGAAGCAAATCTAGAATAAAAAGAAATAGGAAAACCTGGGAACTCCACAAAAGACACATGTCTGAGGAGGCACCTACTCACAGAACGCCCCAGGCGCATCCTTCAGGGAGTGGTGGTACAGATAGAAGTTCTTGTTCTCCAGGAAATGACAGCTCTATTTGTGTTACTGCCTGAACCTTCCAATAGGACAAGATGTGAAGGTGGAAGCAAGTGATATAGATTATCCTAATCTTACATAAGCCTGGGCGAATTTGTGTGTTTGTTTCTTTTAAAAAAAAAAAAATAGGTTTTTAAAAAAAATTTTGTAATAGAAAAAAGTCTAAAGACTCATGATATAATCAAAGAAAAATATTTTGTGCCCAATACAATATATGTTTTAAGATTTATTTTATTGTTTATTTGTGTGTATTAATATGCAGCTCTGTGTGTTTATATATACACAGTATACACCTGTGTACCCTGGTGCCCACTGAGCAGAGTCCCAGCAATGCATATATTTTAACCTAAGCATCTTCCAAGAGAGTCCAAAGTGTTTAAAACTACAAAAGTCTATAAAGTAAAAATAAAAGTTATAAAAGGAGCCTAGAGTAATAGCTGAGCAGTTAAGAGTGTACTGTCCTTGCAGAGGATGTGAATTTGATTCCCAGCACCCAGATCAGGCAAGCTCGTAAGTACCTGTGACTCCAGCCACAGGGGATCCAACAGCTTTCTTGGTGGCCTCAGACACTTGCACTCGTGTACACATACCCATGCACACACACACACACGAATAATTTAAATTTTTTTAAAAATTGTTCTTTTACATTAAAGAAGGAAAACTACTTTACTGCTTAGGGAAAATGCAATTAAATGTGGTGTAGCCTAAATGAGAAAGTTGAGGTTAGTACACAGTAATGTCTTCAACCTTCCCATTCACCCTCTCTCCTTCTTAGCGACTCAGCTAGAAAGACTGAATCCTACAAGCTCCATTTATGGTAAGTGCCCTCCACAAGTAACCCATGTTTTATCTTTTACACTATGTTTTGACTGTTGCTTTTCTGTGTGTAGATAAACACATGTCCAGGTACTTAGCATGGTGTATTACTGCTCACCCATGGTGTTCAGAAAGAGAGCATGCAGTGTAGATGTGTAGCACAGGGCAGTAGGGTGTACACTGTAGCCCAGGTGTTTAGTACTCTACGCCATCCAGGTTTATATTAGTCAGCACTCACTGCAACGTTTGCCTAGCCACAAAGTCACAATTGTATTGCTTCTAAAACACAATCCTTGTTTTCTTAGACAGGTGTATACGAATCTGTCTTTCATTTAATTCTAATTCAATGTGTAGATTTGTACAATCACAAAAACTGTCAGAATCTGTTAGAGTGTAACAAACATACGCTGTCTGGTCTAGATATCTGTCTTCACAATGAAATACTGCAAAACATCAGAATCATGAAAACAAAATGCTAATCAAATGAGGCCAAACAAATATATTTATTTTGTTGAGTAGTCTGTTCTACTTTTGTGAATTCACAAAAAAAAAAAAAAAAAAAAAAAAAAAAAAAAAAAAAAAAAAAAAAAAAGAGAGAGAGAGAAGAGTTTTACTTAGGATGGCCATTATCTTTGAAGAAGAAAAGTGGAAAATTTCAAGACAGAGAGACTATGGACATGCTTGGGTGCTGTTTCCACAAGCACGTTCATGTGTCAATAGACGCCACATCTCATTTGTGTACTTTCATAATGCTGGACTTCAGTAAGTGACTTGTTCTAAAAACCTAACAGCAATCTCTTTTGTTATAAACACATCTCATCTTGGAGCCTTTTTCATCCACACAAACGTTGCATCTTTTACTATGTATCTCATTCACGCTTTCAGGAACCTCTCTACTCGTTTTCCTGGTTGGAAGTCTGGAGTTAGAAGCTCAGTACTATTTGTCCTTTGGTTCCCTGAAAATCTTCACATACAGTAGGCGCCTAATAAATGCTACATTGAAATGAAAAATATAGAGTATATTAAAAAGCTTTATAAGAAAATTTAAACAGACATATTATCAAACAATTACTTCTGACTCACCTTTTCCTACCAACCTTACTCTCTTTGCCATGTGTTTATGATAAATGTGAATATTTATGGAGATAAGTATTAAAAATCTGTGAGGAGTCCCCTCCTGATGCTCTAGAAAATAACTATTTTTTAATATGAGTATGGTTTATCTGTGTAAAGAAGCCAAAGGCAACAGCAAGGTAATATTTTAATTATCAACATACAAAATTGGCACCCAGCTGCCCTACTGAGGAACACAGAGTCTGTTCCTTGGATTAAGTATTCGCTTGCCTTCAATCACCTATGTGTTTCTGTTCACCCAACCCCTGGGGGCATCTGCTCTAGGCTCTTTGTTCAGTAAAGGTAGAAGTGCACGAGGCCCACCTCTGTCTCTCTTGCAAACCTGTGGCTATCTATCATCTGCTAGTTTGCGTTTGCAGGGAGTCAGATGAGGAAGAATAGCTTTGGTGACCATATGCCATGGATAAGATTAGAAGCTTCTGCAGACAGGAACACACGGGTTCACGCTTAAAACTAACAACGTTAGCCAACTGACCAAATTGGGTTTTGTTAAGCATTTTACTGATGACAACATTTTGTGACTGTCAGCCTTCAGGGTGCTCCTCCTCCACAGGAATCTGGATCAGAGGCTCTTCTCTGACCTTTCATATAACCCCAGGCAAGTTGTTTCATAGCTCCACAAGAGTAATCTGAAACCATCTCTTCAATGTGCTGCCTCTTAAATTCTGAAGACCTTGAGAACCTAGTCTTCGTTTAAAAAACAAACAAACAAACAAACAAACAAATTCTAGCACATTACCCAGAATAAAGTTAACACTGAAATAAAATTATGTATTTGAATAAAGGAATTAATTATAGACTCAGCCCATCATATTCCTAATTAAACAAGGCTCTGTACCTGGAGATGAACTATGAATACACAAATCTAAATGTGTGGTGAAAGTCTAACTGTATAATTAAATTAGGCATCTCGGAAGCATAAGACTCAATTTTGTTTTTAGTAATATGAGAATAAGATGCCCCAAGAAATTCTATCAGTGCAGAGAACTGGGAGTGGGAGAGAGGTGCAGGGAGAGGGAGAGAGAGAAAGGGAGAACACTATTCTAAAATCTCTGTAAATAAACATCTGGAAGATGGCAAGAAAATCCCCTCCACAGAGATAATGCACACTGGGTATGATGGTGGCGTGTGACAGTCTTTGGAAATGTAGACCTGTTGGCTTTAACTGACAGCATATAAGAGTTAGGAGGTGTTGGGGGCCGACTTTTAGCAGAAAGCGGCTATCAGCTTTGCAGCCATCTTGAGCCATATACCCTGACATGAGGCTTGCCCCATAGGGAGTGGCACTGTTGGGAGGTGTGGCCTTGTTAGAGGAAGACATCTACAATGTACTTTTCCAAAATGCAAATATTTTTCTGTGCGAAGACTGTCGAGACAGAACACCAAAGGCTTTGTGTCTTTTCACAGAAATCTATTTTTCTTTGTTCTGCAAATTAGACAGCCAAGATTAAGGTTCTGCCTAAGACTGGTTCCAGATGAAGCCAGGTTTCTCCTGGCTTGTAGACAGCTGTCTTCTGTCTGTGTCTTCAGACAGCCTTTCCTCTGTGCATATGTAGGGTGGTAAGTACAGAGACAGTACTCTGGTCTCTTGTGAGGACACCAGTTGTACTGAATGATGTCCCATATGTCCTCATTTGGCCTTAATTAGCTACCAAAGGTCCGCATCGCTAAATATAGTTACGCTGCCATCAGGGCTTTAACACATGAGTGTTGGTGGGACCCAATTCTGTTCATAATAGCAGGCAAGACTAACCAAATATTTAAGACAGAATATTTAAGGACATAGCAAAAGAGAACAAATTTTTGGTTAACTTTAAAATCTAAGGCAATATAAATGAAAAGAAATACAAGCTTAGACTCGAGGTCAGATAAAGGGACAGATTCTCTACAAAAGAACCACTATTAGACTGATAGCCAACTTCGTACACTTAAGTAAAAGACAACGAAATGGTATCTTAAGTCAACTTAAATCTTAAATCAATAAAAGTATTAAAGAATTGAAGCCTCAGCAGGAGGAGGGGGGATGGGATTAGGGGTTCCTGGGTGGAGGGGGGAATGGGGTAAGGGGATAAAATCTGAAGTGTAAATATAATATCCAATAAAAAAAGAAAAAAAAAAAAAGAATTGAAGCCTCAAGACATACTAATAGTAGTGTAATGAGTATTACCAAACACAGGACCCAGGAATCAGAAACCTTACATTCCTTCTGAATTCTGATGGCAATCTACCTGGCAATATATGAGTTGTCTAGGAGAACGGTATTACAGCAGAGTGATGCTAGAGAATATGATCTCTAAAACTTTAACTAAATTACTGAACATATAAAAATAAAAACTTTTCTGTGCCAAAATATATTAGAACATTTCTTATAAGACATAAAAAACTAGTATTTCAAAATGATTTAAAGGAAGTGTGTCACTGTGGGGGTGGGCTTCGAGACCTCCTCAGAGCTGTTTGCAAGATAGTCTCCTGTTGGCCTTCAGATCAAGATGGAGGAACTCTCAGCTCCTCCAGCTCCATGCCTGCCTAGACATTGCCATGCCCACATCCCACCTCCATGCTAGTATTCTTCTATCTTGAACTTATTCAGGTCTTGTGAATGTTTTCTCACGCAGCCTTAAACATCTATGAGTTGGGGAAAAATATAATAGCTATGTTCCATTTAGGGCTAAGCACTCCAGAATTTCTTATTCTGTACATGTTGACCAGTTGATGGTCTCAGCTAACTACCATCTACTGCAAGAGAAGATTCTGTAATAAAGGTTTAAAGATGCATTGATCTCTGGGTAGAGCAGTAAGTGAATACAAATAGTTTTAAATAGATATTTAGCAGAATAATAGTAGTAGGTTCTTCCCTAGGTCCTATGACCTATCTAGCTACAGGTTATTGGTCCTGTTAACGTGGCCACATAAGGGTTCCATCTCATGGAGCAGGCCTTTGATACAATCAGAAAGTGGTTGATTACTTCCATAACATTCATACCACTATTGAACTATTTGTTACTGTATTTTTTAAGATTATGATACAATTATAATCAAATCTCCGTTCCCTTTCCTACCCAAACTCCCCCATATACCTCTTCTTGCTCTTTCAATTTTATGTCCTGTTTTTCTTTGATCATTGTTACATACATATATGTATGTGTGTGTATATATATATATTATTTAATATTCCTAAATATAACCTGTTCAATCCATATAATATTACTTGTATGTTTTCAGGGTTAGCCATTTGCTATTGGATAACCAATTGGTGTGCTCTTTCCTGGGGAAGACTATTTCTCCTGCTCTCAGCATTCCTTAGCTTCCTGTAGTTTTTTTAAAAATATTTAAATATTTAAATATTTATTTATTTATTTATTTATTTATCTATCTATCAATAGGGTTGAGGCTTCATGGGTTTTCCCTCACTCACTTTGGCATATCTATTGGTGTTGTCCTTGTTCAGCTCATATTTAGGCTGTCATGTTGGTGAGACTTTATGGATGTAGTTTCTGACATTACTAGGAGACAATCTCACAGCAAACTCCATGATCCATCGGCTTTTGCAATCTTTCTACTCCCTCTTCTGCAATATTCCTGGAGTCTTAGGTGTGGGAGCTGCTTTGTAAATTTATCCATTGGGACTGGGTTCCACAACTCTGCATTTTAATTGGTTGTGATCTCCTGTAACGGTCTCCATGTTACAAAAAGCAGTTTTCTTGATGAGGGATAAGGACTACATTCATCTGTGGGTGTAGCTAATCCTCAGGCAGGAGGTCAGGGGCCTGTGGGCCCAACACCTGAAATGTAGAGTGTCTTCAGTACCTTCCACCTCTAGGGAGAAATGTAAATAGTTAACAGTACGATTCCTTATGACTTTTTTCAGACATCTTTATTGTTATTTTACCCTCTTCCCTCCTTCTCCTTACCTCCAACCCTCCTCAGTTAGATCCTCCTCTTTCCTATTCCCCAGTCAGATAATTTGTACCCCGCTATTTCTCTCTCTATTGTTTTCCACCCCCTATTCTGGCAATGGTCCCTTTTTACTTTCCTGGTTTCTGCCATTACTCCAAGAAATGTACTTAGACCTGAAGATTTGGAGCTAGGATCTGCTAATGAGAAAAAACATAGGACCTTTGTCACTCTGGGTCTGATTAACTTCACTCTAGTTCCATATACTTAGCTGCTAAATTCTGATTTCATTTTTCTTTACAGATGAATAGTATCCCATACTATTTATGTACAACACTTTAATTATCCATTTGTCAGTTGAAGTACATGTAGGCCTTTTCCATTCCCTAGCTATTGTGAATAGAGCAGCAATGAACACAGCTGAACGAGTATCTCTAAGGATGCTGAGTTCTTTGGGCATGTGCCAAGTAGTAGTATAGTTGGATCATATGGTAGCTTTATTTTTTAGCTTTTAAAAAAATTACACACACTTATTACCATAGTGGCTGTACCAGCTTGTCATCCTACCAGCAGTGAAGAAGGATTCCTTTTCTCCCACATACCCTCCAGTATTTGTTTTCAGTTGTTCTGCTGATCTTTGCCGTTCTGACTTGGGTAAGATGAAACTTCAGAATTCTTTTCTTCTCTCTAGAACTCTATGTTCAGGTCCTAAACCCATTTTTCAAAGGGGTTACTTTTTTTTTTTTTTTTTAAAGCTTCACTTTTTGAGTTCTTTATATATTATGGAAATTATTCCTCTGTCATATGTATAGCGGTCAAAGATCCTCTCCCATTCTGAGGGCTTCCTCTTCAGCTGTTTCTTTAGCTGTACAGGAGCTTTTTAGTTTTATGAAGCCTCACTTGTCTATTGTCCTTAATTCCTGAGTAAATAGAGCCTTTTTCTGGAAGTTCTTTCCTACGATTCTATCATGTAGGGTTCTGCCTATTTTTTTTTGGAAGTTTCAGGTTTCACATTCATCTCTGTGATCCATTTGGAGTTAGTTTTTGAGCAAGGTGATAGACATGAGTCCAATTCCACTTTACGTATTTTGGCTTCTTTGTTAAATACTAAAGGGCTGAGGTTACATGTACTCATGTTTAATCTTTGATTTGTTCCATTGGTCTATCTGTCTGTCTTTGTGCCAGTATCATATTGTTTTTATTACTATGGCTTTGTAAAGTACCTAAAGAACTTCCTCTTAAAAATCTCTTAGAAATCCCTCTTGCACTGTACCTTTTGATCAGGACTGTTTGGGCAGTCTGGGGACTTTTGTAATTTCTTATTAATTTCAGTATAGTTTTGTCCCCTATTTCTGTGAAGAATAAGATGGGAATTTTGATTGGGATTGCATTGAGTCTGTAAATAGCTTTTGGTTAAATGGTAATTTTCACATATTACCACAATATCAATCTATGAGCATGAGACATATTTCCATTTTCTAATGTCTTTGTATATCACTTTCCTCAGAGGTTTAAAGGTTTCATTGTAGAGGTCCTTCACATGCTTGGTTAGGCTTATTCTTGTAGATATTTTATGTCCTTTGATGCTACTATGAATGGGAATATGTCCATGCTCTCCTTTGTATGTTTGCTGTTGCTTTATAGATAAGCTATTGATTTCTGCAAGTTCATTCTGTATCCTGCCACATTACAGAATTTGTTTATTGTGTCTAGCTTTCTGGTAGAATTTTGGAGAGCTCTAATGTACAGTAGTAACATGTCATCTACATATAGGGGTATTTAACTTCTTTTCCTATTTGTATCCCTCCATTTCCTTCTCTTGCCTTATTGCTCTAGCTACTACTTCAAGCACAATATTGAAAAGGAGTGGCCAGAGAGGACATTCCTGTTGTTTCTGACTTCAGTGAGATTGCTTCAAGCTTTTCACTATTTCAGATTATGTTAATTGTGGGTTTCTCATACATACCTTTCATTATATTGACGTATGTTTCCTTCTTTCCCTACACCTTTCTAGGACTTTTATCATGAAGATATGTTGGATTTTGTTAAAGGCGTTTTGGACATCTATTGAGATGATAATGTGATTTTTGCCTTTAAGCCCATTTATGTGGTTTATTACATATATTACCTTGTATATGTTGAACCATCCCTGAAATCCAAGGATGAAGTGAACTTAGTCATGGTGGATAATCTTTTTTATATACATTTGTATGTGATTTAAAAATGTTTTATTGAGCATTTTTAAGTCTGTGTTCATCAGGGATATTGGCTGGTAGGGTTTTTGTTGTTGTTATATCTTTATCTAGTTTTGGTATTAGAAAGATTCTGGCTTTGTAGAAGTTTGTAGAAGTTTGGTTATCCTTTTCTCTTTCCTCTTTCTTCTTTTTTAAAAATTTTTTTATTTATTTTATATTTTATTTACATTTCAGATACCATCCCCTTTCCCCATTTCCCCTCCCTAGAAAACCCCTATCCCATGCACCCTTTTCCTTTTTGCTTTTATACATTTTTTAAATGTTAATCAAAGGCTTTATAAGTTTAGTAATGCTCAATCAGAAGTGTAACCCAATACCCAACCTAGATATATAAACTATCTTTGACTGGTGGAGACACGTGAACATCTGCCTCCATGTCCCCCTTTCTCTCTCTTTCTCTCTCTCATCACCTAGCTTCACCCTTCCTGTTAAAATAAAATTTTTTCCCTCAAAATGCAATTAGAGCATAATTATTCCTAATTGTACCAATAAGGTACAAGATAGTCCTAATACCCAGTCCATCATTTTATTGACTAACCAGAACCTCTATCATCTCTCCTAACTAAAACACTTAGTTTTGAACCTTGCTTTTTTCTTGGCTTTAGAATGAATGTCAGCTGAAAACAATCCACTCAGATCTTTTCTCTCAAAGTAAATAGCCAGGATTGGCTATGAGAATATTTCTGACTTCAACCCTGTCAGAAATCCAGAATGACTGAATTAACTGAAATTATGGGAAGCACTAAGCATAGCTTCTAAAACTTAGCCAATTTATAGAGATTGCTGAACACCTGAAAAGCCCCTATACTACCGAACGTTGGAGCATCAAATCTTCAGCCTTCTGGCCCAGAATCATCTGACAGACCTTAGTGATGCAGGATTATTAAGGGCTGATTACTCTGTCTGGGCAGATAAAATCAGTCAACTATTCTGCAAGTGTGTCCTTTTCTGGACAGTAATTTGTCTGTAGATGGAAAGAGGCAATTCTTGCCTAGTGGCTGTCACTGCACAACTGGAGTAACTCCAAGGATGCTCAATTTCTTCTTAGAATTCAATATAGGAAGCTGTCCGGAGCAGACAGGTCTCTAATGAAAATGAACATTAATACTGAAATGTTTGTCATGTCAATTCTAAGGATTTCTGATGTTTTGAAAACCAGCTATCCATGTAAGGTAATCTGGACTGTTGCCTGTTAACTCCACTCAGCTATTTCTAAATAAAACATAGAGAACACCCTTATAATAAACTCCAAGTCATGAATTTGCTGTAGTCCCTTAACTCACAGGCTGACCATCTCAAATCAGTTAAAAAAAAGTTAAAGAAGGACTGGGTCTAAGCTTTGTATTCCTAAATGTGTTATACTGGTACAATGCCTATGAGAGTAACAATATTCATCTCACTCTTATATCACTAAGAAGCTCATGCCAATTAAAACCTTAAAATTTGTAAACAAAGTAAATTGGTGCCATTTAAGAATTTATATCTTCATCTTGATATTAATTATACAGATTTCTACTAATAGGTTATGGCTATGCAATATACCCTAGCTAATCCTCTCTATTCCTACTAAACCACTACTTTTCCCTAGAGAGACAGCCCAACATTTACCACCTTAGTCCCCAAGCCCAGGGAATAGGGGCGCTGACTCATCATTAGCTTCTTCAAGCTGATTATGGGCGTTGAGATATTAGAAGACGAGTGGGGGGGGGGAGAGCAAATTGACAATCCTCTGATGCTGTGTCTTCAATGCCTCCAGATGGAATTCCCGTTCCTCAGAGGTTTGAGCAGGTCTGCCCAGCTTGCTTGTTGAGTAGATACACCAAGGCTGATCATTCTGCAATATACAATTCTCAAAACAAATTTTAGTATCAAGATAGTTTTTTTTTTTAAAGAGGGCTGACATTTTATTAAGAATGTTGGTTCTAACCGCTTTTCTATTTTTTCCCCTCTTTTATTGGATATAATATTTACATTTCAAATTTTATCCCCTTACCATATTTCCACCACCACCCAGGAACCCCTTATCCCATCCCCCCTCCTCCTGCTTCTATGAAGGTGTTACCCACCTACCCCCAGCCCCCCTCCCCACCCTCAGATTCCCACCCCCCCCTCAGTGCTCAGCCTTCAGGGTACCAATGACCTTGTCTCCCATCTATGCCCAACAAGGCCATCCTCCCCTACATATACAGCTGGAGTCATGTGTCTCTCCATATGTGCTCTTAGGCTGGTAGTTTAGACCCTGGGGAGCTCTGGCTGATTGGTATTGTTGCTCTCCTCACTGGGCCACCAGCCCTTAAGGTTCCTTCAATTTACTCACTAACTCCTCCATTGGGAACCTTTGATCAGATTAATAGATAGCTGTGGGTATCTGTCTCTGGGTATGTCCAACTCTGGGGGACCTCTAAGGAGACAGCCTTATCAGGCTGCTGTCAACTTTCCCATCCTGACATCCCTATTAGCGTCTATTTTTGGTGACTGCCCATGGAATGAATACCCAGATGGAATGGTCTCCCTACAACACCCCCTTCAGATTCTGTCCCACACTTTGTCTCCATATTTGCTCCCTTGGGTATTTAGTTACTCCTTCTAAGAAAGACCTAGGCATCCTCACTTGTTCTTTCTTCTTCATGAGCTTCGTGTCGTCTGGTAGTTGAATCTTTGTTGTTTCAAATTTTTGGGCTAATCTCCACTTATCAGTGAGTAAATACCATGTGTGTTCTTTTGTGATTGGGTTATCTCACTCAGGATGATATTTTCTAGTTCCATCCATTTACCTAAGAATTTCTGGAATTCATTATTTTTAATAGCTGAGTAATATTCCATTGTATAAATGTACCACATTTTTTGTATCCATTCCTCTGTTGAAGGGCATCTGGGTTCTTTCCAGCTTCTGGCTATTATAAATAAGGCTGCTATGAACATAGTGGAGCATATGTCTTTGTTATTTGTTGGGGCATTTTCTGGGTATATGCCCAGGAGTGGTATAGCTGGGTCTTCAGGTAGTGCTATGTCCAATTTTCTGAGGAACCTCCAGATTGACTTCCAAAGTGGTTGTACCAGCTTGCAACCCCACCAACAATGCAGGAGTGTTCCTCTTTCTTCACATCCTCGCCAGCATCTACTATCACCTGAGTTTTTGATCTTAGCCATTCTGACTGGTGTGAGGTGGTATCTCAGTGTTGTTTTGATTTGCATTTCCCTGATTACTAAGGATGTTGAGCATTTCTTAAGGTGCTTCTCGGCCATTCGAGTTTCCTCAGTTGAGAATTCTTTGTTTAGCTCTGTACCCCATTTTTAATGGGGTTATTTTGTTGTTTGGCGTCTAATTTCTTGAGTTCTTTGTAAATATTCGATATTAGCCCCCCTATCGGATGTAGGATTGGTAATATATCTTTTCCCAATCTGTTGGTTGCCATTTTGTCTTGTTGACAGTGTCCTTTGCCTTACAGAAGCTTTGCAATTTGATGAGGTCCCATTTGTCAATTCTTGATCTTAGAGCATAAGCCATTGGTGTTCTGTTCAGGAACTTTTCCCCTGTGCCTAGGTATTCGAGGGTCTTCCCCAACTTCTCTTCTAATAGTTTCAGTGTATCTGGCTTTATGTGAAGGTCCTTTATCTACTTGGACTTGAGCTTTGTACAAGGGGATAAGAATGGATTGATTTGCATTCTTCTACATGTTGACCTCCAGTTGAGCCAGCACCACTTGTTGAAAATGCTGTCCTTTTTCCACTGGATGGATTTAGCTCCTTTGTCAAAGATCAAGTGACCATAGGTGTGCGGGTTCATTTCTGGGTCTTCAATTCTCTTCCATTGATCATCCTGTCTATCTCTGTACCCATACCATGCAGTTTTTATCACTACTGCTCTGTAGTACAGTTTGAGGTCCGGAATGGTGATTCCCCCAGAGGTTCTTTTATTGTTGAGAATAGTTCTCGATATCCTAGGTTTTTTGTTATTCCAAATGAATTTGTAAATTGCTCTTTCTACCTCTATGAAGAATTGATTTGGAATTTTGATGGGTATTGCATTGAATCTGTAGATTGCTTTTGGCAGGATAGCCATTTTTACTAAGTTAATCCTGCCAATCCAGGGGCATGGGAGATCTTTCCATCTTCTGAGATCTTCTTCAATTTCTTTCTTCAGAGACTTAAAGTTCTTGTCATACAGATCTTTCACTTGCTTTGTTAGATTCACTCCAAGATAATTTATTTTATTTGTGGCTATTGTAAAGGGTGTCATTTCCCTAATTTCTTTCTCTGCCTGTTTATCCTTTGAATAGAGGAAGGCTACTGATTTGTTTGAGTTGATTTTATATCCAGCCACATTGCTAAAGTTGTTTATCAGGTTTAGGAGTTCTCTGGTGGAAGTTTTAGGTTCACTTAAGTATACTATCATATCATCTGCAAATAGTGAAATTTTGACTTCTTCCTTTCCTATCTGTATTCCTTTGACTTCCTTTTGTTGTCTAATTGCTCTAGCTAGGACTTCCAGTACTATATTGAATAGGTAAGGTGAGAGTGGGCAGCCTTGCCTAGTCCCTGATCTTAGTGGGATTGCTTCAAGTTTCTCTCCATTTAGTTTGATGTTGGCTATTGGCTTGCTGTATATTGCTTTTACTATGTTTAGATATGGGCCTTGAATTCCTGATCTTTCCAAGACTTTTAACATGAAGGGATGTTGAATTTTGTCAAATGTTTCTCAGCGTCTAGTGAGATGACCATGTGGTTTTTCTCTTTGAGTTTATTTATGTAGTGGATTACATTGATGGATTTCGGAATATTGAACCATCCCTGCATTCCTGGGATAAAGCCTACTTGATCTTGATGGATAATTGTTTTGATGTGTTGTTGGATTCGGTTTGCGAGAATTTTATTGAGTATTTTTGTATCAATATTCATAAGAGAGATTGGTCTGTAGTTCTCTTTCTTTGTTGGGTCTTTCTGTGGTTTAGGTATGAGTGTAATGGTAGCTTCATAGAACGAATTGGGTAGTGTTCCTTCTGTTTCTATTCGATGGAATAGCTTGAAGAGGATTGGTATTAGGTCTTCCTTGAAGGTCTGAAAGAATTCTGCACTGAATCCATCTGGCCCTAGACATTTTTTGGTGGGAAGATTTTTAATGACTGTGTCTATTTCTTTAGGCGTTATGGGACTGTTTAGTTGGTTTATCTGCTCCTCGTTTAACTTTGGTACCTGGTATCTATCTAGAAAATTGTCCATTTCATCCAGATTTTCCAATTTTGTTGAGTATAGGCCTTTGTAGTAGGATCTGATAATTTTTTTTAATTTCCTCTGTTTCTGTTGTTATGTCTCCCTTTTCAGTTCTGATTTTATTAATTTGAATGCTGTCTCTGCACCCTTTGGTTAGTCTGGCTAAGGGTTTGTCTATCTTGTTGATTTTCTCAAAGAACCAGCTCCTGGTTTTGTTGATATTTTGTATAGTTCTTTTTGTTTCGACTTGGTTGATTTCAGCCCTGAGTTTGATTATTTCCTGCCGTCTACTCCTCTTGGGTATACTAGCTTCTTTTTGTTCTAATGCTTTCAGGTTTGCTGTCAAGTTGTTAACATATGCTCTTTCCACTTTCTTTTTGTGAGCACTTAGAACTATGATTTTTCCTCTTAGTACTGCTTTCAATGAGTCCCACATGTTTTGATATGATGTGTCCTCATTTTCATTTAAATCTAAAAAGTCTTTAATTTCTTTCTTAATTTCTTCTTTGACCAAGTTATCATTGAGTAGAGCATTGTCCAGTTGCCAAGTGTATGTGGGCTTTCTGTTGTTTTTGTCCATATCAAAGACAAGTCTTAATCCATGGTGGTCTGATAAGGTACTGATAAGGTACTCTCTCCAGGGTATTCTCCCTTTGTGATTTCTTTATTGTTTCTACTTCCATTTTTAGATCCTGCATGGTTTTGTTTAATTCCTTCTCCCGTTTGGTTGCATTTTCTTGCAATTCCTTAAGGGATTTTTGTGTTTCCTCTTTAAGGGTTTCTATCTGTTCTTTGAGAGTGTTATTTATGTCTTTCTTAAAGTCCTCTATCATCATCATGAGAAGTGATTTTAATTCTGAATCCTGCTTTTCTGGTGTGATGGGGTGTTCAGGGCTTGCTATGATGGGAGAACTGGGTTCTGATGATGCCATGTAACTTTGGTTTCTGTTGCTCACGTTCTTGCACCTGCCTTTTGCCATCTGGTTAAATCTAGTGCTACCTGTACTTCTGTCTCTGATTGAAGCCTGCCTTTCCAGTTGTCTCGCTTGTGTTTGGTCTTCTAGGGGTCCAGATGTCTCTGTGATTTTTTCCCAGCTGCACTGATTACGGTGGTATCTCTAGGATGCCTCAGGATATGGTGCCTCCAAGGTAGCAGTCCAGCTAGTTGTCTGCTGTTCTGGGTGCAGTGTCTCCTCTTGGATATCTCAGGATATGTTGTCTGACACTCTGAGTTCAGTTTTTCCTCTGTGGCTCTGGGTTGAGTGGACCTTCCAGTATGTCTCAGGCGGAATCCGGGGTCCACACAACTGCAGACCTGGCAGAGGTCTGGTCTAGGCCTCAGACCCGGGAGATGGGCAGAAGGGGGGTGCTAGCCGGCAGGGGCGAGGGGGGTTATCTGCTGGATTCTGAGCACTCAGGGCACCCAGCTATGAGCTCAGGGTAGTATGTGTGTTTTCCTACCTAAAGCTGGTTGTGGGATCTGTGGTGCCCCCAGAATGTGTCTGGCAGCGGTAACCGGGGTGCACTCACCAGCAGGCCTCAGACCGGAAGGGGAGTGCTAGCGCTGGCTATGGGTTCTATGGATCCCCCCCCCCAATGTGTCTGGCGGTATCCAGGGTGCCCTCACAGGCTGACTGGGCAGAGGTCCGGCCCAGGCCTCAGACCTGAAGAGGGGCAAGCGATGGACGGGGAGTGCTAGCGCTGGCTATGGGTTCTATGGATCCCCCAGAATGTGTCTGGTGGTATCCGGGGTGCCCTCACAAGCTGGCCTCAGACCGGAAGAGGGGTGAGCCGATGTCGAGCATTTCTTAAGGTGCTTCTCAGCCATTCGAGTTTCCTCTGTTGAGAATTCTTTGTTTAGCTCTGTACACCATTTTTCAATAGGGTTATATGGTTGTCTGGAGTCTAATTTCTTGAGTTCTTTGTATATCTTGGATACTATCCCTCTATCGCATGTAGGATTGGTTGAGATCTTTTCCCAATCTGTTGGTTGCCGTTTTGTCTTATTGACAATATCCTTTGCCTTACAGAGCTTTGCAATTTGATGAGGTCCCATTTGTCAATTCTTGATCTTAGAGCATAAGCCATTGGTGTTCTGTTCAGGAACGTTTCCCCCGTGCCTAGGTATTCGAGTGTCTTTCCCACCTTCTCTTCTATTAGTTTCAGTGTATCTGCTTTTAAGTGAAGATCTTTTATCCACTTGGATTTCAGCTTTGTATACGAAGATATGAATGGATTGATTTGCATCCTTCTACATGGTGACCTCCAGTTGAACCAGCACCATTTGCTGAAAATGCTGTCCTTTTTCCACTGGATGGTTTTAGCTCCTTTGTCAAAGATCAAGTGACCATAGGTATGTGGGCTCATTTCTGGATCTTCAATTCTATTCCATTGATCTTCCTGCCTGTCTCTGTACCAATACCATGCAGTTTTTATTACTATTGCCCTGTAGTATAGGTTGAGGTCAGGGATGGTGATTCCCCAAGAAGTTCTTTTGTTGTTGAGAATAGTTCTCACTATTCTGGGTTTTTTGTTGTTCCAAATAAATTTGCAAATTGCTCTTTCTATTTCTATGAAGAATTGATTTGGAATTTTGATGGGGATTGTATTGAATCTATAGATTGCTTTTGGCAAGATGGCCATTTTTACTAAATTAATCCTGCCAATCCAGGAGCATGGGAGATCTTTCCATTTTCTGAGATCTTCTTCTATTTCTTTCTTCAGAGACTTGAAGTTCTTGTCATACAGATCTTTCACTTGCTTGGTTAGATTCACTCCAAGATATTTTATATTATTCGTGGCTATTGTGAAGGGTTGTACCTTCCCCCCACCTTGAGCAAGCCTGGAGAGACCTTGTTTACCACAGCAAGGTCAAGTGACGGGATCTAGGTGGAGTTACCCACCTTGGCTGCCCGGAACACAGCAGAACTGCCCCTGGGCTTGCCTTGAGACATCTCTGGCTGTGACCTGGAATGGACTATGGATTATCCCACCCATCTGAAACCAGGAGGGGTTGTGGGTTGGGTCTTCCCCTTTAAATTGAGAGCTGAACATTAAAGCTTGGGGCCTTGATCAGAGAACTTTGTCTTGGCCTCATCTCTTCTCGCCCTCCTTCCCCTTTCATTCCCAGCCCCCCTTTCAGGTGAATCCAGTTGACTTGTGGCCTCGGGCGGCTACAAAGGGTGTCATTTCCCTAATTTCTTTCTCAGCCTGTTTATCTTTTGAGTAGAGGAAGGTTACTGATTTGTTTGAGTTGATTTTATATCCAGCCACTTTACTGAAGTTGTTTATCAGGTTTAGGAGTTCTCTGGTGGAAGTTTTAGGGTCACTTAATTATACTATCATATCATCCGCATATAGTGAAATTTTGACTTCTTCCTTTCCTGTTTGTATCCCCTTGACTTACTTTTGTTGTCTAATCGCTCTAGCTAGGACTTCCAGTACTATATTGAATAGGTAGGGTGAGAGTGGGCAGCCTTGTCTAGTCCCTTATCTTAGTGGGATTGCTTCAAGTTTCTCTCCATTTAGTTTGATGTTGGCTACTGGCTTGCTGTATATTGCTTTTACTATGTTTAGGTATGAACCTTGAATTCCTAATCTTTCCAAGACTTTTAACATGAAGGGATGTTGAATTTTGTCAAATGCTTTCTCAGCATCTAGTGAGATGATCATGTGGTTTTTTTCTTTGAGTTTATTTATGTAGTGGATTACATTGATGGATTTCGGAATATTGAACCATCCCTGCATTCCTGGGATAAAGCCTACTTGATCGTGATGGATGATTGCTTTGATGTGTTGTTGGATTTGGTTTGCAAGAATTTTATTGAGTATTTTTGCATCAATATTCATAAGAGAGATTGGTCTGTAGTTCTCTTTCTTTGTTGTGTCTTTGTGAGGCTTAGGTATAAGCATAATTGTAACTTCATAGAACAAATTGGGTATTGTTCCTTCTGTTTCTATTCTGTGGCATAGTTTGAAGAGAATTGGTATTAGGTCTTCCTGGAAGGTCTGATAGAATTCTGCACTAAAACCATCTGGCCCTGGACTTTTTTTGGTGGGGAGATTTTTAATGACTGCTTCTATTTCTTTAGGGGTTATGCGACTGTTTAGATGGTTTATCTGCTCCTCGTTTAACTTTGGTACCTGGTATCTATCTAGAAAATTGTCCATTTCATCCAGATTTTCCAATTTTGTTGAGTATAGGCCTTTGTAGTAGGATCTGACATTTTTTAAATTTCCCCTGTTTCTGTTGTTATGTCTCCCTTTTCAGTTCTGATTTTATTAATTTGAGTACTGTCTCTGTACCCTTTGGTTAGTCTGGCTAAGGGTTTGTCTATCTTGTTGATTTTCTCAAAGAACCAGCTCCTGGTTTTGTTGATAATCTGTATAGTTCTTTTTGTTTCAACTTGGTTGATTTCAGCCCTGAGTTTGATTATTTCCTGCCGTCTACTCCCCTTGGGCATATTAGCTTCTTTTTGTTTTAACTCTTTCAGGTGTGCTATCAAGTTATTAATGTGTGCTCTTTTCATTTTCTTTTTTGTGGGCACTTAGAGCTATGATTTTTCCTCTTAGTACTGCTTTCATGGAGTCCCACAAATTTTGATATGATGTGTCCTCATTTTCATTTAAATCTAAAAAGTCTTTAATTTCTTTCTTTATTTCTTCCTTGTCCAAGTTATCATTGAGTAGAGCATTGTTCAGTTTCCACATGTATGTGGGCTTTCCGTTGTGTTTGTCCATGTCAAAGACAATCTTAGTCCATGGTGGTCTGATAGGGTACAAGGGATTATTTCAATCTTTTTGTATCTCTTAAGGCCTGTTTTGTGACCAATTATATGGTCTATTTTGGAGAAGGTACCATGAGGTGCTGAGAAAAAGGTATATTCTTTTATTTTAGGATGAAATGTTCTATAGATGTCAGTTAAGTCCAATTGGTTCATAACTTCTGTTAGTTTCCTTGTGTCTCAGTTTAGTTTCTGTTTCCATGATCTGTCCATAGCTGAGAGTGGGGTGTTGAAATCTCCCACTATTATTGTGTGAGGTACAATGTATGCTGTTAGGAGCCGCAGTTAGCGTGACAACATTCGCCATTACAAGATGGCGTGGGCATCCTGTGCTCCCACAAATAAACAACTAACTGCGCAGGTGCAAAAGGCAAAAGTGCGCCAAAGTCACTGCCCATCCCAGGGCATAATAAGGGGTAATGAGTGAACAGCCAATCAGAAGTGAACACGCCACTCTAGGGTACATATAGCAGTGCCTTTCCCGGGCTTTGGGTCTTCCCCTTCTGCTGATACAAGAATAAAGCCTCGCTGTGGTAACCACCCGAACACTGTCTCACGTGTCTCTTTCGTGGGCTAAGGGGACACGGAAGGGGCCCAGAACATCTGGTGCCGAAACCCGGTAACTTCAAGGCGCCGCGGAACCCCCCGAGACTCGGGGCGGGTTAAAAGACTACAGGATCGAGGTACGTCTCTGAGAGGTATGTTTGGGGTGGAAGCCTTGGTTTCGAGCAGATTTTCACTCATTGCCGCCTCTGCGCTAGTTGGCCTCTTGCTTGCGTTGCTTTCGTTTTTAGCTTATTTGTGTTTTGAGGATCCAGCTTGCAGAACAGCTATTAGTGCAAGTCAAGAGGTTTCAAGAGAGGTCCACTCCAGGGTATCAGAAACAGAGCGTGTTAGCCGGCATCAGGCCAAGGAGCCTGGGGAAAAAGATAAGGCCAAAGATCCTGGAAAGGAGAAGCAGGCAAAAAAGCCTGGGCAACAGAGACAGGCCAAGGAGCCTGGTCAAAGAAAAGAGTACTCAAAAGGAACAGGGGCCACTGCAGGGCCTGTTAAGGTTAAGGACCCTTCACCGGCTGGTGAAGAAAGAGTTCGGGGGGACCCCCCGTACCCCATTAAGGAGCCTGCCTCCATAGACCTTGGCAGCTCCGAGGAGGAGAGCCTAGAGGAGGAGGCAGCCGCCTGTGCAAAGGATAGCCGTTCTGAGATAAGACTAAGAAAGACCTTGAGCCCCTCGGCCCCGCCCTTGCCTCCGGCCTATACCCCGGGCAGTGCCTCTAATTCATTTCTCAGCCCAGGAGATCGGAGACAGCTACAGCTTGCATTTCTGGTCTTTGAAGTGGCAGAAGGAGCACGTGTTCATGCCCCAGTAGAGTATAGGCAGGTCAAAGAATTAGCTGAGGTGGTATGTGCATATGGAATTGGGGCTAATTTTACCGTATCCCAAGTGGAGAGGTTAAGTGCAGCTGCTATGACACCAGGAGACTGGCAGGACACGGTGAAGGCGGTGCCAATATGGGCCAATACCTAGAGTGGAAGGCCTTGTGGCACGAGGCACTGCAAGCACAAGCCAGGATTAATGCAAACACTGAGGGACAACAATTATGGACTTTTGACATGCTGGCTGGAGTTGGCGTACACGCGAACGACCAGACCACTCATCCCTGGCAGGTCTACGCACAGATAGCATCAGCTGCAATAAAGGCATGGAAGTCTCTCCCTAGGAAGGAAGGCAGTAAACTTTATTTGTCCAAGATAATTCAGACATCTAAGGAGTCTTTTTCTGATTTTGTGGCCCAAATGATCGAGGCAGCGGGTAGGATTTTTGGTGACCCGGAACAGGTGATGCCATTGATAGAAATGGTCTTTGAAAATGCTACGGCGGAATGCCGCACAGTCATTGCCCCTCGTAGGAACAGAGGGTTACAAGACTGGTTGAGAGCCTGTCGCGGCTTGGGAGGCTCCCTTACTAATGCTGGACTTGCAGCAGCAAACTTAGAAATGGCTGCAGTCCTCCTTAAAACAGGAGTGGGTGCCTATGTGGTTAATAATAAGGTTACATCCAAACAATACCATGAAACCTCACCTCAAATTGTGGAATGTTTAGTGGTGTTAGAGGTTCTGGAAATCTTTCCAGGTCCCTTAAATATTGTTTCAGATTCCTTCTATGTGGTTAATGCAGTAAAAGCATTAGAAGTTGCTGGGTTAATTAAGACATCTAGCAGACTTGTAGAAGTTTTTCAAAAGATTCAGCTTACCCTGGCTAAGCAAAGATTCCCTGTCTTTATAACTCATGTTAGGGCTCACTCAGGCTTACCGGGACCTATGTCCCATGGAAATGACCTGGCAGATCGAGCCACAAAGTTGATTGCAATTGCCCTTTCGCCAAAATTGGATTTGGCTAAAGCCTTTCATAAAAGGTTTCATGTGACAGCTGAGACGCTATGATGTCGATTTAACATTACTAGAAAGGAGGCTAGAGATATCGTGACTCAATGCCAAAACTGCTGTCAATTCCTACCTGTTCCCCATACCGGAATTAACCCTCGGGGAATTAGGCCATTACAGATCTGGCAAATGGATGTTACCCACATCCCATGCTTTGGCAAATTACAATAGTTGCATGTCTCCATTGATACCTGTTCTGGAGTTATGTTCGCCTCTCCATTGACCGGAGAAAAGGCAGCCCATGTTATTCAACATTGTCTCGAGGCTTGGAGTGCCTGGGGAAAGACTAAAATCCTTAAAACTGACAATGGACCAGCCTACACTTCTCAAAATTTTGGACAATTTTGTCGTCAAATGGAGGTGACACACCTGACGGGTCTTCCTTACAACCCTCAGGGACAGGGCATCATTGAACGTGCTCATCGTACCCTTAAAACTTATTTGATAAAACAAAAAGGAGAAGTTGAGGAAGCTCTGCCCACGGTGCCATGGGTTATTGTCTCTCTGGCACTTTTTACTCTTAATTTTTTGAATTTGGACAGTCAGGGCAACACGGCGGCTGATCGCCATTGCCTGGAACCAACTAGGCCAAAAGAAATGATAAAATGGAAAGATGTTTTGACTGGTCAATGGAAAGGCCCGGATCCTATTTTAATAAGATTCATGGGAGCGGTTTGTGTTTTTCCACAGGAAGAAGACAACCCATTTTGGCTGCCAGAGCGACTGACGGTTCCTGAAAATGACCCCCCAAAGGATTCATCTGCAGACGCTCTCAGTTCTCACTTGGACTCTCCTAAATTGGGTTCCTAGTATATATCGTGAATTTAGATGGGCTACCCTATCTGCTTTTCCAAAACCTATGCCCTTGCCTTCTTAAAAGGCGCCGCTTCTGCTAAACAGAATTTCTCCTTACCCTTAACTGTAATGCCTCACTCCAGTTTGTGTGTATCCTCCATTTCTTTTCATCCTATCCAACAACCCCTTTAATACTTCTACCTATGTAATTTGATTTATGTCCCAGTGCTGGTCTGCTCTTGTCTATAAGCAGGCCCTAATAGCCAGTATACCACTTGGATCCCTATCCCTGTTCAGACGTCTGGGACCTTGACTTTATTTCGACAGAAGAGAGATTTTGATATAACGGCAGCCATTGTCACTGCTATTACCATCTCTGCAGCTGCAGCTGTGACAGCCGGCATAGCCATGGCTAATCAAGTTACAACAGCTACTGTTGTTAATCAAATTTCAGAAAAGACTTCTGAGGCTTTGACCACTCTACAGAAGGTGGATGCACACTTGGCATCAGACATTCTGTTGGTCAATCAGAGAGTTGATTTGCTCCAAGCCCATGTAGAACAACTCACAGATGTGGTTCAAATGAGCTGCGTGTCAGCAACCCCACATCTATGTATTACACCTCTGAGATTTATGAATGATACATTTATTCAAAGCCATAACCTTTCTGCTTATTTACAAGGGAATTGGACTAGGGAGCTGTACCAGATGCAGCGGCAATTGCAGATCTGGATTTTGAGCCTTGATGGAACACGAGTGGACCCTGTTACCCCTGGCAATTTTACTTCTTGGCTTACCTCTGCCTTTTCTTTCTTTCTTAAAGGGTGGGGATAGGCCTGTTTGGTGCAGCCCTATGTTGTGGATTAGTGTTCATGTTATGGTTGGTCTGCAAGCTCAGAGCCCAACAAAAATGTGACAAGGCCGTTATCGCCCAAGCACTCGTAGCCTTGGAGCAAGCATCTCCCCCTGAAATTTGGCTATCTATGCTAAGAAAGTAACTGATGACTGAGACCCTCAGTCGATGCACCCCTAGGGTTCAGCCCATTGCACTGGGTTGATGAGAGGTCTAAGTCTAGCCAGCCCTTGCCTGAATAACTGTGGTACCTGAATATTTAGAGGTATTTGCAAGTGGGTACTCGACAGGGAATGTTCCACGAGTGTGGATAGATTTCCCAAAATTATGCCTGATTGCACAAAGGTTTGATGCCAAGAAACCTCCTCCCCTGGTGGCGCCCCAGGGCAGAGGCTCCCTTTCCCCATCAAAAGGCATCGAGATGGGTATGGGAAGTATTCCTCATTGCACGACGACAAGAGAAGAAACCCATTACAATATCTCATTTTGCACAGGGGATCAGGCCTCTGCTTTCCCTCACTGAGTTGGTGCCATGCTTGATAGGCAATAGGCTGTTCCATCTTAATAAAATTGATAGGGGGAGATGTTAGGAGCCGCAGTGAGCATGACAACATTCACCATTACAAGATGGCGAGGGCATCCTGTGCTCCCACAAATAAACTGCGCAGGTGCAAAAGGCAAAAGCGCGCCAAAGTCACTGCCCATCCCGGGGCGTAATAAGGGGTAATGAGTGAACAGCCAATCAGAAATGAACACACCACTCTAGGGTACATATAGCAGTGCCTTTCCCGGGCTTTGGGTCTTCTGCTTCTGCTGATACAAGAATAAAGCCTCGCTGTGGTAACCACCCGAACACTGTCTCACGTGTCTCTTTCGCAGGCAAAGGGGACACGGAAGGGGCCCGGAATAGTATGCTTTAAGCTTTAGTAAAGTTTCTTTTATGTATGTGGGTGCCCTTGCATTTGGAGCATAGATGTTCAGAATTGCAAGTTCCTCTTGGTACATTTTTCCTTTGATGAATATGAAGTATCCTTCTTTATCTTTTTTGATTACTTTTGGTTGAAAAACAATTTTATTTGATATTAGAATTGCTACTCCAGCTTGCTTCTTGGGGCCATTTGCTTGGAAGATTGTTTTCCAACCTTTTACTCTGAGGTAGTGTCTGTCTTTGTCACAAAGGTGTGTTTCCTGTATGCAGCAAAATGTTGGGTCCTGTTTATGTATCCAATCTCATAGTCTATGTCTTTTTATTGGAGAATTGAGTCCATTGATGTTAAGAGATATTAAGGAAAAATGAATGTTGTTTCCTGTTATTTTTGTTATTGGCAGTGGTGTTATGTTTGTATAGTTACCTTCTTTTAGGGTTGTTGGAAAATTACTTTCTTGCTTTTTCTAGGTTGTTTTCCCTCCTTGTGTTGGAGTTTTCCACCAATTATCCTTTAAAGTGCTGGATTTGTGGTAAGATATTGTGTAAATTTGGATTTGTCATGGAATATTTTGGTTTCTCCATCAATATTGATTGAGAGTTTTGCTGGGTATAATAGTCTGGGCTGGCATTTGTGTTCTCTTAGGGCCTGTATGATATCAGTCCAGGATCTTCTGGCTTTTATAGTCTCTGGTGAGTAATCTGTTGAAATTCTTATAGGTCTGCCTTTATATGTTACTTTGCCATTTTCCCTTACTGCTTTTAGTATCTTCTCTTTGTTTTGTATATTTGATGTTTTGATTATTATGTGACAGGAGGTGTTTCTTTTTTGGTCTAGTCTATTTGGGGTTCTGTAGGCTTCTTGTATATTTAAGGACATCTCTTTCTTTAGGTTAGGGAAGTTTTCCTCTATAATTTTGTTGAAGATATTTACTGGCCCTTTAAGTTGGGAGTCTTCACCTTCATCTATACCTATTATCCTTAGGTTTGGTTTTCTTAATTTGTTCTGGATTTCCTGGATGTTTTGTGTTAGTAGCTTTTTATATTTCACATTTTCTTTGACCGTTGTGTCTATGTTTTCCATGGTATCTTCTGCACATGAAATTCTCTCTTCTATCTCTTGTATTCTGTTGGTGATGCTTGTGTCTATGACTCCTGATTTTTTTCCTAGGTTTTCTATCTCCAGGGTAGTCTCCCTTTGAGATTTCTTTATTGTTTCTACTTCAATTTTTAGGTCTTGGACGGTTTTGTGTAATTCCTTCACCTGTTTGGTTGTGTTTTCTTGCATTTCTTTAAGGGCTTCTACCTGTTTACCTGTGTTCTCAAATTCTTTGAGAGTGTTGTTTATATCCTTTTTAAAGTCCTCCATCATCATCATGAGAAGTGATTTTAATTCTGAGTCCTGCTTTTCTGGTGTGATGTGGTGTTCAGGACTTGCTATGGTGGGGGAACTGGGTTCTGGTGATGCCAAGTAACTTTGGTTTCTGTTGTTTGCATTCTTAACGCTTGCCTTTAGCCATTTGGTTAGCTGTAGTGCTACTTGCACTCACTGTTTCTGACTGGGGTCTGCCTTTCCAGTTATCTTGGTTGTGTCAGAACTCCTCGGGGTCTGGATGACTCTATGATCCTGAGCTCCAGCTGCTCTGGGTACAGTGGCTCCTCTAGGATATTTCAGGATATGGTGTCTCCACGGTAGATGTTTGCTGCTTTGAATGTAGTTGCTCCTCTATGATGCTTCAGGATATTGTGTCCCCTGCTCTGCAGCTCTGTGGGCCGTGTCCTCTCTAGGATGCCTGCAGCTCTGCAGTCTGTGACATCCCTAGGGTGCCTCCGGACTCAGTTTCCAGAGGGGAGCAGATCGGCTGGGTCCTCTTTCTTCTTGAGGATTGTCTGTGTATCTTCCTTGGAAGTCTGGTAGAATTCCATTTTGAGTCCATCTAGTCATGAAATTTTCTTAGTATTAAGTTATTGCTATTATTGTTGTTATTATTATTACTATTGCAATCTCATTTGTTATGGGTCTGTTTAGGATTTTTACTTCTCAGTTTAACTTTGGTAAGTGGAATTTAGAAATTCATCCAATTTCTTATTGTTTCAAAGTTTAATGGAGTACAGATTTTAAAAATATTCCCTTATGGTATTCTGAATTTCTTTGGTGTGTGTTGTAGTTTCCCTGCTCATTATAATTCTGTGTATTTTGGGTACCCTTTTTCTTTTGGTTAGTTGAGCCAAGGATCCCTTGAACTTATCTTCTCCAAGAACCAGCTCTTAGATGTGTTGATTCTTTGTATTGCTTCTATTTCATTGATTTTTGCTCTGATTATATCTTCCCTTTGATGAAGTTTGGATTTAGATTGTTCTTGTTTTTCCAAAGTTTTGAGTTGCATCATTAAGTTGTTTGTGCTCTTTTTGATTTTTTTAATGCAGGCTCACAGAGCTATAAATTTTTCTACTGTGACTGCTTTCCATGTGTCCCAGTGTTTTTATTTTATTTTCATTCAGTTCCAAGACATTTTATTTCTTGATTTCTTTGAAACATTCAGTAATGAGTTGTTTAATCTCTAAAGCTTGTGTATTTACTAGACATTCGCTTGCTTCCAATTTTACTGCATCATGGTTAGACAGGATGCATGGAGTGGATTTCTACCTTTTTGAATCTGTAAAAAAATTGTGTCACAGTATGTGGTATATTTTAGAAAAGTGTGTGTTGCTGAGTAGAATTTGTATTCTTTGGTGTTTAGATGAAATATTCAGGAGATGTTTATTCGATTTGACATAGTATGTCAATTCTGATGTTTCTGTTCAGATGACCTTTCTATTGAGAAAATCAGGGTAATGAAAGCAGTATTAATGTCTTTAAATCTCGATTTTTAAAAATAAAATTGAGCACCCGAGTTTTGTGCACATTTGATGAGGATAATAAAATTTGCTTGGGTAACTGTTTCCTTGATTAGATAAGATGTCCCTCCTTTAGTTTTACTTTGTCCAATGTTGAGATAATAATGCCTGCTTGCTCTCTGGTTCCATTTATTGGAGTAATTTTGTTTATCCTTTTACTCTAAGATGGTACCTATCTTTAAACCTATGATGTTTTTCTTGTAGACAACAGATAGTGTTTCCTGATCCATTCAGGCAACCTGTGTTTTAGTTAGTGATGAAGCCATTAATATCTATTGTTGAAATGTGTGTTGATAGGTGGATAGTGTTGATTTCTGATGTTGTATTTAGTGATACTTTAATTATGGTTTCTTCTTTCCAGTGTTTCTGCTATGCTCATTCCTCTCTTAAGCTTGAAATATTGCTTACTGTATTTTCCTTAAGTTTAGTTTGTTGGATATGATTAGGTTCTTTATATCATAGTTTTTCTTTCTCCTTCAATTATGGGAGATAGTTCCCATCAAGAAATGTCATTCTGATGAGTTTTCCTTTGTATGTGACTTTTTTTTTCTTTTGTAGCTTTCAATACACTTTGTTATCTAAATTTAACGTTTTGACTATCCTGTGCTGTGGAGATTTTTTTGTTTGAATTGTCTAGTTGTTAGTTTCATGTGCTTCTTGTATTTGTTTTGGGCATCTTTCCTTAATTTGGAGGAAGTTTTGTATTTCCTCATTAAAGGTCTGGTCTTTGCCACTGACTTAGGATTCTTCTTCCTAGATTCTAGAGGAGGTAGATCTGGTTGTGAGAGGTTGGATGCAGTGCCGAAGGGACATGTGTAGTGGTAGGTAGGGCAGAGCATGGCAGAAGTCCAGGGTTTGGCTTGAGATCTAGGACAACCCACTCTGGGCAGGGGCATTCTGAGTGTGGGACCAGAGCTAGAATCTGGCAAATTGAGAAGCTTTTAAAGACCATCTTTTTGTTTTTCTGTTCTTTTTTTTTTTTAATTTTTATTTTTAAAAAAATCTCAGTAATTTTATTTTTAAAATATATTTTTTTACTTTTGCACAATAGACAATTTTTATCTTATCAGTGAGGTGTTTCAATTTTACAGAATTATAAAATCTAGATCTAGAGGTTTTATCAGTTTTTTTTTTAAATTTACATTTCAGATGCCATCCCCTTTCCCCATTTCCCCATTTCCCTTCTCTAGAAAACCCCTATCCCATGCACCCTTTTCCTTTTATACATTTTAAAAAATGTTAATCAAAGGCTTTATAAGTTTGGTAATGCTCAATCAGAAGTGTAACCCAATACCCAACCTAGATATATAAACTATCTTTGACTGGTGGAGACACCTGAACATCTGCCTCCATGCCCCCCCCCCCTTTCTCTCTCTCATCACCTAGCTTCACCCTTCCTGTTTAAATAATTTTTTCTCTCAAAATGCAATTAGAGCATAATTATTCCTAATTGTACCAGTGAGGTACAAGATAGTCCTAATACCCAGTCCATCATTTTGTTGACTAACCAGAACCTCTGTCATCTCTCTTAACTAAAACACTTAGTTTTGAACCTGGCTTTCTTCTTGTTCTCTATAAGATCACTCAGGTACAACTACAAGAGGAATGACACACACTCAGGAAGACAAAGTTCACAGTGCTGACAGATCTTATGGACAGGAGACACAGCTGCACAGGGAAAAACACCAGGATGTCCAGGAGGCAAAAAACGGATCAAGGGGAAAGCATTAGGCTAATGCTTTTATTGGTGTTTAAGAAAAAAAACAAGACAAAGTACAGTTTAGGATTAGCTACTTTGTGCAATTTTGGAGGTCTCTATGCTACTTTTCTGGTAACCAGGACCTGAAGTGACCATGGCATAGGTATATTGTCCACTAGACTGATATATTCAAACAGAGGCAATATGCTTCCAGATTAGATATTAAAGACATGCTTCTAGTTTATAAATCACTTTTAAATTTTTCCATTTGATTATACAGGGCCTTTCACACAACCATACGTATAAGTTGAGGGGTGGAAAATGTATGACCAGGGCAGGTAAACAACACAAGTGACATGATGTTGAATTATGCTCATGTGCAAACCCAGATGGATTGTCCTTATTTTACAATGGACTGCTGATACGCCTGGCTGTTTGCACTGAAGTCTACAAAACTCATCTTATTGGCAGTTTGGCATGCATGGTTGTCAGGTATTCCCATGTCTAGAAACATGTAGCCATATTTCAGAAGCTTATTGCATGTTCCTAAGGGGCATTTCATAAATTCATTACATCTTCCCTGCTACTTCTCTCCACTATGGCCACCTATATAGTATAACTCAAGAGGTGTTTGAACACACACTTGTGTTTTCTGAAGAGTTTTCCGTGACTGTTTTGGGTCTGGAAGCCTCCTCTTTGTGAAAGTAGGTTATATCAGAATTCAAAGTAGATGTAGACTAGCTTCAAACCATGGTTAATTTTGTTCTGTAAAGAACACTATAAGTCTGAAGCCATTTTGGATCTCTGCTCATGGGGTAGTAAGAGTACTAATGGCATTAACTCTGGTAAAGGCCAGGGATGTTGTTAGAGATCTTACAATACACAAGATAGTTCTCCATACAAATAATCATCTGGTCCAAAAGCCAATAAGGCCAAAGCTGAGAGGCCCTTGTTTACAATGTTTTGTCTTCAAAGGCTATAAAAAGTCCAGCAGATGCTATATTGTGCTTGTCTGTAGTAGAGGACAAAAGATGAAGCACATTTCAAAAGACCTGTTCTTTCTTATTTGTTAGGTCATTGTAATTTATAACTGCATTATTCTGCTGAATTGAACCTTGTAAGATTGAATGTCCTGCATATCCAGTGACTTTTTGGGGGGGTTTATTTTTCTTTCTTCCTTTTCTGTTGGCCTGAAAACAGTATGGCAACATTAACTGATATTTGCATACCTATATAAATTTTTTAAAATACTTTTTACATCTACTGACATAATCACATAATTTTCCTTTATCCTGCATTGTAGTTTTTTAAAAAATTAACTCTTAAATGTCATTACATACAAATGGTTATTTGCATTTAAATTCGTGAACAAGATTGCCTACACTTATATTCTTCTTAAATTTTGTTGGGAAGTTTATGTAGGCCTGATCAATCTAGTAAAGGTTTTATTTAAAGATTTAGTGAAACTCACCTGCAAAGCCATATGGATACATGTAAACTTGTTATTACAAGTACAATTTAATGTGGCTCCTTTTTCCCAATGTAACTTCTAAAAGTATTTATTTCAGATCAGGTAAAGCAAAAGTCTGAACCTCTTAAAAATACATTCTGATACAGAAAACGAATTCAATCCACAAGGGATGTGAATTTTATGTATGTGGGTGTGTGTATGATGGCATGTGGATGGAGGCCAGATGATACTTGTAGTTTTCTCCTTGTACAAAGAGTTCTAGGGTCCAATTCATTATTAGACTTGGCAACAAGCTACTTTATTAGCAGAGCCTACTCACTGACCAAAAATCGGTTGTATTTGATGTACTACTTTTGTTGAACATTAAATTCTAAATAATTTCGCTGTTATGTTTTAGCCCTTGGACTTTGAGCAAGCAAACATGTTTATCTAGTTCCAGTTTAGTTTCCAGTCAACTGGTGCTTTAGGTTCACAGAAGATGCTTGCAATCACAGAGAGTAAAAGCCTTACAACAAAAAAGTAGAGCCATATACAAAGTGAATTCCAAGAACCATGATTACTTTAGAGACTGGTTTTAAGAGGTTTGATTTATAGTTAACATCATTTTCATTCAGTATCTAACAGTTTTTCTTCAACATGGAGGTCTGGGTAAATGCTTTTTCATGGTCAATTCATTCTTTTTGTAAGAGTGAATTCTCTGATCTGACATCAAGTTTATTTTGTTATGACCAGAGGATATAGTTGTGAAGATGATATATGATCTTCTGGTGACATTCCCTCCATATACAATATAACTTCCCTACTGATTGGAAATTCCAAAGCCCAACTTGTTTTCTATGTGTACACTTATAGTCTTCTCCATTCTGAACTCTGCAATGTCCAATAAAATTCCAAATGGTTATTTGCATTTAAATTCTGAATGTTCTGCTGGATTGTCTCTTTCATGTAATTTCTCAAGAATCTAAGTACTGTCTGTCGAGTGAGGCACACATGCTGGAGACAACTCATTAATTGCCACATATCTTTGCAATCTGATGAGTCTCAAAAAATATGCTAAAGTGTAAAATTTACTGTTTTAATGATTAGCAAATACTATATAATGACCATCTTTAAAAATCTTTAATTCACCCTTCAGAATATAAATAAGAACCTTCAAATATAGCTCTCACTTATTTCCTACAACTGAAAAAGACAATTTCCTTTGGGAAAAAAAATGGTAAGAGGATTAAGTATCACTGTCACTAGTAAAATTTTACTTCACTCTGTATTATGAATTAATAATAATCAGCTATTACATACAGATACAGAAATAGATTGGAGGCTTTAATTTTACTAACAATCTATGCTAGTGATCAGTCAACTAAATTCTACTGGCTTAATAATCTAGTTAGAATACTCATTCATTTCTACTTTGTTAATGGCTACTTGCAAACTAGAGGAGTAAAAATAAGTAGTGATACAGTGATCAATTAGCATGGAAACTTTAATATATTTATTATCTGACTTCCTAAAGGAGAAAAAATTGTTAATTCCTGATCTATACCATAAAAATAGTAATTTTAAGGTAACCCAACAGTTATTTTGTAACTGAAGTACTAGATAAAACAATTTGCATTTTAAACTACACTGCTAGGAAGCCTCACGATGTTCTAACTTAAAAAAAAAAATTCTGTAGACATGTATGACCGCCAACAAATGGCAAATCTAGAATAGAAACTTTAAGTAACATGGGAAAACACAGCTAGCCTTTTGTTTTTCTGTTGTTTTTTGTTATCTGGACAAAATGAAATAACAAGAATCAGGAGAAAAAGAGCTTCAAACATAAAACTGACAAAATAGTTTAGATTTAGACAATACTGACCAAAGTCTTCACAATTCAAGTACACAAGAAAATGATGTACTGAGGAAATACAGATAACTAAAAAGACTTGGTAAATCAGTTGATAAATCTGTATTGCTTATGTGGAAATAAAAGAATATAAACTTGAAAACACGTTATGACACTACTATGATACTACCATTACTAAATTACTCACAGCGACTTTACTATTTCAGGAAAACTAAACATAAAATCTGCACTATGGTGATTAACAACTTTGGTTTTTCAACCACAAATTCTTTGACAGCTACTTACAGATGAATATATTGACAAATCCTAACACTTCTAACAGCTGGTAAGCAAGAACTGTCAATATTGTAATCCTAATATAAAAAATGTTAGCGTTTACTGTCATTCACTGGCTTTCCAAAATCAATTTGGCTACTTCTAAAATTTTCATAAAAACTAATTTTACACCATTCAATTAAAATGCGAATATGAAATCCTGTGGTTCCCCCTTTCTCCATCCTCCAGGAAAAGGTAATAATTGTGTCTATGATAATAATTATGTATATAGGATGATGATAGTCAACTAAATAGTTAAGATTTTTCCAAGTTCATTAAAATTAGATTTTAAGTTTTATAAAAACTAGAGTACCTGTATCACAGCAAATCACTGAATGTAAGAATGTGTTCAAACCAGACAGATGCTATAATTAAAAATGGTTTGAAGAAGGTATCTTCCTTAATTAAATATTATTTTCAGGTATTTGGTAACTGGAAAAGCCTAAGAATTCAGCATATAGTCATAAAGTTGGGCTTATCTTATTTTTGAGCCATGAAGAAAAAGCAGAAACGTTATTTTCCAATACTAATTTAGCTCTGCTGTAACTAGGTTTTAAAATATTTCCAGTAGTTTGAAAGAATCTCTCTCAAAATCCAAATTCACATACACTTGTTTAATTTGAACATTTTATTTTGTTATCCTAACTATTTTTAAAACCTTTTTAAAAGGCAGGTTCTAATGTATTGCAGGCTGTGTAGTCACTATGTAGTCAAGGATGATTCTGAACTTTTGATTTTTCTGCCTCTGTCTCCTACGTGCTAGGACTATAGATAGTTGCCACCAGGCTTGGTTTATGTAGTACTGAGTAGGGGTGGAATCCAGGGCTTCATGCAAGTTAGGCAGACACTCTACCAACTGAGCTACACACCTTCAGTCCCTCCTATTTTTAAAAGCTTATATTCATATATGCTCATAATGAGTTTTTCATTTCCTTTCATTGTATAAGAAAAGTTCAATAATAAAACCATCCAGTAAAATCTTAATTTAATATAAAGCTTTAAGTGTTCATATTTTACCTAAAATTAGCTAATTTTTACCAGCAAAATGGTGAATATAGGCAACTTTAATTTAAAATTGCACTGCTTCTCAATGTTTTATGCAAAGCATTCAGTATATCAGAAGATTTACTGATATTTAATGGCAGCATCATCTGGATAAAGCATAAAATGATATTAACTATAAAAAGAAACAAACCACTTTTGACATTTTAAAATCACTAACAGCATCATATTATTACTCTATAATAAACTAAAAATAATCATGGAAGCTAAAGCCTAAGATTTCATTTCAAATGTCCCCTTTGTTTATAGAAAGTAGATTTTAGTACCTCAAAAACAAAAAAACACCAAACTAAAACCAATCAACCAACCAACAAACCAAAAAGTCTTTAATATTTACACATGGAATAGAAAAAAAAAAGTCTGCTTTGTTGGGTAAGATTGCTGTTACTGTGAATGTTAAGGGGCCAGGGAAGTACTACTAAAAAGATCACTTTAAACACATATATTGTGCCTGAAATTTTGTTTGTAAGATATCTGTATACCTTGACAAGTGCATAACAGATAGAATTTGACTTCTAAAAACATCCACTAAAAGCCTGAAACAGAGACCCTCTATACTTCTTTATATTATCTGAACACTGTTGAACCTGATTATGGAATAAGCACTGAACTTTAAATGAAACAATGGCAACGTGTATACATGGAATTCTTTAATATTGTGAATGTCAATGTTGACCCATTATTTTAAGACTATTTACTATTCTTTAAACCCATTAAGTCTCATATACACATGGGTGTATGTGTATGTCCCTAAACAGTGCAATGTTCCAGTAACTTACAAGCAACAAATGATTTAATTATGTTATTCTCTTCTTAAAATTACTGTTCTAATATTTAAAAACATACCTATACCCTTGGCCAAAAACAAACACAAGTCAGTGTAACAGACTGAGCTTTAAACCATACTTTAATTTTTAATATCTGTAACCTAGTAGTAAAATGAACCAGATGTAGAATATTTAAGTGATTCACTATGTAGTGTGTCAAATCAATGATAGAATGCATAGAAAAGTAGATCAGTTTTGGAAGAGGTGTAAGGTGGTTAATGTGGAAACTTATAAATGCTAATTTTAATAACAAAAATAGTTTTAAATGTAAATGAATGTTAAATTAACACATTATAAAAGATAATAGCTTAAATAAACTGGGACTCACATATTACAATAGTAAAGTTAGGACAGAATGAACCAAAGATATGAACAGTTCTGAAAATTTTCTTGTAAGCCTACTTTCAATAGAAATAGTCAGGCTTTTATCCTGTACATAGTTGATGCTTTGTCTATACCATTTATAGTAGAAAAATAAATTCTTTAGCAACCTAGAAACAGTTTATAAAACTCTTAAAGTTTAATTTTCTTTGCCAGACATGCCAATGTTAAACTGACAGCTATAAATTAAAGCTATATAGACAATAGGTATAAGTAATATAGAACAAGTTAAGAATACTACATTTACCGGATATTTTTTTTTAAAAATTACTGTACTTTCTTAAATTCCTGTGTGCTTTGCAATAGGAATAATAGGGACTTTGTTCTCTTAGAAAAGATAATAACACAAGATAATTTATAATATACATGTACTTCAATAGTAGCCTGGTTCATGTTGACATCTTGGTTGAAACTGGAAGTACAATACCTAAGATATAACAATTGAGAAAGAATATTTTAAGACAAAATGTAGCAAATCAAACTCTTAGGAGCCTTGAATCTCAAAACCATCAATTTACTATAATACAAATAAGGAAACCTTAAAATTGAAATATAAAGATTACAACATTGACCAAAGAATTTCTTTACTACACAAAATATGACCCAGCAGTAAAAAGCAAACCACTTTTCCTTATCCAGTAAAGCAAATGGTATGGGTTTGATAATAAAATAATTTTGAATATAGCCCAACTAAATTTACCTCTCACTCAGCCAGAAAGTTTTATCATAATTTAGTGTTCTGGTTGTATCTTCACTAACAAAATATTTAACCCCTAAAGCAGCAGTCATTTATAGCAACTCTGGTACCAACAGCAAAGGGGGGGGGGGGGAAACTGGTTTAAAAAATGGTGCAAAAGCCATTCTGGATTGTAGAACAACACATCACAGAAAGAATATGAGTCCAAGTTTGTGATTTTATATATACATACTCCAAGGAGTCTGTCAGTACCCAAAGTATTTTTATTGCTGTATTAGCAATGGAATTTTTTGGGATATATTCTCAAGGGCCACATAAAAATAGATTCAAGGAACAGATTAAATTGAAATCCTAGATTAAATGTTTGGTTTAAAGAACTTTCTACAACAAACTTCATGTTTATGTATGAAAAGTTATATAACCTTATATGAAAATGTCATGAAGTATTTTTCTACACTATACTAAATGTATTCCCCAAGAGGGAAAAATTAAAATATCTAAAATATATTAGATTAAGATTACAAGACCATCATAGATCTTTTGAACATGCATCTGTTTACAGAATTAACCGTGTATACAAAATGTATTTTTCAGCATAGATCATAAAGAAATGAGTTGGTGACAACTATTCTTTACATCACATTATCAACTCACTTTAACCACAAGTGTGTCCTTGGTATGTGAGTAAAAGAAACAGGTTCATTCACTCCTCATCAAATCATCCACAGATTTACTTAGAAGATGAAGGTGCAGAAATGTGAAATATGTTACACGTTATTTTTTTCTTTCTTTCAAACATCCCAAGCATGGCATATTAACCTGAAATTAAAAAATACTTAACTGGACTTTAGTTATCTATACAGACTGCTGGAATCAGGTCCCCAAATTAGCAATCAAATAACAAAACCAGCCATAAAGCAGGCTGAAAGCATTAAACGTTTCATATATGAGTTTTTAAATCATTTCATTTCTATAGAAAAATTGTATTCACAATATAATGTGACAGAAATTGCCACAGGAATGATATACTGATTGCAATAAGGTTGCATGCAGCAGCAGCTTTGCATTTTTATAACTATTTTTTTTGTTTATAAAAATTAAACCTCTCCAGTCATGCTTACCACATGTTTGTAGATTCATAATGTAACTGAATAGGGAATATACCATATAGTTCAAAGAGAAACTGTCTCATCATTTTGATGTGGATTATCTGTATGAAACATGAAATATACTACTAACCCCTGAAACATGCATGTCTAGATTTGTTTTTGTCCAATTTCAGGCCATCTGCAATCACATTTTATTTATATAATACCAAGAGGATCTGTCTGCAATTGTGGTTGAATTAGCTGAGGTTGCAATGGTGGTGGCAACTGAAGTGGTACCATTGATTCCACCAATTGTCCCGGATTTGAAGTTGGTGGAGGAGCCACAGTGTTCGCAGTTTCTACAATTTCTCCATTGTAAAAGAAAAACTGGCACTGTTGAATAAATGTTTCAACGACAGATTGATGGATTTTAGTGGTAGACAGAAACTCCCGATTTTCAAAATCAGGTCTCATCAAAGTTGGCCAAAAACAGATGGATAAATTGTCTGCTGTCATTAGGTTGGTTTTATTTTGTTGACTAACCCTGAAATTATAAGACAGAGAAAAAAAGAAAAAAAAAATCAGAAATCATTGCAATTACAGATTCTCAAAGCTAGTTTTCCTTTCATGCTAATTTTATCTTCCAATTGAATTTTTTGTTAGCATTCTATATTCAACTATATTCTAAAACAAGAGAGCAATCAATACATATTTCTTGTGAGAATGTCAGACAGTCTATAAGATGTAATACATATTTCTTGTGAGAATGTCAGACAGTCTATAAGATGTTGCTTGTACCCCAAGTCTTAAAGCTACAAACAGAGGTCTTTTCAATTTGAAAAAAAAAAAAAAATCCTTTTTCTCTAGGTTAAAAAGGCCAAGTGACAAACATTATATGCATCTAAGTTTTTAGACTACTGTGGAAAATTAGGAAATAAATCAGGGTATGTCATCTCTTTTAAACCAACTTTGGAAAACCTAGGATAACCTATCCAGCCAAGAATATTTTTAACTTTCAGGAAAGTTAGCTCCTAGCAGACTATGAACAATCTTTTAAAACAGTAACCATTTTGTACACTACTAAAATTAATATTTTATCTGTAAGACAATACTCAATAAATTCTACTTTGAAATTTCTCATGATTCAATATAATTTACAAATGGTCACAGAGTTTAAATGATTTTTATCCAGTCCTTTAAATATGTGAGCAAGCACTATCACTGTCTTAAATAAGCAAGACATATGAGACGCTAACCTTAAGATGTAAACTATGAATTACTGCATTAAGAGAGATAGGAAAGAAACAGTTCACACTGGGCACAGTAGTATACATCTGTGATCCCAAGTTATCAGGAGGTGGAAGCAGTAGAATAGTGGATTCCAGGCCAGACTGAGCTACAAAAGAAACGGCAGAAAAAACTGTCCGGATAGCATAGCAGGAAAATCTTTTAAGAAAAAAAAAAAAAGAGAAGAGGAGGAAGAGGAGGAGGAGGAGGAGGAGGAGGAGGAGGAGGAGGAGGAGGAGGAGGAGGAGGAGGAGGAGGAGGAGGGAAGAAAGAAAAAAAAAAAACCCCACAAGCCATAGGAAACTCCTAGACACAGGAATCACTTATCTAAAGTAAAAAAAAAAAAAAAAAAAAATGTAGCCAAACATTGTGTTCTAATTAAAAGAGACTCAACTGAAACAGTCAACCATTTCTTAATAAGTAGTAGGCAGTTAGTATGTACAGTGTGGTATTTCTATGTAGCAGTCAAGTGCTAGGTTCTGGGATTACCTACAAAGTTATGGATACAGTATGCTAACTGAAGAAACTGTATCAGAAATTTGGTTAACCAGGGAAAGCTTCATGGACAAGGTAAAGTTTAAGTCAAGGGAAGAATGTGGGTGTGGGAAGAATGGTAGTAAGGAAGGGAAAGTGAGTGGCTACAGCATTTATTAGAACCTTCTGGAGGGCTTGTTAAATACAAATTGTTGGTGACTATCTTTTGTTTGTGATTTATTATGTCTGTGGTGAGGCTGAATAACATAGATTCCACATAAATTCTTAGATGGCCACTGTTTGGGGTACCATACTCTCAAAGTTCTGGCAGCATGTTAAGATGTGCCACAAACTGAAACTCCTGGATACCTGCTATTATTAATAGTTGCTAATTTACTGCTGTTATGAGAAAAGGGAAGAAAGTGTAACCACTTAGTACAACTAGTGTTAATCATTTTAGAGTCTGTCCTACAGAAATAAAGGACTATTTTAAACACTGAAAAATCTTTGGGGCTAGAGAGATGGCTCAGCAGTTAAAAATACTTGTTGCTCTCATAGAGAACCCAAGTTCAGGTCCGATCACCCACACTGTCATCTATAACTATCTGGAACTCTAGATCCAGGGCAACTGATGCCCACTTATGACTACCATAGGTATCAGAAACACAGGTGGTGCACAGATGTATAAGCAAAACATACAAAATAAAAACATCTAAAAATCTTTATGCAAAAATGATTTAGAAAGATCATCTTGGCATCAGAATCAGGGAGGGTAAAAATAAAAGTTGGCAAACAACAACTGTTAACACTAATAGTTCCTGAATGAGAAATAGTAAATAAAAGTTGTAGCAAGGGAAAGAAAATGGAAACATAATTAGGAAAAAATGGACTTGATACTCACTTGATATGAAAAATGGAAGAAGATAATCAAAGAATCATTCCACATTATAACTACAATGTTGTCAACCTGTCAAAAACACATATTTCTCTTTCTCCTAGAAATATAGCCTCAGGAAGGCTTTGACTATTTTGTTCACTGTTGTATGGCCTCAGTACTTGTGAGAATATTCGGCACTTTAAAAAAAAAAAAAAAAAAAAAAAAAAAAAAAAAAAAAAAAAAAGGCTTTACCTAGTTACAGTCTAGCTCCTAGCTGACTTCAGCTGTGAAAGTGACTTCAGGATACTGTCTCAAACAGATCAGCCTGTGGGTATGTCTGTGGGCTATTTTCTTGCCTAAAAAGTCATGTGCAAGGCAAAGAGTGCTGAGCTATATCAAAACCGTTAGCTGAGAGGAGTTAGAGAGCAAGCCAGCAACAGCATTCCTCTGCAGACTCTGGCTCAGCTCCTGTCTTGCATTTACCTTCAATGATGTGAGAAACATAAGCCAAAAACCCCTTTCTTTCTCCAGGTGGCATTTGGCTATGGTATTTATCACAACAATTCAAAAGAAAGCTAGAAATGTACAGTAGTTTCTTTTAAAACTGAAGTCTAAATAGCTCTATTTTCTAATAAAGGATGCAAATCATATAGTGCTTTTTCATTAAAGAGTGGTCTCCTAGCCAAAAAAAAAAAAAAAAAAAAGAGTATGTATAGTGAAAAAAGATTTGTATATTTTGAAACAAACTTTTTTATGATTATATGGACTAAAGCTAGTCAATGAGTCATAGTGAAACCAGTACTGTCTGGTATAAGCTGGCATTGTTCCTCCTTTTTACTTTTCCCATTCTTATTTTTTCCAGTCCAAATAAGCCTCCTCTTTGTGTTCTTCATGCATCAAACATGCTTTTGGCTGTGCTGTTTATTTTTGAACACAGCCAAAGAGAGTTCCAGAATACAATACTTGAGATAACTTTGAAGGAGGCCAGTATTATGACTCTTTGAATATACTCTCCCCTGTCATCTTTTCATAATCCTTTAAATCAAGTCCACTTTTTTTGTTTGTTTGTTTGTTTTTCGAGACAAGGTTTCTCTGTGCATCTCTGGCTGTCCTGGAACTCACTCTGTAGACCAGGGTAGCCTTGAACTCAAAAATCCACCTGCCTCTGCCTCCCAAGTGCTGGGATTAAAGGCATGCACCACCACTGCCCGGCTTCAAGTCCAATTTTTAACTCAGCCTGATACATTCACAAAGTATCACTGGTCTCTATATTAAGGTTTAAAGCTTCTGTATACCCTGTTAACAAAATACCAACCCATTACTATATTATTATTAAGTTGGCATTTTTTTTAAAAAGGGGACTCAGAAGAAGGGTTATAAAGATAGTATAATTTTATATATCACACTGATAGTAATAATAAAACTTTAAAAGAGCAGATTAAAATGTACTTCATTTGGGTCTTATGATTATTGCAGTCTACTTTCTTGTGGTAGGGATCATACTCAGGGCTTCCCAGAATTTAGGCAAATGCTACCCCACTGAGCCACATAACTCTGCAGAATTCTTTAAGTTGCTACTATAGATATTTTTTAAATAAACTTTTTGTAAAAATTTATTTTTACTTATATTTGTGCAAATAAAATATAAAAATCCTATCCAAAACAAAACCAAAAATACCTATCCAGTCTTCAGAACAACTTCAGAAAGTACTATTTTTCTCATTTTTATTACTGAGCAATGGGTAATTTGTCTAAAGTTATGATTATAACAACATTGCAAACACTTATTTGACTACATTGTCTGAGCTAGTCTTAATACTGTAGTGCCTTTCATTATAAATTCCAACTGTAATACATTTATAGAGTTATGAATACAAGAATTAGTATCCTGTTTTGTGTAACAGGGCAGTTTGTGATAAAATTTCCCCATATGAAATACACAAAATATGTAACACAGTATAGTAGACAAAGTGAAGTGAACCACATAAGAGTTATATTCTACTTACAATTTCCCTCTTTTAACCCTAATTTCTCTCCAAACAGGTTGATTTAGTTTATTTGGCTATTGTCATTTTCCAGCTAAAATTCTAAAACTCCACACAAGAGAACTTCTAAAGAAAAATTGTGAAAAAAATTACATTGTTGGGTTGAGTATATAGGACAGTGGTAGAGTTCTTGCCTAGCATATGGAAAGCTGTGGGTTTAATTTAGTACAGTGACTAAACAAGCACAGAAACAAACACTGATCCTATGTGTAAAATAGTAACCATATAGATATGAATTAGATCATGTAGACAGCCATTACAAAGAACCCAAACAGAACCTTGTGCTTAGTCTGTATTCCCTTATAAAAGTTACAGGTTTGAAACACAAAGTCTATTTTATTTGCAAGTACCTGTTTAGATGCGTTATCACATATCTGAATACATCATAGTTTACAGGATGAAATTTCTTAACAATTTCTTTCAAGGCATGAAGGCGTTCTGTTTTATCTGGGATTTCTGTAAGAGAATTTTTTTGGGTAAAATTAATAAACTTAACAAATATCTGATACAAATATCCAGTTAGTATGTACTATAAAAATTAAGACTGAAATATATTATATTTATATATATACAACTAGGAATTTATTTAAAGTTACTTAATTACTTATAAGGATGTTAGTCTCTTTAATATTCCTGCTACAGACGGTAAGAATTTCAGGCTTTATGGGCACAATTACTGAGTCCTACAGTTGCACAACAAAAGTAGTCAGTTACAGACAACATGTAATAAATGAATATGTAATAAATGAATAATGGTACCTTCTAAGAAATTCTGAGACATGATTTTTTTTTTTTTTAATTTTAATGTGTCATCAAGTTTTAAGACTTGCAAAACCAGTGATAGGCACAATATAGCCCTGAAGCCATAGTTATCCAGTTTATTTACTTGTAATCTCCTCTACCAAAATATTTCCTTTACAGGTAGCATACACATTTAATATAGTTATTTTTCAAGTTTATGCATTATAAAACAAGACAACTAAAATACAGTCCTGCAACGAATAGGAGATAAGAGATTTATTTTCTGTTCTCTCGCCTTCAAATTGTGGTAGAATTATCAAGGAGAAAAAGTTCTCATTTGTCACATTTTACTTCTAAGCTACCTTTCCAAGGCTAGTGTTTATGACCAAGAAATAACATCTGGGAATATCTATATTGTGACAATATATTGCAAGTTTTAAAAAAATTGTTGCTTTTTAAAAAGATATTTTATTTTTAAGATTTTTATTTTTTATTTTCTGTAATTTTTGTGTATGTCTTTGTAGGGAGGGATATGTTACACAAATGCAGGTCCCCTAGAAGTAAAGAAGGTGTTGGACCATCTGGAACCACTTGGTCGTGAGCTACTTGGCACAGGAGCTGGAAAACAAACTCAGGTCTTCACAAGAGCAGGAAGTGCTGCTCTCAACTGCTGAGCCATCTCTCTATCCCCCTTTTAAAATTTATTTTTCCTTTCTACACTTCACTAGTTTATGTGTGTAGAAGTGGGAGAGGGGGAAGGCATGTGCCATAATGCATGTAATAAAGGTCACAAGACAACCTGATGAAGTTATTTCTCTCCTTTCACCATGTGTGTGAACTCAAGATTGACAGGCTTGGTGGCAAGCACCTTTACCTACAGAGACACCTTGCTGGCTCAGAACTGTATTTTAATTAAAAAGACAAACAACTGAGAACTTCTAAAATAAAAGTAATCTCATTTAAAAGAATTTGAAGACCTCTTAAAAGGAAAAACCTAGAAATTGCATTAATTTTAGCTACCAATGCAAATTAAGCACTAGGTTTCTTGATGCCCAAATGGACTTAGATTCCATTTTCCAGATAAAAAGCTGGATCGTGAATAGCTTCTTGTAAGCCAAGGACTGTTGAGGGTAAGAGGAAGAGACGGCAGGAACCTAGTGCTTACTGGATGCAAAACCTAGCTTCACCATGGGAGTGGGAGGGAGAATAGACCTGTCTTGGAACAAGGGGGACAGTAATAAAACAGGACACCCAACAGTCTCTTCTGGTCTCAGTGCACACTCCCCTGCCCCTCATTATTTGTGAGAATAGCTAAAACCAAAATCCCTAAGGTCATAGGGACCCTGATTCTATTTAAATTTGGTGGATACCTTTAAGACATAGTTTCTAATAACGTAAATTTTTAACTATAAATTCTAGTGCATGGATGATTCTGGCAAACAATATTCAAAAAACATCATCATCATCACTCTTCCTCACTCCTGCAACCTACTCCCGACAAAAAAACAGTTTATGCTTACTTGATGCTTCCAATAGCTCTGGGTGAAGTGAATATGGAATCAAAGGATCGGGCAGATCAGCAAAGAAAGCTTTGAGAGCTCCAGCTACAGCATTTACTGTCACTTCCATTGACGCTAGATTGATATTATGATCTATAAAAAAAAATCAAAACTTAATTGAGAGAATGAAATTTTAACTTTATTACTGGTTAATGGTCAACTGAATGGGTACTTTTCTGTCAAAAGACACAAGCCAACAATCTTCACAGATCAGGAAGAGACAACCGTATGTAGAAAGCATTTTATCAACAAACTCTGCATCTTACATACCAGCATATAGTGCATTAAAGAATTTTAATATACTGCTTTTCTAATTTCCTATTTATACAAAGACTATTTAAAAGACCATAAAAATAGACAAACAATACAGATTATGTATCTCAATTCTAATTTGGACATTTAAACTCTACTCTGTAATGTTTTAAATAAATAGGTTAAATAATTATCTTATCAGTAAAGGGCTGATTTAAAGAACAAGAAAGGAACATGCTAAAGGTGTATCATAAGGTTTATTTGATATTAACAAGTCACTTAAGTGTACCATGACATAGAGACAGTCATTACTTGTTGTCTCCAGTATGCTTCACGTGAGCTTTGTTTATGACCCCTTAAAGACAACAGGACCGATTTACACACTTACTGGTCAAGCGCTATCTAAGTAGCCTCATACTTATTTTTTCATCTCCACTGTGTGATTAAAAAAAGATGAGATCTAGAAAGATTAACTTGCCCGAGGCAGACAGTAAGTGGCAAGATTATAAAAATAAAACACTAAATTGAATTCAAGAGCCTCAACTATTACTCTGCCTTCCTCACTGAAAGAGGGTACCAACTGGTCATTATACAGTTTAATATTTCTTAAAAATAAAGAGTATTTTTGGCAACACAGCATACTTTTTATACACATGTATATACCACTTAGTAAGTGATGTTTTGCCATTTTAACAAACATAATTATTCTACCTCATTACAATATTCAACATTTATAGACACATGAATGGTTTTCCTCCCTTTAAAATTAGAAATAGTGCAACAAATTCCTTTAAAAGGCTCAAGCACAGACTCTTGGAATGCAAATGCAAATTCCTTAAAGTACAATTTCCAAAACAAAGAAATCTGAATTTTAACATAAAAACTATACCGCTCAAAAGGTACCCACAGTAGGTATACAAAATGTGTTTGCCTACATTACCAACAATCTTTGTTACTGATAATAAATACAATCTTAAAATAAAAATTTGTCAATGTTAGGAGCTGAATATATTTTCAAATATATACTAATAGTTTAATCTGTTTGGTTAAGTCCATACTTTCTTAAAGATTTTGTTTTTATATTCTCACAGAGAATTTTTACATTTTTAGGCAGCCTTGATTGATATTCATTGATGCTTCTGAGGTTCTTTACTAAATTTAGGACTTTTCCAGTCAAAGACTATAAAAATATTCACTTACTTCCCCCTAGTAATTTTTATTTTTTAGTTTTATCTTTAATCACACATGGAGTTGCTTACTAGTCAAGGACTCACTTATGAATTTGCTCCTAAAGATTAGTTATCTGTTACATTAAAAAAGCACCTTTATATAGTACTGTTTTTTTTTTTAATACAATAGTTACTAATCCATCATATGTAAATTTATTGCCTTTCTAATTCTGGCCCTGGCTTTATAGATTCTGTTATTGTTGTAAGACAGCTTACTGGATTAAAAACATAAAGTAGGGTGAGAAACAGTAGATAGACCATATCATAGCTTACCTCAAAATATTTGCTTTACCTGAATCCCTGTAGTCTCAGCATAATGAAAAAAGATTCTTGTTATTTCTAAACAAGACCTAGAAATTTTATTGCCTACAACAGACAGTTTCAATTCTGAGTATCCTCTTTTCAATAAATTCTTTGTTTTCTAGCCTTCACACATCAAAATATAGCTAATATTGTACTTTCTTTACCCAACTGTTTCAAATATTTTATTCTAAATGTATTTTAAGTTTGATATTTCCCACTTTCTCTTATAATTGCCTAATATCAACCTTCCTAAGAAGACTAAAAGAATCAACATTTTATTTTTCCCCCTCCCTCCCTTTTTTAAAATACAGTATTTCACTATGCAGTCTTAGCTGTCACAGAACTCAGAGATCCTCCTGCCTCTGCCTCCTCAGTGCTAGGAATAAAGTTATCCACCAACCATGCCAGGCTCAGCATTTTCTTGTTAGTGCTAAGACAAACCTTTCTCAGTTCTTCTATACCTTTTACTCTGGTGATTACTATATATTTATTATTTATAATCACACTTTAAATGCTTTCCTCTCCATATCCATTTTTGTAAGGTTTAAATTAAAACAGCAAATTTCCTACTGTAAAATTCTAACATGGAAAACAGTAAGACAATTTTATTTTGCAATTACCTTGATCAAACTGCTTTTGAATGTTGTCTTGATCAGTTTTATTTCCACTAACACGGTATAGTCCTTCGGTACATAATCCTAAGAAATTAAAACATATTTTATAAACATGTTTATCTGTACTGAAGAATATGCTTACTTCTAAATCTTTAGCAACTAGTCAAAATATGACTAGTTTATAGAAATATTAGAAGGCTGATGTCTAGTAGCATTCCTGGAGTAGTACGTCAGGGCCTTTGCACAGAACAATATACTTTTTTTTTTTTTTTTTGTTCTGGTTAAAAGTATTTCATGCTTTCTTTACAAAGTATTCTACTGGGGAAAATTTCAACTCTCAGAAATCTGTGAAGATAAAATGAACAAAAATTTACTGTCAGAAAAATTATAAGAACAAGGTCATCATTAGAAAAACTATGAGTTATCACTGGCAAAACCAACATTAGCGTTATAAATTAGTGTTATAAATACTCAGGTTACGTGAAAGAAACCGGATTATGTCTGATGTGGTGGTATATGTCTGTATCACAGCCCTTGGGAAACTGAGGCAGAAATATCACGACGTTAAGGCCAATCTGGGTTCAATAGCAAAAGCCTGTCTCAAAAAATAAACAAGTAAAAAAAATAAATAAATGAAGGAAGCCAAAAACAAGAGAATATATATTTAACTTATATGACATCCTAAAGCAATTGTCAAAAGAAATTGTTTTTGGTGGCTAGAAAATCAGGAAAGGACAAAAAAAAGTGATGAAGACGGTTCTTGACAGGTATATGCACACATTTGTATGCATTTGTCAAAAATACATATACAAATATACTTGTAAAATCAGTGTATCCTTTTCTATGTAGCTCATGTTTTTAAAATCTAAGAACCATAAGCAAATACTTAACATTCTACAATCAGGGACTGAGGAGATGGCTCAGTGGATAAAGTGCATTCCATGCAATACTGAGGACCACAGTTCCAATCCCCAGAACCAGGTGAGTATGGCAGCCACCCATAAGCTACCATTCTGGAGGTAGAACTGAGATTTCTAGGGCATGCTGGCTAGATAGATTAGATAGAATTGGCAAGGCCTAGGTTCAGTGAAAGACCCACTTCAATAACAAAAGAGTGATTGAGGATGACACTAGATATTAACTTTGGGATCCACACCAGAAACACACAGGTGAGGAGCTATATAACATACAAATGAACACACACACACACACGCATTCCCAAACTCATCCACAACCAGATGAGATTAGCATCAATCACTTGGGTAGAGATAGTTGAACATAAGGGAACTAGTTTCCCTAATGAAATACTACATGTGGATGTAGTGTTAGTGCTTGCCACCATTTTCTATTCTGCAATTCTCGACTGCGTGCCTTCTGATACTTCATATAGCAGCTGAACTAATGCCTTATAAAAAAAAAAAAACTTTATAAAACCAAAACAAAAACTTATGTTAGCCCCCTACTGATAGAAATATGAAACAAGTAAGTTAGAAAAGAAGAAAAAAACCAGGCCTAATTTCTTTCCCTTTAGATTCAAGCATGTTAATACTATAAACAATAGTATCTCTAAAGAACAGATTGCCACTTAATGCTAAGGATTTGATAGTTAATTCTTTTTTGAGAGCTACTGCAAGTAGTAGTATTTTTTCAACTCCTTTTGTTTGCATTACAAACATAAACACTTACGAAATGAGTATCACACTGTTTCTCTAGATCATTACACCAATAAAAACACCACTTCCTCATTGACACTTTCCTTGCTATTTCCACTTAGAATCAACTTCTTCAGAATTCCCATAGCATTTTAAAACTGTAACTATCACCACTAAGTATTTTCTTTCTACATTATAGTACAGTAGAACACACTCTTGTACTCAGCTGTAAATGTTAACAGTATTAGCAATGTCCTGTCATCCTCAAGGTGCTTCATAGCATGCAGTGTTTTTTTCTGGGGAGATACTGTATTTCAGGGACTACTTGATAATGCCTAGAAATATTTTTTTGATGTGCTAATAGAAAGGAGTATATTAGTTCTTTTTATCATTGCTATGACAAAATACCCACTAGAAACAACTTGAGGGAAAATTATTTTAATTTATGGTTCACTGTTTGACAGTAAGGTCCATCAAGATAAGTAAGTCACATGAGCAGGAACAGAAGGCAGCTGACTACATGTCAGAAGTGGGAGGTGGGGACAGAAGCTAATGCAAAGCTTATCTTCTTTTTACTAGGTCTGGAATCCTCTCTAGACCATGGAATGCCTTCCATCCAATTTAGGGTGGGTCTTTTTACCTCTATTAATGTAATCCAGAAATTTCCTCAGATATGCTCATCTCCTAGGTATAGTATAGATTAAGTCAAATTGACGATATTAACTATCCAGGGGACCTACTGAAGTAATAACAATAACAAAACATAAAACAACAACAAAGATATACAGTTAAGAGCATAAGTCATAAGTATTTCAGCTCTGATTTATGACTTCTTTTTGTTATGGTTATTATACCACAAATGCATCAATTTATCAGATTTATATTAACAGACATACAATTTGCAAAGATATAATTTGTGGCAAAAACAGTAAATGGGTTTTATTTATTTTTGAAACAGTTAAACTGAATTAAAACATGACCATTAAAAAGTTTAAAATACGCTGCTGGGTATAGTGGTAGTGGTGTATACTTTTAATCCCAGTATTTGGGAGGTAAAGGCAGGTGGCCTGCATAGTGAGTTCTAGGACAGCCAGAGGTACATGGTGAGACTCTATCTCTAAAAACACCAAGAAAGTTAAGATGATAGTTATAATCCCCTAGTAACAACTAAAAAGTTAACTTAAACTCTCCTTTTCTCTCTTAACAGATTAATTAAAAAAAAAAAAAAAGATGCAGCCTCTAAGAAACTATCACAGGATCAATGGCACAAATATTTGAATGTAAAGAGATGGAAGGTTCATCAAGACACTAGTGCCTGTGGTATCAGCTATTTAGAAGGCTGAGGAAGGAAGAACAGTTGAACTCAGGATATTATGATTATACACCAAGAACAATCAGGATTTATCCAAGGATAACAAATTCAACTCACAAAAATCAAATCCACCCTAGTGTCTTAATTCATACAGAAAAAGCACCTGACAGAATTCAGTACCTTCTATAATAAAGTATCAATAAAAGAAAAATGACTAACATCTAAGAATTTTAGAATATAATCAACAGACCAAGCCCAAGACTCTGCAGCATAAAGCTTAAACACTATAGACATAGACAGTCTACTTAAGTGAAATTATAACAAATTCCCCAAATCTGGAGAAATAAATTAATATCCAAAAAGAAGAGGCACTTGGAATCCTAAACAATCAGAACCTTGTTCTAACTCGAGTCAATCACAAATACTAAACAAAGAAATGATAAAGCAAAAACATCAATTCAAAGAGTCAAACACATCAGAAAATTAGCAGCCCTAAAAGTCAAGAAATTCTGAAATAATTTATTTCTAGCCCTGAAAATAACAGCTAACAAAGATGACTACATTCAGCATAGCTATCTTTTAAAGTTGATAAGGACATTTGAAAAAAAAAAACTAAGGCTTCAATATCAAGGACACCAAGCCAGCACTTTACAGATATTTAAATATTATGGACATAGAAAGAAGTCTTAGTCATAAGCGCGTAAGAAAAATAAATTTCACAACAGGAATTCATCATATTCAATACTAAGCAAGAAAACCTTTGATACTCATCAGGAGAAATCAATGACCAATCAATAATCCAACCATACAGAAAAGTAATTCTACCCTTCAAAATCACGGAAATTAGTAAATATCTCTCAAAATAGTAGCCTTATATGTAAATAGCCTCAATTATCAATAAAGACACAGACAGTCTTAAAGATCAAAAAAACTAAATCTAACCACTGTCTTCATGAAATATGATTCATTAGGAAAGTCACCCAAGAATCAAAGGATGGAAAACTATCAAACAAATGAGAATTGAAAAGTAGCTGGTGTATTTATTCTGTACCTGAAAATGTAGACTTTAAACTGAAATTATTCAGAAGAGATAAGAGAGAACAATCAAGAAAATATAAGCATATATGCAATAAATGGAGTTCCCAATTTTATAATTCAAAGAAACATTAATGACAGACACAAAAGGTCACATAGGTCCTTATACAATAATATGGGTAGTCTGAATACCTCCAACTCCCCTAAATAGGCCATTCAAATTAAAAGTCAAAGAAACTCAGTGGTAAAACCATTAACACAGAAAATTACATTTAGCAGGTGCATAATATAGTCTTTTTAGTAGCCCATGGAACCTTCTTTAAATGAGACCACATTCTAGAGCACAAATCCAGTCTTATTAAATACAAAACAACTAAAATCTTCTATCTTATCCAAACATAAGGCAAGAGAATTAGTAATCAACAGCAAGAAAACTTCAGAAACTATATAGAGACTGAACAATTACATTTTAAAGACCAGTGAGTAACTAGCAGAAGGGGGTGGGGGAGACTAAAAACGTCCTAAACAAATTAAAAATGAAAGCGTAACTTAACCAGAACACTGGAGATACAGCTAAGGAAGACCTGAGAAGAATGTTTAAAGCTATGAGTACTATGGAAACATCTTGTGGTCGTTTGAGTGAAAAATGTTCCTTATAGTCTTAGACATCTGAACACTTAGCCCTTGGTTGGTGGCACTGGTGTGTTTAGGTAGTACAGTTGAGCAGGAAGTACATTACTAGAAGCCAGGTTTTAGAACTAAAGCTTTGCACCATCACTTCCAATTCACTCTCCTCCCACTCCCTTTGTGTCTGTGTCTGAAGATTTATGCTCTTGGCTTCCTATGTGAGCAGATTTCCTGCTGCTTGCTGCCATGCTTCCACAGTAAGATGGAACTTCTGTAACATTAAGCCAAAATAAACTCTTCTATAAGTCATTTTAGGTCACATGTTTGTATTGGATAGTTTTATTTCAACTTGATAAAAGCTAGAGTTGTTTGAGAAGAGAAAACTCCAACTGAGAAAATGCCCTCACCAGACTGGCCTGTGGTGCATTTTCTTAATTAGTGATTGATGCTGGAGGTTCCAAGGTTACTGGTTCACAGTACTACCCCTGAGTAGGCAGTCCTGAGGTGTATAAGCACCCTTGGGAGCAAATCAATAAGGGGCATTCCTCCATAGCCTCCTTCAGTTCCTGCCCTCAGGTTCCTGCTTTGAGTTCCTGTCTTGAGTTCCCTCAGTGTGCGACCCAAAAGTTGGAAGATGAAATAAGCCTTTTTCTCCCAAAATGGCTTTTTGGTAGTGGTATTTTAACACAGCAATAGAAATTCTAAGACAATTTTATCACAGCTGCAGCAAGCTAATACTAATTTTAATTAGATAACCTAATAATGAATGTCAAGATCTTAAAAAACAAAAGAAAACAAAACCTTCCAAACACAGACAATTCAAATTCAGAGCCAGTAGATGATAAATCACAAAGATCAAAGCATCACAGTATCTGATTTCAAATTATGCTACAGACTCACAGTACTAAAAGCAACACAGTACTGGCACAAAAAATAAACTCAGAGTACAAAGACCTAAATTTTTATAAAGTTCTCAGGAAAAAATATGCAGAGGAGGGGAAACAGACACCTCTTACAAACCAAACAAATTCTTTGCCAACTACATACACACAAGGGATTAATACCATTATAGAACAAAAAATTATGATATCAAGTTGGGGAGATGACACAGTTCTGAAAGTGCTTGCCATGCAAACATGAGGACCTGACTTCAATTTCCCATATGTCATGTTAATATAAATAAGCAAAGGAAGGAAGGAAGGAAGGAAGGAAGGAAGGAAGGAAGGAAGGAAGGAAGGAAGGAAGGAAGGGAGGGAAGGAGGGAGGGAAGGAAGAGAGGAAAAGAAGGAAGGGAGGGAGGGAGGGAGGGAGGGAGGGAGGATTATAGCTTAGTGGTAAAGAGCATGTACTACTCTTGTAGAACACTCAAGTTCAGTTCCCAGCACCCTTATAGGGGCAGCCTACAATCACCTATAACTATAGCTTCAGGGATCAAACACTTTCCTCTGGGTTCCATGGGTAACTGTACTCATAGATTCATAAAACAACAAAGATACAAAATTTAAAAAATAAAAGAAATCTCAAAATAAAATAAAACAACCCTGAAACAACAGGCTGTGCCTGTAATCTCAGTGTCTGGGTGTGGAGACATGAGGACCAGCCAATTAGCAAGCAAGTGATCAGTTAAAGACCTCTCCCAAAGTAGAAGCAAGGGGAGGGGGAGATGGGATAGGGGGTTTCCAGAGGGGAAACCAGGAAAGGAGATAACATTTGAAATGTAAAGAAAATATCCAATAAAAGAAAAGGCAGAAAACCACTGCTTGCGCACTCATACACGCACGCATGCAAACAAAAATAACACAAAATAAACACAAGAAGTAAATTATATGATCAAATGAGATAGTCAACAAATTTCAAAAGAAACACAGATGTCCAAAAGTAAGTGTACAGCATCTTAAAATACCATAAAAATACAAATTAAAACTGCTCCGAGAATCTATCTTAACCTAACCAGAATAGAAACTACAGGCTGAATATGTTGTTCAGTTGGTAGACTGCCTATCATGCATGCATAAAACCCTGGATTTGATTCCTTAGTACTACATACGTGGGGTAGGGTGGCACACGTATAATCCCAGTACTCAGGGGTACATGCAAGAGGATTAGACAGTCAGTGTCATCTTCAGCTACAGAGTGAGTTTGAGGCTAGCCTTGGCCCAGTCTCTCCCTTATCCTCCAAGACATGGGGAGTCTGGAGAGATGGCTTAGCTATTAAAGTTCTTGCACAAAACCCGAGTTCAGACTTAGCACCCATGTTGGATGGCTGACGTGGGTGTAGAGAAAAGCCCTGTATACTGCTGGTGAGAATGCAACTTGTGTAGTAGCTACTATGGATACCAGTATGAAGGTTTCTCAAAAAACTAACTATGATGTCTCTACACTACTCTTGCTTATATACTCAACAGGTTACTAACACGCTATAGAAATATCACACATCCCCGAATGTTGCTGCATTACTTATAAGAGTGAGGAAATGGAACCAGCTTAGACATCTATCATTAGATGAACAAATATAGAAACTGTGGTACACACATATATACAAGGGTATCCAGTCAAAAAGAAAAATGAAATCTGCAGAGAATTGGAATGGCAAATTATCCTGACTCGGAAAACATTTTCTCTTGTCTGCTCAACATAAAGACTGAAAATTACGTATGAATATATACATATACACACAGTAAAAGGAAAGCATCAAGTACTAGGCTATAGCATTTCAGTATTATGTGCAAACACATTTTTTTTGTTTGTTTGTTTTTTTTTTTTTTTTTGGAGACACAGTCTCACTATGTAGCCTTGGTTGGCCTGAACTAATTATGAAGACCAGGCTGGCCTCAAACTCACCCGTTCTGCCCTCCCAAGTGCTGGAATCACATTTGGGGCCCATACACAATATTTTAAGAGTCAGAATAAAGAAACAACTAGATAACAAATAATACAAATGTGAAGTAATAGATTTCAATGTGATATATAAAAAACTGATATAAGACAAAAGTTGCTTAAAAACAGGATTTCCTATTAACAGTATGGGCACAATGGAGAAAAAGTCAGATCAAGAGAGGGGCAAGAAAGAAAAGGGGAGGCGGGAAATGAGGTAAAATTGCTGAAGGATGTGTTGTCCATTTATGAAAATGGCCTTATGTGACCCAGTATTTTCTTTTTAAGTCAGATTAAAAAGAGATCTCAATTTGGACAACTGGGAAAATGCAACTACTATTGTTACAAACAAGCAAAATCAGAAGGTGTTTTGGAGGAAGATGGATGAATTACATTTTAATTTTGCCAAGTACAAGTCATCTCATTTTAACTAGAAATGTTCAATAGGCAGTTCAGAAAATATTAACATATTAAAATACAAAAAGAAAGATCTGGAAAGGAATTCTATAAATGGAATGGCCCTGGCACAAACACAAGTATCAATCAGATATACAGAAATGGCATCATAAAGATAACAACTATAAATGACTGAAGCTATGAGAATGTACTTTAGTAAAGGCAAAAGAAATAAATGTGTAGAAATGTTTTTACTTAAAACAGGATTTAATGTTTCTTAATCAAATGCCTACTAATGTGTCATGTAAAACTTTCATGTGATACAAGATATAAAATATATTTTCCTGGATATAACATAGTACATAGTTCAAGGCTAGCTATTCTGTGTGTCAGAACAATGACTGAAGTAAATGTCTGCCCTATTTTTAATGGTATTAGTAATGAAATTTCACTCTGAGATTTCTCATATACTAATAGCTGATACTGAAGAAGTTAATTATTAATGGAAGAATGTGACATTTCTGGGGGAAAGAAAACCTTACATGAGTAAGACACAAAGGCAGTGCTTTCCCAGTTTATCAAATACAAGCTTCTCCTTTTAATGCCACAAGGCCAGGGGTACAAGCAATTTTCTTTTTTACTCTACTGAACTAAGTAAGATGTATCCCTACTCTTTGAAAATATTTTGAAAGCCATTTTAACTGATGCCCATTAAAAGTAACAATGGCTTTCCAACACTTGTTATTTCCATAACATATAATAATTAAATCTTTCACAAAGCATATATTATATACATTATTTTCATTTCATATTAAAAACAAAACAACCTATGGCCAGGAGTTCCACAACTTGTGGTGGCAGAAGTCTTGGACCCAAGGAAGAGATCTAGGTTTCTCTCAACTTTGGTCAGAGAAGCTTCTTTATGCAGCCCATATTTGTTAATACAGACACTCATAGCTAGTCAAATGCTGAGTACAAGAAACCAAGTGCTCGTCCATACCAACCTCCCTTACCCAAGGCTCAGAAAACAGCACAGTAGAAGAGGAAGAAAGAATTTAAGAGCCAGTAGATGGGGAGGGGGGCTGAGGAACTATGAAAAGCTGACTCCTGGACATGGTTGCTGAATACATCAACACACTGTAGATGTAGTTACTGTGTATGAGCAAAACAATCAAAATTCCAGCATGAAGGAAGGTGTATTATGCTGTGTGTATGTCTGACTCCAAAGTCCCACATCCAGCTGCATAGCTACTGGCAAATGAGAGGACTCTCTGATTTGTGGATTTGCTCTGGTTGGGTACCCATGTCCCAGCATTTGGCTCCAAAACCACGTCAATACGGAAAGCACTAACTGGACTTAGGTAGTTATTTAATAACAATAAAAAAAAACATGAAAAGTTGAAAGACAGGGTAGGGGTCACTAATGGGAGTTTGGAGGGAGGTAAAGAGTAGATGGATATGATCAAAATACACTGTATAAAAATAAGTAAAATTTTTTAAAAATTTAAATATTTTTAAAAATAACAAGACATAAGTAAGACAGTAAAATAAATTTCTTAGTTACATGATAACCAGGCTAAAATCATTAGTCTGTCCTATTCAATGAGTAACAGATATCCTCTTGAAATGTCTTCAAATGATGCAGGTGAATGGTTTCTTCTCTCTACAAGGTTTCTATCATTGAGGCCCAGATAGCATTTTTATATACATTTGACATAAAAATGACAACTACCAAAAATACTAAGCATTTAAAGACTAACACTCAGAATTAGGAGGTTATTAAAACTAAAATTATCATTATATTAGAATGTGATAGGATAAACTATAAAAAGCAACTCCAAAGATCACTGTTATGTCACATTAAAAATTGCTTAGGTATGTCAAATACTACAGAACAGTAAGTTTACTTTTCCTTTTTGGAAAAGTTATGTATGTTTACATGCACATTATATAGCAGAAAACACACAGAAAACTTATCTGTTATGAAATCACAGGTGATTTTTAGCCTATTCTTCATGGATTAATTGGTATTTTCTATTGTTATTTTCCTAGAAACTTCTAATTATCAAAATCACTTGTAAACAATTAACAGTTATGAGTCTAGACTAGAATCTTAAGACAAGTTACTTAAGCTCTTGGGTTTTTTTCCTCTATAAAATCAATGTAATTATACATATATTTTGATTTATTTCATATCACAATAAAGGTTTATGCAAACAGTACGCATTAAGTAAAACGGACTCTATTAATAACTTTGGGGGAGGTTAAAAAGGATAAAGTATAAAATGTTTCATCAGGCTTGGGCAATACTCCTTTTCCTGTAGACATTTTGTCACTAAAAACAAAATTACTGCCAGACTCAGTGGCACACACTTAAATCCCTACACTTGGGAGAAAGAGTTCTTTTGAGTTTGAGGCTTGCCTGGGCTACAGAGTTGAGTTCTAGGATAGCCATGGATACATAATAAAATCTTGCCTCAAGAAATAATTAAGACTGTCTCCTCTTTTTATTTATCTGTTTACTTAGTATTTTGAGACAAGTGTCTCGCTACTTAGTCCTTGGCTGGCCTGGAATTCACTATGAAGGCTAGCCTCAAACTTATAGAGGTCCACGTGCCTCTGCTTCCCAGCTGCTGGGATTAAAGGTTTATGCTACCATGTGTGGCCGGCCCTCTTTAATTTGTGTGTGTGTGTGTGTGGGGGGGGGGGCGGGGGAAACAGTAATTCCAATTCTAGTTTAGAAAATAGTCTTTTAAAAAAAGATTTTTAATTTCAATTATATAGTATATATGTGTAACTGTATAGTGGTATGTGCACATATGTAAAGGTGCCTACAGAAGCAAGAAAGGCAGCACTGGATCCCCTGGAGCTAACATGAGCCTTAGGAACTTGTCCTCTGCATGAGCATCACATGCTCTTAACGAGACATCTCTCCAGTTCTCCAAACATAGAAATTAAAAATAAAATCTGTGTGTAATATCACAGGGGTAAAGATTTGGTTATAAACATAAAAAGTTAATTATGTAGTTTTAGGAACTAAGGACCACTACTCTTGTGGCAAATACATTCTAGTACAAAAACCAAAAGGTTTAGCTTTTTTAACCAGTTAAATGATCAGATATTTCAGTAAGACTGTTGTTAGTAACATAAAAATAAGATGGTCCAAAGCTAGAAAACCATAAAAGGTAAAATATGACAGGAGGCCTAAAGGACTTCACTGCTGGACAAAAGTATAGAAATAATCTGGAAAAACAAACAAACCATTTCCAGGGCTAATTTACAATTCCTGTGTTAGAAAAGAAATACCCACATTGTTTTTAGTGGCTCACTCCTTTCTTAATTCAATTAATTTATTTTTATGCATATGGGTGTTCTGCTTACATGTATTTCTGTGTATCATATGCATGACTGGTACCCTCAGAGTACTGGGTCTCCAGGGACTAGAATTACAGACATGAGCTCTCATGTAGGTGCTGAGAATTCTTCTGGAAGAGCAGCCAGTGCTCATGACTGCTAAGCTGTCATCCTTTTAGCCCCAGCACCTGCACTATTAAATTCAAGTGACAGTAACTACAACTTTTGTCTGATAATTATCCAATAGTGAGTTGGAGTTATTTAAAAAATAGAATTTTAAAAGCAATTGAAATAGTTCTTTAATAACTGTCATTATGTGATATGTGATATATTAAAACTATTTCAGCACTACAAAAAAATGCCAATAAAAAATAGTTAGAATTTCATCACAAATTAGATAAATTTAGAAACATTCTACAAACATACAAAACAAATGCAAAATAAGACAAACAAAAGCATGAAAACATAAACATAGGTAAGAAACGATTTTAAAGAAGTGTAAAAGAAGCATACCAAAACCAATAATGGAAGATCCATGAATGGATCCTGGTAATTCTTGTTATGTTTTTCAGAGTTCCAAAATGGGGAAAAAAAAAAAAAAAAGACATAAAAGCTACCTTGCCACTATGTCATGCCATCTCTGCCATGAGAAATCTATCCCTTTGTAACCATAAAGTAAAATCTGTGTTCCTGAAGGTTTTTTTTTTTTTTTTTTTGGGGGGGGGGGTGGTGGAGGGTGGGAAGGGGTAGAGGCAGGGGGAAATTACAACAATAGAAAAGTAATATAAGGCTACCCCATAAACCTGAAAAGATGACTCTGATTATTGCATATAATCAATCAAGATAAGGTCATACATATTGGTTAAAGTTGGGTGACTCATACCAACATAAAAAAGAGAAAATGGAGCAGTGAGATGGTTCAGTGGCTAAAGACGCTTCAGGTCAAGCCTGAGTATTCCATCCCAGGCACATGGTGGACGGAGAGGACTGACTTCCCAACTCACCTTCTGACTTTCTTATGAGCATATGCCCCCGACACACAAAATAAATAAAAACAATTACTTTTAAAATAAATAAAAAGAGAAAACAAATGCCCAGTGAGAATGCTAAAGACAAAGACTGAAGTGAAACACCTGTAAGATGAGGAAGATAAGTCAAGATCAAAGGAGAATTCTACATAGATTTTCAGACAGAACATTAATCCTGCTAATGCTGTAATTTCAGAATCCCAGCCATCAGATTTGACAAAATAACTGCAGTTTTATTTTAGGCAATTTCTAAAAGTCTTATGGCAGAAAACTAACACAGAAGAATAGTTTCCTCAACAGGGTAAGTAGTATTTGAGAAAACCACAGTGACATCTCAATGATGACAAAAACTGTCTATCCCTCTGTTGGGAGCCGACCTTTAGCAGAAAGCAGTTAGAAAGCAGCTATCCACATGCTAGCCACGCCTCCAAGACTTACGTCATATCCACGCGCCTACAAGGGGCGTGGCAAAAGTGTATAAATACCCCAGATTTCCCTTCAATAAAAGAGACTTGATTAGAACCTCTGTCTTGTCTCCATTCCTTGTGTCTCTTCCCCTTATCCCCACTCTCTCTCTCTAGACCCTGACCTGAAGACCTGAGCGGCAGTTTGGAGCCAGGCCAAGCCAGGCAGAGAGGAGCAGGCCCCAACATAGTAACTATTCAGGCATTGTTAAGTCTTTTGTCTCAAGCCAGGTAGAGCTGAGCTGGCTGCAACATCCCTCAGGTAAGAAATACAACAATGGTACTGTTTTCACTCAGATTCACCAGTGCATTAGAAATTCAATAAAAAGAAAGAAAGCCAATATAAAATATAAAGAAGTAAAACTGTACCTATTAGAATACATACAAAAAACTAACAGAGCTAATAAAATAATTCAGCCAAATTATAGGATCAAAATACAGAATCAAAATACTGTATATGGCAGTATTTCACTAAAAATCCAGGAGTAGTTAATAAATGAAAAAAATTTAGTTAAAAAACCAAAAAACAAAACCAAGCATTCATGAATTGAAGAAAAACAATACTGTTTATGGCAATACTATCAAAATAATCTAGGTAAAATGTAATCCATATTAAAAGAAATATACTAGTGATAATGAAGACAGAAAAGCATACAGAAGAGAAGTGCTAGTTAGCAATGATGTAAACAGTGTTGACCTTTTAGTACTAACATCGTTAGTAAGAGGCAGAACAGTATCCACTATGGAAAACAGTCTGACGGTACCATTAAAAAAATTAGTTACTAAATGACACAGCAATTCCACTCTTCTAGGAACATACTGAAATAATAGAAAACACTTGAACAAATCCTTCTACATGAATGTTTACAGTACAACCATTCACTATAGCCAAGAGGCAGAAGCAACCTGAATGTGTCTACCAAATAATAATGGAGACAAAATCTGGCAATCTCACTGATACATGCTACAACACAGTTGAATCAAAAAAAAAAAAAAAGTTAAGTTAAAGAAATTAAACAAAATCTTCATATATTATATGCCTAAACTTAAATAATATATCCAGGATAAATAAACGAATCCATTGGGACAGAAAGCAGATTGGTAAGCTGGAGAAAGTGGGGTACTCTTATAAGCTTAAGGTTTTCTTTAGCGTTTTAAGTGTTCTGGAACAAAATGAAGAATGGCCTACAATACTAAATGCAATACGCATTATTGGGTTGTATATTTCAATATGGTTAGTTTTAAATTCATAAATTTTACCTTAATATACTGTAAAAAAAAGTTAAGTTATTTGATGCTGATAATTATGATTCCTTATTTTCTTCTCTAGTTTTAGAGCCTTTCTTTTGCTTAGTCTGTCAACATTTTGAACTTTTCTTCTCACTCTAAATGTTGATCCTGAATCCTACTAACATAAAGTTTACATTAATATGTATACACTGACAATTACCAAAATAGCATCTAAAAACCAAAACACTTTCCTAAGCTCTGTAGCTATGTATCCAACAGAATCCTGGTCTTTTATTTGGACATTCCACAAGCACACAGATGCAGCAAACAAACCATTTTGAAACCATTTAACATGTTTTACTGTGATTCTATTTGTATTAATATGGATATTACCACAAAGGATTAACTGCATGAAAATTAACCTCCCACAGCAAACAATTAAAAAGTGGTGGTGGGGGGAACCTCAATATTTTAAAAGAAGCACTAAATCTCCAGCTCAAAACTGTTTATCCACAGGGAAAGTAAGTGAGATAAACTATCTGAATGTCCCAATTTAGTGCCTAGATAGTCTTCAGAGACAGTGAAAGGAGGTGGAAACCTAAGAGCTGTGACAATCTAGCAGACACAGATAAGAGGTCAGAAAGACTGATGTCTAGTCTGTGGGGCACAGCACCAGAAATGGAGATCCACAGTCAAGAGCCTCATACATGTTTGGAAAATTCTCTACAAACTATAAGAATATTCTGCATGTATGACAAGTTCCTATAGCCAGAAATTGAAAGTTATTCTGAAAATATCTTTGAATACATAGTTAGCTGAATGACTCCTTGCTACAGTAAATAATTCCTACTATGTATCAGACTAAACAGTAATCTGAATCTTTAATATTTTAGCAAATTTAATCCAGCAATATATAAAAAATTAAAAAACATTAAGAACCAGTGGTATCTATCTTAGAAAGTCAAGGTTAGCTTACTTGAAAACCAACCAACCAATACTTGAAACTGAGTAAAAAAAAAAAAAAAAGTTACAATAATTTCTAAAGATGTAAAAAAAACTTTGTCATAAAATTAATATCTAGCCAGACTGAAGGCTTTTTATCAAAACTGAACTCTGCAGATACGTGATCTCCTTCATATAGAATATCCTCATTTACATGGCCCTAATGCAAGTTCCTCCATTTATCTTAAAGAAATTAAACAGCATATGAAAACCTGGAGTCTCATATGGATGGAGGATATGAAGAATCTAGTTATAGTTTTTCCTACTCGCTAGTGAACTGACCCAAAGTAACTAAAAGTACGTGTATTAAGAGTTCAAGGTCAGAGTAGGATACACGGAATTCCTCCCCCAAACAAAAACAACAAAAATTGTCATATTCACAAGGCCTAAATATATTACTACAGAAAATGAGAAATCATTAACTCCAAAGCAGAGAGCTAATATTAGAAAAATCTTTGCATTTGTTTTTCCTGTCTTAAAGGCAAATAAAAAATTTCTCTAAAACTCACTTAAGTGCTTGGTGAAAGAAAAATTAAATGCAGATCAAATATAGACTCCATATTTTATATACATATATATGTATATATATTAAAAATTATGCTGGCAAATAACAAGTCTTTTGCCATATTGTACCCCTTACTAAATCCATAAGTCATTCCTCCTCAAACACACAAACCAGTATGTACAGAAGTAAGCTGGTAACAGGTCTAAAGGATAAAAATGAGCAAAACTGAGCATGAATATTTAGGTAAGACATGGCTATAGTAGTTTTTCAAAACCAAAAAGGAACAAAACAACCACCACAAAACAATGCTTATACATATCCAAAAGTGTTACAAGTAAATAAGGCTAAAACTGATGGAGCTTGTTTTTAAACTTTTTATAACTACAGTTTATCTAATCACTCTGGCTCATGGTTAACTTGAGTTCATTTAAAATATGCTCAATAGCCAGGCATGTTGGCAAATACCTTTAATCCCAGAACTCAGGAGGTAGGTAGAGACAGGAGGATCTCTGTGAATGTTAAGATAGACTGGTTTATACAGAATGTTTCGTAACTACGAAGTGAGACTCTGTCTCAAAAACAATAAATAAAATACACTCAAGTATAACTTTTCAAATCTATTCTCCAACTCTTACTAGCTCCACTCTCAGTTTTTATGTTTATTATATTGCAACAAAACAAACATAAATGCAAACTTTTTAAAAAAAATTGTGAGGTATCTATTCATTCCTTATAAACATAATTTGAACAATATAAAATAGTATCAAGTGATAACTGCTGAATAAATAATAACACCACACAGAATGAACTGCTATTTATAAATGTATAATTATGGCTTTAACTTTTAAAGAAAATTATCCATGTGAGGAATAAGTAACATAAATAGTATCAAGTTTAAAATATTAAATGTATTTTAATTACTGACTCAAATCTCAGTAGCACTCTCTTAATATGATGAAGTTATTATAAATTCCAGAATTAGGTAAGTTTAACACCTTAGCTTTCAACAAGGTTATTTATTATGTTCGAGAAAAGATTTTCAAAATCACTACTGAGTAACAATGAAAAGTTCAAGTATGAGATAGCTACCTTCAAAGTGACTAAGATGACACTAATGGGAATGCTAAGGTTCAAATACAGTTTTAACATATCATATTTAACAAATTATTATTGTAGGAAAATGAAAATATAGACCAAATCTCATGTATTCATTCTTCTAGCCTACCTGTGTCTTCAATAAATTCCACACATTTTTCAACAAATAGTGGTATAGGCTTCTCAGCTGTAACCAGATCCTGGAGGGGCATCCCAAAGTAATTACTTTCCCAATTTCTACGTGTTGGTGGGTTGAAGGTCTTAGTTTTCTTTTTCTGCTACAAGAAAACATATTCAAAATTAAAACTATTAATGTTTATCTTCTCCAGATTATTACCAAACAATGTAAATAAGTACTCTGGATCAAAAGAAGCTTAGCATGTATTTGAAAGCTACATCCAACCCAAAGGCCTAGTAATATCCCTAATAAATTCTGCTAGATAAAAATTGAACAATGGAAACAGAAACGAACAGGGGTGGGTGGGGGAGCTGACTACAAGAATATGGTCTCTTTGAAAAGAAAGTCTAGAGGCTAGAAAAATTAAATAGCAAGAGATTGGGAAAAAAGTAATTTCTCAATGTTAACACAAAAGACTAACAGAGATATCAAATGTCCTTCCTCATTTTTTATATGGTCTATGAATCCTATTTTGCTTTAGAGGTAGATTGTGGTTTTGTCTAACTTTTATTTATAAGAACAAATTATTCTTGATTGATTATAAATGAGGCTATCTGACTCCATAAACTTTTAATTGTCACCACCAGCCTTCTTTCCCATTTTTTGCTATCACCTTTACATTTTAACATCTAGACATTTAAATGTCTAAGAAACATACAAAACATCTCCAGAAAAGGAAAATAATTAAACAAAAATTTCAAAACCTAGTATCAGAAAGAAAATGGATTCTTCACTAGGAAGTGAACATATCAAAAACATACTGAACACTGTCTAAAATCCAACTATTCAGTGGATTCTAACTTAACCTTTCTGGATTAGATGTTATCTCTGCAGATGATTCTGTTGCAAACACCCAGCTAGGGATCTCTGAAGAATAGAAGAATGAAGTTTTCAAACATAAAAGTTAGAGCACTTGACACCCCAGACTTTTTCGGTCTAATTTTATCTACAATTTTTTATTCTCCCTGAAAAAACAAACCAAACAATCAGACAAAACTAATAACCACACCCTCTCCTTCACTTACAGACCTATTCATTTAATCCATTAGTACTGTTGCTGACTTACAAATAGGAGAAAAGTGGAAAAAGTAGCAGGAGAGGAAGCACAGATACCATCATCATACCTTATGCCCCCAAATAATTCTCATTTTCCCCATTCTTTCTACAGGAAACTTGTTTTAGTCTCTGGACTGGATATCTTGGCTATTTTAGTCCTTTCAATTTCAGGTTCTTTCACCCAGCAAACTGCCAGAGCTCATAAAAATCTAACTTGCAAATCCTCAGCCACTAACTTTCTGGTAAGAAAGAATATACACCTCTTGTTAAGTACAGACTATTTACAACAGGTCATTAGAGTGTTCTGGTACAAAATCTAACTTGCCTATAATTTTATTCTCCAAATGACCATCACCAAAACAGCTATGTGCATGGAAGTAGAAGAGACTGTAACTTAAAAGGTAGATAGAGGTAAAAGTGGCGATATTCTTTTTTTCCTTGGAAGAAGTAAGGTGCTTTTCAAGCTACAAACTAATAACTGTATTAGAACTTAAATGGAAAATAAAATCTGAAGCAAAACTGATTTTGTCTGTTTATAGAAATAATGCAAATTGCAAAAAAAAAAAAAAAAAAAAACCAAAAACCCTGTAATCAACATCAATGCCTAGAATCTAGTAGCATGAATAGAAAAGAAGAAATGAAGAATTCTAAGTCTGTAACATCAAAAAGTTATTTTTAAAGAATAAAGCATCTGTAACTGGACAGATGGCTCAGTGGTTAAGAGTATACTGCTCCTACAGAGGACTCGAGTTTGGTTCCCAGCACCTAAGCTGGATGGCTCCACAATGACCTACCTGTACTCATATGCACATACCTATATGCATGAATAGACATGGGACACACACATACATGTAATTAAAATAATTTTTTAAAGTCAACTATCTAGTTATGACTTAATTGTTCCAATTCACTCTTAAGAAATACTATTTTTATTATTGGCATTTCAAAATTAATTTAAGCTCTGAAATGACTGAAATACCCCCAACTGAGGACAGGGAAAGGAAAAAAAAAAAAAAAAAAGACTTCACTTTGTCTTAGAATGCCTAAAGATTTCACTAAATTTGGTGGTTAATAAAAAGGAAGCAGGCCAGATATGATGGTGTGCACCTTTAATCCCAGCACTCGGGAGGCATAGGCAGGTGGATCACTTCAAGGCCAGCCTGGTCTACATAGTGAATCCAGGACATCCAGGGCTCTGTTACCCAGAGACCCTGTCTTGAAAAACCTTAATAAATAAACAAGCAAATTAATAAACAAACAAGTGGAAGTAAAATAAGGTAGATTACCTAACTCAAAAGTGTATTTCAGGGCCAAAAGTTAATTCTGAAATTTAAACAGATTTGGTGCTAGTAATCTAATACAATAAACAGGCAATCTTATAGGAGGGACTTTTTAACCAATTCTAAAAGGGACACTTTAACACAGGTCTGCTCTAATAATCATTATAGGGGAGGAGGTTAACCTATGTGATCAGTAACTTTCCCAATGATGCCACAAAAAAGTTTACATGCTGAAAAGTCCTTTGGGGAAGGGCATATGGGTATACAGCTGTGACCTTAGCACGTGTAAGACTGAGGCAGGACTGATGCTAGTTCAAAGTCAGTCTGGGGCCACAAAATGAACTCAACCTAGGGTATGTAGAAAAACTGTTTAAAAAAGAAAAAAGCTTTAGATCAGATATATCTTTCAAAGAACTTAAAGCAAGAAAATCTGTAACTCTTAGACATTGTCTTTTAGATAAAGATCAAATAAGGAATGAGGTAATGAAGAAATGTAAAGAGACTTAATTTTTTGGCAGCAGCAAAAAAAGAAAGAAAGAAAGAAAGAAAGAAAGAAAGAAAGAAAGAAAGAAAGAAAGAAAGAACAAGCAAACTCACTATGACAAAAACACTAGAATAAAATATTAAGGACCATCACTCCTATTACATATACACAAATACATGGGGCTTGGTAGCAATTACTTTAAAAAAAATCATGTATGTGTACTACATTTATATTCCCCCTTTCATCTACCTCATTTCCTCTCTAGAAACACACCCACTACTCTCAAATTCATGGCCTTTTTTCTTTATTACTGTTATACACATGTGCATATATATACAAATTAATATGTTGCTAACAACCTTCTGAGTCTTTTTTTCTACCTGTCTATCTCTATCATCTATGTATGTATGTATCTATCATCTCTAATCTATCTATCTAATCTATCTATCTTATCTAATCTATCTATCTATCTATCTATCTATCTATCTATCTATCTATCAGCCATTAACTGCCTGTAGCTTTTTATATAGAAGAGTTTACGCTCATGTTTTTTCTTAAAAAAAAAAGTCTCTCTTGTTATTAGTTGATGCTCTAAGATACTGGGTAGACTTTCTTATGCAGACATCATCCATACAAGCTGGCTCCAACTTTCCTTCCACTCACATGCACTCAAATTTGTCCCTATCACCTTTAGCATGCTTCTACATATCTTATACTAGGCACCAACTACTGCTTTGCCATGGCTAGTTTTCAGTTCTCATCTTCCTCGACTTCTCATCCACTCCAATCTTGCTTCACGGAAGGAACTCTTTTCAGTGTGCTCTGTAACAATGGTATGAATGACTGACTCATCCTTGATTGTCTTCTCCCTCTTGGTAATTGTAAACGCACCCTCTTGGTAATACCATCCACACACTGCAATTCACCTTTCTCCTGAACTTTAAAGTAATATAAAATATCTTTATTCCAAAGTTTAGAGACTTTTTAACATGTCCAAAATTCCTGATGTTTTCCATAAAATAACCTGTATCTATACATTCCATCGATTGGCAATTCCATCATTTCAAGTTGCTAGAGCTAAAAATACTGAAGTCATCTGTTGTGGAATTCTGTCCTCTGGGCATGGTTATCTATTTTTGATTACCCACAAAAGACTTCTGTAGCACCCAGCCGACTAACATTCTCTTGTAGGAGTAGGCTTATGAAGTGGCCACAAGGCAGCCCTACAAAGGACTTATCAACCAAAGCAGCTCCTCCGGCCTCCAGGATATATAAGTAGCTAACATTTCTGGGATTTAGGGGGTTCTGGTGGTGTAGCTGTCTGTGCTTACACAAGTAACCCCCACCCCCTCGGTGCTCCCGTAAGTAAACCCAATTAAGCTCATTAGCTCACAAAACTGGAGTTGGGTGGAAGCATTCTTTGGGCTACTCTCTGTGCCATATCTGGGGTTTGATCATGTCTCCCAAAGAAATAAAAATTCAACATAATCCTTGATTTCTTTCTTTTCCTCCTACACCTCTAGCTGCGAAGCAAATGTATAGAAATACATGTGATTTTTAAAAACCATCTTTACAGTTATCTCCTTGAGTTTACAAAGCTTCCATCATATCATGTATTTGGATTACTATAATGACTGCTTCTACTGCAATTCCCTATACAGCTAAGCCATTCTCAAGAGAGCAACCAGAACAATGCTGGATCCCCAACTAATTGCCTGCAAGCCTTGTAATAACATATATTCCATCCCTATACATCCATATATACATTTTCTTTTGACTTCATTCTTCACTATTTTCATTATTTATTCATTCCAGCTACATGACTTCTTTGTTATTTAACATGTCAACAATGCTTTTGCATTAGCTGTTCCCTTTGTATCCCCACTCTAAGTCTTCAGAAGATTCACTGACAAGAGTATACATGGGCAAGGTTAGTATAATTCTACAGCCAGCTTAGCATGGTGACTTTTTGCCTATAAAATCCCAGCATTTGACAGCTAAGGTGAGAAAAATGATCCAAGTTCAAAGGCAGCTTGGACGAAAGAACTTGATTCAATAAATCAATCTCCTTAAAAATTATAAACATATTTAAAATATCAATAAAAGAACTTATCATAGGACTTTTTTGTATAAAAACCTAAGCACAAACACTGTTCAGTAAAACATTTTTTTTAAAGCAACCAAAGTTATGTTATTAAATAAAAAACAGGCCTGGGGAGAGGACTCAGTGGGTTCCTGAGTGGGCTCCCTGGAAGCCAGGTAAAAAGCTGTATTCAATAGCATGAATCTGTAATCTGAGCACTTACACTGAGATGTGTAGTTGAGACAGAAGGACTCAGCAAGAAACACACAGGCCAGATAGCCTGAGTACCAGAGTAGCAGAAACAAGAGAATCTGCCTCAACAAGATAAAAGGCAGGGACCAACTCTGCAAAGCTGTTCTTTGATCTTCACACATATGTGCTATGGCATTCACACTCACAAGATATTAAAGACAAATAAAATATAACTGCTAATTTTCAGGTAAAGCAATTTAAAAAAAATCAATGGCTTCTCTAACATTAATAAAATTTCTGAAGATAAACGATAACAATTCCATCACAAAACTATAATAAAACAAAATACCTAATATTAATTTTGAACAAAAAAAATGAAAACTGACTAAAATAAAAACTATTAAATTCAGAAGAAAAAGAAACTGAGGATACAAAAAAGAAGTAAAGATTCTACAGGGTTCTGGGTTGGAAAATTATTAAATGTCCACAATATAAAAAGGGGTCTATATGTTTAGTGCAGCCTCCATCAAAATACCAATGACCTTCACAGAACTAGATAAATATTGTAAAATTCATATGGAAGCACCAAACATCTCAAATAGTCCAAGCAATCCTGATCCAAAAGAACAAAGCTGGAAGCATAATAATATGTGAAGAGACAGTACAGAACCACATACATACCAGAGAAATATATACAAGGCCATGGCATAAAACAGACAGGCCAATGGAATAGAACAGATCCCAGAAATAAACACACAATCCTATGGCCACTATTTTCACTCAAAGTGTAACAAATACAAAATGGAGAAGGGACAAGCTCTTCTAATATTTTCAGGAAACTGAAACTTGACCCCCACCTTTTGACCTGTAAAAAAAAAAAAAAAAAAAAAAAAAAAAAAAAAAAAAAACAGTTTAAGAGAGATTAAAGACAAAAATGTAGTAACTCTCGAAACCACAAGCAGTATAAAAAAGTATCTGGGAAATAAGACATCAGTATAGGCAATGGTTTCCCTAGGAAGAACCACAGAAGCACAGAAGCACAGAAAAAAGTGAAAGATGACAAACAAGATTACATTAATTTTTTAAGCCTTTACATAGAAAAAGAAACAATGAATACAGAGAAGAGACATCCTTTACAATGGCAAAATATATCTCATAGAGGGTTAATATCTAGTTTGTAAAAGGAAGTCAAACTTATTTTTTAAAAAAGACAATCTAACTAAAGTAGGCAAATGATCTGAAAAAGCCATACAAAAGCCAAAAATATAAGAAAAAAAATGTTAGTATCATTGAATATCAGGAAAATGTACATCAAAACCAGTAAAATACCATCTCATACAGCGAGGGAGGTGGTTCAGTTGGTAGAGTACCTGGCACACAACATGAGGGAGTACTGATCCCTACTACTAAAATAAAAAGCTGAGCATGGTAGTGTAAGCCTATAATGCTAGCACTAACAATCTGAGTTTTATCCCTGGTACCCTATTCTTCTGACCTCCATATATGCCCATATTCATACAATAAATTATTTAAGGGTCTGGTCTAACTTTTAAAAAAAGTTGGAAGCCTTTTATTAATATGCATGGGTAGACTTGCTCTTTAAAAGCATCTGTGTATGAGCACCCATGTATGTTTAAGTTGGATGGGTGCATTCATCCTAAAGCACACGTGTGGGTGTCAAAAGACAATTTGCTGGGGTAGTTTTCTTTACCATATAGGTTCCAATATGGTACCTATATTTAAGTATATTTATACTTAAGTCATCTAGGATTGGTAGCAAGCACCATTACCTGCCAAGCCATCTTGCTGGCTGCTGGCTTGGTATTTTTGTTTGTTTTCATTGGTTAGTTTTCAGGGTTTTTTTGTTTTGTTTTTTGGGTTTTTTTTTTGGGGGGGGAACACAACATGTTTTACAAATGAAGTAAGAAAAATGGTAGTCATAACCACATATGAAGCAATTTGAAAATCATTAAAGCATACTGGGAAGAAATAGACTTAAAATGTTGTTCTACTCAAAAGAGACATCTTTAAGTAAAAATAATATAAGCCTAACATGATAAGACAATGCACAAGAATTTAATTTTAGACAATAGACAAAAAAGAAGCAACAACAGTGTATTCAATCTTTTATTTCTTACTGTTGAAATTTCACTGGATGACAACTGTTGAGAGATGTTAAAGTGACAATTGACTAATAAGCCTTTGGCACACATGAATTCCTAGGTTGAAGGTATGTAGATTAGCGGTTTTGATTTCTTTGTCATTTGTGGCTAATAGTTTTCTGGGAAATGGTGTCAGTTACCAAGTTGTTGAGAACTAACACTGAGGTATTTGCTAACCTTGAGTTTTTAATCTTGATTTTTTTTTTAAGATTTATTTTATGTATATGAGCACACCATGTTCTCTTCAGACATACCAGAAGAGGGAATCAGACCCCACTGTAGATAGTTGTGAGCCCCCATGTGGTTGCTGAGAATTAAACTCAGGACTTCTGGAAGAACAGTCAGTGCTCTTAACCACTGAGCCATCTCTCCAGCCCTAATCTTGATTTCTTTATTACCTTCTTCAGGCAGTTGTTAGCAAGGACCAAAGAACTATGGCTATGACTCCAATATATTTTTCTGTTTTGTGGCTACCTTTCAGTTTTGCACTGTCAGAATTCTCTATCATTCCTCCCTGAACAGAACTGAGATATTTTTGTCTTACTCATAGTACCTCTGAATGTAGTATTCAGAACCTTTCCCGGCATTAAGGCTGCTGTTTGCTAGGTCTGGACTTCTAGAGCATTTGTACCTCTACTCTCCATTCAAATAATCCTGTTGGCAATTATATGAAGGACTCGTAGAACATGGATAGCATTTATAATGGTTACTCTTTTAATATATACTTAGAGTCCTAGAGCGGTATTTCTCCAGGCTCTATACCATGTCTTCCTCTTTTAACACCTAATTCCAGTTCTCATTTTTTACACTGAAGATGAGTTCCTAGCCAGTCACATGTCACAGTTCTTGGTAGCATTCTGGTATAAGACCACATCAATTTCTTACATCGAACTACTCTGTTGTTTCCCAAACCTTCGCACAGATAACCTTCTAATCTTTGCTGTTGTAGCATTTAACAATGTGCTATTTCTTATCCTTCCCATTTGACTATCGATTACTCTGGTGTTGGGCTTGGTCTTAGAAGCAATGGAAGGAGATGATAGGTGGCTACCATTAGACAAGCTGTACTTCTTTCAGGGTATGATCCTAGCTTGGGAAGCAAAGAGCTCTAAGAACTTTGTGGAGTTAGTTCTCTGCTCCTGATTAGCTCTACAAATGTCAACTCCTCTACAACTTAGCTTGCTGTTGATGATGCATCATATGTTGTATGTATCCATAGTAAAGAATAAGTGAGAACTGTGTACTACTTTTTATTTTGATGTAAACTAAAGAAAAAAGTACTTACTCAAGTACAGTAAGATACTGTCAATGGTTCCATAATCTGCTTATGTGCATTGTGTTAATAAATTTTAGTTTTTCATAAATGTTATATTTTATGGTATTAGATAATAAAACTATTATCTACATACATTTTATTCATTCAACACAAACCTTGTAAACCGTGTTCATATGCAACACCCCCCAAAAATTGTCACCAATCTTCTAAAATACATTCTATTCTCTCAATTCACTTATATATGGCTTCTCTTACCATTCTACTAAAATGATATTACACAAAAAAACACTGCATCTCATCAACATTCTTTTTTAAACTTTCACCCTAAGAACTTGCCCTTTGGCTTCCATAAGGTCACTATTCTTTTTCCATTCCCCTGCTTACAACTATTTTTCTACATAACTCTACCCGAGCTCTTCTCTCCTCTAGCTGTTTCATACCCTTAAGTGAATAATCTAATCCCTCTTTAAAGCCTTCTCTCTTAGTACCAGAGTTCATAAATCCAATCTTGACACTATGTCCACTTGAATGTTAACAGATATTTCAAACACAACATAAAAAGTAAGAGTAAGTAGCTACTGAATAAAACCATCCAGTTGCTCAAATCAAAATCCCAAGAGTCAATCTTAGTTTTGCCTTTCTCTTTTAACTCTTCCTAGTGAAGAAATCAGAAGCATGTTAGTACCGTTTTCAGAATACTATTTAGAATCTAGTAACCTTTCTCTCTCTTTTTAATATATGTATTGAACAATAATCTAACACATAATGAATATTACGAAACACTAACAGAAAAACCTATAAGCAGTAATCCATAAGATCTTTACTACACAAGGTTTCTGTTAATAAATCTATAAAGTATTGTCGGGTTATTCACCAGACATTTGAAATTTTCTTTTTAAGACTTATTTTTATTATATATGCATAAGTGTTTTCCCTGAATGTTATGTCCATGCATTATGTCCACTGTATGTGGAGTCCAATAGAGGGTGTAGATTCCCTGAAACTAGTTACAGTCTGTTATTACCTGCCATGCTGAGAAACAAACCCAGGTCTTCTCCAACAGCACCAAGTACTTTTAACTGTTGAGCCTTCTTTCCCATACCTTCCCCTGCCAACAATTTTATTTACCTAATTACACATTCTTTGAGTGTTATTAAATGGTTGTTCCTAATTTTAAGGATCCCATCTAAATCATATCAAAAAATTGTTACTCGTTAAGGTTACAGGCCAACCTTATTATGAATGTATTTGGACACAACAGCATATTTTTTAAAATGACAAACTTTCCTGTGTGTAGAGTTCCAAATTACTGTGAAGAACAGAAAATTTGAGGAATTTTAATTCCTCAAGAAATATCTAATCTGTCATGGAAAAAAGAAAAACCCATACTTCACTACCAATTATTTAACAGTACAAAGTAGTTCATTAAATGTAAAAATGGCAAAAGGCAGAACTTTATATACAAGACAGGAGGTTAGAAACAGTTCAGAAATCTAAGGGTCTAGATAGTTTATAAGACTTCTTGCCCCTAAATAAATACCTGACTGCCTATTTGTAAGGACAAGGACAAGAACTTAGAAATTGTCATTTACTGCTTATTGTATATCAGACATTTGTTAAAATGATATGCACAATCTTAATCTTCATAACAGCACTGATGCAATTACTATATTTTGCACCTACTTTTATATTCTTATAATTTAAAACTGTATACCAGTGAATGACAAGGGTAGAAAAGCAGAGTTTACCTGCAAACAATTTTAGGTATCTAACTGAGGAGTTTGAACTCTATACACATGCCACAAATATGTTGTAGGAAAAGGGAACAGGTGTTTCCATTTTAGCATAATCCCTCAGAGTAATAGAGCAGTCTGAACTAATGCTGACTGGAACAGAGAAACTCAGTTAAAGAATAATTACGCTGTAAATACTGGTGATGATGTGGAGAAACTGGATAGACCATCGTTGCCAGTGGAAATTTAATATGGTACACCCACTCAGGAAGACAGTAAGGTAGTTTCCTTACAAGAATCATATGATCTAGCAATTATAGTCCTATTCTAGAAACAGACTCATTATTTAAGAAAAAAACCCAAATTCAACTGTTCACAGAAACCATCCATATTTAAAACATAACCAACCCAATGCCCTTCAACAATTTAAAAACTGGATATACTCATACCGTAGAATACTACACTCAACAATAAAGAGAGAATAATTGAAAAATACAACAATTTAAATAAATCTGATGGGAATTAAGCTGGATGAAAAAGTCTTAGAAAGTTACCTACTGTTTGATCTCATTCATATGTTCTTGAAGTGACAAGTATACAAACAGAAAACAGGATAGAAGGTGTAGGCAGGTTAGGAAGGAGGAAAAGGTGAGAAGGAAGAAAAGGATGAGAGTGTGGTTATAAAAGAACACTAGAAAGGCCAGTTGGTTATAAAACTGTTTTTGCATTTTTACTGTATAGACCTATGCATGTGAAATTTTTCACAATTAAATACACACATAAAGAACCCAGAAATTGGAGAATTAGAAAGCAGACATCTAACTTAATACCAATGCAGTGGTTGTGATATTGTACTATAGTCTGACAAGGTGTTATACTATTATAACGAACCTGAGATCTCTCCTCTGTGTCATGTCTTATAATGACATGAAAATTTACAATTATCACAAAATAAAATACATGGCAATAATACAAGTAAGAAATAATAAAAACCTCAACTAAGACTGTGACAATGGAATAGAAGCATCCTATTTGATAGCAGACTGAAGAGCAGCTGAGTATGACGACTAGCAATAGTACTTAGTTCTGGTCTGTAGCAGCATTTGTAGCAGCACTTTCCTAAAAACACAATCTTGCTCAATCATGAGGAGAAGCAAACACTATGACCTATGAGGAAAAACCTGCCTTTCTTACTGAACAGGTACAAACATGCCACATATACCTGCCGTCTTAGAACTTCACTGGAACTTCCTTAAAGACTACATTCAGTTGTACCAATGTTTCTCAAACTTCAGCACTGGAGCTGTTTTGGGCTGCATTAATCCAGAGTTGTGAGAAATGAATTTTAGTATATTACTAGCATTCTTGACTTATATTTATCATACGCTAGGGCAACAACACTCCAACCCAGTAGTGACAGCCAACCACTGTTACATGGTCCCTAAAGAGCAGTATTACACTGAGAACCACTGGTATAGGTTGGTGAAATAAAAGTAAGGCATCAAGTCTGATAAATGGGTACAGAAAACATTCTTGAGAAGTCTGAAATTTTTAACTTAGAAAAAGAAAAAGGTCTTGAAGCCAGGTACCATGGTAATCCCAGCACCCAGGAGGCAAAGGCAGAAGGCAAAGGCAAGAGGATCATTTGAACTCAGTTTGGGGCTACATAGGGAGTCCCATTTCAAAAACAAACAAACAAATAAACAAATAGAAGTCTTGCATGAATCAAGATGAGAAACACTACTGTAGTGCATACAAAAACGATAACCATACCACCTTTAAAATGCTTATAGTGGAAAAAAATATTTAGCCATAATATTAAAAAAAAAAAAAACAACTACATGGGAAGGAAATAACTAATAACACAATAGTGTAAGTCTTTTGTTAAGTTTGGACTCTATGAAAATTTATTTAACTCCATTTAAAAATGTATATAAAAGTTCTGGGTACTGGCTGAGAGTCCAAATAGGCTTTGAAAAACAGGGATGTGTCCCTTCTAAAAGAACTGGTTACTTTTCAGGCTAACTGTAAGTGAAATGAAGAGAAAATAGCTGTAGATAGGATTCTTGAAGCTACAAGTTAGATAGTTTCTGGCCTTAATTCAGAAAAATTCCTTCTATAAAATAGTGTTTTCCTAAAAAAGGACATCAACATCTACAATCCATCTGATATGTTATTTTATTAATGCCATTAACAACTTAAATAATAAAATATAAACTAAGAGTAACCTGGACAGGGTATTGTCACAAAATCTTATTCTATAAGTATATTGGTAGATTTTTATTTTCCAAATAAAAACATTCAAAAGAAATTAAGTTTTATATTATAGATAGAATTCATTCTTAAAACCACCGACATTCTTTTTTTATTACCTATCAAATACTTTTTAATATTTAAATCAACTCCAATGTTTGCCAATCAATGTGTTAGTGAAGACAAAAAATTAAAAAAAAAAAAAGTAAAGAAAAATTTGAGTGTCTTCTTCCTCTCTCACATTTTATAATAAGAATTCTTAAGCTGGGATCCACAGGTCTTTAGAATGTAAGTGAAACTATTAAAACTCCAGTTAAATTTTCTGTATGCATTTTTTTTCCAGGAGAAACATCTAAATCATTCTGCAGAGTTTTAAAGGCTAAAAAATAATTTCTAAAAGTTCAAAATAATTATTTTATACAAAATATGAAAAGTGTTCCTTTTTATAGTTGGGTAGCACTAAATAGAATCACAAGATCACTTTTTTTATACCCACGTATTTTGTGCTAAGGATTGAAGACATTGAAAAATGACTTTTAGTTAAAAAAAAAAAATTAAAAAAAAAAAAACTTTCTTTCTACTAAAGTCTGTTTTGTTCTGTTTTGAAACAAGGTCATGCTATGCAGACAAAGCTGACTCAGGATTCTCCTGTGTCAGCCTCTGGAGTGTGGAGATATCATAGGCATATGCCACTACACCCAGCTCTATTTTTTCAAAGGCATAATTTCTAAAAGAAAAATTTTAAAAGACTAATTTCTGTTTACTTGAGAATCTCCTCATATCAGCTGAGCCATCAAGAAAACATTAGACCTAGAATCATAAAAATGTATCTACTGTTTTTCCACGATGAAGCAGGATCATTTACAATACACTAAAGTTAACAGTATACAAACAAGAAATGCTATAAATTTACCTGTCTTCCAATAGGAACTGTCCATCTATTTATTAGAAAAAAGTATTATAGTCTTAACAATTACAATTAATCTGATGCACAAATAAGCAACTTATTTTTAGGTCTTAGTAAAATATGAATTAAAAATATGCTGTTAAAATTATGTATTTCAATCTATGTCTAAAAAGTAATAAATCCGTCAAATATAATATAGAAGAGAACAAGCCCAAGAAATGACAAATGGCAAAATATAAGGGGAAATAACTACACTATATAATCTGAACGTATATAGTACCATAAATTGGTGTGACCAACATTGAAATGCTATTAAAAAAAAAAAAAAAAAACCAATCATAAGATTGCATTTCGCTCATGTCGCCCAACATGTTCTCAAACTACTAGGTTCAGGATATCCTGCCTCAGCCTCCCACATAGCTAGGGCTTATAGGCACATGCATGCAATCATGAATGACAATAAACCAAACTTAATTTTATACAGAATTATAAACCCCATATATACCTAGTTAACAATTCAAAAGGTCATTTTAGCCTATCAATAAGAAAGTAATAGAAATAATAACCAAAGCCAGTGTTTTCTGGGTAAGACAAAGATAAGGAAAATTCAAAAGTTCTGTTATACCTTGTTCAAAATATTAATTTAAAATGAATTTTACTAGACTTGATTCCTTGAGAAACAGACAAAGAATTAGTTACTTACACCTGTACTAGCTTCTAACAGTAGTCATATTGAGTATTCAGTAAAAACCTAATTGAATAAAATAAGTATCCTCTTCCAAAATAAACTATAATTACTAAGGGAATTCTTCTGTTTATATATAATTTTTTTACTATGAAAAATACAAGGTCATTTATACTGAATTCAATTAATCATAGTAGAATATACTGTTAAGCCACAGCTATCAGTCATAAATATGGCATCAGTCTTTCCCATAGTTGACACTGTAATTTTTATCCTTTAGAAAATTCCGTGCTCTTGGGATAAAAGCGCAGCTACAAGTTCAGTAGGGTATCTCTATTCCTCTGACTAAACTGTTAATTGGCCAAGAGAAACAGGACTCAATTCAAAACAAAAAAACTAAAAATGATGTTAGTTGAAAGACTGATAGAAAAAAAACCAAAACCACTTCCTCATTTTCCTAAACATATTTTCCACACAAAGGTGATTCTTAGAACCTCTAAGAGAAGAACTCCAAATAATGGTTAAATAATTGATACCTTTTTATCAACTGCTAATTTTAAGCAACAAGTATTCCCCCAAAACAGGCTAAGGAGTTTTTAAAAAGAAACTTTCAAACAATTTAAATGTTTTGTTTGTTAAATAAAGTCCTGCAGTAAATTCAATCCCCAGCTCCATCAAAAATCAAAACAAAAAACAAGAGATACATCCTTCAAGATCCTAATTTCTCCAGCTGTTAAGAGGTTAACTGATGTACACTAAAAGGTACCTAAAAAAGGAAATTTACAAATTAAGTGAAAATAGAGGCTGCTAAAATGAGGAGGAAATTCAAAAAATTAGCATGAAAAGCAAATGGCAGACCAGTAGAAAGACTGGCAGCTCTTAGTCTACTTGATGTTCAACCCATCATGGGAGCATGCTCTGAAAAGCACACATGGGAAGATGGGAGGAGCAAGATCATGACCCATAACAAGTCACCTTGGTCTTTTTTTCCTTTTTGTCCTCTGGGTGCCAAGTCAGGTGGCATATGTCATGTCATACTTCCCTGTGAACTATATGCTTTCCTTTATCCGTGTATCTCTGTAAAGTTCATTATTAAGAGGCACAAGAATCTGAAAACTCTAGCTTCTGCCCTTGAGACTAAGATTCATCATACCAGTAACAATAGTACTTTTTCATTAATTTTTTTTTCAGATAGTATATTATGATGTTTCTCCCTCTCTTATTTCTTCCCACATCCTCTCCACCTCCTTACTTACTCAATTTGCTGTGCTCTCTTTATTAATAATCCAAAAACAAAACAAAACCAGCAAGACAGACAGAAAGCTCAAGCAAACAAACAAGAATCATGGAGTTTGTTTTGTATTAGCTAACTACTTCTGGGCATCGGGCCTGCCCTTGAGTGTGGCTGACATATCTAGTGACACATGTATCAACTGCAAATAGTTTCTTGGTTAAAAGTAAAATCCTGTCTACTTCATCCTCTCGGTGCTGGGACCCCATCTGGCTTGAACCTGTACAAGTTCAATAGTACTTATTTTAAGAAGGCATTTTAATAAAGATTTTTGAGGTTCTAAAGGCATTATTTCTACACCTAAGACTTAGCTGTATTCTAAAGCACATACTTTTCCAAGTTAAAGTTCTGATCTACTCCTAAATTAGTAGCCTCTCTATGAATGAAATTTTATCAAGCATTTTCTCCCTCTATGTACTACTACCATAATAATACTTTTTCTTCTTTAACTTAATCTATGGAGTTAACTACAGATATCAAATTTTTAATATTAAGGCATCTTCTGTATATGTAGTATTAAACCCAAATAGGCTAAGATTTTCATTTTGAATGTATTTTGCTCACAAACAGGTCTTAAATCTCTCATGTGAAAGCAAGCCAGGCAGAGGGAGATACGTCTTTAACCTCAATACTTTGGGAGGTAGAGGTTAGAGGACCAGAAGTGCAGTAACATACTCCAAACACCTTGAGTATTCCTTATTTAAAATGCTTAGAACCAAGTGTGTTTAATATCTCAATTCTCTTTCTCATTTTGTAGTATCTGCATAGGTAAAAGTTATCTTGAAGGAGAGACTCAAAGCTAAATATCAAATTCATTTATGTTTCACATACATCTTGTAAACAGTCTGAAGATAATTTTGTAATCCTATGGTACAATGGCTCTGTTTAGCTTCAAACTAACTCTACAGTTCAGTAAAAGCCCTTATAAATGTAATATTAATATTTCAGTACCTAATAATTAGGACAATTTCTATTATCATCTCTATTATGTAACCAGTTTTATGCTTCTGAATAACTGAAAATTTTCTCCATCTAAATTTTTCTTTAAAATACACCTAAAATAAAACCACTGGTCTGATATACCCCTCCCCCCCCCCCTCTCGTTTTTCGAGACAGCGTTTCTCTGTATAGCCTTGGCTGTCCTGAAACTCACTCTGTAGACCAGGCTGGCCTCGAACTCAGATATCCACCTGCCTCTGCCTCCGAGTGCTAGGATTAAAGGCGTGTGCCACCACTGCCTGGCCTGATATACTTTTCTTTAAGTTCTGTGAATGGTACTCTATGGTGATCCTTTCCCACTATGCTCACTTAAAACAAAAAAATGTTTATTTGAACTACATTATTCCTCTCCAACAAACAACATATTCCAGATACTGTTCTAAATAAATCTTTTTTTTTCTCTCATAGCACTGCTAAGTATGATGGCTCTGTTTTACTAAATGAACATGCAGAGGTTGAATCGAGCATTTGAGCTTGGATTCAAAACAGAGAAGCCTAGGTCTATAGAATACCACACTGATAGTACCTGTTCTTGTCTGAAGTTGCATAACCTATATTTATCTTTTGAAAATCATAATCTAGAACCACTTATATAACTCCAAACTTTATAAACATAAAAACTTCAATAAAATAATTTCTTAAATCTTTTTAAGACTCCAAATACACAAACCATGGCCCTAATAATCAAAGCAATATTACATGGAAGTATAACACATTTCTGAAAAGAACTTCTGAAGATGGCTGAGAATGTAACTTTAATCAAATAGAAGGAGTAAAAGTATAACTTGAAGCTAATTCAACACTAGTGTTGAGTTAAAAAAATGCTGACATCAAATAGAGGTAATTAGCAAATGACAAAAATTAAAGGCAAAGTACTCTTATTCTATGCATCTAAGATGCTAGTGATTATAAACAGAACTATTACCTTATATACGCTTAATTAAAACAAAAGAATGAAAATCTTATACTATTTCAATTATCACATGCTTTCAACTCTTGAACACACTCAGATTTGAGATCTGAACAGGAAAATAAAAAGGACTTACAATCAAAGAAATAACTGGAGAGTTAAATCACCACATAGGTGAATGAAACTTAAGAAGTAACATTCACTCCAAGTAGCTGTATGATTATTCAGTTGGTATAAAAGATGTTAAAAATTCCAGAATATATATTTGGTATATTCCTACCCTGTGCTCAGAAGTGAGAATGTTAATTTTTAAAAAAAACTGAAGAAATAGCACTGAATCACTAAAATACAGGCCTTTTGAGTCTGGTGATTACAGACTTAGCCTTAAGAATATGCCTAGAACAAATTTTCATAAAAAAAATTACTCATTTATTGTGCTAACAAAAAGGTAGCAAAGTGAAAACCATGGAAAACTAACCAGTTTTAATCAATTTGCCAGATGGAAAACAAAAACACTAAAACACCACTATTACTAGAGATAATTTTGCATAGAGAATACAAGATGAAGCACTTAATAGCAAAGATTCCAGTACCTTCAGTTTAACCTCCAAATACTTAAACAAGCAAACAAATATAGTCATACTTCATATTCAAGCAAGACGGGATATAAACAACCAGAAAATCTGATTGTTCCTGGAGTACAGGAACTTTTCACTATTCCTGCAACTACTATTTAAGTGGAAATTATACTAGTGGATGGAGAGTTGGACCAGTTGGTAAAATGCCTATTGCACAAGCCCAGAGACTTGAATTCTAATCAACACCCACATAAAAGCTGGCCAATATACCAAATATCTATTATCCCAAAAGCTCACTGGCTAATCAGCCTAGTGAATCAGTGAGCTCCATGTTCAGTTGACAGACTCTATCTCAGAAAAAAAGAAAGTAAGCCATTTCTCTCTCCTCTCTCCCTCCATCCCCCCCCCCAAGATAGCAAAACAATTAAGATTTGTGAACCAAAATAGAAAAATTAAAAACATAAATAAAGGCAATACTGAAGTGAAAAGACTACAGATAAGGAGTTCTCAATCTGAGGGTTGCAACCCCTTTAGAGACTCAGTGATCCTCTCACAGGGTTCGCATAGCAGATACATTTACATTACAATTCATAACAACAGCAAAATTACAGATATGAAGTAGCAACAAAATAATTTTACGGTTGCGGGGTCACCAAAACATAAGGAACTATATTAAAGGGTTGTAGCATTAGGAAAGTTGGGAACCACTGTTATAGATGCTTGATATTTATGAAAGTTTGAACAATAAAGTTGAGTATTATTTAAAATGCTTGGATCTGGGAGTTTTTCATATCTCTTTTGTTTTTCATTTTGTGATGTCTGCATATATAAAATGAGTTTATCTTGAGGATGAGAGTCAAGACTAAACATCAAATTCATTTATGTTTCACATATATCTTATAAATAGTCTAAAAATTTTGTAAGTATTTCTAGTTTTCATTGATATTTATTAGGTATGGTCAGATATAAAATTATTCCATGGGTAATATCACGATGAGACCCAAAAGTTTCAGGTTTTGGAGCATTTTAGATTTTGGTTTTCAAATTAAGAATGCTTAATTGGTCTGTGTAAATTAGCAGAAAAGAAGCTTTGACAGTGATAAAAGGCATTAGCACATGGCTGGATGTTGGGGTATGCTCCTGTAATTTCAGGAGGCTCAAACAGCAGCACAAGTTCAAAGGCAGCCTTGAGTATACAGTTCAAGACTAACCTGAGAAAAACAAGACCTTATTTCAAAAACAAAACACAAACAAACAAACAAAAGTCCCACCTTAGAACTGTAGAAAGGACTAGTGATAAAAAGTTTGTATGTGTAAGATGCCAGAGATATTTAATGTTAGTATCATATGTCATGAGGTCATAAGAGTATATGTTACATGTCTAGGCTAGATGAAAAAAAGTTTAAATGTTTTGGCTACAGAATTAGGAAAATAAATACCATAGCTTAAACTTTTTAAAACTTCTATCCAAGTTATAATGGGCAGTTTACTATACACTGAAAATCTAACTAGAGTACAATTACTCAAAATATCATTATCTTTAATTGGTTCTGATAAATA